>NW_026652294.1:74516594-75116594 GCF_009828535.3 Hylobates moloch
TAATACTAACATTCATTCTTGGTTGTCTGTTACTGGCTGAGTTGAAATACTGTTTAAATAAACAAGTCTGAGGACATGAGTCTGAGCTCTTCTGAGTTACTTTGGAAACCCTATTGGCTTGCCATCTTAACTCCTGGCTCTTCTCTCCTGAATGTATTTCATTGTCGGTCACAAGAGAGATCTGTGGAACTACACGGGCCAACCCCCAAGCACAGATTTATTATCTCTCTTCTTTTCTTTGTTTTTTTTTTTTTTCTTTTGAAGTGGAGTCTCACTTCTTCACCCAGGCTGGAGTGCACTGGTGCGATCTCGGCTTGCTGCAACCTCCGCCTCCCGGGTTCAAGCAATTTCCCTGCCTCGGCCTCCCCAGTAGCTGGAATTACAGGCGTGTGCCACCATGCCCGCATAATTTTTGTATTTTTAGTAGAGATGGGGTTTCACCATGTTGGCCAGGCTGGTCTCGAACTCCTGACCTCAAGTGATCCACCTGCCTCGGCCTCCTAAAGTGCTGGGATTACAGGCGTGAGCCACGGCACCTGGCCACAGATTTATTATCTCTTATGGAAAAATAACTGTAAGTACCTTCTCCAGCACTGAGAGCCTATGGTCTATTAACTTTGCATAGAAAGGATAGAACATGATCGTCCATATTGAAAGAAGGGGCCAAGACAAGGCAGAGATTGTACAAAATGCTAGATAACTCTCCAGTGTTTCACATTTGACCCTGGAGATGGTTCATCTGGTTCATTCATTCAATCCGTATTTGTTAACCATGAGAGTCATATATGGGATGGGCACTAGTGATGCAAATTCCAGTAATACACAGGCCCTGTTCTCTAGGGGCTTATAGTCTAAAGTTGAGACTGGTGAGCCATCTGCAAATTTATCTGGCACCACATTCTCCCTTGCCGAGTACATTGCAGCTAGCCTGGCTTTTTTTTTTTTTTTTTTCTTTCTCTAGCACACCAAGCTGGTTCAGCCTTCAGGTCTTTGTACTAGCCATTTTTTTCTGCCTGGGACTCCCCCCCATATTGTTGCATGGCTGGTTTCTTCTCACTATTTGCATCCCAGCTTATGAGCCACCTCTTCCGTAGGCCTTTTCTGCCAGTCAGTTCAGAGTATCCTCCCACCCCATCTATCTATTTTATGTCTTTCATGGCACTTACTCTTATTTGAAATTACCGTGTTCACTTATTCATTCACTCATATTATTGTGTATTCTCTCACCACTACAATGTGTACTTTATGAAAATGGGGGAATGTTACTTGTCTTATTTACCATTGTATCCTTGGTTAATATGTTTTTATTGAATTAATGGATGAACAAATGAATGAATGCTATCATGTATTATAATCCATTTAGTAGTGAAAACCTTAACAAAGTGCTATAGGAAAATGAGGAAAAGTTTGACAACTTCTGTGTCTGAGCATGTTGGGGACATGTTTAAATAAAAGACGTGTGAGCTTGATCTGGAAGACAGGAGACAGTATAGCTTCTGCTTAGGTAAATGACGCTCTTCTTTCTTAATCTTGACCCTTCCTGCCTGACCCACTTCATTGTGGTATTCGGTGAACCGCCCAGATGATTCCCTGACAGAGGGGACAGTTAACAGCCCAGTAACTGTGACCTCTGCCCTCTTTGGACACATGTATCAGGGATATGACAAACATATGTTTACTGAAAACGTCTCTTCCATGCTACAGAAAGTTGCTAAAAGCTCGTCTTTCCAATAAAGAGAAACTCAGAGTTGATGTAATGGAGAGAGGAGCTTATGAAACATAAGAAGGAATTCTCGACAGAATAAAAATAGAAGCTTAAAAGAGGCATCGTTTTGGAAAGGAAAAAAAGATTTTTTCCCCTCTACTGTAAGAAAATATGTGTGGATGAGGCATGTGTGTTAAACTACAGAATAAATTTTGCATGTTACTTCAGGGTGCTGCAACCATGGCAATTCAGAGTTTTGTCGGTCCTGATAGGCATGCTTGCAGTATATACATCCATTAACAAGATTATCAGTTGAAGAGACAATCATATTTTTACTGAAAAGGTTTTTTGAGGATAAAATTTATTGATATTTAATGAAGCATGAAGTTTCTAAATGAACCGTGAAAGCAATAGCTAAACTAATTAACTGCACATAAAGGCTCCCAGAATGCATACGTGATGTGGGCTGTGTGCTTATCAATTGTGCCTGGTTACACTGACGTCTTGGATAACATGCTCCTCATATATGCTTTGTGGAAGCACTAGTAAATCCTCCTGTAATGGATGTGCTAAAGGAGGAAATAACCATTTAGATTTCCTGCAAATGTGGATTGAATATTTAAGTCAAGCACTGAGGGTTTATAGGTTATAATTTAGCAGAGTTAGGACTAGTAATAATAACATATTATTTCCACATACTTGATTTAAGCCTCTATGTATGCTCTTTCATTGAATGATAAATCGTTCCCTGGTACTAAAAATATGCATCTTCCTCCCCCCTGTCTGTTCCCCACCTAAAAGAGAGACCAAGGATGCTAAATAACATGAGATGAACATTTCATTGTGCAACAGGGGTTCATGTGGGCCTTTTTCAACTACATGCAAAATCGTTCCCTGTTAAGAGCTCGGAGAATTTTCAAAAGCAGGCAAAATCAGTCCTGCTTTGGTTTTCACTGTAAGTCACACCCATTTGGGAGGCAGATGACTAACCCTAACAAAACTGTTAATGTTGACCTTTATCAATGGCCATCTTCCTTTCATCTGGTGTCTCCTTATTCTTAGACACAGGCACCTACCTCTACCCCATTGCCCCAGAGCCTAGCTCTTAACAAATAGCTTATAATTACTGCATGCATCTTTCTGAAAATAACATTCACACGCTAATGAAGGAGTTTGACAAATTATTAGGACCTGTAGTAATCATATATGTTAATGGAAGAGTTACAGGGACTGTGACAGATGTTAGAGCAGTGCTTTGCAAACGTAAGTGTTGAAAATGCCAGTGGGTTGACCCTACCCCCAGGTTTCTGATTCGGTAGATATGGAGTGAGGGCAGAAACTTTGCATTTCTGACAAGCTCCAGGATGATGCTGATGCTGTTGGTCCAGGTACCACACTTCGAGAACCACTGCAAGCTAAACTAGGAGAGGGCATTTTTTTTTCAGGGACACTCTTATCATATACCCTTTTGTTCCTTAAGGGTTGTTTCTGTTCTTCAGGATATCCAGGGTCCTCCTCATCAGATAAGGGCGTGAAACTTACTGACACTTAAGCATAATGACCCTTAAAGGGCTACCCTTCACAAGGATATGTAAATTTTAATAGGGTGAAGTCAAAGGAATGAAACTCTGAAGAAGATATTTTATCTTCCAGTGGGTTGAAGGGTTTTGGAAAATATAAAATTTAGACCTGATTTCACCATTCCGACCAAATACACTTTGTCCATGAAGCATCTCTGTGCCCTAGTTACCTCTAGATGATCCCACCTTTGTTTCCACATTCTGTCTGTAATACTTAACACAGGAATTGTTATACAGCTGGCACCTGCTAAGTGTCTATTGAGTGGATAGGGAGGATGAATGCACGAATGTGTACAGGGACAAAACTTGTGTGATTTAGTGCTTCTCTCCTGAGGTGTAATCAGCTAATTAGTAAGGGAAGGAGAGGAAAGGAAGTAGAGAAATTTGTGTAGGAAAGGGCAGAGACTTCATTAAAGAAAGAATGAAGATAACGGAGGAAGAAGGGAGGGAATAACCTTATTTCTATGTGAATGTGAGGAGAGTTTGTTTTGTCATGTAAGAGAATGGAAGAGTGAAGGAAGGCTTCACGGCTTCTCAAGGGTATAAGAGTTGTCAATCAAGAGGAATGGCCACACAAGAGGTGTTTTTTTTTTTTTTTTAATCCATTGCTGGACTTGGGGTTTGAATGTGCTTCTCCACCTGAAACTGGTGTGAGGAGTTCAGGGATTTATTTGGGTTGTGGATAATTAAAATTGTTAACAGGTACCAAATAATACATTGTTAATGTGAATAATAGGGGATAAATGAATAGCAGTAGCATGTAGTGGGAAGATGCTTAGCTGTTCCTATGATCTTCTTGAGCAGTGGCTCCCACAGCAGAGGGGCCTGAGGACCTGCAGCATCGCATCAGCATCACCTGGGAACTTGTTAGAAATGCAGAATCTCAGGTCCCACCCTACACCCATTGAATCAGAAACTCTGGGATGAGCCTAGCAATCTATGCTTGTACAGCCCTCCGTGAAATTCTGATGCACGCTTAAGTTGGAAAACTGTGGGCCTGGGGAGTTGCTCGACTTATGGGTCCTCCATTTGAAGGAGAAGTAGAGACTGTACCTGACTCGGACTCTGAAATTCAGGAGGCCTTTTGGTTAAAAGATAACTGGTGACTAATGTCTTATGTGTGAGTACAAATTATGGCTAAATATTTCATCATTTAAAAGGCCTATGAAGGCAGAAACGTTTTGAGTTCAGCAAAGAAAACAAATATGCTAAATATTGAAAAGGGTAAGAGAAAAGTTTAGAAAGCAGTCACACCGCACAACTGCCTAAGAATCTACGCCATGGCCAGGTCACGAGCTTGAGAAAGTTACTTGATTATGGACAAAATGCGCCATGTAATGGGTCAGTGGTTCCAGGTGTAATCCACTGCTGATGTCGTTTGCTGCACACTCATGCTTATTCTCTTGCTTTTTAACTTGCTTTTTAAAAATCTTTTGGCAGTGATCCAGTAACGTGACCTTTTTAGTGTTTTACACATTAACACTAGTATTTTTTTCTTCAAATAGCATTATTTTTTCAGTGTAAAAAAATTATGTATGTTTACTGCAGAACATTTTTTAAATACTGAATAAAAGAATCAAATAAACTTATCTACAAGTACTTCGTAGATGCAGATATCAATTGTTAATATTTTAGTAAGCAAATACATGCATGTATCTTGTGCCTTATTCTAAATAAAGTTTCATGGTCTCTTTTTCCACATTGTGTCACAAACTTTCCCCATGTAGTTCAGTATTCTTTGAAAATAAAATTTTTAAGTGCAGTAGAAATTTTTTATGTATACAGAAATTGTACTATAATTTGTTTAATCAAGCTTGCTTTCTTTTTTACTGAAATTATATTGTAACAAATATCTTTAAAAATGATGGTCTAAATGTCTAAATATGTCCATATGGTAGATTATTTGGTCAGATGAACATTTTAAATACCTCTGACTGTGTTACCAAGTTGCTTCCCCAAAGGTTTATATAACATATTACACTCTCAGCTCAATCTACTGGCAGAATATTGTGTTCATTTTATGTCTCATCTACTAGATGTGAACTGGTTAGGCCCTTTGTTTTTCCCCCTACATGAATGTTTATCTTTATAATTGATTCATAAGAACTCTTTATTTAAGTCTTTAACTCTTTGTGATACTGAATGTTAATATGTTTCCTGGTCTTTTGTTTGCTTTTTCATTTTGTTTGTGGTGCTTTTTTAGCTAAAATATTTTTGTAGATATATCTGTTTATCTTTGTCTTCTGCATCCTAAAATGAAGTAAAAAATTCAAATACATTTTCTTTTAGTTGTTTTACATTTTATTTTAATATTTAGCTCTTTATTTCCCTGGAATTTCTTGTGGAATATTATGGCTGATTGTATTTTCCAATGATGACTGAAACCATAGCTCCCATTCTATATTCTCTTTTGTGGTGTGACACCCCCACTCTCATGTCAAGAGATGGAGTCTATTTCTCTACCCCCTTGAGTTTGCCTGGACTCTAGGACTGTTTGGGCCAATGATATACAGTAGAAGTGATGCTACATCTGTTGGAGGCATGTTTCTCAATGGCCTGAAAGCCCCCTCTTTCTGCCTTTTGGAAACCAGGCACCATGCTGCGGGCAGCTCAAGTCATGTGCAGGGGCCACGTGTTGGTGTTCTTATTGACAGCTGCAGCGTAGCTCCTAGCTGATAGCCAGCATCACCTGGCAGCGTGGGAGTGGGCCACTTGGATGTCCATCCAGCCCACCCTTCAGATGACTGCTGTCCTAGGTGACATCTGACTGCAGTGCATGAGAGACCCCAAATGAGAAGCATGCTGATGAGCCTAGTCAACCCCTAGAACCACAAGAGATAATAATAAATTGTTGTTTTAAGGATGCCAAGTTATTGAGTGGTTTGCTGTGTAGCCGTAGATAATCAGAACATCTATATAAGTAATGTGAATAAGCATTTAGCTTTGATTTTTCCTTCCAAACTATAATAAACTGTTGACCCACTACCATTTATTGATCTCCTGTCCCCCACTCATTTGTAAAGCAATAATATGCAAACTTTACTATATATTTGAGGTCACGATTTTATGCTGTTGTCTTTCTTTGTTTAGTTTAATTAGTCTTCCTTCTGTGTTCCACAATGTATATATTTTTTGAGACAGAGTCTCACTGTGTTGCCCAGGCTGGAGTGCAGTGGTGTGATCTCAGCTCACTGCAACCTCTGCCTCCTGGGCTGAAGTGACTCTCCTTCCTCAGCCTCCTGAGTAGCTGGGATTACAGGAGTGCATCACCACACCCGGCTAATTTTTGTATTTTTAGTAGAGACAGGGTTTCAACATGTTGACCAGGCTGGTCTCGATCTCCTGACCTCAAATGATCTGCCCGCCTCAGCCTCCCAAAGTGCTGAGATTACAGGTGTGAGCCACCATGCACGGCCCACAATTTTAATTTTCATATTTTTGATTATTAGTACTATTTTATTCTTCCAAGTTAGAATCCATTGTCAAGGTAGTGAATAAGGAAAGGCCCATTAGGACTTTGCTTTAATTCAGTGGTTTTCTCTCTGCATGATAATGCTCCTTGGGGACATTTGGCAATGTCTAGGCAGAGTTTAATTTTGGTTGTCACCACTAGGGGTGCTACCGGCATCTAGTGGGTAAGAGGCTAGAGATGCTGCTCAACATCCTGCAATGCACAGAGCACCCCTGCTCTTGCAACAAAAAACTACGGAACACAAAATGCCAGTAATGCAGAGGCTAAGAAGCACTGCATTCGACCTATAGGAAAGTTTGGAAGAATGAACATACTTACATATTACTCTCTCCTCCAGAAACATTTATGTATCTATGTTTATTTAGGTCTTCAGAAACAGGTAGTTTTCTTCATATTACATGCCATTCTTAAGAATTTTTAATCCTTTTTTCATTATATTTTAAAACTTATAATTGATGGTATATAAGGAACCTATTGCTTTTGTAAAATCTACATTGTGTCTTGTCACCTTGTTGAATTTTCGTTTATAACAATTTTTAGTGGATTCTGTTGAATTTTATAGGTAGAAAGAATTTCTGAAATTTAACTTGGTGAAAAGGAGAGAGTGAACACCGCGTTTACTCAGAAAATGGGTTGGAAAGGAATTGAGAGATTACTTAATTCCTCGCCTGCGTTTCAGTGGTGATAAATCTGAGGCCTAGAGAAGTTAAATACTCTGCTTCATGTCACATAATTTGTGTAGGCTCCTAGAATGGAAAGTAGCCCAAACAATAGCCTTGGGATGAAGGCAGTGAAAATCCTCATAATCTGCATTAAAATGTAAACCTTGGTATTGCGTTGGAAGCCTTTGAGATGTTACAGAGTTGGGAATGTCCTTAGGGATTTTTCTCTTCCATTCCCCTCCCCCTACATTCTCTGCAATATCCTGGCAACCCGTCCTGTATTCCTCCAGGCACAAGAACTCTGCCTCACAAAGGTTCCCAGTCACTTCTGATTTCTAGAAAGTTCTTCCTTTGGTTCCTTCCTGAGGCTCACACATCCTTTATGGTTGAAGGGTGTTGGAGGAAGGAGAGCTTTCATCAGCTGCTGAAGTGGCAACTAATAGAGATTTGAATGGCCGTAGAAAAATACTGTGTTACTTGTTTGTTGTCTAGGTGAGATATGAGACTGGGAGGGTTTGAGGTTCTGGTTTCTTCATACAAGACCTGCGCAAACTGGAGATCCCATAAATGTTTGTTGAATAACATTGAATTTTACATGATGTTTTTATGTCTTCTCATTCTTTTTTATGAGAGTCCTTTGGGTAAGAGTTGAGCCCAAGGAGGACTGAGGGTCTTAACCTCAAATGCCCCTCATTCTGTCACCTTCCAAAGGTTCTCTCCTGCTGTGGAAGGTATGAGTATGTTTAACTAGGACCAGATGATTATTATGCCTCATTACCAGGCATGGTCTCTGTGCCACAGGACTCTGTCCAAACTCATAGACATAATGAAGAGCCCTTTCGTTGTTTAGGATTCCTGAAGGCAGATTTTTTCTTTAGAACAAAGATGAAGAAAGTAAGGCCACAATCCAAAGAAATCCCCTCAGTGCAAAACTGTGAACTGGACAATTGTTCTGCAGTTGTTTTGCCAGGAAATAATAGCCTTAGAGCCCCACTTACTGCTTGTAAACTTTCTTTGAGAAGAGAATCTTTAAAAAAATTATGCTGTCAAGTTCCATATGCTTAAGTGAGACTTTCCCCCTTTCTAAGCAAGGTGCTTGCTCTCCCTGAGCAGTCTGAATGTTGGTTCAGTGGCAGATTTACATGTGGTGGATGAATAAGCAGGCACCAGTTCTAATAAAACCTGTGGTTTAGCTGTGCTTCTGCTGAAACCTACGGTTTAAGGAGATAGAGGCAAACTCAAACTGAACCTCTTTTTAAAAACGTAACAATCTTATTTCTTTTTTCTCCTGAAGAGTCATACATTTCATCTGATCTGGGAGAATGCAGGCTTTTGTATCTTCTAGGCTCAAAGACACTTGGAAAAGAGAAGCCTCTGGTGGCGTTTTCACATTCAGCTTGTGGACTGAAACAGTTGATCTCTAGGCAAGTTGTTAAGTAGGCATCTGTATGTCGCTTTTCATCCTGATCTCCTCCTCTGTGCTTACCCCTTTTTTTCCTTCAGCTCTTCATCTCTTCATGGACGCTCCTGTCCCCAACCCAGTGCTTATTGTGTAGGAGTCGATCATCTGCCATCTTCACTCTATTTTGAAGGCAAAAGACATTTTTAACTGCCTCAGAGGTATTTGCATCATTAAGCACCAATTATAACTGACAGCCCCAAAAAAGTAGTAGGATACATTAGAAAGTGGGTTTAGTTGGGTGCCCAAGTACTTGGATTTTTGTCCTGATGCTGCCATTAACTAGCTGTGTGACCGGGTGAAAGTCACTTTACATCTCTGGACTTGAATTTTACAGTTTATAAAATAACGAGGTTGGACACATGATTTCTAATCTTCCTTCTTGGCATCTAAATCTATGAAATCAAAGCATGGTGGGGGCAGATATACATCTTTTACTCGTGAGGGAAACCCTTGAAATTGTTTCATCATCTATTCTGGTTTAAAGATAGTCTTTTAAGATATGAGAGAGTAAAGGTTTTCTGATGTGATTTGCAGATGGAAAGAGGAATCGATATTTACTAAGCATTTGGTTTGTGCCAGGCCGTGTGCTAGATGGTATGTGATCTTACCAGGCTGAATGTAGTGATTTGGCTGAGCTTGCCCCAGACTGAACTTGGCCTCCTGGCCTGCGACTTTGCCCTGGCATAGATTCCTCTTGCCTCCATATGGCTGGCCCCATGTACCTACACATTTAGGTTTTCCTCCTCATGTGAACATTTTTATTGGTTAGTGAAAGCAGAGGACAGTCAGTGGCTGGTTGGACTCTGCTTTTAGGTCAGTCCAGTTTTGTAACATTAAAGTTTGGGCTACTGAAGCAGAATTTTGGCAAAGATCCCCTTTCAGCTTTATTTATATTGTTTTTAAGGTAGGTTGGTTTCTAGTAGAAAGGGGCTCTATAAAAGCTTTGGGTCTTTATAGGAGGTTGCTTCTCTGGGGAACCTCTTCTTTACCTTTTATTGTACCGGATTCATTGTGAAATTGTCTTTGTGCTCATCTGCGTGTGTGTGTGTGTGTGTGTGTTTATGTGTGCATGTGTGCACCCACATGTGCATTATGTTCTTATATCCCTAACATATATCCGTATGAACTGTGCGCACTCAAGACTCTTCGTGAATAAAAAGCTAGTAAATCCCTTTTGTAGTAAGATATATGCAAGATAAGATATTTCATATCTTGTTTCTAAATATCACCATCGTTATCATCATCATCATCTCCTTCTCTGTCTCAGTAGCTTTTTTATCCTACCTTATTTCACCAGACATTATTTTGTGCTGTGATTCTCTTGATCTCTGTTTCACCTGCTCTTACCATGCAGTTTTTAACTCCTGAATGAGTGAAATAACAAATGAATTTCATCTTATGCATCAAAAATTCCTGAAAGTAAGAGGGGTTATATAATAGACACTTAACCACTACTTTAAAGGTTAGACTAGTGTCATCTATTTATACTTGCATGCCTGACACCATTTATGGTACCTACACAGAATAAATTAAGGTGTCATGCCTGACTATTGCTTATATATGGAAACCAAGAGGTTGGAGGCTCTGGGTGAGTGTGAGTTCCAGCTTTGGGAGAAGAATGACAGTTGTCCTGTGTTCTCTCCATCTAGGAGTATTTGTCCAGTTATGTGGAAGGTGATGGTTAAGGGAATGTGAATGAACTCATAGCCATCTGTGTGTGTTTTTTGAATTGGGCTAGCTGGGGTTTGAATACTCACTCTTAGCAAGTTAATATGGTCTTCAAACCTTAGTTTTCCTCCCTTGTGAAATGGGATGGTAATCATCAAGGTAGTTGTGGGAGCTAAATGAGTTAATCCGGGAATACAGCCAGGCATCCTCCTCTGGCACCAAGTAAGCCTTCCATTAAGCTTACTTTAACTTTCACTTCATTTTTAATGTATAGATGAGTCACTGTCATTGTTATTGTTAGCAGTAGTAGTAGCAGCAGTTGTAATAGTACAAGTTCTTGGTGAGGAAGTATGATCACCATGTTGATGGCTAGGTAAACTCTGCACCTCCTCTGGAGTATTTATGAATAGCTAAGAAAGGGGAGAGGAGACAGAGGTTTGTTATAATCTTGTTTCCATGGAGGGCTTCACGGGAAAGGTGACAAGTCAAACAGTTTGGAAAAGGCTGTGTTGATAGGGACGAGCTTTGTGTGCAATGAGGTGTGGAGTCAGCCTGGGGAGGAGGGAGGAGAATGGGTTAGGAATGGCCAGGACGACAAAGTGGCAGCTCTGGCCACATTACCCCCATTCCAGGCTTCTCAGCAATTTCTCTGTTTATTTTATTTGTATTTTCCCCGCTATTTTAAATTATACAATCCCACCCTCCTTGTAACCCTCTCTCCACCTACCTGTGGAAAGAAGTTCTTTACTAAAACTTGCTGCAGGTGTAGTGTGGGCGTTACCTGATCATAGGCATTAGGAAGCTGAGGCCTGATATCCTGGGGGTGATAGGTAGGGGTCCAGGCGGATAAGGTATAGTCCCTGTCCTCATGGACCTGCCAGTTTAGGGGGAAAGGTGAGATATAGATACATAAGGTAGAATTGATCCACAGCACAAAAGACAAATAACTATGTGGGAGTTTAGAGGAGGGATAGAGCACTGTAAACCTGGCATCGGAAGAAGGAATATGGAAGGTTTGTTTCAAGGAGGAGGTAGCATTTGAGCTGATCTTTGAGGATGGAAAAACGGAGAGTATGGGGACATGGGGTATGGTGACCAGGGATTTCAGGCTGCCTGGAGTGGAGTATGTCTGAAAGAAGTGTAGTGATGAATTCAGGCTGAAATCAAACTCCTGTGAGTGCAGCAAGGAAACTGATGTAGCCAGATCTCATCTAGAACCAGCAATAATTAGTAAGAGTTTTCCTGAAGCTATTTTTGCTATAATAAGAAAAAGGGGGGAGGGATTAAGAGCTCAAGCATTCCCGGTGTTCAAGTTAAATGTTAACTCCTTTGTGTGGTTAACCAGTAACTTACTCTTTCCTATGCAAAAGAAAAAAAAGGAGAGGGAGAAACATAATACAGTGGTAACCACCTCCCTTCAAAAAATCCTGGTTTGCTAATGTGTTTGCTTATTTTCAACGTAATACATACGTAGCTATTATAGAGATGTGTGCAAACTGAAACAGCAGACAGTACGTTGACTTACCTTTGTGAATTCCCTGGATGTCTTCTGCAGGGTTTGCAGAGTTAGCTATTTTCAGACACATTCCTAGTTTAGCCATTAGAATATTATAGTGGTTTTTTTTTTTTTTTTGGTATGAACTCAGCAAGTGAAACTTTGCTTCCAGAAAGGTGGGTGGGTGAGCTCACCCACCTGCTCTGACCCAGGCAAGTTAATGACCTGCCCAAGTATTGTTCACGCTGGCCAGCGCTGGCTGACTTCACAGGCAGTTCCACTTGAAGGGAATCATTGTTTCTTACTCTGCATTTGTCAGATGCTTTCCCGTCTGCACACCAGCCTTTGCTGAATGTCCTAGCAGTCCCTGAATGTTCCTGCTGCCTGCATTTTATAAAACCACAGAGCAAGTAGCCCTGGAAATGTATGCGAGGTACTCTGCACAGCTGTCTGAGGCCCCCAGTCAAGGGCAAGATGTAAACAACTCTATACCCACACAGGTACACAAGCAGACACTGCATATGGAAGTCCCGCAGTGCAAGGACTTCTTACTTCTAACACTTTAAAATGTCAGTGGCCAAGCATCCTGGGAACATGAATAATTTAAGCACGAGATGCTTTTGCTGATGATTTTGATCATTTTTCAGGAAGAATAATGGTAATGTATGGAATGGAGGTATGTGAAGGAAGAGGACTAGGAATTGTAGAATTTGTATTTGCTGTAAGAAATTAAAATATAGTATGACGTTGAACTTTCAGAACTTCTTAGGATATTGCCTGCATAATGTTCAATTTGGGGAAGAAATGAATCGCCAGAGGAGATTAATTGCAGTGGGCTTAAAATTCTAAATGTCGGGTGCTAGGTCAGGGTGGCTAGAAAATTAGAGGCATATGGTGAAATGCCTTTAATTTGGTATAAGATCTAGTGCATTTGACTCTAAAGATGCTTTTGGACAATCAAATTGAGAAAGAATAGCAAGATAGGTTTTTTTTTTTTTTTTTTTGAGACGGAGTCTTGCTCTGTCACCCAGGCTGGAGTGCAGTGGCGCAGTCTCGGCTCACTGCAAGCTCCGCCTCCCGGGTTCACGCCATTCTCCTGCCTCAGCCTCTCCGAGTAGCTGGGACTACAGGCGCCCGCCACCACGCCCAGCTAATTTTTTTGTATTTTTAGTAGAAACGGGGTTTCACCGTGGTCTCGATCTGCTGACCTCGTGATCCGCCCGCCTCGGCCTCCCAAAGTGCTGGGGTTACAAGCGTGAGCCACCGCGCCGCAAGATAGTTTTTAAAAGTCGAATGTAGTACTCTTCAGAATGAGTGCCAAATAAAATCCAGTACAGTGGTTCCGGCCTGTTTTAAATGAATAGCTCGTGTAGCGTCCTTCCTCTTTGCTGTGTTTATCTAGAGAACTGTTTAATTTTTATTAGTTGGCTAATTCTTGCATTAAAGACATAAGAAATTGCATATTTAGGTAGGAGAATAGGCGTTTGAGATGAAGTTTATTCAGGGTTCTGTCCCTACTGCTGAAAAATCTAATTCACCACTGAGTGGATCGCAACTGCAGTTGCTAATTTAAAAATCAGTTCGCCAGATTCCAGTGACTTTGATAAGACTTTTATTCTTTTCAATCTTACGTATTTGTGAGCACATTCTTGGGAAGATTGCTGCTGAGTAGTGTTGCATGTCAGAGATGAGGACAGTTTAGTCATTAACCCTAAACTGAGGGTAAAGACTGGCAATAGGCAGCCTGTGGAATGAGGAAAGGGCCAGGTTGAAATATTTCCAAAAGGTATTTTTGTTGTTTACCCTTGTTAATTATTAATACTAATTATTGATGAAAAATAGTTTTGAGTTACATGCCACACATTGTTTAGGAATAAATTATCAAATTTCTTATCTAGAACTGTAGTAGATATTCAACTGTTTCAAATAATCGATATTTATTAATTTAGTAAGATGTCCCCCCTTCCTTCAACATTAAAGACACAAATCCATAAAGTTCTGGTGCATAAAGACTTTGTTTCATGAAAGCGCACTTTCCTCCCAGCTTTGGGTAGCTTCTTGCACTGAATGAATATGTTAAGAGCTGAATTTGACAAAATCAGGTCAATAATTAAAAAGTATCTTTAGAACAAAGTACCTATCTCATGTAAGACATGTAGATAACGTATAGGTTTTATAGGTTAAAATTGCCAAATTAGTTACGAATGCTGTGCTTTGTCTCAGTTGTCCATGCCTTTTCAGATTTGTACTTTCTAGTCATGTTAGTCTCTTGGAAATGACCTTTTTAGGAATTTCTATATTTTTTAGTTAATCATACAGGCTTAAATGAAGTATATTGTTTAAATTCTTTTTTTTTATTATTATACTTTAGGGTTTTAGGGTACATGTGCACAATGTGCAGGTTTGTTACATATGTATCCATGTGCCATGTTGATTTCCTGCACCCATTAACTCGTCATTTAGCGTTAGGTATATCTCCTAATGCTGTCCCTCCCCCCTCCCCCCACCCCACAACAGTCCCCGGAGTGTGATGTTCCCCTTCCTGTGTCCATGAGTTCTCATTGTTCAATTCCCACCTATGAGTGAGACCATGCGGTGTTTAAGTTCTACTGAGCGGGTATGCACTTCCCAGAGAAGATTACTCTCTCTGGGAGTCAGAACTGGCTGATACTAAAGGAGACAGAGGGAGAGAGAGGGAGAATGGGAGGGAGGGAGGGGGAACAAAGGGAGGAGGGAAGCTGGAAGGGAGAGAGAAGGGGAGGAAGGGAGAGGAAAGAGAGGGAAGTTTGAGATGTTAGGTCCCTCTGACAGAGGGAACTGATGTGACTTGGAGACTGCTCTCACAGTCCGGCTGTGAAAGTCGGTGTTCATGTTTCTTAGGCATTGTGGGCTTTTTGAATGTTACTAGATTCATTTTAGCCTCATTCTTAAGAACTGTGTGTTGGATGGATATCCTGTGGGCTTTGGTCATTTTTGGGTTTAGATCATGTTGTTCCAATCAATTGGCTGTACTACGTATCACAGCAGTTGTGTGCGAAGGTACTAGCCTTGGCAACCTAAAGATATGTTTGGTTTTAGAAAATAACACACACAATTGAACCACCTTTGGGTGTAGTTTTTCATTTACCAGGGTGTTCTCCAGAGGTAGCCTGTATTGATGTATTTTCCCGATAGTGGGACATTGTAGTATTGGCTTAAAAACCTTACCTAACAAGGAGTAAGTAGGCTGATCCTGGATCAGTTTATTTTCTCTGTCATCCCAAACACTTGCCCACTGACCTCATCCATCGCGTGGTGTTTGGTCCATGAGCAGTTGATTCACCAGTTTTCAGAGCCCAAGTCTAAAATCACAGATTCTGTGGGGGATCTGGGAGCATCTGCCTTACCTTTATGAAGGTTATGGTCAGTTAAACCTTGCTTTCAATGGGCTCACTTCACTATGGGAAGAAAATTCTGCAGTTGTTAAAAACGAAAGGACACTGCCTTTTCCAAGGGAGCTGACAGCTATTGGTTTTTCCGGAGAGGATTACTGGTGAAGACAGTTATGAAGAACAAGTAACTCTTGTAAATAAACAGCATGTTCTTGCTTAAATATTTCCCAGAACAATTCTAAAGAAATATAATACAGGTAAGTTTTGTTATGTTCTCAGTGTGAGTTATGTTTACGAGAAGCAAAAAATAGGATTAGAATCACAGAGGAGGAAAAAAAGCCTTTTCATACCAGTGGCTTATGTTTTATTGAATTCTAACCATTTATAAAATTATCTGGTTTCTTGCCCCTATTCATGGTTGATTTTGTTTCTCTTTTTCCATCTAGAGACCTTTGAATTATTTTTATTCATAAGTGAAAAATGCATTACAGCTTTATTTCCTTTTATTAATAGTTCCTTCTTGCCCTTAACCACATCTCTGACTTTTTGGCATGTAGAGTCCAATGAGCTCATGCTTAATCATGTATAAACAACTATCTAATTATATGGTTTTGAATTTTCATTTGACCGACTAAACAAAAATGACACAGAAACGAGAAACCTGACAACTTTCCTGTCTTCAGATACCTGGCCTTTTTCTCCCTCACCCTCTCTTCGTGCATTTAGTAAAATGCATGTTATAACCTATCAAAAAATATCATTTTGCATTTGCCAAGTTTCTGAGGTAAAATTGTTCTTTTCAAGGCTACGTGTCAAAAAACAAGTCGGTTGAGCTGAATTATCCGCCTTCCTTTCAGATTTCTTTCGGACTCTATTCTTTCCTCCTTTGGACCGAGGTGTTACTAGCATTCCTTGCGCTGTGGTGTCAGATGACAGGACAACATTTATGGAGCAAGGTTTCTCAATCTTTGTTCCCTTGACTTCTCCCCTGAGGTCCAATAACAACTCTCCCACTTGCCCTGTCGTCCCACCCTCCCCCAAACCATGCTGACACATTTTTGAAAGAAGATAATGGGAAAATCTTTCCGTACTAAGGTGCTCACTATGTTTAAACAGGATGAGAGAAGTCGTCTATTCTCTTTTCTTTCTCACTGGCTTGATCCTAGAATTCTGAAGATGGTGGAAAATCTCTTTCGAACATTTAGATGGTTTCACCATAGATAGTTCAGTGTGCTTGATAGAAAAAGACAAAAGATACTGCAGAAAGACAAATACTGGCTGATCTCACTTAGGTGTGGAATCCAAAATACTGAAACTCATAGCAGCAGAGGGTAGAATAGTGGTTGTCAGGGGTTGGGAGGTGGGGAAAATGGGAGATATTGGTCAAAGAGTACAAAGTTTCAGCGTATGCAAGATGAATAAGTTCTGGAGATTGCTCATGCACAATGTGGTGGCCATAGTTGACAATACTGTATTGTTTACCTGAAATTTATTAAGAGAGTAGACTTTTTTTTTTTTTTTTTTTTTAATACAGTCTTTCTCCGTTGCCCAGGCTGGAGTGCAGTGGTGCAATCTCGGCTCACTGCAACCTCCACCTCCCGGGTTCAAGCAATTCTCCTGCCTCAGCCTCCTGAGTAGCTGGGATTACAGGCACCCACCACCATGCCCAGCTAGTTTTTTGTATTTTTACTGGAGACAGGGTTTCACCATGTTGGACAGGCTGGTCTCGAACTCCTGACCTCAGGTGATCCACCTGCCTCAGCCTCCCAAAGTGCTGGGATTACAGGTGTGAGCCACTGTGCCCAGCCAGGAGAGTAGATCTTAACTTCTCACTACAGACACACACACACTATTAAACACGTGTGCACATGCAAAGGTAACCATATAAGGTTATGGGTATGTTAACTATGGATTGTGGTAATTGTTTCACAATGTGTACGTATGTGAAATCATCACATTATACATCTTACATTTACACAGTTTCTGCTTGTCATTTATGCTCCAGTAAAAGCTGAAAAAAGACACATATCTTTATTCTTTTTTTTCTGGATATTTTGCAAGGTGAGTATGTAGAGAGTAGGTTTCGCTAACTAGTACTCAATAGCTATAAGAGAGAAGAAGGGGAAGCAGATACCTGTGAAATTTGGCCAAAGTGATTTATTTCCTCACTGATCTTTCAGCCTTAAAACATAATTTGATTTCTCAAAATTTCTCTGAAACATGCATATCCTTAAGTGTGAAAATTTCATACACTTAGATGGGTTAGGTTTGGAAGGAAATTGTATTGATTCCATTTTGAGAATTTAGAGTTAGTATGAGCTTGCTGAGATTAATGCCTAACAGTCTTCCTTATTGGAAATATTTTGGCGATCTCTTCATAATTTTTCTGCCCATTGTAAGGTGCTAATATTACCCAATGACTTTTGGGGATTTATTATAATATTTTATTTCAAAGTTGATTTGTTTCAAGGTTTGTATTCCACTCATTGTACAAGAAGATCAAAGTGAGATTTCTGCCTGTAGTTTTGTTATTTTTGTTTTGCTACGGAATGTTTAGAACACAGGAGACCACATCCTGGCAGAGTTTATAATTTGATTTACCTGGAACAGTTGAATGAGGAGGCACTCTAACCCCCAAGCTAAGGCCTCTACTTAATTGACCCTTTGATAATTAGGAAAGGATTTTGTTTCTCTCCTTCTCATTAACATTGAAAACCGTAGGCTCTTATGTTGTTTATTATGTGTTATTTACTCTCTTCTAAGACTTTGTATATTATTTAGGGAGTAAGCTATCAACTTGATTAACATTTAACTTTTTATTCATGTTTATTCTCAGCGTTAGCATTCAAATTCAGATAAATAACTACTGCTACTTTTAAAATAGCATTATTTTAGGGAGAACATAAGCACAACTCTTAATTTAGATTTTTTCATACTGGCATCAATATGTATTATGGTTGCGTTTTCATTTTGATGGGAAAGAATTTGGGTTGTAAGTGAGCACCTACTCTGTTCTTCCTCATTTTTTGACCTAATTTCAGATATGATTAGTTGGGAGTTATTGCCGGTACCATGTCTGGATTCGCATCTACAAGGTGCAGAGATAAAAGTCACGTTTACTTCGATACTAACTCATGTTCCAATCATGTTTACAGAAATGCTTCCATTACTCTAGTTCTCTTATAAGTTAAAAAATAGCATTAAATAAAAGAAACAGAAGGGAATTACATTATGTAGGCCTCAGCCAGATTGCCTGTATGTTGAGATTTGTGATGTTAAAATTGTATTTTTATATTTTGTTATTTCAGTTAAAGTTATGTGATTTTATACAATGACAAGTTTTCTGAGCCAAAAGGTAGATATTTCAGCCTTCCTACGTCCCCAATTTTCAGCGAATCTGTAGTGAGTATGACTTATTCTACCAATTTATGTATACAAGAAATGGTTCTTTAAATTAGTTCCTTTAAATCACAGCAAATCAGATGCCAAGATCCCGTCTTACTCATTAGTGGGAAATTTAATCTCAGTCACTGCTAGTTGGGGTGGCCTGATACGCTACCAAGGTGACACAGAATCCCAGGGCGTTTGTAGAGAGCAGAACATTCCAGGAGCTTTTCTGTTCTTGGTTCTTCAGGTTACTGCTGACATGCCCTTTGACCGAGCCCCACATCGCCTCTAGGAGTCTGCTGCTCTGTGCATTGCTTGGACACAGGAAGTTTTGCTGGAGCTGGGATCCCAGGCCCGAAGTTCTGGCCTTTGTATTTGGCCATACAGCCATACCTTTTACCCCCACTGTCTTCCTTGGGAGCTGCCTTGCTACTCAGGGACCATCAAACTGTTGTTCTTCCCAGACTTTGGGCAATCCCACTTCTCTCTCTCTTTCTGTCTCCCTCCTAGAGGCACTATCCCCTTTCAGAAGGCTCTGCCAGCTTCAGAGCACCTGGAATAATATCAGTGAATTTAGATTTCTACACAAGACTGTGAGAGAGGATGAATTTGGCCAGGCACGGTGGCTCACACCTGTAATCTCTGAAGTTTGGGAGGACGAGGAGGGTGGATCACCTGAGGTCAGGAGTTTGAGACCAGCCTGGCCAACATGATGAAACCCTGTCTCTACTAAAAATACAAAAAATTAGCTGAGCCTGGTGGCATGCGCCGATAATCGCAGCTATTCAGGAGGCTGAGGCAGGAGAATCTCTTGAACCCAGGAGGCGGAGGTTGCAGTGAGCTGAGATTGTGCCACTGCACTCCAGCCTGGGCAATAAGAGCAAAACTCCGTATCAAAAAAAAAAAAAAAAAAGATGAATTCAAACAGTGTCTACTCTTGGCCCTTTTATAATAACCTCTCTTGAGACGAAGGAGCACAAAATACAAATAATAGCTCATTGAATTTTCTTGCCATAAACATGAGCTGCTGAATGGGCTTTGGAGCTCAGAGTTAAGAATTACAGTCTAGAAGAGGAAAGGGTATCTGGCCTATGAGATAGTTAAGCAGCTCTGGGGGACTTCTGGGAGGAAGCTGGGTACTTTCCATTTCTTGGAAATATGGGTGACTTAATTTTAATGCAAAATAATGTAATCTTCATTAGTATTATCCTTCCCTCTGGGTCTGAGGCTTCTGGGCATCCCATCTGGACTTGCAAGCCCATGCGGAATATGGAATAGAAACAATTTATGATAGAGAATGTGTGTTTTTGGACAGTAATGGGAAATTACTGCTTAGGGAAAAACAAAGGTAGTCTGGTGGCTTTTTTTGTTCTGTTTTGTTTTTGTTTTTTTGGGACAGGGTCTCACTTTGTCACCCAGGCTGGAGTGCAGTGGTGCCATCCTGGCTCACTGCAGCCTTGACCTCCCAGGTTCAAGCAATTCTCCCACCTTAGCCCCACAAGTAGCTGGGATTATAGGCATGCGCCACCATGACTGGCTAATTTTCGTATTTTTTGTGGAGACAGCATTTCGCCATGTTGTCCAGGCTGGTCTCACACTCCAGAGCTCAAGTGATCTACCTGGTCGGGCGGCTATTATGACTATGTAAGATGTGCCTTTTACAGACTAAGAAGTTGTATCTAATATGAAGAATTGGCTGGGATTTTGGCTCTGAACCAGCTCTTACATACTGAAAAAAAGTCCCATTGATTTATATTGAGTACCTTAGACCGGGGGTCCCCAACTGCCGGGCCATGGACCTGTGTGGGTTAGTGGCCTGTGAGGAACCAGGCCACACAGCAGCAGGTGAGCAGTGGGCATTACAGCCCAAGCTTCGCCTCCTGTCATATCAGCAGTGGGATTAGATTCTCATAGAGGCAGAAACTCCATAGTGAACTGTGCAAGTGAGGGATCTAGGTTGCATGCTCCTTACGAGAATCTAATTAATAATGCCTGATGATCTGAG
The DNA here is from genome assembly GCF_009828535.3 of Hylobates moloch. Classification (NCBI taxonomy): domain Eukaryota; kingdom Metazoa; phylum Chordata; class Mammalia; order Primates; family Hylobatidae; genus Hylobates; species Hylobates moloch. The sequence goes on from NW_026652294.1 coordinate 74,537,402, forward strand.
GTGGAACAGTTTCATCCTGAACCCCACCCAACCCTCTCCACCCCTTCCATGCTTTCCATGAAACCACAAACCATGAAACCAGTCCCTGGGGCCAAAAAGCTTGGGGACTGCTGGCTTAGACTACCCTCCCTTCACACTGAATGTGTTCATGTGTATCTGTATCTAACAGGAGGGAATATGGACGGAGGAGGCGAATGAGTAATATTTCTGTCTGTTCAGTAATTTAGAGACCTATCAACAGTTGTGTCCACCAGGGACCTCAGTCTTCTTCAGCATCATGACTCACACACGTTTCAGAGGAACTGCTCAATTTGATTCGTGGCCTTGAACTATACTTGACTTATCAATTGTTCTTAAAAGTTGTATTCATTACCTATTCATCCAACAGATACTTGGTGAGTACTTGCTGTCTGGGGGATACCAGTCATTGCTCCGTACAGTGAGGGGTCTCACCCAGAGGCAGCTTTGCCATTTCTCACCCAGCCTCTGCTTTTGTTTGGCTTGGAGCAGGGGAAAAAGCAGGTTGAGAGATATACAACCTTGATTTATGGAAGAAATGTTCTGAATCTAGTACTTCTTAAAGGCACTTCAGCAACCATCTTACTTGTTTTCTTAATAAGATAAGTTGGGCTTACCCTGTTTGGTCTGTTTGCTCTTCCCAGCCTTGTCTCATCCTGAGATTATGGCAGCATCTTCCTAGCTTGGTTTCCTGCCTTCAGCCTTTGCTCTGCTTCCAAATGTACTGGAAATAGACTGTTCTCTTCTTGCTCCCTCCTCACAACATACCCATGCTTACAAGCCTACTGTAGCTCTTTGGAATGCCTGGTTTTGGAGGTTGTGTACAATCTGGTAACACCTTAGTTAGAATATGAATGCCTACAGCTTATACAGTACTTACTGGGTGCTGGAAACTGTTCTAGATGGTCTACATACATGACTTATTTAGTACTCCAAACAGCCTTATGAAGTTGGGAACAATTATCATCCCCATTTCCCAGACAAGGAAATAGAGGCACAGAGAGCTTAAGGCATTTGCCCAAGGTCACACAGCTGGTAAGGGAAGCTATTCTGGCTCTAGTGCCTCATTCTTTACTGCTTCCCCCATGCTGCCTCCATAATACTTTCTCAGCACATGCCCCTCATTTCATTTTGGCCATCCAACTCTTCATATTGCCACCTCTCCTCTTGCCATTAAAAGGCTCAGATGAAGTCTCACTCCTCTACTAAGCCTCCTCCAGTGTATTCAGATCTTTTCCTCGTTTGAGCTCTTTTTGTACTCAGCAGTGAAGCAACTCAGTTTAAGATTAGGTGTTTCCCAATTGTTTCCTGTATTAGTTAACACTCTCTCCAACTGGTTGTAAGATCTTTGACCAAGGGCTAGATGTACGGCCTAGGACCAAGCCTAACACCCAGTAAATGTGTCTTTGGGAAACTGAGGCAGTTTTCTCCCATGACAATATGCGTTCTCCTTCCCTTCCATTCATTCTTTCTTATATTTGTGGAAGTCCTCTTTTTCCACAGTAAGTATAATAATTCCACTTTTATGTATTTTCACAGATGAGTCCAGGGATGAGGCTTGATCTAAACCTACTAAATTAGATGGTAGGCAAGAATGATTTGACTCATCTATTTGTCCACAATCCCTAGAGTATGTAGTGTAGCACAGAGCAGGGACACAATAAACAAATACCTGATCTGTGAGCAATAAATTACTAAGTTGTGCCTCTGCTGGTGTTTCAGTTTTTCAGAGTAGTGGTTTGCTTAGTTAACAAATGTATCTGCTTACTTCCCCTGGGATTGCTAGAAAATTTGTCGAGGGAGAAGCAGTAAAATGTGCTTACATTTCCTCTTTGGTTTTCCAGGCTAATTGTTGGTGAACTTTATTTAACACTCTTGCTATACTAAGAGTCTCTGTGGAACAGAGCAGCTTTCAGTTAACTTGGCAAATCATTACAAGAGAGAACAGAAGGGTCAGCATAAGCACTCTCTACTAATTAGTTGATAATTGATGTACAATAGCTGACGGATGGGACTTTAGAATACAAACTCCAGGAATATTGCTTAATTTATCTTTGCATCCTTATGAAGTGGCTCAGAACTGTAGGTTCTTAATATCATCTTATTGGGAGTGCCCAGTGGTGGGGTCCAAGATTGAGGCTTCATGCACAGGAATCCAGGGCACTGAGTGGTACAGAAAGGAATATGATACATTTTAATCTCTTGGGTATAAATGTGATTCCATTTAATACAGGGATAAATTGCAGTGAGTAATACTGGTGATTGCATACTTGGTGGACAGAATTCCTGAATGCTGACTAAGGTTGGAAGAATGCTGGTATGAAAGTTATGTTCTTTGTGGGATAAACATGGAAGATTCAAGCTGAACTCCTGAAGACAAGGTGGTGGGAGATTGCATGATTCATACGAATCTCCCTGGGTTCAGATCTGACCTATTTATTGGCTGTCTTTGTAATGAATTCACCAAATAGACATTATACGAAGCCCCTCTCCCATTTAAATGTGATTGCCTAAATCTTTAGCAACTAATTAGAAAATCCTTACTCTAACTTGCTTCATAACCATTGCTTTCTTATTTTGTCATTTACCTCCCTGTGGCTGCTATGCCATCTGTACAGCTGGTTTATGTGCTCCTCCAGCCTTTCTCCCCATCTCTTCCGGATTAATCTTGGGTGAACTCTGCTTCTAATGGGTTGCGCCACTACCTATAGCACAGGGTCCCAGATGCACATCAGGTGACTACTTATATCAGCATCATTTGGTTTAGGTGGTTGGCAGTGGAGCTTAGGAATTTGCATTTGAGAAGCTTCCCTGGGGATGCCAGTATGTAGCCAGGTTTGAACCACTGCTGGAGAAGTAATGTCCAGCTTTTAAATCAGTTCTTCAGGGCTGACTGAACCAACCGTCTAAGCTGTGTCTCCTCCCTTTCTCGTCTTGTCGGCAGCCCTAGCTCATCTTTATTTCTGCAGGACGCATTGTGCCTCCTGCCTTTCGTTTCTGTGTCTACACCCTACTACTTCCTTCTCATTTGTGTGCTCGTTCTTCCTTCATGTTTTAGCTTATTGTTTTCTAAAGGGTATTCCTTAGAATGCCAGTCTTAGATGAGTCCCTTGGGAATAACCTCCCTAAGCAAATGTACTTTAAATATTATTTGGTCTTCTGGGAGATTTATCACATGCATTTACATTTTTAAAGGCTCTGAGAAGACTTATAGTAAAGAGATATGTTTAACTTTGTTGTATTAGGGGTTCCCAAACTTATTGGCCCATGGACATCTCTGTGAGGCCACCTTAATTGTCATTTAACATCTTTGGACATCCTGAAGGACTTTGGGAAACGTGTTTGTGGTTCATAGTCTTCTTCTTTGATGAATTACCTAGTACAAAGGGATTGCCCTCCTCCTCTGAGCTCCTGTCTCTATGATTTAGCTTCATGCTTAATCCTGTACAGTCTAGCGACATTATCTGATTGTTCCTAGGTGAGTATATCTTATCTCTTCAGAGACGTGAGTGCCATGGAGGCAGGATGTTATATCTAGCATTTCTTACCTTCCACAGTTTTGAGCATTTGTCACAATTGCCAAATTCGATTGCTTTGCCCCTGGATGTAGGAGCCGGTTATTTCATTCTAATTGTCATCCTTTGGTGTTCGTAGCCATTTAGCCATGCCTTACTGTATTTCAGAGTAATACACCACACATTCACATATAGTCATTGAATTGTTACTAATGTATCTCAGCAGTGAAATATTACCAATTTGACAAAACACTACATAACAAGCCTAGAGTGTTTGGTATGCAGGACGTTTCTAGCTCTAGGGAGGAGTATTCATGAAAGGTGAGAGAATTTGATGACCTGTGCTTACCTTCATTGATCTGTTTTTGCATAGCAGATTGGAGAGAAGGGTACCTGTTTCTTTCTGTGGTGAAAGAATATACTTTTCAAAGTTCTTTCATATATTTGATGTTTCTCCCATTTGAGAAAAGAGGAAAGGCTTGGATTGATTCTATGCCTTGCCTAAGATTCTATTCTTTATTTATTGGTGGGCTCCTATATTTCGTTATAACAATGAATATGTATATTATATTAGATATGTTATTTGAGTATTAGTTTACAGACATTATTCTTTGTCAAAACAGTCATAGTTCGATGACTTCTCTCGAATATAGGGGTCAATGTGTGCATAACTCACATTGCCTTTAGAATTAGAACATACATACTCATATTTGAATGAATTTAGAGAAGAATGTGGGAGGATACACATTCAGCTGTTAGAGTTCATTACCTTAAGGGAATGATATATGTGGGGGGTGGAATATGAGCTTTTTCTTTTTATAACTTTGCATTATTTGCCTTTTAAAGCACATGGACACATACACAGATACATATTATTTTTTTAATTTAAAATAGCAATAAAGGTAATCCCAAATAAAAGAGAGATAATGCTATCGAAATAGACAATTCTAGACAATGCTTTGACATGTGCTAAGCTAATAAACCTTAGGGATGAAATGTATATGCCATAATTCCTAACATAATTTGGGGTCTATGAGGGGACCCACCATAAATAATGTATTTCTTTCCCACCAGAATATCTCTTTTTTTTCTGATAGAGGATGTGTTGGAAGGCATAACTTTGTGTGAGAGTCCAGTGGATCTGCTGACTGGACCATAGAATTAGGCCATCTTCTCTCCCTAGTCCAGGGCAGCTCTTTCAGGACAAGCCTCCTAGGTAAGGCATATACCATGTGGCAAAGAACTCTGTCTTTCCATGGTAAGTAAGCTTAGTCCCCAAAGGAAAACAAGAAGGTTTCCTGAACTACTCATCCCCACTTATTCTTTCTACTTTGGCAGGGAAGGGTGTACTGAGAGACAGTTCCTTTTTTAAAAAATGGCTAGAAAGAAGTGTTCCTACCATTTTGCACACCTAAGTTAGATAATCATTCTCCCCATTATGGCTCAATTTGCATTACTAAAAATATCATTCTGTAACATAATCATGGCAATAACATTAACAAAAATTATAACTACTCTTTACTGAGCAGGCACATCATATATGTTGGGTCTCACTAATCCTCGAAGCAACCATGTAGGGTGTATGGTATTATTTGTCTTTTAGAGATGGAAGAAACTAAAGCTAAGAGGTAAAATTACTCTGCTAAATGACCGAAGTTACATCCACAAGCTGGCTATGGAGGCCAGCCACCATTTCCCATGCAAAATAAAAATATTTTCCAATAGCATCTGGGACTTATTTACTTTTGAAGGAGGTGTAAGACTCATGTTTTATATTAGGCATTGATTTCATTATTAAAGGAAGCCTTGCCAGTTAGGGATAGTTAGGTGCTTAGAACTAAAAATAATGGGAAACTTTGAGCCTCAAAGTTGCAAAAACTTCATTTGCAAGTGATCTAAATTGGCTTTCAACTCTACTTCAATTGTATGTTGAATTTGTGCTTGCTAGGAAATAAAAGGGCCAGGCTTATATAAAACAGGTTTGCACAGTAAAAGGGTATGGTTGAGAGGTTTAAAAAAAAAATTCCTTTCAGTCTTTCTTGCCACGTTTTGAAATTTTACTTATTTTCTATTGTATTATTGTTTTGCAGTAAAATGTTCCTGAGGTATTTTGCTAGTCACTGACACCTTAGTTTGAAGTAATCATTCTTTTCTAAAATAGCTGAGAGAAAGAGAAAATGGATATGAGGAACAAGAATGGCCTAAATAAAGCCTGGATCCCGTTCAGGCGAGGACAGATGTACGGCGTGTGTGTGTGTGTGTGTGTGTGTGTGTGTGTGTGTGTGTGTGTGTGGTGTGTGTGTGTGTGTGTGTGTGTGTGTGTGTGTGTGTGTGTGTGTGTGTAGAAGGTCTTGGGCAGGAAGATATCAGCATGCTGTTTCTGGGCACTCAGGAGAAGAGGTGCTAGAAACAATATCAGAAGGTACCATATGAGAGACAAGTTCTTTAATAAAATATAAATAGAACTAACAATGAATTTATTAAGTGCCAGGCCCTATTACATATATTAGACTTTTTAATCCTCTAAACTGAGGTAACTGCTAGTGTTAACCTCACTGAGAGATCAGGACACTGAGGTACAGAGAGCTTAAGTAACTTGTCCAAGGTCACACAGCTAGTCAGTGGTGGAGCCAGGATGGAAATCTATGGCTCTTAACTACTGTGTTATGTACTGTTAACCTCTCACTTCTTTCCTTCCACCATCTTTTCCACTTTTCTGTCTGCTTTTAGTGCCCAAGTGTCGAGTGATATCCCAACCCTAGTTGGTGATATCCCATTCTTGAATGCCCACCTGAATGTGAGTCTCAAAACCCGTGTTTGCAATTCATGATCCTGGATTGGAAAACAATTGTTCTATAAGTAACATCTGAGTGTAGATGGTATATTACATACTAATACTATATCATTGCTAAGTGTCTTGAATTCAATGATTGTATTATTGTTATATATTTAGGAATGAAGGACATGAAATCTGCAACTTAAATGGTTCAAAAATTAATACTCTAATACAAAATAAGTTTATATATAGAGATGGATAGATAGAACGTTAGATAAAGTTGAAGCTTATCGTACTATTCTTGTGACATTTCTGTAGCTTTAAAAATGTTTTCAAGGAAAAGTGTGGGAAGAAAACCCTGCTGCTTAGAGGCAGTGAGGCATATATTAATATTTACTAACCTTTTTAATCCTCAGAACAACCTTATGAGTTAGGTATTATTACTGTCCCCATTTTAGAACAGTACGCTGAGGCACAGAGACCTTAAGGACCTTCCTGATATCACACAACCAGTAAGGGCAGGAGGCAGGACTCAAACCCTAGTATGTATATTTCTGTTTCTGTAACACCTTGTGTGTGTGTCAGGTTGAACCATATACAAATTGCTCTTACATGATCATTTTCGACCTATTAAGAATATCATTTTATATGACCCAGCCTAGGAGCAGGGATCACCTCTTTTATAATGAATGGTTGGTTTGGTGTGCATCTTCATGGCTAGACTGTGGGCTCCATGGGGGGCTGGGTTAATCTTGCTCCCCATTGTCTCTGTGGACTGCCTGGCTAGTGGTTGGCATTTGATAAGTGTCAGATAAATGAACAATAACAATGTTATTGTTGGTTACTTCTCTCTGCTCTTCCCAAATATATTTCATTCTTGTTCCCCCTGTATCTATGTCATTTTTAGAACCAGTGGATACACATAAATAGTTCTGAATGATGCAGCCTCAGTAGTGATAATCGTGACATAATCAGTCATTTGACTTCAAGAGAACCCTTTTAACTAATGAAGACATTAATTAAAAACATGCCCTGCTAAGATGAACTGTAGGTGCAGAAATTTGAAAATACAAAACGTTTGCATTCCCTACTAGCATACAGTGATTTTGGCTAGAATGTATGTGGTACTCAGAATGCCATCCACTTAGGTCCTCATTTGAGCAGTAAACACATTTTTAAAATACGTCGTGTAGTCTCTAAAAATAAGCAGTGTTTCAAAATGAAAACCAGTGCACAAGTCATTGGCACATCTGGTAGTCAGAAAAGTTGTATGGTTTGTTTTCAGGAATAACAAGCTAAGGAACATTCAAACTTGGCCAACTGAAAACTTTTCTTCTGTGATGACATGTGTTTTTTTGTTTTGTTTTTTTTTTTTAAACTGGCTGTAGACTTAAAGCAGGAAGAATATTGGAAATGAGAAGAGAATTAAACAGCATCATTTACTATCTTGTTGTGCTCAAGGAATTATAAAGGAATGTTTTCTTTAGAAAGAGAAGGAGCAAAAAAGCAATGACAGGCATGTAACAATCATAGTATCAATAACAATAGCAGTTAACATCCATTAAGTACCTACTATGTGCTTGATAGTGTGCTGAGTCCTCTATGTATGTTGTTAATACTAGATGCACAACAACCTTATGAGGTTGTATTAGTCTGTTCTCACATTGCTGTAAAGCAATACCTGAGACTAGGTAATTTACAAAGAAAAGAGGTTTAATTGGTTCACAGTTCTGCAGGCTTAACAGGAAGCATAACAGCATTTGGGGTGGTCTCAGGAAACTTTCAATGATGGCAGAAGGTGAAGGTGAAGCAGTCACATCTTACATGGCTGGAGCAGGAGGAAGGGAGAGCCATGGGCAGTGCCACACACTTTTATACAACCAGATCTGATGGGAACTCTAACACGAGAATAGCACCAAAGGGACAATGCCAAACCATTCATGAAGGCTCTATCCCAATGATCCAATCACCTCCCACCAGGCCCCACCTCCAAAATTGGGCATTGCAATTGAACATGAGATTTGGGTGGGGACACAGATCCAAAGCATATTATATCACCCTGACCCCTCCCAAGTCTCATGTCCTCACATTGCAAAATACAATCATCCCTTCCCAACAGTCTCCAAAGTCTTTTTTTTTTTTAATTAATTAATTTATTTATTTTTATTATACTTTAGGGTTTTAGGGTACATGTGCACAATGTGCAGGTTTGTTACATATGTATCCATGTGCCATGTTGATTTCCTGCACCCATTAACTCATCATTTAGCATTAGGTGTATCTCCTAATGCTGTCCCTCCCCCCTCCCCCCACCCCACAACAGTCCCCGGAGTGTGATGTTCCCCTTCCTGTGTCCATGAGTTCTCATTGTTCAATTCCCACCTATGAGTGAGAACATGCGGTGTTTGTTTTTTTGTCCTTGCGATAGTTTACTGAGAATGATGTTTTCCAGTTTCATCCATGTCCCTACAAAGGACACGAACTCATCATTTTTTATGGCTGCATAGTATTCTATGGTGTATATGTGCCACATTTTCTTAATCCAGTCTATCGTTGTTGGACATTTGGGTTGGTTCCAACTCTTTGCTATTGTGAATAGTGCCGCAATAAACATACCTGTGCATGTGTCTTTATAGCAGCATGATTTAGAGTCCTTTGGGTATATACCCAGTAATGGGATGGCTGGGTCAAATGGTATTTCTAGTTCGAGATCCCTGAGGAATCGCCACACTGACTTCCACAATGGTTGAACTAGTTTACAGTCCCACCAACAGTGTAAAAGTGTTCCTATTTCTCCACATCCTCTCCAGCACCTGTTGTTTCCTGATTTTTTAATGATGGCCATTCTAACTGGTGTGAGATGGTATCTCACTGTGGTTTTGATTTGCATTTCTCTGATGGCCAGTGATGATGAGCATTTCTTCATGTGTTTTTTGGCTGCATAAATGTCTTCTTTTGAGAAGTGTCTGTTCATGTCCTCTGCTCACTTTTTGATGGGGTTGTTTGTTTTTTTCTTGTAAATTTGTTTGAGTTCATTGTAGATTCTGGATATTAGCCCTTTGTCAGATGAGTAGGTTGCAAAAATTTTCTCCCATTCTGTAGGTTGCCTGTTCACTCTGATGATAGTTTCTTTTGCTGTGCAGAAGCTCTTTAGTTTAATGAGATCCCATTTGTCGATTTTGGCTTTTGTTGCCATTGCTTTTGGTGTTTTAGACATGAAGTCCTTGCCCACGCCTATGTCCTGAATGGTATTGCCTAGGTTTTCTTGTAGGATTTTAATGGTTTTAGGTCTAACATATAAGTCTTTAATCCATCTTGAATTAATTTTTGTATAAGGTGTAAGGAAGGGATCCAGTTGCAGCTTTCTACATATGGCTAGCCAGTTTTCCCAGCACCATTTATTAAATAGGGAATCCTTTCCCCATTTCTTGTTTTTGTCAGGTTTGTCAAAGATCAGATAGTTGTAGCTATGCGGCATCATTTCTGAGGGCTCTGTTCTGTTCCATTGATCTATGTCTCTGTTGTGGTACCAGTACCATGCTGTTTTGGTTACTGTAGCCTTGTAGTATAGTTTAAAGTCAGGTAGCGTGATGCCTCCAGCTTTGTTCTTTTGGCTTAGGATTGACTTGGCGATGCGGGCTCTTTTTTGGTTCCATATGAACTTTAAAGTAGTTTTTTCCAATTCTGTGAAGAAAGTCATTGGTAGCTTGATGGGGATGGCATTGAATCTATAAATTACCTTGGGCAGTATGGCCATTTTCACGATATTGATTCTTCCAACCCATGAGCATGGAATGTTCTTCCATTTGTTTGTATCCTCTTTTATTTCATTGAGCAGTGGTTTGTAGTTCTCCTTGAAGAGGTCCTTCACATCCCTTGTAAGTTGGATTCCTAGGTATTTTATTCTCTTTGAAGCAATTGTGAATGGGAGTTCACTCATGATTTGGCTCTCTGTTTGTCTGTTATTGGTGTACAAGAATGCTTGTGATTTTTGTACATTAATTTTGTATCCTGAGACTTTGCTGAAGTTGCTAATCAGCTTAAGGAGATTTTGGGCTGAGACAGTGGGGTTTTCTAGATATACAATCATGTCATCTGCAAATAGGGACAATTTGACTTCCTCTTTTCCTAATTGAATACCCTTTATTTCCTTCTCCTGCCTGATTGCTCTGGCCAGAACTTCCAGCACTATGTTGAATAGGAGTGGTGAGAGAGGGCATCCCTGTCTTGTGCCAGTTTTCAGAGGGAATGCTTCCAGTTTTTGCCCATTCAGTATGATATTGGCTGTGGGTTTGTCGTAGATATCTCTTATTATTTTGAGATACGTCCCATCAATACCTAATTTATTGAGAGTTTTTAGCATGAAGGGTTGTTGAATTTTGTCAAAGGCCTTTTCTGCATCTATTGAGATAATCATGTGGTTTTTGTCTTTGGTTCTGTTTATATGCTGGATTACATTTATTGATTTGTGTATGTTGAACCAGCCTTGCATCCCAGGGATGAAGCCCACTTGATCATGGTGGATAAGCTTTTTGATGTGCTGCTGGATTCGGTTTGCCAGTATTTTATTGAGGATTTTTGCATCAATGTTCATCAAGGATATTGGTCTGAAATTCTCTTTTTTGGTTATGTCTCTGCCAGGTTTTGGTATCAGGATGATGCTGGCTTCATAAAATGTGTTAGGGAGGATTCCCTCTTTTTCTATCGATTGGAATAGTTTCAGAAGGAATGATACCAGTTCCTCCTTGTACCTCTGGTAGAATTCGGCTGTGAATCCATCAGGTCCTGGACTCTTTTTGGTTGGTAAGCTATTGATTATTGCCACAATTTCAGAACCTGTTATTGGTCTATTCAGAGATTCAACTTCTTCCTGGTTTAGTCTTGGGAGGGTGTATTTGTCGAGGAATTTATCCATTTCTTCTAGATTTTCTAGTTTATTTGCATAGAGGTGTTTGTAGTATTCTCTGATGGTAGATTGTATTTCTGTGGGATCGGTGGTGATATCCCCTAACAGTCTCCAAAGTCTTAACTAATTCCAGCATTAACTCAAAAGTCTGAAGTCCAAATACTCATCTGAGACAAGGCTAGTGCTTCCACCTGTGAGCCTGTAAAATCAAAAAAACAAGTTAGTTACTGCTAAGATACAATGGAGGTACAGACATTGGGTAAACATTCCCATTCCAAAAGGGAGAAATTGGCCAAAATAAAGGGGCTATAGGTCCTATGCAAGCCCCAAACCCCCTAGGGCAGTCATTAAATCTTAAAGCTCCCAAATAATCTCCTTTAACTCCTTGTTTCACATCCAGGCCACACTGGTGCAAGAGGTGGGCTCCTAAGGCCTTGGGTAGCTCTGCTTCTGAGGCTTTGCAGGGTGCAGCCCTGGCAGCTGTTTTCATGGGCTGGCATTGAGTACCTCTGGCTTTTCCAGGTGCAGGGTGCAAGCTGACAGTGCATCTACCATTTTGGGTTCTGGAAGATGGTGGCCGTCTTGTCACAGCTCCATTACACAGTACTGCAGTGGAGACTCTGTGTGGAGGCTCCAACCCCACATTTCACCTCCACACCTCCCTAGAAGAGGTTTTCCATGTGGCCTCTACCCCCGCAGCAGGCTTCTGCCTGGACATCCAGGCTTTTCCATACATCCTCTGAAATCTAGGCAGAAGCTACCAAGCCTCAACTCTTGCATTTTTTGCACCTACAGGCTTAACACCATGTGGAAGCCACCAAGTCACCTATGGTTTGCACCCTCTGAAGCAGAGGCCTGAGCTGTACCTGGGCCCCTTTGAACCAAGACTGGAGCTAGAGCTGCTGGGATGCAGGGAGCAGTGTTAGGAGGTTCTGCAGTGCAGAGCCTTTGGGCCTGTGATGACAGGTGCTGCCAGAAAGTTCTCTGAAATGTTTTTGGGGCCTTCCCCCATTGTCTTGGCTGTGAGTACTTGCCTCGTCTTTACTTATGCAAATTTCTGCAGCCTGCTTGAATTCTTCTCCTGGAAATGCTTTTTTCTTTTTTACCACATGGCCAGGCTGTAAATTTTCCAAACTTTTACACTCTGCTTTCCTTTTAAATATAACTTCCAGTTTCAGGTCATTTCTTTGCTCACATATATAAACACAGGTTGTTAGAAACAGCCAGGCCACATCTTGAACTCTTTGCTGCTTAGAAATTTCTTCCTCCAGATACACTAAATCACTCTCAAATTCAAAGTTCCACAGATCCCTAGGGCAGGGGCACAATGCCTACAACCTCATTGCTAATGCATAACAAAAGTGACCTTTGCTCCAGTTCCCAGCAAGTTCCTCATCTCTGTCTGAGACCTCCTCAGCCTGGACTTCACTGTCCGTATCACTATCGGCATTTTGGTCATAATTCAGGCAGTCTCTAGGAAGTTCCAGTATTCTCCACATCTTCCTGTCTTCTTCTGAGTCCTCCACACTCTTCCAACTTCTGTTCATTACCCAATTCCAAAGCTTCTTCCACATTTTCAGGTATCATGGTAATGCCCCACTGCTTGGTATTAGTCTGTTCTCGCATTGCTATAAAGAAATACCCGAGCCTGGCTAATTTATAAAGAAAAGTGGTTTAATTGGCTCGTGATTATGCAGGCTTAACAGGAAGCATAGAAGCTTCTGGGGAGGTCTCTGGAAACTTTCAGTCATAGTGGAAGGCGAAGGGGAAACAGGCATGTGTTACATGGTTGGAGCAGGAGGAAGAGAGAGAGGGGGAGATGCCACACACTTTGAAACATCCAGATCTCATGAGAACTCTATCATGAAAACAGCACCAAAGGGATGGTGCTAAACCATTTATGAAGGATCCACCCCCCATGATCCAATCACCTTCTACTGGGCCCCACCTCCAAAACTAAGCATTACAGTTGAATGTGAGTTTTGGGTGGGGACACAGATCCAAACCATATCAGAGGGAGGGTTCATTTTATCCCTGTTTTGCAGATGAGAAGACATAGACATGGAGAAATACAGCACAAAAATGTTACGTAATTTGCCTAAGTCCCCAAATAGCAGATCCCAGGCAAGCTGTCTCCAGAACCCACACTCCAAGACACTGCACAATTCTGAGAAGTCCAGAGGTATAGGTGTTCATTATGTTTCTGGCATTATGAAAAAACTTAGATGGCTGTATTGAGCACAGTGGTTCTTGGTCAGACTTGTTTGCCTGCATGTGTGAGACAGATGATGCCATTTTCCATTTTCCAAAACATCCTCATAGTTGTATCACAAACATTTACATGTTCCCAAGAAGTTCACCATTAATTTTCATGCTTCAAGGATACCATTTGTGATACCATTTGTGCTTAGATGGGGTTAAAGTTGACCAGTGATAGCTTCTTGGCCTTTTGGTTAAGATCAAGTGTAAAGTTGACCAGTGAATTTGGGAGTAGGAGGTGGTGTAGTAAGAATGTGGAGATATTAGGGAGATAATTAGCATTTCTTTATTACAAAGCAAGAAAACAATGTGAATGTATGAATCCAGAGTAGAGAGTTACAGAGGCAGCCTTGACCAGTGTAAAATTCTGGCCCAGGAAGATGGATTTATAATTACTACCCCCACTGACTTCATATTCCATTCAGATCTAGTTAGCAATTCTGTGGAGAGGCATCAAAGGATTGACTTGGAGTTTTTTGTTTCTGCTTTTTGAAAAACAGGCACTGTGTATCAAAAAAAGATGACCAGGAGAGTTTCAATGGAATAACTTGTCAGTATTTAATATTCACTTATAAGTATCTTTTATTTTCATTCATTCATTCTAATTTCACTAGATAGATTTTATTATGTAATGTGCATTAGACCCTAGGTTAGGTGCTAAGGAAGTAGAGATGCCTCAAACAAGAGCTTTGTCTTTAAACAGCAGTGAAGTATAAAAGTGAGAAGATGGCAGGCATGTAAAGAGTTTAGTTCCCTGAAGCACTATGGGTGCTGAGGCACATGTGTGATGGGAGATGTGGACAAATTAAAGAAGCAGTGGTCAGATCTGCCTAACAGGTAGTGGAGGAGGAGGTCATATAGGAGGTGACCCTTGAATTGAGACCTTAAAGATGCAGAGGTGCTCACTAGATGGATAAGTTAGGGTAAGGGCATTCCAGGCAGAGAGAAGAGCATGAACGAGACAAGGGTTAAAATAAATGTTTCAGTGATCCCATTGGTTTGTACTGGCTCTAAGGTGTGCATGTTTTTACATTACAACATCTCTGAAATCTGGACATCATGCACTAGTTTGACTGGCAGTTCATGTTCTTACTGGTACGTAAAATAATGGTACACCTTCCAATATGCCATGTTAGTTTTACGAAATAATCTGTTGGTATGTTTTGCCATCAAGTAGTATTTCTTGGATGCTGTTCCAGCTGCTATGTCTTTGTTTTAGAGGTAGATAGATATTAATACCTTTTTACTGAAGAGGAAATAGGCATGGAATGACTGAGTTCCTTAGATAAATATATGACATTAAATTTGACAGAATACTTGATATTTGATGTTGCTCTTAATAGTAGTGGCTAGTAGCAATGGGACCTGGGGAAAGAATTCATATAGAGAATTCATTCATTCAGTCTTATATACTGGACTAGGCTATGAACCATCACATTGCCTTTTTTCAAGGTAAAAAGGGAGTTTGAAAAGCTAATACATGTAGCTTATTGAGATTTTTAAAGATATTGAATTTATGATGCATTACATAAAGGTGTACCTGTTATTCTTGGTGTCAAGATGAAGCCCTGATAATACAGTGCTTTATGAGTTACGAAAACAATATCTATAACTGATCTTTTAAGGCACAAGAAGATGGATCAGATATAAACTGCAATGGGAGGGGTAAAGGAGAGGTTCTGGTTTATGTATCTGGGAAAGAAAATCAGAGAAATTTCTTTTGGAGCGAATGATCTTGGAAAGTGTACAAGGAAAAAACTAGGCATATCAGAGCCTAAATTTAAGCACACAGGTGACATAAAAATACATTCTAGTAGAATCAGTTTCTATTCTCTCTTTAAATCCCTGCGTGATTTTGTGCAGGTCAATTACCACTTGGATTTTAGTGTCCCATAAGTCTGCTCTAGACCAGGATTTCCAGCAGCTAATGATGCTGTGACTCCCCCAGCATTTTTGAGATAGGGCTGCAATGATGGAAACAGTGATTGCTCCAATGTCTTGTTTGTTCTATTGTTTATGGGGGGGGCTCTTGGGAAGAATGTTACAAAAGATGAAAAGTAAAGGCACGTTTGGGCTATTGATTTAATTTTGGGAAAAACAAAATAGGAAATTGTGACCCCTACAGCTAAGAAAAGTGACAATGACACTTTTCTTCCTACTTTGATCCCAAATATATCAATGAAAAAGATGAGAAATTTGCAATGTAAAGCTTAATTTGTTAAAGATTGAGATCGTATATATTTTTGTTTGCTAGAAATGGGAACAGAGTGTATAGTTACTGAGACTTGACCAGGTAGTTGACAAAAAAAGTTTGAAAAAGTGCATCCATGTAAAAAGAATGTCTAGAATGATTCAGCTCATTATGATTTTTTTATAAATGAGTCATGGCAGTGTTTGCCTTCTCAAACTCTTTGCTTTTCACTTTTCCATAACGACACAGATTCTTGTGGGTTCCTTTTTTTCTTTCCCCTTTGGGTATGTACCAGCTTTTACTACACTGAAAGATTGTTACTAATGAAAATGAAAAATCTATGTCCAATTTAGTTACCATGCTGTTTTTCAAACGAGCATTTTGTTTACAACTCTCTCATCCTGATTTTTTAAAAAAATTGAGTAGATGTCCAATGACAATGTGTTGAGATGAGGAGGAAAAAAACCAAGAGTAGAGAGACACAGCCAGACTACATCCTTGTGAAGGGACTTTTTGGAAGTACAGATTTGGAATGAAGTAAACCAGTTCAACAGGTTTTTTCCAGTAGTGTCAACTTTCCTTGCTGGGTGATTCAAGATATTAGCTATTCTAGGAAAAAACTTGGTTTGATACAGGCAATCCCATCTACTTACCACCTTAACCCTTTAGGTAAGGATATTATAAAATATGATTTTTAATATAAGTGGACACTTCTACATAGAAGGAGTAAAATTTAAGCACATTTTGTATGAGTGCTCATTATGGAAAGGTTTCTATTATAGCATGGCTTTGTCATTGGAATTGGAGAAAGCCTTTTGCTATCACCAATACTAAAAAAAAAAAAATTGATCTGAGGACTGTCTCTAAAAATGGGTCCTGATATAAGCGTGCACATATCTGTATTTACTGATTTCTGATGTAAGGGACGTGAAAGCTAACCTGATTCATTTGTTTTTAGGGGCTCTTGGCTTTGGGCCTCAGTGCAAGTCCATTGGAAAAGGCAGCTGCAACAATCTAGTGGTCACCAGCAGTCCCATGATGGTTCAGCGACTGGGACCCATTTCACCTCCAGCAAGCCAGGTCTCTACAGCATGCAACCAGATCAGTCCTAGCTTACAGAGGGCAATGAATGCAGCCAACCTGAATATACCTCCTTCAGATACCAGGTCTCAAGTTAACTTTTTTTTCCCCTTTCTTTATGGTATAAACACACCCCACGAGTGTTTTCCCTTCTCTTTCTGAATACACACACACACTCATACACTTACACACTCAAGCAACTCTCTCAATTTGAGGTTTGTAGGGGAATATGTCTAAAACTAAGTATGTGCCATCATATCATCTTAATTGGGAGGAATGGTTTAATACCTACTGTCTCGTGGTGTGAGTGAAATGAATACCTAATTTGAGATCGTGGGGCCTCAGTGACTGAAACACGGTGTGTACATTTGTCACTTTCTGGTGAAGCAATCATATCATGGCCTAGCAAATTTGCGTGGTCCATGTACACCTATCTTACCTGCCAGGTTGTCTGTGAATATGATACAGAGTTTCCAGGCAGCTCTACAATCTGTTTTGTCTATCTGTGCATCCATCCAGCTACCCATCTACGTAAATATTGGTTAAGTGTCTACTATCTGCATAATGTAATAGTTGAAGTTTAGGGGCCTAGTAGAGAGAGTAAAGATAGAAAGCATAAATTTTAAGACTTTCTGATGTGTCCGGAAAGGCATGCTTTCGTGTTTGAGTTACATAACATTTCAACACAATGTCGATTAGGTTCCAGAGTAAGTAGGTACTATAAATGCCATGTATCTACCTCCAAGGGAGGGAATTGAATAGAAAAGGGAAATCACCCCCTCAGACAAAGTTTTCTCTCTCTCAAGGTTGATATTAGGTGGGAGGGGGCATAAAACCAAAATACTGTACAGTGTTTAAAGTCTATTTCTATGTTTGAAATAAATTATTTTATCTTCTAGAAGTTATTTTCTTGGAAAAACACAATCCATAGTTTCTGCCTTAGTCCTAGTTCTGCCATAACTATGGTCTTGCAAAGGAATTTTACTCTCTAAGCCCCTGCTTCCTCTTCTCTGGGATCTGTAACCTGCTACGTGCCTTGCGGTTCTGGGATCTTGTGTCTTCTTCCTTTCCTTCCTCCTAACCCCGTTCTCCCCTCTTGTATCTCTGTGCTGTCCCTCCTAGTCACTATTTGAGACTCTGAAATCATAGTTCCTGAATCATTTATTTATGCCAATTTTTTCATGAGATAGAAACTTGTTTTTCACCTGAGACTTTTTGTGATGGGAAGCTGCTGTCATTTTCCCATTGATGATTATGCCTTAAGGGACTCCTCCGACTTGCTGAGTGCTGCATGTAAAATGAACTGTGCTCATGGGGTGGGTGTCATTGGGAAGCCTTCAGCTTCCTTTCTGTGGCAAGTCCAGCCCATGCCTTGAAGGCAGAAGTCATAATTAACGGTGAAACTGACAGTAGTCAGGGCACAGACTGCTTAAGCCATGTATCTTATGCAGTCCCTTTTATGGGTCGGCCAGAGAGGGGTCATTATCTCAGTGTTTTCTGGCATATTTGATTCCTTAGCATAATTTTATAACCTTAAAAGACTGTACCTTAACGATTCACTGACAAGTGTTTTTGACTATGTATTTATTATTTGAGTCCTCTGGAATTTTTTTTTTTTTCAGGATGAGCAAAGAAACAGGAATTGGGAATTGGCTTGGTGAAATATGGAACTTACTTTTAGCAATTTGGAAAGGTTGCATTTATTTGTGAGCCTTGGTTTGTGTATTTCATCAATGGAGAGAAAGAATAAGGGGCAACAGTTCAGTAAGAAGCAAAGTTGAACATTTTACTGGACATAAAGAGAAGATGGAGAGAGAATCAGCTTAGTGTTTTATACATTGGGTGCATGCTGGGAGTGGATGGAAGTGGAAAAGGGGGCATGAACCGTCCAGTTTAAGAGATGCTGCCCTATGAAAAGCTGCAAAATGTATTGTTTTTCCTGATTATATAATTCTTATTCACTGTAGAAAATGTGGAAAACATGGAAAAGTACCAAGCACTAAATGACAGTCATCCTGAATTCTATCCCCAGAGACAAGCCATGGGTGGAATTTTGATATACATCCTTCCAGTTATAGTCAAACATATACAATAAACATAGGCTTTCCTTTCCACTAAATTGATCTAGTAATCTACATAGTTTTTAATTACCTTCTTCCCGTTAATATATTATAAGCTTTTATAATAAAAGCCTCTTTCAACATCATATAATGGCTTCTTCCTGTCCAGGATTCCACTTTATAAGGAAAGTGTATAAATAAAATTATAATTTTAAAAATCAGTCTTTTGTCAGTTGGCACTTAGCTGTTTCCCATTCTTTAAATATTATAAATAATGCTTTATTGAATTAGCTCTGTACATCTTTTGTTGCACAATTCTGATTATTAGAATAAATTCTTAAAAGTAAAATTTGTTGTGTTAAAAGAGTTTTGAGGCTTTTTATAAATATTCTCAAATTGTACTGCAGGAACTCAGTAGCAATTTATAAACTAACCAGCAGTCTAAGAGAGTGCCTGTTTTCTAAGACACCATTCATTACTAGGTATTATTATTTTTAGAACTTTTGCTAGTTTAGAAACTTTGCCAGTTTGATCTGTAAAATGTTATTTTATCTTAATTTGCATTCTTAGTTATTGACAATATTAAAGTTTTCATAAATAAATCTATGAAGTTTCATAGATTTATTGGCTGTTTGTATTTTTTCTTTTGACCTCCTTTGGGTATGTTTTTTGGGTGTGCTTATCTTGGGAAAAGCTCTTTTTCCTTAGCTTTGCTGGATTCTATTTAATCCAATAATAAGAATCATGCCTTAATTCTGTATATTTGCCTAGATTAATTTCCCAACCATTTCTGATTACCCGTGCTTAATAATAAATGCAAACTATACATTACCGTCTTGAAGATCCAGGAGCCATTCTTGATTTAGGCCTTGCCAAAACTCGAATACAGAGGCCATCGTATATATTTCCCCTAAAATGACAAGGCTGAGGTGCTGATACAATAACATCATACAGCAGTTTCATAGAGCAGTCTAACAAACACTGAGTAGTAGAACAAACATTCTACTCAGATGCTACCTGCATGGGTTTTGTAGCATACTTAGCTTTTCTAGTGTTTTCACATGCATTGTAATCCTGCATTTTATGATTGAATATTCATAAACTACCTGCAAATATTTCTGTTTAAGACCTGATGGAACCAGCACACAGAAAGTCCAAGTGCTTAGCTTGTCAGTGACAAAGTTCAGCCATCACTGAATGTTATTCCAGATCCAAAATGGCACTGTATTTAGATTTTTATTTCCTAAATCAGAAATTCTTGGTGATGGTTTCCTTTGAGAGTATATCCACAAAGGTCAGAGAAGGCTAAGGGGGTTGAGGATGCACTCCAGGCTCTCTGTAAATTGTAACACTTTATAAAGCCATCCTGTCTTTAGATACAGTACTAATTCTTTTGGGGGATTTGCTGAGGCACATAGACACGAATTTCCAGATAGACTAGGACTGGTGGTCTTTTTCACCATCTACATATACAGGAAATATATCTTTTCTTTTGAGGAATTCTCCATGTGATGTATTAGAACTTCTTTTGAGCTTGACATTGAAGCAAACATCTAACATGGTCATCATGCCTCTCATGCTTTTATGGCCCCATACAAGTTACTGAGTTCTTGCTTGACCAGCCGCCCTAATCATTTTTGCTGATGGTTTCTGAGTTTTCCTATTAGTTTTATTTTGTTCAAGATATATCTCCTTTCCTTTTACATATAGTTCCAAATTAACCAATCACCAGAAGTAATATCATTAGGATCAGATGAGCATATGGAAATGGAGATTGCTCTCAAATGATGATACAGCTGTCACTTTCTTTGCTGTGGGCCTGGTGTGGGTAGCAGCAGGAGTTAGAGGCGAGAATCCTTTGGAACCTTTCACATTCATTCAACATATTATTGCAGGAAGAACAGAAAATTTGGGTACCCATCGTAGCTTGTGCGACTTTAAGCCTGTTATACCAGGTCTTTCAATTAAGCAGAGCATTGTGGGTCACATGTGGGATACAGTGTAAAGAAAACAATAGAGAACGTGTATGATCCAGTAGGTCACTGCCCGCCAAGCACAGCTTCACTTGTATTTCTCTAAGAACTTTGGGGTGTGTGTGTGTGTGTGTGTGTGTGTGTGTGTATGTCACTGGCAGAAATTTCCCAAACCCTGTTTTATTCTTTGTAAAATAGAAGTTATTTTTAAAATCCAGTTTACTTAACTGACAGGTTGTATCAGATGAGATCACATGTAGGGAAAATGCTTTGTGAGTGCCATAAATAATGTTCTGTTGTCATTATATTGATTATTTATTTACTTTCCTAATCAACAGTTTTTTGATTACTTAGTATGTATCTTACATTCTGGTAGGCACTGGGAAGATAAAAATGATCCCTTCTGTTAAAAGACTTTGAAATTTATTGAAGAATATAACACCCACAGATGCCTGAAGTTAACTACATTTAAGACATGTTGCAGACAGTATATAACTTCTTTGGGAAGAGAGCTCTCATAGGGAGCTAGTGTACTGGGGAGAGATCTCATGGATTAGAGCTTTGAAAGATTAAAAGATCTGAGTAATCACACAGGAGGGAGACTGGCTGCTAGGCAAAGGCCATTTGGGGAAGTTTTGTTCTCATGAGGTGTTTGAGATAGAAGAGAGTTCTCTGTTCATATTAATACTTTAATGAATAGAATACAGAATTTGCTTTCTGAAAAATATATAATTGTCTTAGAAAACTCAAATGCCCAAGAAGTTCTATAATGTGCCTGCATGGCTTTATGCTCAGATTGTAATTGAGCCATATTTAGGTATCATTTGAGAGAAATGAGAATCATCTGTCAACAATGGAGCAAATGAACGTTTTACTATAGGCTGCCCTGAAACCAAGTAATACAATTTTATAAGCAAAGTATATGTAGGTGGATAACATACTTCTGTCTGTTAGTCATGACTTAACAATCTAATATGCTCCAGTATGACAGTGACAGGCAATTGTAGCACCTGAGAATGTGCATCCATTCAGGCATGTAGCTCTGCCAAAGCCCTGGTTCGTTATGTTCTATGAACTTTCTAAACCTCTAGGTGTAAAGCAGTCAGTTGTCTCTGCCTCATGTATGACAGGACTACTAATTTAGTTTGGGTCCGAAAGTAATTCCTGGATCTTGCTGGGGAAGAGACCAAAAGGCCCTTGACATCCAATCACCAGGAGTCTTCAGCTGAGCTCTGCAGGAAGAGCCACATGCTGCAAGTGTGCTGGGAAAATAATTGAAAAGTGTCCATGGGGAATTAAAAACTAGATGGTTCCAAAACCACTGTGGAGCTCGCAAAAAGACTAACTTGAATTTAAGGATGTGGACCAAGCGGAAAATCTATGTCAAGGGCAACTGGATGTAAATTCCTGCTATGTTTGTCTTTGGTAAACATTACTTCACTCGATGGTAACATCTCGTTGATCATGGTGTTATCACCTTGTACTGTGCATTTTGGAGCTGAGATGTTTTTCTTGCTAATATCATATGCTTGTATGAAATGGTGTTTGTGGCTTCCATTTTGTGAAAGAGAGTAAGATGAACAGGTGGGATGAAAATGCTTCTCTTTTACCTCAGTTCCTTTGTGACAGGTTGATGTTTAACAGCTGGAAATAATGTGTTCATTTTGAGAAGATACACGTTTTGTATAACGTTTTGTTGTGATTAATTTTTTGTCAGTAAAAAAGAGCTCAGTAGAAAGTCAGTGCAGGTACAGGTAATAAGCCGGGTTCTTCTGATATACATCATGTCTGAGTCAAGAAATACAGCGTGTTGTGTCTTGCCTCTGTGGCCAATTTCCCTTCCAAGGGACGTATCTTTTCTTCTCAGTTATTTTCACACTTGAAGTTAGCCAAAAGATCGAGAAGTGATTTTTATTTTCAAGGTGACAATGTCACAGTAAAGCAAAATGAATTTTAAAGTGACCAGAGCTACGTTATGAACCATTTTGATATGCAGATAATATATTGTGAGACATACGGTATGTTTGGAAAGGGTAAGAAGAATAGGAGAGGAATTGTTGCGAAAGTGAACTGCAGAAAGTGAATGATCTGCTCTTGGCCCAAAGCTGCTTGGATTTAAGGACGAGAGTTCACAGAAAACCCAACTAGCAAGTGTGATTAAATCCTGAGTGGCTCTAATGCATAATTCCAGATATGGCTTGTTATCAGTTTGTTACTCCTTTATATATTATAGCTGCTTTTTATATTTTTCTCATTTTCTGGGGTGATTTGATGTAACTAAGAACTGGCAATGTGAATTACTATCTTTAAAAAAGTCAGAGTAATTCCTTAATATCAGTGAAACTAAATTGTGAAATTATTAAGTCCCCTGGACAACCCTTTGACTTTGAGGATTCACTTTTTTTTTTCAAATAAAGCATGAGTTTATACGTTACTTTCCCAAATAGATTTTACTTGAAGGCTGAGATTCTGCAAAGCCTGTCATAACATGCTGCACACAGTAGGTGCTTAACAAATACTTATTTGATTGGCTTTAACAGGTATCATTAATTTTTCTCAGGTCTCTATCCTTTTTCCCCCTATATTGAAAACGTTATTTAAAAATAAAGCAAGGACTATTAATTACTAAAGTATTAAGATTATTTATAACAATAGATCTTTTGTTACATTATTTCAGTGAGCATTAGGTTTTATTGTTCTTCTTGGTAAAATGTTATTTACCTGGAACTAGAAGCCTTGGATTTTATCTTAGCCCAGGAATGTGTGTTTAGCACAGAATGTAATTAGGGGAAATACCTAAGGGATTGTCAATGCAGTGTTCTTTTAGCTCTTAAGCAATCCATATCCTGCTAAAATGTTTATCTTTTTTTTCTTCCTTTCTGGCTGCCGTTCCAGGTCCCTTATTTCGCGTGAGTCTTTGGCGTCCCCGACCTTGAGTCTGACGGAAAGTCAGTCGCCCTCGGGTGTGAAGCAGGAGTGGTCTCACGGCTACAGGGCCCTCCCTTCGCTCTCCTCCAGCCACGGCTCTCAGAATGGCCTTGATCTAGGGGATCTCCTCAGCCTTCCTCCCGGCACACCCATGTCCAGCAACAGTGTCTCTAACTCATTACCATCCTACCTTTTTGGCATGGAAAATAGCCACTCTCCTTACCCTAGTCCTCGGCACTCATCCGCCAGGTCCCACTCGGCCCGCTCTAAGAAGAGAGCCCTGTCCTTGTCCCCGCTGTCCGATGGCATCGGCATAGATTTCAATACCATCATCCGCACGTCGCCCACGTCCTTGGTGGCCTACATCAACGGGTCGAGGGCTTCCCCGGCCAACATGTCCCCGCAGCCAGAGGTCTACGGGCATTTCCTGGGCGTGCGCGGCAGCTGCATTCCCCAGCCGTGCCCGGTGCCCAGCGGCCAGAAGGGCGTGCTGGTGGCCCCTGGAGGCCTGGTGCTGCCGGCCTACGGCGAGGACGGGGCCCTGGAGTACGAGCGCATGCAACAGCTGGAGCACGGCGGCCTCCAGCCAGGCCTGGTCAACAACATGGTGGTGCAGCACGGCCTGCCGGGCCCCGACAGCCAGCCGGCCGGCCTGTTCAAGACCGAACGCCTGGAGGAGTTCCCGGGCAGCACCGTAGACCTGCCCCCCGCGCCTCCTCTCCCTCCTCTGCCGCCGCCCCAAGGTCCCCCACCCCCTTACCATGCCCACGCGCACCTTCACCACCCGGAGCTCGGGCCCCACAGCCAGCAGCTGGCCTTGCCCCAGGCCGCCCTGGACGACGACGGGGAGATGGACGACGTCGGGGGCAAGCATTGCTGCCGCTGGATCGACTGCAGCGCCCTGTACGACCAGCAGGAGGAGCTCGTGCGGCACATCGAGAAGGTCCACATCGACCAGCGCAAAGGGGAGGACTTCACTTGCTTCTGGGCCGGTTGCCCTCGAAGATACAAGCCCTTCAACGCCCGCTATAAACTGCTGATCCACATGAGAGTCCACTCCGGGGAGAAGCCCAACAAGTGTACGGTGAGTTTCCGAAGCGCAAGGGGTGACCTCTCTTGAAGGCCCAGCTTGCTTTGCGTACGTGTGTTTTTTTCCTAGCTCGGCCCATGGAGTTTGCGTGCGTGGTGGTCTAGATATCCATGAGATGGGGTTCCTCTTCAGCTTGAGGAAGGGGAAGGTTTCTTCCATGATTAGTGGCCGTCCATTTCTATATTTCTTTCTGCAAAGGTACATGATCCGTCCCAGCAGGTGATCAGTCTGCCACACTGTGTAAAATCTTGGAAAGGAGATGCCAGCCAGGTACCAACTTTGAATTTCCTTAATGTGTATGGATGTGCAAGAGCAGAAGGACACAGATTGCACATCAGCAAGCTTTAGTTCTTTTCCAAAGCAAATATGCAGTGACTTTTCCTTCCCTCCAATAACCGGGCTAGAATTGGGATGGGGAGAAGAGTGGTTTTGATATTTGGAAAGGAACTCACCAACCACTTAGCAACTTGGCTAGTGAAAGTGTTTCGGCATGCATCCACATGCCTGCACTCTGTACCTTCCAGGGTTGAGAGACTAGCTAATGATTTATAGTCGGCGTAAAATCACCCAGGGGATACACAGGAGCAGAATCTCACAGGATCTTAACTAATTTTAAGAGGCAATTTTAAGAGGAGAAAGAGCAGGGAAGCCTTTGGTGCTGAGGGAAGTGGGCCTGATGTCTCTTTTTTCCTTGCCCCTGCCTTTCACAACATCCATCCTGGAACTCTCTCTGTTTCTTGGCAAAGTTTACTGTTTTTGAATAATATGATTCTTAAATGATTTCACAACAATTTCACACCTCACAGAAACCCTCAGGGTTTATAAGCAGGGCATCACCCTTGGGATCACAGGATGGCTTTGCACAATCTCAGACAGCTCACTTAAGTATTGGAAAAAGAAGAACATATGTTTTATATTAGTTTAGATGGACAGAAATATTTCATTTAGAGTTAAAGTCTAAGATTTCTATGTATTCCCTGGATATTGAGTATGGTGCAGGTCACTAAATATGTGAAACATATAAATCAATTTAAACAGAAATTTATTTGTACTGTGGTTCCCCAGCCCAAGTTCCTTCTTTCTATAGTATGTCAGTGATGAAAAAGAATCTGGACTATGTGTGTGCTTGATTATAGATTCGCCAAGGTTTCTGATTCATGTAAAAGCAAACCAAACAGGTGATAGCTATAATGCAAGTATTCAAAGCACTTTTTCACGCCCAGTAGGTATTTTTGAAAGAGTTTTAAGAATTTCTTGTGGAATGGAATTGCATTTCTTGTCACTACGTTATGCACCACATTGTGATTTTTCTCAAGGAAAACCTGAAGCTGATACAGTGCGAGAGTGCCAGGTTATAGGAGTGAAAAGAATAATTACTTTCCAGACAGTAAAGCCTTACTCTGTCACTAGGGTTCTGCATTAAAAATGCCAGAAAGAGACAAGCAATTGAAGGCAATTCCATTTACTCTGGAACACACCGGCCTATTGCAGGCAGGAAAGACATTCAGCCTCTGAAGGAAAACAGTCCAACCTTTTAGTTCTGACTAATCCTGGCTGAAAATAGTTTACTGGATTTGGCTTTACTGAAATAAACATAAAGGCTCGAATTATCCAGAAAAATATTTTTTGCATTGCAAAATTAATTTTTGTGCAATAGGATTTCCCCATTTTTCTACTGTTCCCAGGCTTTGCAAAGACATATAACTTTATAAAGTTGACTTTTGCTGAAGTGCGTGATGAATATCAAAAATAGAAATAGTTCAGTGAAAGAATAAGCTGATAGGTTAATGTTTGCAGCCTTATGCATAGCTTCTCATTGTATTGTTCAGAATGGGTATGGGAGATGATTTCTCTTCCTCTGATCTGCCCACTCCCCACTTCTAGGTGGAATTTTTATAAAATTCAGATTGGTGATTTAACAGTGTATCGAATCTAGGATCACAGAGCATTTATTTACACACGTAATAGTGCAGATAACAAACAGGGATTCTTAGGAGCTGAGTAATGCTGCAATTCTAGTTCTGGGGCTATATATTTTTAGCAGGAAGCCTTCATTTTCTTCTAAAACTTACATATTATAGGCAGTATGTCTTCTGAAAACTGTTATGTTGCTACATGTCATCTGCTTGATTTGTAGGGTGATAGCCAACTGGCAGCAATTAATTTTGCTGTGAAAGTTTAGCAGTCCTCTTAAGTTGTAATTCACAGATAGAATACCTGGTTTTTAAAGTAGATATGCACCTGGAAAAAAATGTATTTTTCTGCCTTTTGCAAAACGCGTATTTATAGTCTTGGAGTCCAGACACATACAACTGTTACAACGAAAATGTTTCATCTCCCACTGATTTAAAATGTCATGGTAGTTGACTGAAAGCTCAAGATCCTTGACAAGTAAAATGGCCACATTCTTCTTTTGGAAATGCGAAGTGATCTTTGTTTTTTGTGGCTGTGTCATACACTGCAGGGCTAGGGGCAGGCTAAATTATAAGACCCAGGCCATTTTTTGTTTTATGTATGTTTAACTGCTATTTTCTGTGTATGATAGTTAGAGTTAGTCATTTTCACTTGCTTAGCTTATTGCCCCAAGAAAGAAATGATGACCACATTGTGTTTGGTGACCATGACTACAAGCAGCACAAAGAGCTTCTGGAAGTTATGGTAAAATAGGGGTGTGTGAGAGGGCTACTCAGTGATGGCTTGCTTACAGTAAGTGGCTGCCACTGGTATCCTCCCTCATGCCAAATTCCATGTCATGCATGAGAGAACGCATTCTCAGAATCTCTGACCATAACTCCCTGGACTTATCAGAACCCTGGGATTCACATCATTCAGGATTCTGGGTGGCAGAACTGGGGGAGGGCTGTGAATTTATTATTTGGTTAACTTACTGGAAGAAGAGAATGGGTTCTTTTCCTTTCCCCCCCCGCAACTCCACCCTTCTGTAGATCTCTTTCTTATTGCTTCTGTGGAAAGCCCAACCAGCTGCTCTCTTTCCAGGCCTGGCCTCCATTGCAGAGACATTCCCACCCAGTGGCAAAGGGCTTGAGAAGTAAAGGCCTCTGTAGACAGACAGGCAGACCTCAGCTAGTCAGAAACCGGGATATGCCAATATTACATTTTAAAATACCTGACTCCGTTCACAGCTATCTATTAACTATAGTACTTTCTAGGTGCTGAATCACTCTATTTTGACCTTCCTGAGCTTAGACCAACTGCAACCTTGGTAAATCTCAGAATTATCAAAATATTTGAGCATTATCAGCTATAACTGTCGAATTCTATTAAGTTTTTCTGAGATGGTAAGGTCCCAGGTCAGAACACATCATGGAGTCTCTGTATCTGTCCCTTTCCCAAACCCCTGTTTCATGTTCCTAAAAGGACAACATGAAGTGTAAACCCAAACAATAGATGTACACTAATCATCCCTAACAGTATCCATAGTGAATGGTTCCAACAGAGTGCACCCTGAGAACGTTTTTACTGTACGTCTTTTTGCCATTAAGTTGAAGAGCGTGCAATGGCTGGGTAACGTGCCCAGTAACTGTGTTCTAATGAGCTTAGGCCTGCTCTGTCTGTTGGTGCTTCTCATGAGAAAGCCTGTTTGCCTGTCTGGGGCAGAGTGAGTAGAGGGACCCAGGGTTCTATTGCTAGGATCAGAAACGCTGATGACTTGCCTTCACATACGATTGAAGGCAGTTGTGCTAGCAGGTTAGGGAGTGCTGATAAGGGAATTAGGGGGAATGTGGGCCTCCACTTAAATTTTGTTTATTTTTCCTGGATGAATTTTATCCAATGGCAAAAAGGAATTTTTCAAAACTTTTACCCACCCATGGATTTTCATGAAAATGTCACTGACCAAAGACCAGTTTTGAATTTTGTATGAATTGACTCATTTCTCCACAGGCATTTTGCCTGGCAAAATCCAGAGTATTTGCTTTGGCTTGAGTATTGGGCAGTGGTGCTTTTTAAGTAACATTGGATTATGATTTCAGGAAAATAAATACAGAGCTGGGACCATGTCCCCATTCCTCTTGTATGGCCTGGTGTATGGGTTCACAGGCCAGCTTTGGCCTCGTAAGACATGTCTTGAGGAACTGTAAATTCATTGTAAGCTGTGGAAGGCCTTTTTCACATTCACTTTTATTTTGATAAGACTCAGTGTTGATGTGGTCTGTGACCAGAGGGACCTTAGGAAGATATCTAAGCATGATTCTTAATCCCCACTTCGTAATCCTCGTATTCCAATAATGAATAAATTATCATAATACCAAGTATCAATAAGGGTATGGAGAAGTGGATACACTTTAATGTTGTTGGAGAGACTAAATTGGTGTAACCACTTGGAGATCAATCTGGTAATATCTAGTAAGGTTGAAGATGAGTCTACCCAATAAAACTGTGTGTAGGTGCCTACTCTAGAGAAGCTTTTGTATATGGTGGCAAGGAGACCTGAAAAAAGGTGTTTACTGCTTTTGTTTTTCAAAAAAGTATAAATAACATAACTGTCCGTAGATAAGTCAATAAACTGTGGCTTATTCCCAATGAAATATTATAAAGGAGTTTAAAATTGAAATACACACGTATATATTACATATATATCTATTAACATGGATACACTTCAAAAAGCACTGTTGAGTGAAAAAAATATGTGCAAAAGGGTATATATGGTATTAATACAATTTATGTGTATTTAAACACAAACCGGGCAATATTATATAGTTCTGGTAGATAAATAATTATGTGATTAAACAGTAAAATCATGCGGGCAGGGTAATTAGTAACTTTAGGATAGTGGTTACATCTCAAAAGGAAGGAAGTAGAAGAGATGGGATGTGAGGATTTTACTTTCTCTTTTTTTCCAGAGAGAACTGAAACAGATACGGCAAAATATTGTTATTTTAACTTGATGGTGGTAATATAGGTGTCATAGGTGTCTGTTATAGTGTTTGGTATGCTTTACTGCCTATTTGAAATATTTCATAACTATAAGGATATATTTTTATCTAAAAATAAACGAAAGCCAATTACTATCACACTTCAATTTCTTTCCACCCATATCATTTTTTTAGATGAGAACAAAGCCTAGAGAAATTGATCTTTCCAAGACTGTTATTTAGCTGTTCCATACTTAGAACTTCTGAGGCTGTAGTTCTTAATCCTGGCTACACTGGAATCATCCGAAGTACCCGTACCTGGGTCCCATCTTCAAAATTTGTGATGTAATTGGCCTAGAATGCAGCTTCCAAGGTGATTTTAATGACGAGTCAAGGTTGAGAACAGTATTATAAAAGTTTTCCAGTTCTGACATTAGTGCTAGATAAATAAAACCCTACCCTGTTACTTCTGTTAAGATGCAGGGATGTACTGTTCAGTAGAGAGTACATCTCTACTTATTCTCAATGGCCTGACAGTAATCTCTATATTATTATCAATGTCCTTACAATGATTAGGGTAGTTTAGTGTTCTCTTGTAATAAAATTCAGAGACAAGATAAAATATTAGATTGATTGGTAGTGGCAGAAGG
Organism: Hylobates moloch; assembly: GCF_009828535.3. Classification (NCBI taxonomy): domain Eukaryota; kingdom Metazoa; phylum Chordata; class Mammalia; order Primates; family Hylobatidae; genus Hylobates; species Hylobates moloch. The sequence goes on from NW_026652294.1 coordinate 74,567,722, forward strand.
CTTTCAACTGAGTGTCCATTTCACATTCAGAGTCTCTTTCTTTACAATTATTAGTCAAGGTTTGGGAGGAGTCTTGTGCTGAACCATGTATACATTGTCACCACCTCCTTGCCTCCTTGATTTAGCAGTGGAACTGACAAATTTGTCACCCTGTTCCCATTTTTAAAGGTAAGATAGAGTGTTCTGTCTTCCAAACACAATGCAGACTTTCAGCTTTTAATAGAAAATGATCTTCAAAACGCTTTTGCTACTATGGACATTTCTGAAGAGTTGGTAAATTACCAAAATATTGAATTTTCTCTTTTATCAAATCTGCCTGATGTGATTAAATAAATAAATTAACATTAATATCCTCTTTGTCTCTTGAGGCTGAAATACCACCAGTGAACATCTGGTAAAGATCAGAGTGAATGTAGCTTCCAAGTCATATCCCACAAGGCATCGGTCTGTCAGATATTAAAAGCAAACTCCATGATTTAAAAAATTAAACCAAATCTTAAGATTTCTTTCCCAGCAGTTTTACATAAGAGATACAAACATATTTATCTGTGTAAGCACATGTTCAACATACGGTAGACACATATATGTCACCATAAATTACAAATCCCTTAGTGTTGGTAAAAGTGAAACCACAGAAATCCTCATTAGATGGGGCATTGACCACAGTCTATAAGGCATCTGTCAAATCAGATTTCGTATCCCAAAACACAGTTTAGAAACCTGCCATTTGATAAAGGTTTAATTTGGTTTCCCTTTAGAAGGCATTTAATTCAGTTTACCTGGGGAACTGACCTTTCATGAACTTTGTCCTCAAAATAAATTCATAGCAGATTTGGGCAAACATTTCAAAGCTAATCGTGGTTTATATTTCTTTGCCCTGTGATTCTAGGATTAATGAAAAACAATAGATAATGAGAACAACCTTAAGAGGTTAAATATTTGAGGCTTTATCCTCATTAAACAAAATCATTAACTACATGATGGTTAATGTTCCTTTTAGTTCATATTTGTTTTGTGGCTTTTCTCTAATTTCATGCCTTGAAATAATGTCTTTAAAATTAGAAAGCATTATGTAAATCTTTTCATAAATGATGTGATTAAGGGAATGTATGTCGAACCTTTGGAGATTTGTTCATATATAGATTCTAAAATGTGTTTTTCTCAGTTCTTTCAGACTGCACCAGTGTGGAAAATTAGTTTGGCAATATATTAGAAAAGCCCTTTGTGACCTTTGGAATATTTCTTGATTACCTTTTCTTTGGGTGGTCATGTTGTCATTTTTGAGTCCAGATAGAATTTGAACGTGTGGAGTGAAAGACCAAACACATTTATTTTTCCAAAAAGAAGAGGTCATCTGATTCTCTTTGATCTTTCAGAAATGTTTTCTTCAAGTTCTGCATAGAATGATTTGGAAAAGAGATGTTTATTTTTTCTTCCAGGCATATTTATTAGTTTCTCCTGTAATTGCTGAGTCAGAGCTTCTAAGCTATCAATAAGACAATGCTTGTTGTAACCCTGGACAGTGGATCTGTGGGTTGGTTAACCTGGAGCCTGAGTAGGGAAGGCTTGATTTTACGTCTGCTCTAACTCTGGGAAGCCATGTGTCCTTCATCCAGAGGGGAGACCAATCTGTCTAATCGGTGTCATCGTTCATATAGGAGGTTGGCATAGACAGGGGTTTGGTGAGAAAGTGAAATGAAACCTGTGTGTTTTTATTTCGCAGTACAGCATTTATTTTCCTTTTCTTGGGCCACAGGTACTGAGCTTGAGTAGGGAGAATGGTTAATCTGTTAGAAGGAGAATTTTGAATAATTTTTTAAATGACTAGTTTAAAAAGTTGTTGAGAAATTGGAACATGATATAACCAGTTTCTGGGCAGGCAGGAGCAATATGCTTGGGTAAATATATACCCTAATGCTCTGAAATTAGGGTGAGCATATACTTTATTTTTCAAATTAAGACACTTTTGAGAGTGAAAGTGAGTTTGTCTCACTGGAATGTCAGTCTAAATCAGGATTGTCCTGGAAAAAATTAGGGTATATAATTACCTTACCCAAATAGTATGTGTACTGATGTGTGCACTCATTGTGTGTTCATTCATTCATATGATCACCGAGTGCAAGCCATGTACCATACCTTACCTGGGGGATACAGAAATAAATGAGACATTCCCTTTGGGAGCTCACAATCTGTTGGGGTGACAATTGTGTAAACAGTAAAACAAGGGCTGTGATATATGGCTATGCAAACTTTTAATGGGAAAACTAGGGGAAGAAGCTCCCAAGTATGCCTGTAGAGTTTGGGCAGGCTTGTTAGAATTAAAGTAATATAGTAGCTCAGAATTTGTGTAACATAGTCATTTTCTTTCACCTCCGTTGAGGTGAAAGAAAGAAGACGGTAATTCTTACAGAGAAAGGCAAGGAGGGCATTTAAGCCCGCACATCACCATGTGAAATAGCACAGGAGTATGAAAGAGCACAGAGGAAGAAACAATTCTCAAGTAGTTTGATGGTCCAAGACTAGGTAGGCGTGGAAGTGAGGCGGGAAGAAGTCATGAAGGACTTATACTACCAAATAGGGATCATGTTTAAGAACTGGAAACCTAGTTAATAGAAATGCAAATCTAGTCAATAAAAATTATCTTAGGAGGGTGGCATCACTGAGGTAGCGAGCACTGTGTTTCAGTGGGTGTGAAATGAAACTTTGACTTCCCCAGGCCTTCTCCATTCTCTCTTAAAGTTTATAGTTTAATTCCTCATTAAAACATATCTCTTAGCAGCTATCATACGAAACACACATTTATCTTATGCCAAGTGATCAGCTAGTGAAACACGTAAATGTAGACTAGCATGAAAGCATTTTCTGTTGTAGACTTTAAAGAAAACAATTAAAAATCTGGGGAAGACTAGAGACCAAAGTTATTTGATCAATTATGTAGAATGATTAAGATGTGGACAGAGGCTGCATACATTATCCTGTGTATGAGTAGCTTTCCATTAGTTAAGTATTTCCTTTTATAATCTGTAAAGAGAGTGAAGTATTGTGCTGTTAAACAAAGGTTTGGACTGGTGCTCGTTATGCTGAGCTTGTCAGCCTTTTCAAGATTTTTTTCCTTCGCTGCTGAGATTTACTTTGGAATTTTTTTTTTTTTTCTGCTTAGACTAAATTAATACAGAACAGAGTGAAATGCCTCAGCTGTTTAGAGGAGAACAAATTAAATCAATTCCCATCAAAATGGCACCCATTCCCAGTGACTCAGTCCTGAACACCGTAGAACCCCATGTCTCTCTCGACCGGGGAAGGCAGCATGAAAGGAAGACTTGCCTTTTGTTACTTGAGCTTCTTTCTCTGGCACCATGAGCCCTCCCCTGGGGTTTGAGCCACCCAAGGTTGTAGAGTCATTTGCCTGTTGACCGGAGAGCACAGCTGAAGTCCCAGGTCAGTGGACTCAGGCATTCAGAATGTTCTAGAGAGGGCATTTGACTGGTCCTGGATCCTTGCTTTTAAAATTTCTGAGGCAGATTCTCAGGCTTCTCTCACCAGACAGTTTTCTTTTCTGTGTTTTAGAGTGTTTGTTTGAAAGTGCTTTCATTTTTAAATAGGGGCCTCGGTATTGGGCCTGTTGCATGTGTTTTTGATGAGATATATTGTTACTGCTGACTCTCTTTTGTCACTTTCTTTCCCCATCCCTAGTCCCAGTGGCTAGTACGAAAATTGCCCGGAAAAGCAAATGGTGATTTATTAGCCAAAAGAATGGATTTGGGGTTGGGAGAACAGTTGTAATGAAGCAAAAATGGAGGACTCAGCTTTTAACAAAATTCTGAAATAGAAATTTGTCTTTCATCTCATTTGTAGTGACCTCTACTGCCTTCTTCCCTCAGAGTTTCCATGCTGCTTCACAGGTCCCATGCGTTGCTCCTTATTTTTCCTCTCCATCGAATTGAGGCTTTCTTTTGGGAAAGAACTGTGGGAAAGAGAAATTCATATATGTAATGGTGAACAGCTGAGAAAAGATTCAGTGTGCTGGCTTTCCCAAGGGTATCTACATTTTAACGAGAAAGAAAGTATTAAACCTCTTCCTTAGACCAAAAACTCTTTCAGAGAAATGGAGGTGAAAGAAAATGACTATGTTACACAAATTCTGAGCTACTATATTACTTTAATTCTCACTATTGCCCTCAGAGCTAAGTAATTTCTAGGATTTGAGATTCAGACTCTCTTCTTCCTACTATATATTCAAAGATCATTAATTATTCACCTTTGAGTCCTACCCACAGCACGTGGCTCAATGATTAACATACTGTAGACCTCAAATGTGCACACATGTACACACACACACACACACACACACTTGAAGCTAGGTGATGGATACATAGAGGTTTGTTATTCTGTTATTTGCACTATGTGAAGATTTGAAATTTCCCATAACAAAATGTTAAAAATAAAGAAATAAAATGGTTGTGAGTGAATTCATAGGAAAGAAAAGAACAGTTCATTCTCTCTGGCTCCTCAGAAAATGATGCCAACCATGTGTTTTTTTTAGGTAACCTGTGTTCTTCTGATCTGAAAACAAATTAATTTTTCCATTGCTCTTGATGGTCTCTGAGATCACTGTGCTTAGGAATGAGATGAAAGATACTCTTGGGCAGAAACATGATGTTTAAAAAGGCAAATGATAAGAAGGGAGTACTATTGGAATACATTAAAATAATTTAACCCAAATCTCAGCAGCTTGCTATGATAAGAGTTTATTTCTTGTTTTTGTTCTAATATGGCTAACTCCTTATGGCTGTATAGTGACTCAGGATCCTTCAATCTAATGGCTCTGCAATCTGAGTCTAGGGTGAAAGACATGTTGAGGATTGTGGAGAGATTTTAGGATCTAGGCATAGAAGTGACAGGCTTGACTTCTCTTATCCCATTCGGCAGCACTTAGTCACATGACCTCCTCTAACTGCAAGGGCAATTGGAAAGAGTGGTCTTCCTTTGTGTCCAGGAGGACACTTAAACACAGAGTATTGGTGAACACACAGTATAGTATCTGCCCCAAGGGACTGGAAGTGCCCCCTGTTTCTTCTCTGGCTTACCCCGGTTTTCTGTATCTCCTTGAAAAGAAAACACAATTCAATCTTGATCTTGGAGCCTTCCATGAGTGGCGACCTGGTCTCATCAAAGAGCTTTAAAGACCATTTATTTTTTTGCTTTCCAGTGCTGGCTCCTATAACTTGCTTTTCAACTTATTAAATCTTTCCCAGCCCAACCATTTTTTTTCTTATTGACTCTCCAAGGATTCCATTGCCATACAATCACCACGGCTGGGGAAATGCTCCTTATCTCAAGTGGTTTACTCAGTTTTTCCCACCTTGTCCAAATTACATGTTCTTGGGGCACAATTCCACCCTGCTCGTCATCTTTCTAAGCCATGAGTATGTGTGATGTCTTCATGTCCCACAGGCACTTACCCTTAAGGGAGATCTGCTCATTATCAAGGGCAAGGTTATAGATGAATCACTGAGAGTTCTACCATTGTGCACAGAAATTTGGTGTGAAGGGCTATTTTACTAAGATCCTGAAACACAATATTCCCCATCTGTTCATAAAGTAGCTTATTTGATACACACAATGTGGTCATAAATGCTCTTGTATTCTCTGAATGCTTGCTTTTGGTCATGAACTGGCACACACTCAAGGAAAAAATGACAATGTGCCTCTATGGACACTTTTGGTCCATTTCCATAAATATATTCAAACAAAATGAAATTGCCTGGCTCTTTATAATATGTCCTTTAGTGCGTTTAAGCTTGCAAAATTACCCCCAAGGATGACAAATTGTAAACATCATGCAATACCACAGCCCTGGGTCAAGGCCTGTCTCAGTGTTCTACCGACGTTCGCCTTTCTTAGAAACGTTTAAAGTGTTTTAGGAAAATGAAGCTAGGCAAACAAGCTTATCGGGAGCGACAATAAAAAAAATCATTGATTCTAATTAGGAGGCGTCACGTATACAGTAACAAAGCTGCTTTTGTGTAATGAAAAGTCTACCTGTTCTCTGAAACACATGGAGTGCTTTCCAGTGGCATTAGATAATCACGCTGACAAAGTTTCAGGGCCCTGACCTTTTGGCCCATCTCAAGTGATTCAGCAGCACTTGTCGAAACTTGTCTAAGGTGTTGGTGGAAGGTGTACTGGGATACAAGTTGTTATAAAGGTGTGACAATGGGACAGGTGCCGTTTGTTTCTGAAAGCTCCAAACTGCATCGTAAACTGAAGTGGGAAGTATTCAGCTTCTTGAGGCGTGGACTGAGTTTATTGTAATTATCTCTAGTTGTCCCTCCCTGTAGCAAGTATTTCCCCCAGCAGCCTAGTGCATTAACCCACTGCTGGTGAGGACTCTAACTTCTTATGGCTTGGGTCACGCTGATCGTGTTCTGTTGTGTGTCCTGGGAAGGCCAGATTTAGATTGTGACACTGGTTTTGTGCTGTGCCCATAGAATGAGGCTTTATGTTGGAATCAGTCAAGAACAGAGCTGTATAATCTGAATAAAGGAGAAATCACTCTAACTGCTTACTCTATTGAGATAGTAAATCAAAATAAACAACTGTGTCACTATCACTTTTCAAGAATTCAGAACTTCGGAAAAAATGAATGTCACTAGACCACAGAGTCAGGAAAATAGATCTTGGTAAATCAATGGGCAATTTAGTTTAAAATTAAGAGTACATATTGACCATTTGCAGTGTCAGTGATTTATTTTCAAGGAGGAATTTCATAAAAGGCATTTTTAGTTGCCTGATTATACATTTCCGCCAAAGATGGTTTGCTAATTACCATCAGTGAGTAATAGGCGTTGCCAAAAAGGAAAAATAAAGTCCATTGTGTTCCAAAGGAATGATGCTGCCAAGTGTCTTGACAGGCTCCTGCTGCACTTGTCAAACAGCTGTGCCTGGGAGTGAAATTATGAAGTTGGATTCTCACTTAGCCAAGATTAGAATAGGCTTAATTGAAGGTGTCTGCAATGGGGGACAATTTCAAATTCTTAAGTACAGAATCCATGCATTTCTAAAAAACATTCTACTGACCATCTCTAAATCACTTTGTTTTGTCTCGGCCTTCATCTTCACTCAGATAGGTATGATATAAAATTTAAAAGAGGAAAGGAAATAAAAGAAAATTGTCTTTATATGGAAAAATTCTAAGGTTATTAACATAATTGTTTCACTTATAGATATTTTAGATATTTAAATATTTGGCTTACATTTTAATACTGAATTGTTCATCTAATTATAGGTGTGCGTGTTCTCTTGGTCTCCAAATGTGACTTTCACGTGCAAAACAGCAAGGCCTCTAACAACTATCTCTATTTCACTCATTTAGCTGTTTATTAAGCAACTATTTCATGGCAGTCTCTCTTCTAAGCACTGGGGATACAGCAGGGAACAGATCAGACCCCTGACCTCCATCCTCCTGGAGCTTACACTCTGGAGGGGGAAGATAATAAATAATGAAGATACCTGGGGGAAGAAAGTTCCAGGCAGAGAGAATAGCAAGTGCAAAGGCCTCAAGGCAGGAGCGTTGGCCAAGTGTGTTCTAGAAACATCAAGGAGTCCAAGGTGGATGGAGTGGAGTGAAGAGGAAGAAGAGAAGAGACGGTGACGGAGAAATGGGGGCTAGATTGTTTAGGACCTTGGAGGCCACTGAAAGGATGCTTTTGAGTAGAGGAGTGATAGGGTCTGACTTATGTTTTAATAGAATCCCTAAATGCTGTGTGGAGAATAGACTGAAGGGGAACAAGGAGTGGAAGTTGGAAGACCAGACCTCTTAGAATTGAGAGCACTGCCGTAGCCTTCTGTCTGGTCTTTCTGCTTAATATCCAGTGGTAGAAGTTGGCATAGCTGGTTGGATTCTGGCTATCTAAACATACGTAGCTAGACCTGAATTGCATATGAGGCGTAGAGACAGAAGTGTCAGAGGTGACTTTAAGGTTTGGTTCATGTACCTGGAAGGAGGGGGATTATCTTTAACTGAGGTAGGGATGATCGTGGGAGATTTAGGGAGGAAGCAGATAGGTTGATTTTGGACTTGCTAAGTTTGAGGAGCCTTTTAGACATTCAAATGGTGAAGCTGGAGATCAGATGAGAAGTCTAGACTGATGCCATTTTGGGGACCACCTATTTCTAGGTAACATTTAAAATTATGAGACTGACTTACCTAATTTAAAGTGAAATGAGAAGTAGAGTAATGACAACATTGGTGCCTACCCTGTATTATTGAGGGGCAGGTTGGTGGAAGGTGAGAAGAGTAGAGGAAGGAGTGAATTTCTCTTTACCAAACACCGTGTATATCCTTCGTCCTGAATTACTGTGTTGCCCTGACTCCATCTTGGATGTATCAAGGAGAATTGCAAGGGGCCATTGCAAGCAACAAGGTGGAATTGAAGAGGTTGTTCCAAGTTAGCCTGCCAGTAATATACTTCCAGACCAGAATATAGTCAAACAGAAAACAAGGGGGACCTCTTCCAAGAGAATACATTGATTTCCACCCTCATGGTCTTATGCTGTTAAAATTGGTGGGCATTAACAACAGTATCCATACATCTTAGTTCCTACAGAACTCAACAGTGTGTAAGCAGACACTCTGAGAAACGGTATTCTGTTAGTTCTACCATGAGGGTGACATGGGGATGACAGAGTCTAGGAAGAGACTGGAAGACTTCTTGATTAGTGTGTGTTGAGAGGATTCAAACAGCAATTGGTAGTTTTTTCTGTCTTTCCAACAGTGAGATTATAAGATTATATCTTTTAATAAGTTAATCTCTCAGTGAATTTGGTGGAATCTTGCGTTCCCTCAATGCATCTTCTCAGTTGCCTGGCTTCTCCTTAGAGTGCCTGCTCTGGTAATGTCTCCATGGTGTTGATGAGAAACAATATGAAATGGCTACTGGCTGGAAGGTCTTATGGGTTGTACTCAGGTTCACATTCTCAATGTTCAAGGCTCGTGTGCTGTTCTTGACCAACGAAGCCTAATGAGTCTGTAAAAATAATTTTAAGATCACACTATTATATTTCTTCTTACTATGGAAACAGCTAAATGAAAAACCTCTTGTGTACTATGTGTTGAATTTGTTTACTGTGATTATGATAGCTAGGGAACAAAACTTTGTGTTTTAGCTTTTGGAAAATTTTATGATGTTCATGTCTATGGCAGTAAAAGTTCATTGGCTCCAGCGGGTGCCTCTTTGATTTGACTGGAGTGTTATGTCATGTCCAAACACAGAGAAAGGACAGGGATTTTTTTTTTCATTTTACATGTATTTTTCCTTTCTATTGCCTCCTATCTTTCCAACACCTACTTATTCCTCTGTCTTTTCCTTCTATGTAAAGCTCTTAAGGATGACATAGAAAAGAAAATGGAGATTGCAACTGTGCTTGAAAGGCTTATGTGTGTGTATTTGTTTATGTGTGTTTTCCATCCACTATGAAAAAAAGCATATCCAGTGGTTAAAAACAGTGACTTTTAATATTTAAGACTATGCCTTAGATACTTGAGATTTATTTGAGGACTGTCTTATATTCTCTAGTAAGATATACTGTTCTACTAGTTAGGGCAGTGCTTTGTAAGCTCAGCACTATTGACATTTTGGACATTTGGACTGGGTTTTTGTTCATGAAGGGCTCTGTTGGATATTATCAGTTGTTTAGCTGCATCCTGGGCCTCTAACTACCAGATGCTGATAGCACCTTCTGTACCCTCAGTAGTGACAAACATGTCTTCAGGCATTGCTATATGTCTCCTGTGGAGAAAAACTGCCCCTGGTTGAGAACCGCTGGGTGACAGGAACCAGAATTTATAAGCCGTATTCATTGTAGAGACAGGGCCGTTATTCTGAGATTTCAGACACTGCCTGAAACACAGATACTTGGCTTGAAAAACAACTTCGCTTAGCCACTTCCCCAGCCTCACAAGGACCCTGGCCATGACCTCTGCAGCTTCTGATGACTAGTTGATGGGGGAAGTAATCCTTTATGGTTCCAGAATTGTAGTAGGAAGGAATGTAAACTGTTCCAAGTACTTAGTTGACACTGGGGTTTATAGCAATACTGATATAAATGGAGAATTGTCTTGGAGGAATGGTTGTGTCTAGAATTTATCTTCTTCTGGTGGAGAAACTCTGGGGCAGAAATAGTGCAGTATTTTAAGCCAGATTTCTAGACTTAGATAGATAATAATCCTTACAAATGATCAATTGCTCGTCCATTTCAACATTGATATTAAAACTATAATATATGGAAAATATACAGAAAATTCGTTGTCTAAGTTTGCAGTTTTACAGCATCTGTGTCCTTGGTTGCTCTGCCACTTTGTTCTAGAAGTGAAACCCAGTTCATTCTTCTGATTGGAGTAAGTTGTGGAAAGGGTGCAGTTTTGGTGCAAGATGGCATGAGGTACAGTGACTCATTAACAGCAAAGAGTTATCTTTCCGTCATGACCCAACTTTGATAAGAAAAGCCAAAAAGAAGCTTGAGATCTATAACTGTGTCAAGCCGGCAGTGCTTATAAGATTAAACTTTTTTTGAAACCAGCTAATTGGAAACAGTTTAAAAACAAACAGCCTTCTGAATCTTAATCAGGAAAATAGTAGGTATAATTATTGGTAGTTACATGTATTACCCTAGAAAAATAATTTTTAAATTATAAGATGGTTTAGCTAATGTGTTCCACCCAGGAGACTTGAATCTAGACTGAGTTTGGGGATATTTTGTTTAGAACAACTAGTAGCAATAATAGACACTGACAAATGATAACAGCTTTATATGGTTTATACAGAATAATAAATATCCCACTGTGCTCATGAAAGAACAAAATTAAGTAAGAAAAGCTGTATTTGGTCATTTAATTTTGGACCCTAGAGAGAAAGGAGTTTCCGTAGTTTGAGACAGACTGTAGGGAAGCTGTACTATGCCCCAGATAGTAACATCTTCCATTGAAGTCAAGTTTACAAAGCACTGTCCCATGCACAGCTTCACTGGACTCTCACAGTAATCCTTTGCAATAGAAAAGATGGTTGCAATTTTTATTTCCATTTTAAGGTGAGGAAACAGCTCAAGTGATTTTATGTAAGTTTACACACCAGTAAGTACTGGGTTGTGAACCAGGACCCAGTGTTGTTGGGTTCCTTGGCCAGTACTTTTTTCTGTTCCACCACAGCCTTCCATGAAGTTGCTGTGATTTATGTTTCCTTCATTTCGTATTCTGCTGTTTTCCAGGGCCCCCCATCCCAATTCCTTCCTCCATTCCCACCAGGGCTGGCTATTATATTACATAACTCCAGCAGTGCCATTTATTTTGTGTGTTCCCTGATACTGTACAACGAGAGGGTTCCAGGAGGGGTGCCATGCACATAGATTATGTAGAATTCCATCTGTGGGGGCAGTTTCTACCCCAGGGTTAGTTGAAACTGTAGAGGGATAACATAGGTGAGTAAAATGGCTTTCTACGCTCAGGAGACTTACAAGAATTAGTTTTTTTCCTTTGTCCCCCCTCAATATTATACCACTTAGAACACTAGATAATTCTATAATACTACTTGTAAAAACAGCCAACTGAGTCCTGCTAAATTAAAAAGAAAGAGGCTGGGCGCGGTGGCTCACGCTTGTAATCCCAGCACTTTGGGAGGCTGAGGCGGGTGGATCACAAGGTCAGGAGATCGAGACCATGGTGAAACCCCGTCTCTAATAAAAATTCAAAAAATTAGCCGGGCGCGGTGGCGGCTGCCTGTAGTCCCAGCTACTCGGGAGGCTGAGACAGGAGAATGACGTGAACCTGGGAGGTGGAGCTTGCAGTGAGCCGAGATCGTGCCACTACACTCCAGCCTGGGAAACAGAGCAAGACTCTGTCTCAAAAAAAAAAAAAAAAAAGAGACAATACTCACCACTTGTTTATTCCTTTGGTTAAAAAAAGACCTTGGAATTTGACACAGAATCATTTCATCCTGTTTAAGATTATGTAATTTTGTCCTTTTGAATTTGGTTATTCTAGAAAATGTGCATTTTTACTTAATACAAAAATCTGGACATCTCTGAATCATATTTTCATGGAGTATCGGAAGTGAGCTTTTTTCCCCTTGTCTTCCCTGATTATCCAGGTGTCTTTTATCCTATGTTGTTGTACACCTCCATTTAAAAAATACAATTACTCTCTCTCATGTTTCCAGAAGTTATTTGTCTTCTTTCCTTGAGACTGAAATGCATGTAAGGGTGTAAGGTTAATGACTAGGATTGTGTGTGGTTTAACAGTTCAGCCCTGGCAGGGAGCAGAGCCAATTATGATGGAAGGGAAATGACTTCCCAGTGTAAACCTAGTACCCGCATACTACACCACCTGTTCTGGTTTCTGTTCTAGGAACTCTTTTACCAATATATAACAGAAAACTAAGTCAGATTGATAACACCATGACCTTTTATTGTTACACAATTTTACGTTTCAGAACATTCTTCTATAGTATATGTCATTTTATTCTTACAAAATCCAGTATGGGAGGCAGAATGGGTGGTCTAACTGTTTCCAGTTTACAGGCTGGGAAACTGAGAGTCAGAGAAATTATGTGAGAGAATTGCCCAAGTTAAGAAATTATTAAACAGATGACAGAGTCTTTATGTTATGATATAAATCTTTTCATTTTCACCCAAAATAATCTCTCAGGGTAAACAGAGAGATTAGGAATTTGAAGGTGAAAACAAATCTTTCATCAATTTAAATTCTCTGTGGAACGAGGTGAGGTATGAGTACAATGCAGACATATTAAAATATGATATTTCTCTTCATATTTAATATGCAAGTTATTGTATCCTGCAAAACAGAAACCAATAGCAATTAAGTTTGGAAGGGTCTTAGAGAGATTCAAACCCTATTTTGGAGCAGGACTTTGTTATGGGTTGAATTACATTCCCCTAAAAGAGATATGTTGAAGTCATCGCCCCCGGTACCTCAGAATGTGACACTGGGTGAAAACACGGTCTTTACAGAGCGAATCAAGTTGAAATGCATTCATTAGGGTAGGCCCTAGTTCAATGCAACTGGTGTTCTTATAAAAAGGAGAAAGTTGGACACAAAGACATGTGTGCATTGGGGGAAGGTGATGTGAAAAGACAGAGGCACGGGGGGCAACTCCAAGTGAAGGTGAAGGCAAGGATTGGAGTGATGCATCTACAAGCCAAAGATTGCCGGCAAACTACCAGAAGCTAGCAGAGAGGCATAGAACCGATTCTCCTTCAGAGCCCTCAGACCCACACCTTGATTTCAGACTTCGAGCCTCCAGACCTGTGAGATGATATATTTCTGTTATTTTAAGCCAGCCATTAAAGACGATGCATTTCTGTTATTTTAAGGTTGTGATGCTTTGTCATAGCAGCCCTAGGAATCTAATCCAGACTTCCCTGTGTGCTGGCCACTTGCAGGCTCCTGCAGGTGCCCCCGCCTCTTATTCCTTCTTGCCGTCATGACTGCAGTAAGCCACGCTGTGGGACATTGCACTTTGTCTTGAGGGCGGTGGGAAGGGTCAACCAGATGTGTCTTTGGGACACATTCTGGTCTGTTATGCATCAGAGCTTCAGACTTACTTGTAGTGTGTGTTTTCTGAAGCTGACTATCGGGAATTTTGGGATCAACACATTGAGACCTGGATGTGAGTATCTCCTACTTTGAGCTCTGCATGCGGGTTTATGTCTGTTGGCAGTACGTGAGAACTAATTTGGGTTGACAAATGAGTAAGTTTCTAGGGGAAACTAATTCAAGAGTATGTTTTTATTTAAATCATGATCCTTGGAATTTTACATTTCCATTTTGATCATAACCTTTTAGTATAAACAGAAAGTAAAAGGATAAAGAAGTATGACGTTATGGCAAAGGATGAGGCAGAATATTTCAATAAATTTGAGATTACGTTTTTAGAACTATACCGATGGTTTTAAGGCACAGTTGTAGGATACATAGTTGGGAGAAAGAAATGTTGCAGAGGCCTTAGTTCACATCCAATTAATCTCTGAGGGTAATTTGTTTACTGGATTCTGCTGCCAAACCTATGGGTTGCTTTCTTCAGGGGTGAGGGTTAGTTGATGAAGCCATTTGTTATGTTTCTGTTACACCGTGTATCGATCTTGCTGCTGGAAAATGTTAGTGGTGTCCCCTCTATATCATTCATCTTCTACTCCTCCATTCATTATTTCCAGCCCCCCATTAGTAATTCTTGTGTCACAGAGGGACATCTCATTAGGAATATACCAAGGTCAGTGAATGACATGGCTTTGTGTTGCTGCAAAATTTTTTTTAAAGGCAGTCATTACTCAGATTGCAAAAGGGAATTAGCATTTAAGTAAGAAAGTGTTACAAAGTTTTGAAAGTGAATTCTTCTGTAGCTTCAGTGAGATCCTGAGAGATGGGAATTTGTTTTTACTTTCATATCTCTCAACTACACCAGCTCTTAATTTTTTTTTTTTTTTTTTTTTAAACAGAGTCTTGCTCTGTCGCCCAGGCTGGAGTGCAGTGGTGCGATCTCAGCTCACTGAAAGCTCCGCCTCCCAGGTTCACGCCATTCTCCTGCCTCAGCCTCCTGAGGAGCTGGGACTACAGGTGCTCGTCACCACGCCCGGCTAATTTTTTGTATTTTTAGTAGAGATGGGGTTTCACCGTGTTAGCCAGGATGGTCTCGATTTCCTGACCTCATGATCCGCCTGCCTCGGCCTCCCAAAGTGCTGGGATTATAGGCTTGAGCCACCGCGCCCAGCCTAGCTCTTCATTCTTTAATCATCCAGTGTCCTGCTGTGTGGAAGACTCTATGGGCCTTTCAGTGTGATGCTGAGACCCTGATTTTAAAAAGTTATGAACTATTTCTGATATACATAAAACTGTAAGAGTAATATGACAAATACCAAAATAGACCGATGGAACAGATTGGAGCCCAGAAATGACCCACAAAAAAAGTTGAAAATATTTTAGAATTCAGACTTTTTTGTTTTGCGGGGTTTGTGTGTGTGTGTGTGTCTTAATTGGTTAGTGGGCCTTCCCACTGCTGTTGTGGATGATGCAAATCTGGCACCATTGGGGTTCTTAGGATATGATCTCAATAAACTGCCTGTGTTTATCAGAGTCAGGATTTAACCAGGAGATATTTTTCATATTGAGCAATCCAATGTGCTTCACATTCAACAACAATAGCACTGCACATACCGATGGTTGTTTTTATTCTAAAATATTTTATCCTGGCAAAATATTTTGGTCAGTATGCGAAGCTGGTAAAATCTCTGGCATTTTGCATTGAATTACCCATAAATTCCTGAGATCTTTAATCAAAAAAGGGGGAGGAAGCTGGCGGAGGTGGTCCTAGGAGATGCCTCCTCCCTTCCTCTGCCTTCTCACTGAAGGGTGTGCTGGTGACTTCTAGGAGAGAGTGACAAGACCATCAGCTGAGCCCACCCCGTCTTGCCTAGGTGGGCACTGAGGCCCAGGATTTCGTCTAGGCCTGCGTGTTTCCCTATTCCTTCTTCTAGGATAGACATCCCATTATGTTATAGATCTTCACTCAAGCAGAGACTCACTCATACTTTTTTTTACTTTGAATCCTGGAAGAATATTTTCCTTTTGACTCTTAATTTATGATAGAGGCAATATCAGTTCTCTGTGGCTTTTGGTGGCAGGCAGATGGAAGAAAGGATGTTCGTGCCCCAGCAGGTTGGAGATGTGCAGCTCGCCACACCTTTAGGGCTCTAATGGGAGGAAGATTTCTGTGAACAGAAGCCCTCCTCATGGAATAAGGAGTGACTTGCTTCCAGCGTATCTCACCCTTTGTTTCCTTTCCACCTTTACTTATTTATGTATTTATTTGAGACAGAGTTATGCTCTGTTGCCCAGGCTGGAGTGCAGTGGCATGATCTCGGCTCACTGCCCTCTCTGCCTCCTGGGTCCGAGAGATTCTCCTGCCTCAGCCTCCTGAGTAGCTGGGATTACAGGCACCCGCCACCATGCCTGGTTAATTTCTGTATTTTTAGTAGAGACGGGGTTTTGCCATGTTGCCCAGGCTGGTCTTGCACTCCAGGGTTCAAGAATCCACCTGCCTTGGCCTTCCAAAGTGCTGGGATTACAGGCATGAGCCACCACGTCTGGCCAACCTCCTTTAGTTTATAAGCTGTTCTCCGCCCCCTTCACTTCTGCCTCTCCCCTCTCCTCTCTCTCCAGCCTTGTTTAGAAGACTGGATCACATCACAGATAACTCTCCTGAACTCAGGGAGGGAATCGTCCTCACTAGGAGTAAATTCAGATTAAATATAATTTTAATTTAGTCCTTCAGCCACTAACTTTAAGTAAATTCAGTAAGGACTCCACCACCCCCAGCTCCAACCCCACCTCTAAAAATTATAAATGACTACTGAATTAAAGAAAGGGCCATTGAGAACTTAGAGTTCTGGAGTTACTTGCAGGATGAATGTGTTACTTTTGCTTTTCGTATGAGTTAACAATACAAATGACCTTTCAGTTGAAAACTATTCCTGGACTATGTAGGAGTGATTCACTTATGTCCTTATAACACAACTGGTAGGAAAAAAGAACCAAACACCCAAATTTACCTTAGTCTAAACAGAGTTAATTAACCGCACATCGTCTGGTTATTTTAGCACTATGTAGAAACATAGATTTTAAGTCATTTTTGGTGATTCAGAGTTTGTTTGTTTTTTTTAAAATGTGAACTATTTAATCCTTTGGTTAAAGAATTTATCTTTGTTTTTTTCTCCTTATTTTCCTTTAAAAATATATCTCTCTTCTTTGCATTTAGATGTATTTCTGTTGTGACAAAATGTGTGATAGACACTTTTTTTTTTTCTTTTTATAGGTTACTGGGTGTAGAGAAAATACAACAAAGAGCAAGTGGCCCATTTTTGTAGGCAGAACCATTTAGGTTTGATTCCTTGCTCTGTAACTTGTTGGCTTTGAAACCAGGACAGCGACTTCTCTGAATGTCAGTTTCCTAGCCCGTAAAAAGAGGCTAATAATACTTACCTTGTGGAGTTGTTGGCAGGGTTAAGAGACGTAATGGAGAACTACAATGGCAGACAATTAGTAGGAACTCACTTCTTAAGTGTTAATTCCTTTTTCCTTTTGTGTGGGTTTAGCTCAGTTTAGCTGTAGTATAGATGGATCATTAAACATGAAGCAAATTTATAGCTCGCTTACTTTCATCATTCACGGATGAGTAGTGGTGTCTTGTTCAAGAGGACAGAATTGTTGGTAGAGGAAACATTAGAACTCATATGTTCCTTTCTTAGGCCCAGACTCTTCCTCTTCTAATATAGCTTGACCCATCATTCAGTAATCCTTACTGTTGAATTCTATAAAACATAGCAGCCACTTCTTCAACCCTCCCAATCTAGTCCCACCAAAAGATTTGGAGTTAAGAGCAAATACAGTCTCAATCTCTATCTACTTACTAGTGAAGGCAAAGTTACAGTACATATAATTTGTAGGTCCTGTGGTTGTTATGAAACCCCTTCCTTGCTGTCTCTCCTGAAATTTAGAAATACTCAGAATTTGGATAGCTTTTTGGTATAGCATGAGTTGTCACCCGGTTAAAACATTTATGTCCAGAAGTAGAAAGGCTAGTTGAAAGGATGTGTACATAGAACAGAGAATACTAGAGGCTGGGAAGGGTAGGGGGAAGGCGGAGATAGGGAGAGATTTGTTAAAGGATACAAAATTACAGCTAGATAGGAGGAATAAGTTCTAGTGTTTCATTCATCTGCAGGATGACAATAGTTAATAATAACATAGTATATAGTTTCAAATAGCTAGAAGGAGGATATTGAATATTCCCAACAAAAAGAAATGATGAATGTTTGAAATGATGGATATGCTAATTAGCATGATCTGATCACTGTGTATTACAGGTATTGAAACATCACTATGTGCTCCATGAATATGTACAATTATTATGTTAAATAAAACTAAAAGTAAGCGATTAAAAATAATTCATTTGGGCCGGGCGCGGTGGCTCACGCTTGTAATCCCAGCACTTTGGGAGGCCGAGGCGGGTGGATCACGAGGTCAGGAGATCGAGACCATGGCGAAACCCCGTCTCTACTAAAAATACAAAAAAATTAGCCGGGCGTGGTGGCGGGTGCCTGTAGTCCCAGCTACTTGGAGAGGCTGAGGCAGGAGAATGGCGTGAACCCGGGAGGCGGAGCTTGCAGTGAGCCGAGACTGCGCCACTGCACTCCAGCCTGGGCGACACAGCGAGACTCCGTCTCAAAAAAAAAATAAAATAAATAAATAAATAAATAATTCATTTGATATATAGCAAATATCTTTGCTTTATGATTTTAAAATTTTGTCCTAGTTTGTGAGCCAAATAACTTCAAGTGGCTACATTAAAATAAGCCATCGGATCTAAGATCATTAATTTTAAGACCTCCTAATTTTAGGAATGTTAAATGAGAACATGTTGCGTTAGAATAGAAGAAATGTACAGGCATGGTCCTTTAACACTGGCTAGTTGAGAAATGAGAATATTTGGATTTTGGTATGTGCACGTAAATACTCTTACAGGTTTTATGACGTTCATTCAGTTATTTATGAATGTTCAATTGTATTTGCCATGGTAGTAATGGAACATTCCTGTTACAGGCTGAGGATTGTAAAATGTTACTAATCTAAATTGCTCAGGATCATACTATCCCACTTTGACCTCTATAGCACTGGCACATAACCTGTCTCTAAAAATAGGAACTAGTAAGTATATTTTATTGAGAGTAAAAAAATAAAAATTAAAACAGAGTAGATGTTGGCAGATTTCACTTACATAGGAGATTGTGCTGATTTGCACTCTCACTAGCCATATATGGGCGTGTCAATTTCTCCTACGTCTCACCAACACAGTATATTAGCAGGACTCTGATATTTCTAATCTGGTAGGTAAGAAATGTTTGTCTTCTTAATAATTCGATGACGCAGCTTTTTTCCTCAGTTCCTCTTGTTTCTCCTTTCCTCTTCTCTTCTGTGTTCCATTCCCATCTCTTTCTGTCTATCATCACGTATTTTTGGTTGAGATTTTCAATTGCTTAAAGCCATTTATTGGGAAGCATCCACTGAACAGATGATCTGGAAGAACCCAGAGTTCAGATATTTGCAGGAAACTGAATTCAACGAGGATGAAAAAAGCAATGAATCACTCTTAAGAACTAGTCAGCAGCAAACTATTGATTCAATACACAGTTACGACCTAAAATTCCACAGTTTCTGAGATGAAATATTATAAGGTGAGACCTCAGGGTTACTGAAGTATTGATAAGGCCTTCTGGTCAACTTGTCTTGTCATAGCCAAAGAATACATGTTTGGCCTTAAATGGCCTAAAATTTAAAAATATATATATATATTTAGCAGCGTGAAATCCAGCACACATAGCTGCAATCTAGAAGAGTTGCAGATATACAAATCAAACTCAGCCAGTGGGTTAGCAAGGAAGCTGAAGGTGCCTTGTCCTGTGATAAGCTTCCTCAAGACCGGTGTCCAGTCTTCTGAGTATTTATAGCCCCTTATCATACCACTGGAAGGCCAAGCCCATAGTAAGCATTTGCTCCTTGCCGGTTTAAAATGTGCTAGAAAACCAAGTGACTTTGGATTTAGGGCCAGCACCCTGAGTTATTTTTAAGGCTTCAGGCCACCCTTCTGTTCAGGCTTTGGCTGAATAGCCCCTGCCAACCCTAGGGAGGAAGCACCGAGTCTCTGAGTCTGCCCTCCTCTGTCCTCCACATGCCTTGGTTCTTCCCTTGTGCACACTTTGCAAGAGCTGGCCTTACTCAATGAAAACACTGGGGGCAAAGTGACTGGCTCTTTTCGGTATTTTTCCAGCAGGAACATTCATTCATTATATTAACATTTTTTTTGCCAGGCAGCATAGCATAGTGATTAAGAGCATGGACTCTGGAGCCAGACTGCCTGGATTTAAATCATGACTCTGCCACTTACAGGCTGTGAGGCCAGCATGTTACTTTTCCACTTAGTGCCTCATTTTTCTCATCTGTAAATGAGGATAATTAAATATACATGCAGGCATGAGCCACATAACAACATGTTGGTCAAAGAGTGGCTATGTACGCATACAATGGTGGCCCCATAAGATTATAAAGGAGCTGAAAAATTCCTATCACCTACTGACGTCATTGCTAATGTCACATCTTGGATCAATTCATTATTCACGTGCATGAGGGTGATTCTGGTGTGAACAAATCTATTTCACTGCCAGTTGCATAAAAATAAAGCACCTATAGTTATGTACAGCACATAATACTTGATAATAGAAATCTGTGTTACTGGTTTCTGTATTTACTATACTATACTTTTTTTTTTTTTTTTTTTTTTTGAGGCAGAGTCTCGCTGTCGCCCAGACTGGAGTGCAGTGGCGTGATCTCGGCTCACTGCAGGCTCCGCCCCCCAGGGTTCACGCCATTCTCCTGCCTCAGCCTCCCGAGTAGCTGGGACTACAGGCGCCCGCCATCTCGCCCGGCTAATTTTTTTTTTGTATTTTTAGTAGAGACGGGGTTTCACTGTGTTAGCCAGGATGGTCTCGATCTCCTGATCTCGTGATCCACCTGCCTCGGCCTCCCAAAGTGCTGGGATTACAGACCTGAGCCACCACACCCAGCCTATATTATACTTTTTATTATTATTTTAGAGTGCTTTCCTTCTATTTATAAAAGAAAGTTAATAAAACAGCCTCAGGTCGCTCCTTCAGGAGGTATTTCAAAAGAAAGCATTGTTATTATAGGAGATGACAGCTCCAGGCTTATTACTGCCCCTGAAGACCCTCCAGTGGGACAAGATATGGAGGTGGAAGACAGTGATATTGATAATCATAACCCTGTGTAGGCCTAGGATAATGTGTGTGTTCATGTCTTACTTTTCAACAAAAAATTTTAAAAGTTTAAATAAAATTTAAAAAGTTTATGCAATAAGGAAATAAAGGAAATATTGTGGTGCAGCTGTACAGTGTGTTTATATTGTAAACTGAGTGCTTTTACAAAAGAATCAAACAAAAAATAAAGTTTATTGGGAGGCTGAGGCAGGCGGATCATGAGGTCAGGCGATCGAGACCATCCTGGTTAACATGGTGAAAAAATTAGCTGGGTGTGGTGGTGGGCACCTGTAGTCCCAGCTACTCGGGAGGCTGAGATAGGAGAATGGCGTGAACCCAGGAGGCGAGGCTTGCAGTGAGCCGACACGGTGGCCCTGCACTCCAGTCTGGGCAACAGAGCGAGACTCTGTCTCAAAAAAAAAAAAAAAAAATTGTAAAAAAGTTACAGTAAGATAAATTTATTATTAAAGAAAGAAAATTTTTAATAGATTTAGTGTAGCCTAAGTGTACGGTATTTGTAAAGTCTACAGTTGTGTACAGGAATGTCCTAGGGTCTCATGTTTCTCAGCACTCACTCACCCAAACTTCCAGTCCCACAGACTCCATACCTAGTAAGTGCTCTATACAAGTGTACCATTTTTTTATCTTTTATATGGTATTTTTACTGTACCTTTTTGATGTTTGGATACCATACCGTAGTATGTTTGGATGTGTTTAGATACACAGATACTTATTGTACTCATGGTGGCAGGAGGGAGAAGGGAGAGTCGAGTGAAGGGGGACGCTCGCCGTAAGTACGGTCTGCTGTTCATACAGCAAAATCGCCTAACACATTTCTCAGAACATAGTCTTGTCATTAAGCGACACATGACTGCGCATTCATACTTACATGGTTGTGTGTGTGTGTGTGTGTGTGTGTGTATGTGTGTGTGCGTGTAGTCTAATGAAGTGCCTGGCTTATAGTAAGTGATCTGTGTTTATTATTATTGTTTTTATTTTTATTTCCACTAAGGATAAATGGAAAATGCTTACTGTGAGCAACCAATCTTACAAACGTTTAATTATTTTTTTAACTTAATTTGTTTTGAGACAGGGTTTCGCTCTGTTGCCCAGGCTGGAGTGTGATGATTTGATCATGGCCCACTTCAGCCTCGCACTCCCAGGCTCAAGAGATCCTCCCATCTCAGCCTCCCAAGTAAAGTAGCTGGGACTACAGATGTACACCACCACGTCTGGCTAATTTTTTTAACATTTTTAAAATTATTTTTGTAGAGATGGGGTCTCACTGTGTTTACCAGGCTGGTCTCCACCTCCTGGACTCGAGCGATCTTCCCACCCGAGACTCCCAAAATTTCGGGATTACAGGCATGAGCCACCATGCCCAGCCTCAAACGTTTTATACATCCTAACTTTACTTGCAACAGCTTCATGGATATCATCATCCCCCTTTTTATATAGGGACACTAAGGCACAAAGAGGTTAAATAAATTAAGTTAGAAAATGGCTGAGCTGGGGTTCGCAGTCAGATTCTAGAACCTGCAGTTGTAATGACTGTGCTATGCATGAAACTTCTCTTGCAGAATGTACAGTCTAGTGACTCCAGCATACCAGCAATAGTAATAGTCACAACCTCAGCAGTAGCAGTTAACAGAGGGTGTGTTTTGTGCTATGCTTACCACTTCACATGCTTAAGCTCATCTCTTCTTCCCTGGGCCTTAAGAGGGAGCTACTATTAGGGGATACTAAGGAACACTGGATGCCTTGGCCACCAGGTGGTGGAGCCATAATTTGAGCCTAAACCTGTCTGATTCCAGTGTCCTTGCCCTGAATACCACCCTGAGCGCTTCCAGTTGGGATTCTGTATCTTGGACCAGGTGGTCCAAGTGCTATGTGTTCAGTGGACTTGGAAGCTTTCCCTTTTCTTTCTGCACTTAGCTTTGTCTCACTTGATTCTGCCTGGAGAGCCTCATTAATTTTTTTTTTAAACTTTAAGTCCCGAAGAAGGCTAAACTACAGATTCCGTGTCACATCCTGGGTACTGTAACCAAGTCTTATTTTGTTTTTATTGAGTGTGAATCAGTTTTAGATCCTCGAGATGAATGAATTCAAGGGCTTTTCTTAAACTCAAATCAAATATTTATTGAGCCAGGACCACAATTTGAATCTGTTGGGGCTGTAGGCAGGAAGGCAGCACTAAGGAGAAGTCTAGTGTTTCCCAAAAGATAATGAGGACAGTGGGCCTTTGTAGAAGGGAGGGGGCAATGCCAGTCACCTGTATGACAGCTCTGCCTAAAATGGGTTTTAGGGATGGGATCCACTTCTGGGACAAGTGCTTTGACAAAGGTGGTATGGGAATAGGAATCATACCCCCCTGCAGTCCCTGTGAGCCCAAGCTGGACAACCCACTGAGACAGGGCAGAAGGGAGCAAGCAAGGAGCAGAGTTCTGGACATTGCACCCCTCTGCCGAGGGCGTGGCATACAGGGAGAGGCACCATTTTGTCTGAACAAAAACAAATACTCCTCTTTATGATCACCCAGAAATGTGGATTTTTCCCCTCATCACTGTCTAATTAGTGGAGACACCTGAGAATTCAATTTTTATGGGGTTTTTTTGTTGTTCTTGTTGTTTTTGTCAGGGTCTTGTTTGTTGCCCAGGCTAGAGTGCAGCGGCTGATCGTAGCTCACCATAGCCTCGAACTCCTGGGCTGGAGCGATCCTCCCACCTCAGCCTCCCAAGTAGCTGAGACTGCAAGTACACACCACCATGCCTGGCTAATTAACAAACAAAAATTGTAGAGATGGGGTTTGTCCAGGCTGGTTTCAAACTCCTGGCCTCAAGAGATCCTCCTGCTTGGGTCTCCCAAAGCACTGGGATTACAGGTGTGAGCCACCACACATGGCCATTTTTTTATGTTTTTAACATTTTGGCAATATTCTTCATTAATAATTCCTCAGCAGTGTTATAATAATAATATATTTTCCTTGTTTCATATTTATGTTGATTGAATTTGTAAGGTCATGTATGTAAATACACAGTTTTTTATTAACTTATACACACACATATACATTTTCTCTTAAAATGTTTGTGAAGGGAAAAAATGTTATCCACTCTTCAAGATTAGACTGTTTAGACATCTTCATTTTTCGTTTTTGAGATATACCAGCATTAAACAGCAATTTTCAGAGGTGATACGTGTCTTGTTAGTACTGTTCCATTTATACAATGGATCAATGCATCCCCACAAAACCTGAGTTTAAACTTCCACCCTGCAGTTGAGACAGACACGAATATTTGGATTATTAAGAAACATAAAAAACTAGGCCACATCAAAATATTTGGGACTAGTTCATAAAAAATAAAAGTAAAGCAAACATTTACAGTTTGTTTTAAAGCAAGTTGCTGGGGAAAGTCTTTCTACCAGCTCTGTTTTAACACAGCTCATGGATATAGATGTTTCTGTCAAAATTAAGTCACTGGTGACTCCATCTGAGGAGCTGTCTGTTCCGTTTTCTTCTCGAGGAATGAAGACAGGCCTTTTGGGGTGAAGCCCTTTGGACTGGCAGCCTGCCATGTAGGATTTTGGCTGTGAAGTATCTCAACTTTTGAAAAGAAATATCCATTTTGGCCTGGGCTTTAAAATGTGGGACTTCATAAATGTGAAACTACATAATTTTATTTCCGTCATAGTAAAAGGCACTAAAATTTACAAGGAATGCCACACTAGACCGTAGGTTCCTTGAGGAGAAGGGACAAGGTCACATTTATTGCATTACTCTCTGGCATTAGGAATACATCCTATATAAAGTTGGTGCTCAGTAAATATTTATTGAAGCGAATTCCATCTACAATGGGGGAGTAGCCAGTTTTAAGAAATAAGAAGATAATTTTCCTGTGAATTTTGACTTGTAATCTTTCAAAGTTGGTTTAAGGAACAGACACAAGATTAAATCACTTAGGACCAACTTAGGATAAGGAAAGTAAGGGAGGATTGTACTTCTGTTGACTGTCATTCATCTCTCATTTCAGTGGGCGCTAATCAAATGAGAACATTTATTTTTCTTACCTTTCTCTCTTCTTTAATTATTTGATTCACCAAATAATTCTTAGCCTAAGCATATGTTTTATGCCAAGGATTGGGCTAGACCCACAGAACTGCAAAGGTGAATAAAAACCAATGCCTTCTCCCAAAAGGAGGCAGGTCAGTAAATTAAATTAAGTGTGGCTGGTGCCCCGATAGAAAGATTGATGTACATGATACTAACCTCTCTTTTTTCATCTCCTTTCTTGCTCTTCTTCTTTATTTCTCCCTTTCGGAAGCTGAATTCTTTTTTTTTTTTTTTTTTTTTGAGACGGAGTCTCACTCTGTCGCCCAGGCTGGAATGATGATGCAGTGGCTCAATCTCCACTCACTGCAAGCTCCGCCTCCCGGGTTCAAGCCGTTCTCCTGCCTCAGCCTCCCGAGTAGCTGGGACTACAGGCGCCCGCCACTGCGCCCGGCTAATTTTTTGTATTTTTAGTAGAGACCATGGTGAAACCCCGTCTCTACTAAAAATACAAAAAAGCCTTGGCCTCCCAAAGTGCTGGGATTACAGCTGAATTCTTGTAGGTTATGTTGGGGTTGAAGACAAAGCCAGATCTGCCGTGGCTGTGCTCACACCTTGTCTAGCCGGTGAGCTGAGTTCGACTGTGGCAAAGGCATTGAGGAGTTGTTAGTGCATGCATGACACGTGGACTCTGTCTAGGGCAGTCTAAAGTTCACTGGGGACCAATCCATGTACATAACTAACCATAATGCGAGATGGACAATAGTAAGTGAGGTAACCAAGGTATGGATAAATTCCTGTGTTGAGGGACCAAAGAGAATAATTCCTTGTGGGTGTGGGTGGGAAGAAACTGAAGGCTTCATGGAGGAAGTGGTCAGGCCTGGACTGTGTAGCAGGATTGGTACCTTACCCTTAGTTCGTGTAGGAATATGAGTACTAAAAATTTCAGTGGTAGTTATTCAACGAATGTTTTTTCACCTCTGTGAATTCTATGATGATGTACTTTTCCCCCTTACATCTGTTGTTTTTTAACTTTTCATGTGAGTGTTAATACAACTCTGTTTTTAAGCTCAATGAGACCAGAGCCCACATCCTGTACTTTTTGCTTTTCTCCATATCATGGGGTTTTCAAACTGTTCCCTGGCACTGAATACTTTAGTTGGGGTATTTTCACTGGAGGAGGGAGGCCTTAGATCTATCAGGAAATTGCCGATTGTTTTCCCGTTTTGTTTATGAGGCTATCATTTCAGAATCTATTTTCCTTTTCTTCTTTCATGTCAAAACTTCTTTCCTCTTCACTCAGTAGTGGTTCTGTACAGTTTTGGATGTGCATATATTTAAGGCTCTCACTTGAAAGTATGTTTTGCTCCCACGAGTGGAGAAGGAATAATAAATGTTTGTCCATGACCTAAATAAGGGATGAAAAAACAGCTGATCCGTTTTTATAGCTATTCTACCTCTGTACTCATCTGACCATTGTAAACCTAGTATTTATTATTATTACTTATTAATAATATTTTAGGTTTTTATCTTCTTTGCCGCCACTTAACATGATTTATTGGCTGCAAACAAGTATAGTTACTCCTTGTATTTTCATTTCAGATTTTGCCGTGTTTTCAGGGCCAGTCCAACTCAGTTAAACAATTACAAGTTGACTGCCACGTGTACACATAGCACTAAACTAGGATAATGTAGAGGATGCAGAGGTGAAGAGTAGGGAGCCTCTGCCGTCTAGGGGTTCAAGGTCCAATGTGGAGGACATGTCTGTAAATCATGCCGTTATCAGTTAGACTGTGGAGAATGCTACAACTGAAGAACAGCAAGGCTCTGTGGGACTTGGGGGGAAAAAGAGATTAATCTCCACAGGGGTTATTCAAGTTCATGGGTCTCTCTAGTTAGTGAAGTTGTTCGTGATACTGAAAGTCCCCACTGTGCACAGTGCCAGGCACATGCCGTAGAGCCTCCTCAGCACTGTTTTGACAAGTGATACATTTACATGGTAAAAAAAAAATCTAAAACTCTCCAAGAGGACATACAGTGGAAAGTCAGTCTCTTAACATATTCCGTCATCCTTCCTCTCTGGAGACACACGCTTTTCACAATTTCCTGTGTCTGACTGATTGTTAAAGATTTGTTTTCTGGAAGATCCTTTTTCAATTTTATTGAGTTCAACCCAATGTAATAAACATTCTGCGTATGTGCCAGGTGCTGTGTTAGGTCGTGGGAATACCACGAATAGGATCCTGGTCTCTGAGAGCTCACAGTATGATACACATAAAGTTATGGCTTGGAATATGACATTTTCAGTGATATGATGGAGATATGGGGAAGTGCTGTGATAACTCAGAGGAGGGAATGAATGACTCATTGCCCCAGAGTGGGGTTGGGGAAGTTTCATAGAGGTCATGATTCTTCAGTTGGGACTTGGGGGATGAGGATTTCACTAGACTGAGGTGGAGACAAGTAAATTATATGCCAAAAGAGTGATATGTTCAAAGAAATAGAATACTCAAAATACATGTCCGAGTAGGATATGTGCAGTGGTAGTTACATTCGGTGTTTGAGGTCAAATTGTCAGAGACATTGAATTTCTGATCCTGTGAAGTTTGGACAACTCGTGTAAGGACAAAGAAATAGTTAAAAGCATGTGCACATGGCAGGCACTTTAACATAGCTGTCTTTTAGAAGGATAATTGTATTAGGCTGTTCTTCCATTGCTATAAAGAAATACCGGAGACTGGGTAATTTATGAGAAAAGAGGTTTAATTGGGTCAGAGTTCTGCAGGCTTTATAGGAAGCATAGTGGCGTGTGCTTCTGGGGAGGCCTCAGGAAGCTTCTACTCATGGCAGAAAGTGAAGGGGAAGAAGGCAACATGAACATCACTTAGCAAAAGCAGGAGCAAGAGAGAGAGTGAGGTGCCACCATTTTTAAACAACCAGATCTCAGGAGAATTCACTCACTATTTTGAGGAGAGCACCAAGGGGATGGCGCTAAACCATTCATGAGAAATCCACCCCCATGATAAAGCTAGTCACCTCCTACCAGGCCTCACCTCCAACACTGGGGATTACACTTCGACATGACATTTGGGCAGGGACAAGTATTTATAATATATCAATAATTTTGATGGTTCTCGGAAGGATAGAATGGGCAGGGCGGAAAGGGTCAGTGTAGAGATCAGTGGGGATTTTAATTCTGGCTATCACATGGACAGGATAAAATGAGAAGGTGTCAGTGGCCATGAAGAAAAGTGAGGTCTGAGAGATACTACAGAAGGAGACGTGGTGAGCTCTGCTGCTGCAGGAAGACACCAGCAATCTGGAGAGAAACAAAGCATCTTCAAAACGCAGAGTAAGAAATGAGAAGACAAAAGAGCCCTTCGAAATATCAATGTTTAAATGGAGGAAAAATTTTAAAAAAAGCCATCAGTGATAGAGGCAAACCGATTGATTATAAAGGCAGAATGAGAGTAGAGAATAGCACAGTGGTGGGAGTTTGAGCAGGGAGTGTTCCTTAGTGTCTGACCATTGCTTTCCATGACCTGAAGTCAAGTCAAGATTGAGAGAGAGCTTTTTATTTATCCGTTCCTTCATTTGCAAGCTGTTTTGTTGTTTCTGTTGAGTATATAATTTTATGTATCAACACAAACAAGATCATTTTCTATGTGCTTTTTTTTATTCCTCCCAAAAGTTTTTGCATTGCTTTGTTTGTAAAACTTGATAGTCACTTTTCATCCAGGATGGAGTCACCCTTATGTGCGTCTTTTTGACCTGCATCAATGTGAATGCAAGAGGCTTCTTTAAGAACACAGTGCCAAGCATTCTGGAAGATTCCTGTGCATGGATTGAGATGTACAGATTAATGGCCACAGTCTTAACGCGGTGTTCTAGAAACAGCGTCAGTCCGCATGAGGAGGAAGCCAAGGAGTGTGTTAGGTCACCAGAGCCCGGAGCTTCAAGCGCAGCTTTACTGTACGGCATGCTTCTGTTGTTTATAACTTTCTGTAATGTGTGATAACAAAGAGCAGTGTGTGGTAACAAAGAACACTCTGTTACCACGAGTTATTTTAACCACCATCCTTCGGCTGCTCAGCCTTTTTTCCCCTTCTTCCTCACAGCTCTGTTTCTGGCTCCATGTCTCCGTCACCCACTTCCACCTCCTCCCCAGCTGCTCCTCCTCGTCTCCTTGTGTGAAGTCCTTTCCCGTGGCTGTTTCTTCTCCACCACGCGAACCTGCTGGAGGCTCTTGGCTTGATAGCATTAGCAATTTGCCATTATTTTTTCCTCTCCTTGCACATGCATATCTACCAAAGGTTCTTCAAATGTAGAGAACTACAAGATAAGGGATGTCCCACAGGCCCCTCTAAGTTTAGGGGGAGGCTAGGAATAGAGTGTGCGTGTGTGTGTGTGTGTGTGTGTGTGTGTGTGTGTGTGTGTGTGTTAGAGAGAGAGGAAAGAAGGAGAGAGAGATTACACATCATTGTTGGCATCATATCACTCTGCTGTTGGTTTGAGGGCTTCGTAGTCTTTTTCTCCCCTCCCAAAGGAGTTCTTGCTGTCTTTTTAATGCTACCAAGCCAGAAACACAGAATGGGCTTTTTAAAAACAGACCTGGAAAAGTTGCTGTGTTTTGTTCTAAAAATCCTGGCCTCAGACTCTGAATGGCAACGGAGCCTTGAGCAGCTCCATCTGAACTCCTGGAGAGAGGCAGGAAGTCATCTCCAATAGTGTAAACGGTGATGAACCCAGAGTAGTTAAACAGGCAGTTTCTTTCTCTAGAGATAATTTCTACATGTTTTGGCTTTTATTCTGGCATGAATTAGCAAGTGAAATCAGAAATTATTGATGTAAGCAAATGGTACATAGGGCAAGAGTACTGTAAGCTTAGCTGGTCATCTTGCATAGATTTCAAGGTAGAGGGTAATTTTATTTTATTTTATTTTTATTTATTTATTTTTTTTTGAGACGGAGTCTCGCTCTGTCACCCAGGCTGGAGTGCAGTGGCGCGATCATGGATCACTGCAAGCTCCGCCCCCCCGGGTTCATGCCATTCTCCTGTCTCAGCCTCCGGAGTAGCTGGGACTACAGGCACCCGCCACCACGCCCAGCTAATTTTTTGTATTTTTAGTAGAGACAGGGTTTCATCGTGGTCTCCATCTCCTGACCTCGTGATCCACCCGCCTCGGCCTCCCAAAGTGCTAGGATTGCAGGCGTGAGCCACCGCACCCGGCCTGGTAGAGGGTAATTTTTATAGCTCTCTTTGTACTTTCTGCAATGGATTTTTTCTTGTGTTTTTGGCTTGGTTTATAAAACACCTGAGATATTTTTCTTGACCTCATTACTTACTCTTAAACCTTGTCATACACATGTTCAGTGGTATAAATCATACCAAGAAGGAATATAAAAAATAACTCAGAGTTTAACTAAAAAGTCCCTACCTACAGATTGGCTGTATGATCTGTGGAAGGTAAATTAATGTTTCAATTTCTCAGGTTTTTTTACCCATAGAATGGGAGAATTGAGCAACACAAATGTGAACATCTCCATTTCAAACATTCATTAGTAACAGGACAAATTCAAGGCTGGGAACTGCATTTCGCCTAGTATTTAAATTCCATGTATCTAGTAGCGGCTACCTAGAGGGCTGTGGTAAGGATTATGGACTGCCAGGCTCAGTGAAAAGAGTAGGGTATTGATTAGTTATGTCTGCTTTGGTGCAATGACGAGTAGTAGCGTATGTTTTGTGCTCTATTCCTGCCCAAATTCTAGTAAGAGGGTCCACAAGACAATTGTGTTTTCATTAAACACACATAAACACACACACCACTTGAACCAAATTGTGGATGAAACCACAGGCATGAGTTCTATTCCATTTTCAGATGATTCAGCTTCAATTAAATCAAATTTCTGTTCCCTTATTTATATATCTCAAACCCAAAGGGAACAGAGAAAAGGGTTTGTGGATAACTCAGTTTAAACACATCACCACTTCAGACCTAGGTCTTCTAAAAACTTTGGCACTTGCAGAGAACAAGGTACTAAATTACAGCTAGTTACCCATCTAAAATAGCGTTGAGCCCCAAAACATAACTTTTTTATGACCGTGGGTCTTGGAACAAAAAGAGGTGTCAAAAAATACATGTGGGAAATGACACAAACTCCATCTTAAGTCTGTTTCGAAAGTGAATATGAACAATTTTTAGAACTGCTTTAGTATGTCTGACAAAATTGTGTTTCCAGAATATCCAAGTAAAGAGTGGAGAGTTACAAAACAGTGTTTGTAGAATGTTAGATGAGATGGTGAAGCTAATCAGATTTCAGGGTTCATCTTGACCCACTGCCTCCCGGGACACTGATCAAAGTTTCGTGAATCCCTCTGATGCAGAGTTATTCATTAGAGTTCTCAGCACATAATTATGGACTGTCAGAAGATTTCAGCTTCGTGTAATAAATGAGAAGCATGCCTGCAGCTTGCTGAGGTGTTAGCTAAATAGTCTCATAAGATAGGTTGTTTTTCTTCTCCCTCAAGACCTGAGCAAAATGGCTTATATCTTGCCCACCCCGTTTCGAATGAAGATGTAATGTTTAGGACTTAAATTTCTTTAAAAGTTTATTTCTAAGGGGAAGAAATGCAGATTCTCATTTTATTTCCCTTTCCTTTGTTCTATCTTGTTTTGAACTGGAAGTGTAACAGATTTTGTTTTTATGCCTGAATCTTGGTAAGGATGTAGAAGTTTTTCTTCTACCACACACAGTTATATACAGTAAGATGTTAGTAAATTGGTGCTGATAAGCAGTGCCACATTTAAATTGCTGCCTGCATGATACTCTTACTCGGAGATGCAATTATTTCCCTTGGTTTTGACAAGATGTCAACTGTGATATGCACAGAGCACAAACATATCCTAAGACACCATAGTACATTAGAAATCTTTCCAGAGGAAAACTCAAGTTATGTGTCTGGGGCTCCCATTCCGATTGTGTCCTCTGTCTTTAGATGTTTGTTTATGTTTAGATTATTAGCTGATTATGCATATGAAGTGGCATTTAAGAAGCCTGAATTTTTCTATTTAGCGATCATAATTAACAGTGGCTTCTAGGAGTATTTTGCCTTCATTTTCAAGTTTGAGAATACAAAAAGGAGAACGATTTACCGTTAGTCATTTTCTTGGTAATGGTTGTAGAATTGCTTGTATATAAGAGCTTCTGGAGGGAAATTATGGTGGCTAATTTATGATAGAATTGTACTGTAATGCAGCTCGCTGTTGAGAAAACAGAGATGCTTCCGATTCAGAGTCTGGCAGTGAGGAGTTTATAGTCTAGTTGGGGAAATGTGTTACTCACGATAGGCTGGTTGCTATTACATTCCCCCCAAATCACAGTGGCTTAGCGCAATCAAAATATATATCCAGCTAGTTGGGAGGGCTTTGCACGTGTTTATCCAGGGACCCAGGCTCCATCCACCTTAGATTCCAGTATCATGGGGGTCCACAGTGTTTTCTCCATTTAGCCAGATAAAGAGCAAAGAAAATGAGGATTCCTCATGAGAGGACTGACAATGGGTAAGTCGCTCTCCTCACATCCCATTGGCCAAAACCCAGGTACATGGCCAAATGTAGGTGCAAGGGAGGCTGGGAAATGTAGTCTAATTTACTACACAGCCGGCAGCCTCTGCCACTGCAGTAAGTATATGCGACAGGGTAAAAAGAGTGAATGTGGTAAGGACAAAGGACTGCAGAGGCCTGGCTAGGAGGGTCCAGATGCTTAATAGTACTTTGTATAGAAGGTAAGTGGGTCATTTTTGTACCAGCTCTGTCTGGTAGTCATGCTCCCCTCTAGCACAGTATTCCTTAGTGATGTGCAGGAATTTGAGTGCCTGGCCTGCACTGAATATGAAGCTCATTGTGTAACCTAGGAATAGCTAATGGCCAAACAGTTCTGGGGCAGATTCTACCCTCTACTGCCGTAATCAAGGACAAGCCAGGCAAGACTGGAAAAACGCCCTGTAGAGTAGAAACCCTGCTCATGAAAATCAGTTGCCCTGTGTTGCCGCAAGTGTACAAGGACTGTGGTAAGCAGACCCACCTCAAACACCGTTTCCTTGAGAGGTGAAGGGGGTGTGAAGGTTGTACGATGTACGCCCAGGGGTCAAGATGAACCAACGGAAGGCCTGGCTGCAGGTATTGCCACTGAAGAGCCTTGCGTTATCTGCCCCCTCACTTTATCTTTCTTTGATATTTGTAATGTATTTTAGTGCCCCTAGACTTCTCTCTTTTGTTGACATTAGTATTTCAGTTTTCAGCCAACTACAAAATATGTCCTACTCAGGGCCAGGTTTAGTGTCAGAAATCTAAGGGGGTGCCAAAAGCTCAATAATAAAAGGTAAATAATATTTTAATGTAATATTTAATCAGTATTAATTTTTAAAATCCTTGGTGAACAAAATATCAAAATTTTAAATAGGGTAGAATACACATTAGTGATTTGTCCTTTCCCTCAGCTCCAGTATGGCACAACACAGCAGTATTAAATCATCTTGTCTTTATTTAAAATTTTGATATTTTGTTCATCATGCATTTTTTGTACTAATGTTGATTATTTTAAATATTGCATCAAAATGTTTTTTATCCTGATTACTGAGTTTTTGGAGCCCCCTTAAATGATTCAC
The DNA here is from genome assembly GCF_009828535.3 of Hylobates moloch. Lineage (NCBI taxonomy): Eukaryota > Metazoa > Chordata > Mammalia > Primates > Hylobatidae > Hylobates > Hylobates moloch. The sequence continues at coordinate 74,601,330 of NW_026652294.1, forward strand.
CTATGGGGAATACATCATGCCTCACCCTAATCTGAGCTCTGGCGCTTACCTCTGTGTCTCTAGTGCCTAGCACAATGCCTGAGACATGGTGGGTGCTCAGGAAATGCTTACAAATGCAAGAATGCTGGAAAAATAAATGGGAAAACTAATATGTGAGGTGCCTTGGAATTGGAAGAAAGGATAGTATAGGAACCACAGCACACAGTTTTCAACCCAGTCATAAAGCCAGCTTGCAGGGGGGTTCCAATATAGTCAGTCATTGAATGTGACAAGCAGGCAGATTACTGCACAAACACTTTTACAATAGCATTTTCCACATGGATCCTGTATGTCACCTTCTTAAATCATTGTGCATATTTTCCATCCTTAAGGAGGAGTGTATTCAGAGTATCCTTTCTTTTTTCAACAAGTGTCTGTTAAATAACTACCTTTTTCTTATTCTATTTTCTTCCCTTTTTTTTTTAATTTTGGGAGAGCAGTGTTGGTGTTTACTTATCAGTAGCTCTGATTCATTGAATTTCTCTTACGTGTTGGGTGTTGGGTGCTTTGAATGATTACAGCAACCTGTTTCAGGTAGGTTTTCTTTTTTATTTATTTATTTGTTTTTTTTCACATCCATCTTTCAAAGGTAGACAAGAAGGCCTTTCCTTATTTTGAGTGGATTTAAAGCTAGAATTTTAAGTTAGGTTTCTCTGGCTCCATAGCCGTGCTCTTCCCAGCACGGGGGACATGCTTGGGGATAAAGGCATTCCTCTGGTTGTGACTTTAACGGTATCCCAAAGGCAGAGGAACAGAATGCGGACTTTGAAACTGCCCTGACCTCCGCTGATTAGAGGCACATTCCTGGACATGCAGATGAGAATCTTATCAGTGGGGTGAACTGCTCCAGACTTGCAGAGGGTTTCAGGTGGTGGGCTCCCTTTTTGCCTTCTTCACTGTGGCTTGCAAATACTGCAGTTTAAGGAGGCAGCATACCTATCAGAGGAAGCACAAGACAGTCTTTTTCCTAGTTTGCCTTTGACTAGGATCTTAAGCCTGTCAGACTCTTTGGGCTTCAATCTTTTAGTTTGCAAAGAGGGAATAATTCTAATACCTTTCACTTACCACCCATGTTGACTATTGTTGAGTATTTGCAAGGCATAAATGTCATCTGTGCAAAATTTAAATGTTTGGAATTTACTCCAAAAGCAATGGGACCCTATTTCAGGGAATCAGAGAAGGTAGTGATGATATAAGCTGAAACCAAACCACAGTAGAATGTAAGTGCAGGAAACCCACCTTTAGTATGAAATACGTTGTTTGCATTAAGCTGTTTTACCTTGGAAGAGTTTGGTTCTATTTAGCAATTTCCTAAAGAAGCCAGGCTATATTTTCAGCCAAAGACCTGGAAAACATTTGTTTTTAAGAAAAGGTAGCTTAATCATTTTTCTGATGTTGCAGGGTGGGGCAGGAGACAGAGGGGAGGCTTTCAAAGCACAGACTTCTCTTATTCTGATCTTCCAGTGCCCTCTCTGAGTTCTACAGTAGCTAAACACATTCTTAGTAGTTTCACTGAAAGAAAGGACAGCCTGGAGCCAAAACTTTCATGCCAAACTTTAAGCTAGGGCAGATTTTTATAGCCATGTTAGAAACCTCTGAAAGAAGGGGGATTATAGTGAAAAATGCTGACCTGTCCTTAACCTAACAGCAGGAATGGCAGCACCACAATCATAATGGTTTCTCCACTGCGTTACCCTGCCTGGCAGGCAAAGATCTCTTGGTTTCCTTTTGTGGCCCGATATGTAGATGGGACAGCTAGGTAAATACCAGGCAGCCTGTGGTGGTTCCTGTGTTTTGCTTGATTTGTTATTGGGCCACATAGATCTCCAGAGAGCCTTGAGGCCATGCAAGAAGAATTATATTGTTACAGAATCAGAAGATTTGGAAGTGCACTTGAGTTGTCTAGATCAGAAATTGTCAGATAAACCCCTAATGAACCGAGGGGTTCCCCAGAAGAATGGGTCAGGAGCAGGACTTTGCAGAAGCATCTGGTGGAATGGGGCCAGGCAGGTAGGGGCAGGATACTCCATACCTCCGTTTTAGCCAAAGCACCTCTGCTTTGATACATATTGGGTTTGACATAATATTATATTTGCAAAAAGGATTGTATTGAAAAAAATGCTTTTAAGACCACTGGTCTGGTGCAACTTACTTTCGGTCCAGAAATTTCTTCTACAAATTCTTAGGCGAGAGATAATTCATTCTCAATTTACTTAGCTCCAGCAATGGGGGACCATATCATTCAGGGTCCAATGAAGAGACTGGAATCACACCAGTCATTTTAACAGAGAGCTCACTATAAAGAATTGTGAACTAGGTATCAGAAAACTGGGAAAGTAAAAAAGGGAAGAAAGTGACTGCATAAAATAGCTGTTCCCTCTTGAGATAGGAACAAAGGAAAGAGGTTGCAATTATTAAAACTTAGAAGCTCAGAGGAAGGTATGGAGCTGGGAACCAGATTTCTGAGGAAGAGACTGCTAAGGAGGCTGGTTCTGGGAGTGTTGGCAAAATGACAAACTGGAATCCACTGCTGCTGCCAAGATGAAAAACCATTAGTGGAGGGATGCTGACAAGAGAAGGACCTTTCTCTTTCCTTCAGTTACCCCCCAGCGCCCCCTGTTGGTAGAGGCCGACAGGAACTACCCTGGCAAAGGAGAAATATTGTAGATTTCCAGTGTCGCAAAGAACAGCATAGAAGGATATTTTTTTAAGCTGAGATGCAATAGCTTAACGGCCAACCCAGGGTTTCCTGTTCTGTTGTTGAATCAGCTTTAAATGAGAAACAAAGAAGCAGACAGAAAAACAAAATCTCTTTCCTTTTTTTTGAGGAAAAGTATCTTTCCTTTCTAAGTTTTCTTTTCTCCAGGACAACTATGCCCAGTCCCTCTCCTGTTTCTAAGACATGCTGCATGGATGTTTTGGTTGCCATCCTTTGGACACATGCCAGTTTGTCAGCATCTCTTTTAAATGTGGGTCTCAATTTGTCAGTGCCAGCTGAAAGCCTTAAGAATGTGCATACTTTCTGTATTAACAATTACACTTCTAGGAATTTATCCTTATAAATTTTTGTCTGCCTAGAAATTAAGCTATAAGATTATTAATTTCAAAGTTGCTGATGATTTTTTTAAAAACATGGAAAAATCATAAATGTTCAATAATAGGGGATTGCTTTAGGCTGTGGAATACTCAGCAGATATCAATGACAAATAAGAAAATCGGACATCATTGTTGTTATTGTTTTTTTAGACAAGGTCTTGGTCTGTCACCCAGGCTGGAGTGCAGAGGCGTGAGCTCAGCTCACTGCAACCTCCACCTCCCTGGCTCAAGCCATCCTCCCACCTTAGCCTCCCAAGTAGCTAGGACTACAGGCAAGTGCTTTCATGCCTGGCTAATTTTTGTATTTTCTTGGTAGAGACAGGGTTTTGCCATGTTGCTCAAGCTTGTCTCAGACTCCTGGGTTCAAGCCATTCCCTCGCTTTGACCTCCCAAGATGCTGAGATTGCAGATGTGAGCCACTGTGCCCAGCCAAAAAATTTAACAATATGAAAAGAAGGTCACATTATATTTTTACGGAAAATAAGACAGGCTATGAAGTGGCATCACAGAAACATTCGTTTTTTAGTACATATTTAAATTCACATTTTTAAAGAAAGCCTGGAGGATATGTACTACAGATAAATATCCAACATATGGTTGGTGGCTATTTTGAGGTGGAGAGATAATGGTCAATGTTCTTTTTTATCTACTTATTTGTATTTTAAACATAGTTTACAATTTACAGTTCATTGAAATATACTAATTATAGTACATTTTCCTTTTGTAAGAAAGAAAAATTAATGTGGTACTCAGAACAAATCTTTAGGTATAGGAGCATAGGAATCGGTCATAGGAGATAACACTATAGGTACGCACTGAAGAATGCATAGTATAATAGGATCACAGTTTCCCTTCATTTGAGAAACATAGTTTAAGTAAGACAACCTAAGATGGCATTCTTTTTCTTTTGCAATTATGTTACTCCATGGTAAATTTATAATCATATAAAATTTAATATTTTTTCACATGGAGATTATAGTTCTTATGGGATACAGTAGATGGAACTCATTAATCAAGTCTTCCTACACTCTGCAGATTTAAAATATATTATTTAATCAACTTGTTGGGATATAATTTACATTAAATAGAATGTAAATATTTTACATTTTAAATATAAAGTTCCATGAAATTTGACCAATGCGTACACTTGTGAAACCACCACCACAGTCAATATATGGAACATTTCCATCACCTCACAAAGTACTAATTTTTTCTTCGCGGGGTGCTCCTTTGCAGTCAATCCTTCTGTTGGCTCTGGGCCTAAGCAGCCACTTCTCTGCTTTCTATTCCTATAGATTAGATTTGCCTTTTAAAGAATTTTACATAAATGGAATAATCATGTATGTACACTTTTGTTTCTCGCTTCTTTTCCTCGGTATAATGTTCTTGAGATTTATCTGTTGCTGCATGGTTAAGTAGTTCCTTTTTATTGATGATTAGTGTTGCATTGTATGACTATATCACAGGTTGCCTATGCATACACTTTTTGGTGGGCACTTGGGTTGTTTCTGGTTTTGAGGTATTTTGAATAAATCTTTTGCAAATATCCTAAAAACTATTTTTAGCACCTATGTCTAGGCTATATATTGATCCCTATTGAATATCTTTTTTGTTTTGTTTTGTTTTTTTGAGATGGAGCCTCGCTCTGTCATCCAGGCTGGAGTGCAGTGGCACGATCTCGGCTCACTGCCAGCTCCGCCTCCCGGGTTCACACCATTCTCCCGCCTCAGCCTCCCGAGTAGCTGGGACTACAGGCGCCCACCACTACGCTCAGCTAATTTTTTTTTTTTTTTTTGTATTTTTAGTAGACATAGGGTTTCACCTTGTTAGCCAGGATGGTCTCTATCTCCTGACCTCGTGATCCGCCCACCTCGGCCTCCCAAAGTGCTGGGATGATAGGCGTGAGCCACCGCGCACGGCCTGAATATCTTTATTTTCTTTTTTAAAGCTTTCAGTAAGTCTTACTGACATCTAATTGATAAAAGTTGCACATATTTAATGTATACATTTTGATGAGGCTAGACATATGCATACACTCATGATACCATCACCACAGTAAGTACACTAAACATATTCATCTCCTCCAAAAATTTCCTTTTTTGTTGTTGTTGTTCGTCTCAGTCTTTTAAAGGCTCATTTCTATCACTGAATGTATTTTCTTCCTATGGTAGCTACTTATTTGATGAGGACGTCTGTTGTCTTCATCATGAGATCAGAAAACTATATGCTGCTCCCTAACTGTGTGACCTTGAGCAAGTCTCTTAAGGGAGAACTTCAGTTTCTGTATTTGGGGAATAAAGAAGATCATGGTAGATGATCCTCTTGAATTGGTTTTCGGCTCTAAGATTCTGTAGTTTGGTAAAAATGCCTAATGACCAAATGGAGGCAAGATCTCATTAGCAAGATCATGGTGGCTTTGGAAGTGACAGAGACGGCTGAGACCAGGAGGTTGAAATGAAATTAAGTCCTATGATGTTGCTTTAAGCTAGTGCTATCTAAGAAAAGGTTCTGGTAGAGGGGTGGGGCCCCAAACTTGGCTTCATAGTGATGGACTTTCCAAATCACTGGAATAGGGAAAGCACATCTCCTATGATACAGTAGATGATTCAGTTATAAAATATAGAGCCATAAGAAAGAAAATATAATACAATTAGGTAGAATCTTTGTATCTGACAAGGGAGGAAAGCAGCTTAGGACATTGATCACAGAACAGACGGAGAACCGGGATGGAAATTTGTCTGAATCTCTCAGGATTGTGGGGCTTGATGACATCAGCCTTCCATAAATTACTAACAGTTGGAGTAGGTGAGTGTGTTTACAGATATGTGAGCCACAAAGGGCATACAAAACAAGGAATCAGGAAAGAGGAGAACTAAATTCCTAGATTTTCTCTGACAAAGCCCAGTTGATGAAGACACCAAGTCATGGCTTAGGTTGGGTGCTGTTTCAGCCTGAACCCAAACTATGGTTTGTGGACCCACCCTGAAATGACCCTGCTCCCCTAGAGACCCCTGGTTCATGATATTGACCATCCCTGGGTTGGAGCTAGCTCAACAATAAATTAGCAAGAAGACTAACTTGTGACTTGGATTGGGATGAGGAACTAGCCCAGTGGAAGGGAGCTGGAGAAATAGAAATACTAGAGAGTGGGAGGAAATGCTTGGAGTGCATGCCTTGTACAAATTTAAATGAATAAAACTTCAAACTTGCACCTTGGCTCTCAGTTCGTATGATGGCCTTCTACAGCTTACTTCTTCAGTGACTCTTTTCTATTCTGCATTGTAAGCAGGAGTTTGTATACTTAAACACATCAGACATACACAGAACAATTATTGAGCATCTCCTATGTGCCAGGTGCTGCTCTATATACACTTTCATGTGTAATTTTACTTAAATAATTTAAACAATTTCTAGTAACTCATTATTATACCCATATTAGAGATGAAGAAACTGAGGCAGAAATTAAGCTACTGGGGGAGCAAGGGTTTGAATTCAGGTAATCCGACTGCCGCACAGGTGGTATGTCCTGGTCAGGGTTAGGGAGGAGTTCTTTGAGAAAGAGAAATATGATATGACAGCAACATCCGCCCTTTCATGAACCACCAGCAGGGGCAATCCTGAGTTTCTGCTTTGCAGCTGTGCATTGTATTTCTTAGCTATCTTCGCCTCCGTGTCCCACCCTGAGTGTCTGTCTACCAGCTCTCTAAGCCTGGGTGTGGAGATGAAGGATCCACTTATGAGTGACTCTCAGAAAGTGGGAGCCCATGAATGCTTTAGAATGACCTGGGTGTTCATTCAAAATTCTAGGCCCCATCCAAGATCTTCTGAATCCAAAAGGTGTGCTGTGAGACCTGGTGATTGGAAGATACAACAAATCCCCAGGTGATTTGATTGTGCACTGAGGTTTGAGACGCCCTCCTTGAAGCATCCTGTGTTTAGATGAATGTTGCCGTCAGTGTGCTGTGCTAGCCCAGCTGTGGTGATCATGCTTGTAAATTGTGGCATATGAATGTGTCTGTCTCTACTATAGATTTCAGTTGGTAGGTGTTTTAGGAACAGGTGTGCAACTCAAATGTATTGGCTGCAAGGTTATAAGCCTGCTTTCCAATTTGAGATTGGCAGCCATTTTTACCAAAAAGGGGTGTATTATTACTTAAGGGACCAATTTTTTTTTTTTAAACAAAGCAGTAAACCCAAGTGAAAAAGAATTATAAATACAAACATCATGCTGTATGGTTAAAGCATATGCTTTTATTTAAGAGTTGTTTTACTGTTAATTTGGCTTTCAGTTCGATTTGGGGCTGTACGTGAACTATAAAATGATAAGTATGACTCAGTTAGGCTGTTCATGTGTATTACAAGGTTCTCTTTTTAAATTCATTCTACTTATATAGAAGAAAGAAACTAAACAACAATAGCAGCACAGTGATACAACAACAAAAAAACACAGTTCTCTTTAGAAAGCCAATACTCTGTCATGTGCAGAAATCTCGGTAATAAGCAGGATGTCATTAAAAAAAAAGTTTATGCTTGGCTAAACTTTTCATTGAATTATAAAGAGGAAAAATGTCATGTTTTATTTACAGTGAATGCATTTTATACGTGGGAATCAAATCCTGATAGCTCAGTAATGACTATTTTAAATGTTGCTGGAAGTTTTAAAGAAACACCCCGCTCAAAAAATATAAATAAAAATAACCCATTACTGCCCAAGTGTTATGGACAGATTAAAGACATATTGATTCCCTTGTCATGGGAGAGTTGACCTGCCATGAGACTGTACCCACCCACCAAATGGGAACATTGTATACTTTGGACTTGTCAACTAAGGGCTTAATAGTTTGAATCTTTTCACAGTATTTCAAACTGCAATGATTGTGAATGGCATAGAGAGTCCATCTTTGACAGGTTTGAGTTTTATGTGAGCCTATACTTAGAAAATGGTCAAGACTAACTAACATTATCATGGTGACCTCTAAGAAAGGAGATGAGTAACTTGAAAGCAGTCCATCCTATAAAGGAAAGACCCCTAAGACAAAATACAGAACTGGGAGTAAAGGATGAAGGGTTGATTTTCATGATTTAAGAAGACATCCCTGCACAGCTTTGCCTGGACTTCTTTAGTGGCTGAGACAACAGGAAGACCTAGCATATGTTGAGCTCAATCGTTTATGTTGTACAGAGCTGTCTGCTTCATTCTCTGGCCAAAGGGGGTGCTAGAAATGTAGGTTGGTGTTACCTGTTGCCTTGCGTCTTCTGGTGTTTCTTGATATTCTACTGTTTATCTTTTGCATTGTTATGGATACATTCTTGTGGCTCTTTTGAAATTCTCAGGGTGACTTTTAAAATGATATATTAGGAAAATACTTTAAAATTATAAAACCACCTTAATAATTTTTCTCCCAAAGAATAAAAATGGCAAATTAGAAATTGTGGGTTTCAAGGAGGATGGCAAAGGGAAAAGTGAATTTTGTCCTTCTTTCCTCTGATTTTAGCAGTTCTGGGAACAGACATGTAATAGTAAGAGCTCCTAAAGGGTACCAATATTGGCAGCTGCCATTTAAGCTTTTGCGTAGTATTCTTTTCCTTAGCATTTAGCAGATATTCATGCACTCCTTTTAAAACTCAAAATCTGATATCCAGGATAGAAAAATAAACATTGTTGGAGTTTTCAAGGTCATAGATGAATTAGAAATAGTTTATTTCAAATCCTTATTCTAATCTAATCCCATCATATCTCATTGGCAAAGTTAGTGTTTAGTTTGGCTTCAGGGGAGTTAATTGATAATATTTTCTGTTTCTGTAGGATCATTTTGGAATGTTGAAAGTGTTCCTCTGTACCTTGAAAAGTCGGGGGAGAGAGAGAGAGACTGCAAGGTTTTGATTAAGGACATCTACTTATGAGTTATTTCTTTATTCACATTGGCCCAATGGTTACATAACAGTTATCTGCTGGGACATTTCCCGTACATTGTATCTCTGAAATGTGTCTATAGGCATTTGAAGCCCATGCCTCCCAACGTTGCATTGTCTCCTTAGTTAAATTCAAGGACTACTTTGTGATAATTGCTAATTCCTGAGTGGTAATTTCTAGTATATTAGTTCAAACTGAAAGATCTTACAGATCTTTTTGCATAACATTGGTCAAAGCATCATAAACAAGTTTTAAAGGAAGAAAAGAGACTTCAGTGGTGAAAGGAAAAAATAATGACAAAGCTGTTTCCTGTGAGTGTACATGTGCATATTTCTGAGTGCTAACATACAGGTACATAAAACAGGGTGCTTTAATTTTGCTACTGTGTTGAGAAGCTCTTTTCTATCTTACCTAGGCTTTTGTACGTAGCCCATAAAAAAACTGCAAAAAGCATTCTTGTAAATAATTGGAGACTTGCTGGCAACAGATGACTTAATTGATTAGTTGATTGCATAATTATTTAAATATTTAAGTGCTGATTACTTGCTTTGGGATATAACAATTTGATTATTTGGGGCAGAGTAATAACAGAATAATAACCGAAAGTCTTTCACCTGGATATGCAAGAGAGAGAAATATGTACAGCTTACATACACACACACACACACACACACACATACCCACTGCCCACATACACACCCTCCTTTCTCTCTCGCTTGCTCTGCATCTCTCTCTCTCACACACACAAATACTTATGCACACGCACACACACAGAGTAACCACCACTTCCTTTGGAGACTTTTTGGTCACAGTGTGTAGAGAGACAGTACTGTGTCTAGGGAGATAGTCGTACATGTCTGACAACCTTCTTTAACAAACAAAACTTCCCAGTAAGCAGTCTTTGTCAGTTTGCTTACTAGTTTTCCCTGGTGCAAACCTGAACTTATCCTAAGTCATTAGCCATTAAATCATTACCCCATGAGAGGGGAATTCAGCTCAGAATGGATCTGTATGGAACTTTCTGATAAGGAGGGGATGAACTAATTGAAGAATCGGAAATACTATTCTATAAAGCTGACTCAACCACAAAATCTCAACTTAAGCAGAGGTAGTGAGAACAGAATTTAAGATCCAGTATGGAAGTCATATATTATATATATTTATAGTCAGAATCACTTGAGTATTTTGATTACAGGTAGAAGTAAGCTGGACAAAATGGACTGTGGCTGAAATGGCTGCCCCTGTGCCTTGATACCATAGACCATGTTCCCTGGGTCTCTCTTGGCTTCTGACAGTCATGTCAGGGACAGCTGGAGAATGTCCAGAGCTCATCTTCCTGACATCCACAGGCTTCCGCTTCCAGATGGAAATTCTCAGAGTTGCACCTCAAGCTGGAGAAGGCATAGTGTCCTTGGAGTTAGTTTTTCTTCTAAAATGCACAACGGTATTTTAGAATGATTCCCAAATCTTTCATAAAAGAGCTTTGGCAAAATAGCAAAACAGCTGTAAAAGACTCTTGACTAAATTTAATGGCTTAATTTCCCTGTAAGTATGCACTGTAGACCAAAAAAGCACCTCTCTACATTTACTTTCATTTCAAGGCACTTCTCACCTCAATCTGGAGGTAGGTATGCAGTTGAAAAAAAGAAACTTTTATATTCTGAAAAAAACAGCAAGCTAGTATTTGACAGATACGTTAAAAAGAAACCTTAGTTTCACAGATAATAAGAATCTGTGAAAGTCACTGCTGGCTGTTCCAGACTGAGGGACTGGTCTTTTAGTGTGCGTTGAGGCTCGTGTACTTTTTAAATGTATTAATGATTTTATATATAGATATCTTGTCTCCAGTCTTGCTCTCTCCTGGAGATAGCAACTGGAAGATTTGTGAGCCTGAGGTTTGGAATGGCTGAGAAGCTGATCCAATACCTCAGCTACCAGCCAGGCAGGCTTTCCAATAGTTTCAGGCCAGAATCTGAAGGAGACCCAGAAGAGCAACCTGTAAGTCTCAAAATCTGGAAGACAAAGTAGCCAATTAATTCCCCCAACCATAAAGTTTTAGAGCTGGCCAGTATCTTAGAAATCTCCTCTGCTCAGCAGGTTCCTACATATTCAACAGGGCATTTTTATTGAGCCTTATCCAAGGCCCTCAAGGCTTCATAAAACTATGAGTTTTATAGTATTCCTGCTAATCCCATACATTTATTGGAACTAACTGTATTGGCCTGACATGAACAAGCCACTTACTTTTCTGGGCCTTAGTTCTCCATGGGTCGGGCAAGGGGGTTACATTACAGTTGATTTTTTAAATCCCTTATTTTTCCGATACCCTTTAATCAGTGGACAGACCAGGATTTATTGCCCAAGTGTGCACTGCAAGAAATTGAATAGACATATTAAACACACACACACACACACACACACGCGCGCGCGCACATACACACACGCATGCACAAACAATAACAAAAACCTGTAGTCAAGAAAGAAAAGAATCCCTTGACAGCACTGTTTTTCGAGGTTTTCACTGTGTGACTAGGCTCTTTCTCCTTACTTCGTCTTCTGAGGCCATTTGTAGGTACATATTGGCTGACTGACTTTGCAAGTGATGACAAATGGGAATATCTCTTGTGAAATTCTTGCTCTTTGAGCCCCAGGATTTTCTCTAATATTTATTTTTGGTTTCTGATTATACAGGTTATACTTGGTCATTGTAAACAAAATAGAAAATGGCTATAAAAGATATAAATTCACTGCTCAAACACATTTTTAAAAATATCATTAGCCTTTTTTCTTTGCCTACATAAAATGTTTCTTTGCCCTCTTTGCCTTTTGCAACTTGGATGCTATAAATCTTGTTTTTTGGTTCAGATTAATTTTCTAATTAACTATTTTACTTATTTTTCTCTAGTTTTCAAAATCATGAATAAAATACTATTGATTCTCTGTAAGATAAGAAATGTAGCATCTTTTCTATAACTTTCTTGCGCTGAAGCTTTAGGATTTGATTATTATGATTTAAAAATTATTGTTTTTATTACATTTTGCATTTTAAATAAAAATGGTTTTTAAAATTGCCTTAAGTTTTTACAGTCTTGCAAATGACATTAAATTTTAATTAGAGCATTTAAATTCATGCTTACCACCAGCCCTTTTGTGGTAACACTTCTTCATTTTCTAAGCTCTTTGAGTCTTTTCTCTACTAGTTGCAGGTTTTTTGAGGATTTTTTCAGGAAAGATACATAGCATAATGCTCTTTGACTTTATATATTCTGAGGACTTTTTCTATTATCTGTACCCAAGAGTGATGACACTACTGGATATTGAATAATTGCATCATAATCTTTTTCTTTTACAGCTCAGTGGTTATTGCTTCATTTCTGTTTCTAACTATTATTGTTATGGAGAAGTCTGGGATCAATCTATTCTTTGCTGGTAACCATATTTTTTTTTTTTTGCTCTAATGTTTATGGTTTTTTTCTTGAAATGAGATATTATTAATTTGTTTTCTCTCCTATAATCTAATCTGCAATTCGTGTCTTTATCATGTTTTAAATTTGGCAAATCTGTCTTTCTCTCTATACTGTCTTTAGGAGTTCCCTCTTTGTGAGTGTTTGCTCTAGTTTCATACATAAAGTGCCCGCTTGAATCTTGTTGAATTTGAGGAGATAAACTGGGAATTCTAAAAAATATTCTCCTTTTTTGCAGTAGAATTATTTCATAGGGATGTTTTTACAATGATTCTTCATGGCTGTTGTGTTCTTTTGAGCTACAGCATCTTGTTCTATGTTCTGTGCTCTTTCTCTCCTTGTTCACTCCTATAAAGGAGCTTCTCTGCTTATGCAAAATTAAGTGTTAAGACAGTGTATCAGTCACGTTCCAATCAGGAGACAAACTGCACCAGTCATTTGGAGAGAATAATTTTAAAATAAAGTATTGTTAAGAATTCTATAAAGAATATAGGCCGGGCGCGGTGGCTCACGCTTGTAATCCCAGCACTTTGGGAGGCCGAGGCGGGCGAATCACGAGGTCAGGAGATCGAGACCACGGTGAAACCCCGTCTCTACTAAAAATATACAAAAAAAAAAATTAGCCGGGCGTGGTGGTGGGCGCCTGTAGTCCCAGCTACTCGGAGAGGCTGAGGCAGGAGAATGGCATGAACCCGGGAGGCGGAGCTTGCAGTGAGCCGAGATTGCGCCACTGAACTCCAGCCTGGGCGACAGAGCGAGACTCTGTCTCAAAAAAAAAAAAGAATATAATACTTTATATTAAAGGATTTTAATATAAAGTGATTCTTTAATATAAAGTATTATACTTTATATTATATTTTAAAGTAATATAAAGAATTTTAATATAAAGTATTAACCAGTCAAAGATGTTAAGTATTAAAAAAAATAAAAGAAGATTCTAAGTCTACATGAATGGCAAATGCAGGGAGCAGATTTTTCTCCAGGGCAGAAGGGGACTGTGTAAGGAAGGAACTAGGAATTTGGAAGAAGGATAACTTCCTGTCCAAACAAAATTGAGAATTAGATCCCCTTGGGGAGGGTCTGGCTGCATGTCACTGTGTGGTGGACAGGTGTTCAAGAAGCTCCCTGCCTGGGTGTCAGTGAGCTGGGGCTGATCCACAGAAAGATGCCCACTGGGGTACTGGAGAAACTTGCTGCAGAGTAAGTCCCACTGGGCGTCCCACATGCTGCTGCAGCAGTGCAGTGAAAGCAAGCAGAAAATCACACTAGAACAAGGATGAGAATCCCTTCTTCCACTTCACCTTGCAGTGTCTCTCTAGCTTCCTTTATTGGCAAAGCCTGATATTTCTCAAGCTGGCAAAGGAGAAATGTTACAGGGTCCAGCTGTAGTATGGCAGAGCAGGACAAAAAAGGGTAGAATTGAAATTGACAGTCAGTAATTTGACAGCTGACACAGATGGGTTCTCTAAGGCTCAGATGAAAGAAGGAGGAGTTTTAGTACAGTTTTACATTACCTGGCCAGAAATCTAGCAGCCTAGAGTAGTAGGGAGAGGAGTGGGGTTGCAGCAGCAGTGGCAGGGAGCTTCACCTCTGGGCTGGTAAGTTGCTTTTATACTCTTGTTTCACAACCAGGAGGTGGCTGGAAAAATGCATGTGCTCTGCAGAGGGTGTACCTATCAGCATCAAAGATAGGACAGGAATATGCACTCCAGAGGATTTCCCACCCAGGGTACCTCCCTGCCTGGATGCTTCTGGAAACCCTAGTGAGGTCAGATAGGCTCCCATGTGCCCCACAGCAATGAGTGTTAATGATCTGCAGGAGTCTCTTTCACTTCTGTGCCAGGGTGTTACAGATAGGGTTAGTCTTACCTACAAACAAGTGCTATTTGCTCTTTTATTAAATAGAAATGTCTTGAAATTGAAATAGGCATTAAATAGAAATGGCTTGAAATATGATTTTTTTTCCTTACAAATTCATTAAAGGATTTAAGTTTCACCCGTTTCTTTTTTTTTTTTATATATATTCTTTGGGTCATTTTAATGAGATGTTGGAAGGAGGCAGAGCGATATATTTATGGTTATACCACCTTTTCACCAGGAAGTCTCATATTTTTTATGTGCCAAAAATCTATTTTCCTATTCTTGTTTTAATCTTATATTTAAAATTGCTGTCTTCTTAGCCTGTATTTCCTTTGTCCTTTCTAATTAAAGTTAGAACTATGTGATATCATCTCAGGGCTAAAATATACTGTATGCTTTAACCGTGTAATTTTTATGGATGTCATCTATACATCCATAAAAGTGTAGCCAAACACTAGCATCTTAGACCTCTTCACCTGGAACATTCTATGCTTGTCAGTTTAGTTAATTAATATCACACTGCTTTGTGGATTTAGAAACATTTGGAACTTGCTACTTATTTTTTTTCTGGCCCAAAGGAAACTTACAGTTAATACATAAGAGTTCTGTTTTTCATAAGCCTGTTTGCTAATTGGTAGAACATGACATTTGTGTTACTTAATACATTAAGGCAGAAGAGTTGGGAATTTGTATAAAACAAACAAATTTGATATTAAATTTTGAATAATGACAGAACGTTTCTCACTTTGGCTGTTTTACAGCGTTAGTATGAAAAGACTCAAAAGAGGTAAAATAAAAAGTGAAGGGCTTTATAGAGTGTGTGAAAATGAAACAAATATTATAATACTTAAAAAATAACCCATTCCACTTGCTCTTGAATCATCCTTTGTTCGGTTTCTCTAATGCTCCTTTTTCTGCCTTGGGCTGTGTTGCTAGCACAGCAGAGCTCTGTGGAGGGTGGCTGTTACTTCGGGAAAGCCTGAGAAGGGGGTCCCAGAGGTGTTTTTGCCCCTAGGAAGGGCTGGTTTGTAAACTCCACAGCCTGGGAGAGTTCTGGGAAAAATCAGAAATCTAGGGCAACAGAAGAAAAAATAGCCAGCTCTATACTCTTGACTGGGAATGGGACTAAAGTCATTGGCCTTTTGTAGTTTCTAGAATCCAACTTTTTCCCTTTTCTAAAAAATTAGTAACAGTGCCAGCTTTAATTTTCAAGCCTCTTTGCCCTGCCCCTGGAGGATGAATGGTGGTGCTCCAATCACATCTACAAATACTTACGGCTCCCTGGGGATTCAGGACCCATCTGTATCAGGACATTGGGACCTAGTTAACATGCTCTCTTGCTATTTTTTTCCTTCCAAATTAGTCCTCAATTTCAGTTTGAAGCCTACTTCCTTATATGAGAAAATGGAAATGAAATAAGATTTGAGTAGTTTCCTTCTGACTGGCTCAGTCTCAGCTCATTTCAGCCTCCACCTCTCAGCTTCAGGTGATTCTCCTGCCTCAGCCGTACAAGTAGCTGGGATTACAGGTGTGCGCCACAACACCGGGCATTTTTTAAATAATATTTTTAGTAGACACAAGGTTTCACCATGTTGGCCAGTCTGGTCTCGAACTCCTGACCTCAAGTGATCTGCCTGCCTCGGCCTTGGGATGTGAACTTGTGTAACCATTATTATAAATCCAGTAGGTATATTTTCTGAAATAAAAATTTCAGAACCCCATAGAAAATAAGACAATCAATGAAAACCTTGAACTAATGCATGCATTTTATGTAAGTATCATCTCTGTGCTTTGTTGTATAAAAGCTTTAAATTTTTGGTAGTCATAGCTCTCAATAACCTCTATGATTTGTGTATTTTTATCTTATTTAAGAAGGTTTTCTTTAGCCTAATATTTTTTAAAAATCTTTGTTTTCTAATACTTTTATAATTTTTCTTCACCTCTCTTTATTCCTTGTAGAATTTATTTTTATGTACTGTATAATACAAGGTATGAATCTAGATTTTTTTCCTCAGCAAATAGGTTTTCTCAGCATAATTAAATAAGGTCTATCATTTTCCTATTGAGATAATATGATACCTTTAGCGTAAACTATATTTTAATGTTGCCTTATTCTATTACTTGATTCTTTCCTCTGTTTCAGTGGTCTACTTGTCAACTATTGAGCTTCTACATTTCAGAGTTGAAAAAAAAAGTCTTTAAAATATATTTGACATCTGGAACAGGACCTTTTCTGTTTCACTAAACAGGAAATTTTGTGATCTGTTCTTCTTTACTTATGTATTTCACTTTTTTCAGTAGGTGTATTATTGAATATTGGGAACTCACACACGTACACTGAATGAGATGAGATCCCATTATACCTTCACTTTTTAATTAGTTGGTAGTGTATAGAGGTTATTTTTCTATGATGATTTTGTGTCTGACCAACCTACTGAACTCTCATTTCCTTAATTTTTCTCAGTTTATTTTCTAAGATGTTCTAGGTAATCCTTTCTAATATTTATGTCTCATTCGTTTTCTTGTTTGTCTTATTTAGGATGTTTTATGCGTTATTGAGTTCTAGTAGTGAGTTAATAGCAAATATGCAGTACTTCTGATTTTAGTGAATATGCTTTTAATACCACTCCATTTTATTTTTTTTAAATCGTGAACTTGCATGGCTCTTACCAAGGGCTTTTAAAAGCTCTATTGAGACAATCACCTGGTTGGTTTTCTTATTCTGTTAATGTGCTAAATTACATGAATAGATTTTTCAGATATTTAATCATCATTCATTCCTAGGGTAAGCCACTCTTGGTGGTAGGATGTGGTTTCAATCATGTTATGCTTACCTGAACCAGCGGGCCAAGCATATCATCCCCTTTCCAGTATGGTTACTTACCCATAAAAAGTCTCTTTCATTTTGAGTTATCCATCATATTATATGTTTTATAAAAGGTAAATTTCACTAAGTGAGGAATAAAAACACATATGAGTAATAAGTAAGAAAGGACACAGCTCATACATTTTGCTTCTGGAATATTGTGAAATGTGCAAATCAAATCCCTAGGCAGACATAAGGTGGTGCTGACTCAGATATACATTTTTCTTTGTGCATTGTTTTTTTGCAGAAATGGAACTCAGTTTGCCATCGGTGTATGAATCTGGGGAGATAAAGAGTCAGGAGAGTTTATTCAAAGTGTTTGGTCCATATAACAACAATAAGAATTTGTGTCATTTGCATACTATGCTTCCTGTGTACTTCACATTCTTTTTTTTTTTTTTTTTTTGAGATGGAGTGTCGCTCTGTCACCCAGGCTGAAGTGTAGTGGCGCGATCTCAGCTCACTGCAAGCTCCGCCTCCTGGATTCACGCCATTCTCCTGACTCAGCCTCCCCAGTAGCTGGTACTACAGGTGCCCGCCACCATGCCTGGCTAATTTTTTTGTATTTTTAGTAGAGAAGGGGTTTCACTGTGTTAGCTAGGGTGGTCTCGATCTCCTGACCTTGTGATCTGCCTGCCTCGGCCTCCCAAAGTGCTGGGATTACAGGCGTGAGCCACCGCGCTTGGCCACTTCACATTCTTACATATGCTATTTCATCTTCACAGCAATGATGGGGTAGGCAGAAGAGTTATAACCCCGTTTTACATGTATGAAACTGAGGCTCAGAGAAAGTAAGTGCCTTAACCTAGATCATACAGCAAATATGTGATATGTTTGACACTAGTCCCTCAAGCCTCTTAGTCCTAAACCAGTATTCATTGTATCTCTGCCTTGGATATTTTGTATGATTAAAGCTAAGCCTTATGTGTAGCAGAAACTGGTACAGAAGCAAAACTCCGAGTTTAGAGCCCTTTCTTTCCTTTTCTTTCCACCTCTCTCCCAATCCCACCAGTATTTTCAATATGAGAAACTGGCGGTCAGTCCTCAAGGAACACCTTATACAACATCATGAAGATTTTCATTATGAAATGCCTTTCTTTCCTAAATTAGTCACCAAGGCACAGGGGTAATGTATCATTTTAATATGACTCTGCATTTGTTGAGCTCCTTTGCGTCAAAGAACACACAGTCCTTTGCAGACATTAACTTTCACAACCTATGTACTTAGTGTGATTTGGCAAGGAAGTAATTCAATCTTCACATTGTGGTAATGAAATTGTGTCCAGGAAAGATGCTGGGACAGCCTGAAACTTGGGTAAATGAAGTGAGGACAAGGAAGATGAGGAGTTCTGCCACCTTCCCCATTTTTCGTGCTCCCTTTTGCCACGTGACTTAAAGAAGCTCAGATCTCCTAGGCAGAGGAAGCTGTCTCAGGACACCCTGAACACTGATAAACCAGGAAGAGCAGAGTAACATGTGCATTGACAGTTCTTATTTCTCACTTGTGGCATTCTTGAATAATTCTTCATGGAGTATGTGCAGTACGAGCTTGCATAAAGAATATCATACTGCTTTTTTTCTTTAGAAACATTTCAGGACGTCATGTTGCTTTTGATAATTTATCATGAAGCTTTTGATAATTCAAATATTTTGCTGGACTTTCATTTGTACCCAAGACTCTAAAAAAGTATCAACATCTCATATTTACACTAAACTGTGTTAATATGTATCCTTTGTAGTTCAGTCTTTATAAGTGTCCAATTAAACCATTTTATGGCTATTTACATGAGGTTCCAAGTCTAGAATGGAAAGTCCTCCTTTTTATTCTCTTCTTATGTTGTGATGTAATATTAACAATTGATCCAAATGTCCATCAATGATAGACTGGATTAAGAAAATGTGGCACATATACACCATGGCATACTATGCAGCCATAAAAAAGGATGAGTTCATGTTTTGTAGGAACATGGGTGAAGCTGGAAACCATCATTCTCAGCAAACTATCACAAGGACAAAAAACCAAACACTGCATGTTCTCACTCGTAGGTGGGAACTAAACAATGAGAACACTTGGACACAGGAAGGGGAACATTACACACTGGGGCCTGTGACGGGTTTGGGGGAGAGGGGAGGGATAGCATTAGGAGATATACCTAATGTAAATGACGAGTTAATGGGTGCAGCACACCAACATGGCGCATGTATACATATGTAACAAACCTGCACGTTGTGCACATGTACCCTAAAACTTAAAGTATAATAATAAAAAAAAAATGAATCAGTAGCCATTATGAAGCAGAGGATGCACGAGTGTAACTGAACCAGAAGAACGGGGTATCAGAAGCATACAAGAGATAGGCCAGAAAGTAGGAACTAGCAGGCAGCTTCTGAATCTAGAAAATCCATGGGCAAAGTGGGAGTGGTGGCACATTCAAATGGTACCTGTGAGCAGATTTGAGAATTTTGATTCCTGGGCAGAGGCTGGATGAACTACAGAGAAGAATAAATTAATATGTCACGTGTCTTAGTCCATTTTTCTGTTGCTTATTAAAATAATCCCCAAAACTGGATAATTTAACAAGAAAAGGAACTTCTATCTTACAGTTGTGGAAGCTGAGGAATTCAAGGTTGAGAGGCTGCATCCATTGAAGGCCTTCTTGTTGGTGGGGACTTACTCAAGAGTTCTGAGGCACACAGGGTATCACCTGGCAAGGGGTCTGAACGAACTAACTCAGGTCTCTCTTCTCATAAAGCCGCAAGTTCCACTCTCATAATGACCCATTAATACATTAACCCACCATTCATGAGGGCAGAGCTGTCATGACCCAGTCACCTCTTAAGGCTCTACCTCTTAAGATGCTGCCACACTGGGGATTAAGTTTCAATGTGGGGACAAATATTAAATCATAGCACCCCCTGTTAGTGAGCGGGGAAGGAGCAAAGTTAGGTTCAGTTGAGAGGGATGACCACTGAAGGTGACGAGAAACAGGCTGGCTAGGAGGATCAGGAACCAGATTTGAGGTTCAAAAGACAATGTTTGTTGAATTGGAAAGTTGAAATAAAGACAGAAACGGGAGGTTTAGTCCATTAAGTAGGCAGTTAGTCTTGGAGAACTGAGAGTAGTATGAAGTGAGATACGGGAATTCCATTGAGAGGTTCAGGGTAGGCTAGGATGTGCAAACTCGGAGCTTGGCTGAGACATCTTTCAGTAAAATGCCTGATATGCACTACCAGGGCTACCAAATGGGCTCACATGAGTTGACCAGGTTGGCCAGGAACCTTGGGTTCCAGGAGGAAGGATGCATTCAGAATTCAACATGCCTTAAAAGTAGGGGTAAGGTTCTGATTCAACATGTGTAGAAAGTTGCAAGGAACCTTCACACCTGCCTTAAAAATGAGAGTAAACAACAAAATCATAGATTTTTTATTTTTTGAGCTAGTAGGAGAGCCAGTCTCTCTCTTTCTCTCTCTCTGTCTCTCACACACACACAAATAAAGTTGAGAAAGTGACAAGCCCTTTCAGGAGAGAACAAGCTGAGGCCTGCTTTCATCCCTGGCAAAGTGCTGGCAAGAGGAGGAATCTGTCGTTGTCAGGGTGAGAAGAAAGTAGCCCAACTTAACTAATTTTGAATGGCCACATGTTGGCTGTTTAGAATCATAAAGATCTCCAACCACAAAGCAATCCCTGCACCATTCTCCAAGTTATTCCCATGGATGTTCAAGTGCAGAAGGATGGTAGGCAGAAGGCCAAGAATAGGCTAGAAAAGCCAGTAGAACTTCCTTGTAAGGTATTTGTGGTTTTTCCACAAAGCAAGGCAATGGCCTGTTATAGGCTGAGAACAGGGCAGGAGAGCTGAGAGAAATCCCATCATGGCACTCCAGCAGTTTTCTGTAGTCACTGTCTGAAGGATGAAGGCAGAGCAGCAGTACAGAGATCTCCAGAGGTGCCAAAAACCAGGAGTGTAATGGAGAATGAAGATAATTTTTTAATGACTTAAAAAGCAGCCTCCTATGCTTTAAAGCTGAGAGAAATATTCCCTAGTTTGGAAAACTGACAGCTTAGCATAAAGCATAGAGGAAAAAATCTCTGAAATCTTGTCTCTGCTCAGATCTCAAGACTTGCCAAAAGGTCAAGGCCTGATCCCACCCTCAAAATATTTAAGCCAGTGGTGATTTGAATCTAATTAAAACTGCAATAACACTCAGACCTGGATCAACTATAGATTAGATGACTCAGGGCCCCATTCCTCAACTAGCAGCCTAACAGAAAAAGGTGTGAGGCCTTTTTTTTTTTTTTTTTTTTTTGAGACGGAGTCTTGCTCTGTGGCCCAGGTTGCAGTGCAGTGGCGCAATCTTGGCTCACTGCAAGCTCCACCTCCTGGGTTCATGCCATTCTCCTGCCTCAGCCTCCTCAGTAGCTGGGATTACAGGCGCCTGCCACCACACATGGCTAATTTTTTTGTATTTTTTAGTAGAGACGGGGTTTCACCATGTTAGCCAGGATGGTCTCAATCTCCTGACCTCGTGATCCGCCCGCCTTGGCCTCCCAAAGTGCTGGGATTACAGGCGTGAGCCACCACGCTCTATGGTTCTTTTACACAAAATGTTTGGCACAAAGTCAGTTATAAGACATAAGAAGGAGCAAGAAATGTCGTTCTTGGCCAAGAGAGGAAATATTCAATAGAAGTAGACACAGAGATGGCCCAATTTTGGAATTATTAGGCAGGGTTTAAAATTATTATGCTAAGTACATTCCAGGACCTATTGGAAAAAATAGATAACATGCAGGAATAGATGGGAAATTTGAGCAAAGAGATGGGAACTATTTTTTTTTTTAAATAGGGGAAAGGAAATATGTCTTGGGAGTCTGGAAAGTCAAAGAGATCAGTAGGCAAAGAAAAACACTGTTGAATAGAGATGTGATTTCTGTGCCCAGAGCAGTATGTGCTTACTCTCTGCCATGCTTTTTTTTATGCCCTATTGTGTATGTGTGGTTCATAGTTGGTAATTATAGACCAGCAAATAAAAAGCAAAGCCCAAACAAAACAAGGAAAAAGATAAGGCCTGAAGACAGTCACTGGCTGGAGAAATCAGTGACCCAAGAAGCTAGGTTCATAGCTAAATCCTGGATTTACTTCCTTTTCCTTTTCTCTAGAAACAAAGCTTGTGATATAGGTACATTTGTGATTCGGTACAATCCATGCATCAGGGGATGTTCTTTTTGTCTTTTGTCCTTAGCTTTGTTTGGAGAGGTCACTCATTCAAAAGACCGGGTGTGCTGGAAGAAAATGTTAGAGTTCCAAAACCCAGAATAAAGATAAACACCTATACATATTTTTAGAATATTATATTTTCTTTACAGTTCAGGCTTTGTTTTTTTTACATGTGAAAAAGATGAAGGTTCATAGCAAGGCTGTGTACATTTTGCATAAGCCCATCATCAAGGCCTCTTTTCTGAAGTTTTCTCAGTGAAGATCCTTTTTCTCTTATAGCATTAAAAGTATTATCATGTCTTTGCCAAGAAGTGTCAAAGGTTCCTTTTGGTACCACTGAAAAAGTTGAGTAAACTATTTTTTTTTTCTAGCTGCATTCTTCTGTTCCCTAGGAAGTCGATTTGACCTTTCTTTCTTTTTTATTTCTTTTTCAATTTTTTTCATTTGTAGGAGAGTAAACTGGTTCACACAAAATGTGACTTTACATTGTGCTGTTTTTTCAAGGACAAATAATGATTCTGAAACAGACCCCAAATGCCTGCTGAACTCAAGCTTTTTCCAGGAAATGAAAAAAAGTACTGCTTTTAATTTTTCTATGATTATCCATTTAAAAGTTGTGCATTGTTACCTGTTTTTGTGCTTTCCTATCAAGCTCTTTAGCATAAAAATGTTATGACATCTTTATTAGAAATGTTTTTTAGGGGTGGATCCATCCAGGGAGAATTGAGTCTTAAATAAAGGAAAACGAGTTCCATAATTGTCAGGACCCAGTGCAAAATGAAAATGTAGGGCTGCCTGTTCAGAAATGATTAAGAATTTTAAGATGATAACAGCAGAGTATTAAACGTAGTGTGGAGCCCTTCTAAGGGTAGGGGCCGATGGGACTGCATGGCCTTTGATGCCCATGAAGCCAGCCCTGGAATTAGTATTATCTCTACTTCTGATTCCTTGGGGCATTGTTGACTCTTCATGAAGCTCCACATCCAGGTATTCTAGAATCGTCGTCTTGAATGAGATGAAATTTAGGAGCCTAGTTGTAGTGGGGGATGCATGGCCAGTATGTAAGGCCATGCAGATAATGCACTGGATAATTATAGGGAACACGATTCCCATTCTTAGTCATCATAAATTTAGGTGATTATTGTGGCTTTTTTTCCCTGGCAGATGGCAAAAAACAAAGTGTCTTGGAGAGGAGCAGCTTTTTCTGTTACCCAAAGATGATCTTATTTGGGCAATTAGTTGGCTGCTTTTGCCAACTCTTTTCCCTATCCATTAATATTTTCTGTTTTCCTTATAGATCGATTCCACTTTTTACTAAGTGCCCATTTGACGTCACAGTTTGTGTGTGCGTGGTGGGGGTGTGTGCGTCACTCTGTGTGTATATGCACATGTGTGTGTCTGGATTTGTCTCTCTTTTCTCCTTTCTTTCATATCCTGTCTCTCACCTCATCTCTGTTTTCTTCCCTTTGCTTTTTTCTCTCTTCTCTCTTCAACCTTTACTTTCTTCGCTAAGTCTGGCTTCATAGAAAGTCTCCTGCAAAGCTGGCATTTGAATCTTAGGTTGAATTTCATTTCATTTGTTACCTCTCCCAAAGGTATTCCATTTGAAACTCTCAATTCTAAATGGGAAAAGGAAGATTTTAACAACTTAAAGGAAACCCTGTGAGCAGATGGTGCCCATCTCAGCCACTGTTAAAACTAGTAGCTTAAAAAGGAGTCTTGTATTTGAAGCTGCATCCACGGAGAGTTTACATTATGACAGTGAAATAAGAATAAAATCCCCAAGAGGACTGTTTGATTCCCATGTCTTCAAGATTGGTCCTTAAATGCAGGCTCTGTGAGCTGGAAGGGATTTTAGAGGTAAATTAGAAATTCTACTTTGCAGGACACCCTGCTATTGCAAACCCCATTTGGTACCATTCTTATACGCTAGGATGAATCATATCTAGGCTCCATATAATCACGGCCAAATGGGGGCTGGATGATGCCTACAATAGGGACAGACATAGCTGATGTGTGGAACTAAACAGGGCCTAGTATTAATTGCACATGGTCATCCTATCAATCCTTCACCGTTCTCCCCATCACGTTGGCAAAGGAGGAAGAGAGTTTCCTTTGCCTGCTTACCCTTTTCAGAATATAGACTTCCTTCCTCCGTCACTGCCATCGATGTTCATTCAACCCAATTTTACCTGCAAAAGAAATGTCCTAAGAAAGGAAGAGGAGTCCTGTTCTGAAAGCCAGACCATTGGTAGGCCTCCTTTACATCCCTCCAGTGAAGCTGGAAGTTGGCTGTTGTTGAACTTGAGCCAGCTTGCTGTGGTTGATTACGGAAAACAGAAGCCTTTGTGCATTTTATTTTGGACCTGATCACAGAAGCCTGCCATTGAAAGTGATAACACCATCATTCCTTGTTTCCTCTGCAGGCCTCTGAACATGCAGCAGAGCAACACATTTGCTTCACATTTCAAGTTGAACCTTCCGTAGGAAGGTCCTGCAAGCCTTCTTAGGAGGTTTAATGTCGCAAATTCTCTATAGTGTAATGATGTATTTTAAGCTTTTGTGCATCTCAAGATTGCAAGCTCCTGAGAACTTGCTCTGTGTTGATCATCTTGGAACTCCCATGGTCAGGCCCTGAACTTGGCATATGGATAGAGTTCAGTAAAGGGGCTTGCTAGTGATACTGAGGGACATAGAAAAATAGTATCAGGAACAGGGATGCGTGGAGGCACCCTTGATTTTAGTTGCACCTGGAATTTAGAGTAATCTGAGGCCAGATTCTGCTTAGTCAGTCTCGACATCTGTAGCTACATTTCTCAGAATAGCTGAGGGATGAGAAAACAGAGGCTCTTGCCAACTCTATTGATGTCAAGAATGACAACTCCATATGCTGAGAAGCAAGGAGCCCCAGTTGCACTGTTCATTCTTGGTTCAGGATGCAGAAGTAATGGAAAGGAGAAAGATGAAAAAGGCATTGCCTTCTCTCATTCTCCCCTTACCCACTGGACCAGGAAAAGAGGAAAATACAATTTTGAAAATCAAGTACCATAATCATGATTTTTTAAAAGCTCTAGATATCAACATTAGCCAGATCCTTCTTAAATCCCAGGAAGGCTCATTTGTAGCTGCTGTGGGAAGACTTGGGAGACCATTATTTGGACCAATATCTACATCTTAACAAATGGAATCTTCTGAGCCTTGAAAACCCATTGTGGTCAAGCATGTCAAGGGGCAAAATGTGGAAAACTGACAGTTTCTCAAATGTTTTGCTCAAGAACACACACATACACGCACAGAGAGAGACCATAAAACAAAACATAACAAAAAAAATCCACTCTGGCTTCAAAATGTTCTAGTTTGACCAACTGCAATGTGCTATTACTTTTTTTTTTGTTGAGAAACAGTAGAGTTTTACAGGGGAAGTAATGACAATTAGATCTTTAAACTCTGAATGTCACGGAGGCAGCTTTGTGGCCAGTGTGACTTGTGACCTGCTCCACACTGATCAGATCTGTGTTTGCCTCCTTCTCTGTAGACTGCCATTTCTGTACCTCAGAACCCATAGGCCCCGACTGAAGAATTCACTCCAGAGCACATCCTCCTGTGACTCTCGACGAAGTGTTTGTAACCAACCGTTAAATTCAGGTGTTTCCTCCGAGCTTGGGAAAATATGTTTTATTTCTCTGTGCCTTTTGAGAGCTTGGAAAGGTGGAGGTCTTGTGGAGTTGTGGAAACATCTATAGAGTACATTGTTTGCAGGCTCTGGTCTGTGCTGAGAATAGAGCAGTGACCGTGAAGGATGAGGTCTCTGCCCTCACAGAGCTGATGTTCTGCTGGCGAGTGTGGAAGGCTTCCTGCTGTGCCACCAGAGAGTCCTGTGACTTTGGGTGGGTGGTTAACCTCTCCAAGCTATTGTGTCTTCATCTTCAACTCTTCATCTTTGAAGGAGTTAGACCTTTTGAAAGCTTTGTGCTTAACTCATACATTTTTTATTTGGTTTTCTTTCTCATTCAAATAGCAAGAAGCTATCAAAGAGTAACTTGACTTTTTGTTTTGACCTTGAAGTAAGTTCTTGGAGGGTTTTATTTGATAAACAAAACAGAACAAAACAAAATCTCGAAGCCTGAAGCAAACTGTCTTTACCTCAAAAACAAAAACAACTGATTGCCCTGTTTGATGGTCTGTGCAACATAAAGAAAGGCAGAGCTTTGGAAGAACATTGGAAATCTCAGCAGTCCACGGTTCGCCAATGGCGTCCGTCACTAATTGGGTGGCCTCTGGGGCCATATTCCTTTCTCTTCATGGGGCTTTGCTGCCAGTTGCTATCTAGAATTTTTTTTTCTTTTTATGAAGACAAAACAAGTAGGCACTGAGTCTGGCTCTTCCTCTGTCTTATAGTTCTTTTTTTTTAGCCTTGAGCACCATTGAGACATTTATCCACTAGAGAAAGACCTGCTATGTGCCTGGGACTGTTTTAGGCTTGGGAGATATTGCGTCGAACAAGACAGGAAGAGTCCTGCCCTCATGGAGTTTAAGTCTAGAAAGGAAGAGAAGTAGACAGTTAACGAGTGAATGAATAAATAATTTGGGGGAATCTGAAAGTGCTGTGAAGAGATTGAAACAACGATGTCAGCAAAGTGCCTGGGGTGGGAGGAGGAGCTTTGTAACTTGCTTGACCAACACGTTCTGTCTCAGGAGGTGGTCAGTGAGCTGGGCCTGGATGATAAGGAGAAGCTCTTGCTTGATCCCACAATGGCCGCTCATGCTAGTTAATACCGGTTATAAAATCAAACATGAGGCTGGGCGCTGTGGCTCACGCCTGTAATCCTAGCACTTTGGGAGGCCAAGGCAAGTGGATTGCTGGAGGCCAAGAGTTCGAGACCAGCTGGGCCAACCTGGCAAAATCCTGTCTCTACCAAAAAATACAGAAATTAGCCAGATGTGGGGGTGTGCGCCTGTGGTCCCAGCTACTCAGGAGGCTGAGGCAGGAGAATTGCTTGAACTTAGGAGGCGGAGATTGCAGTGAACTGAGATCGTGCCGCTGCACTCCAGGCTGGGCAACAGAGCGAGACTCTTTCAAAAAAATTAAAATTAAAAAATGAAATTAAATTAAACATGAATGCAAAATGGCGTAACTGCTGTGGAACACCGTTGGTCAGTTCCTCCGTAGGTTAAACAGAATTACTATGTGACCCAGCAATTCTACTCCTAGGTATATATACCTAAAATAATTAAAAACAGACATTTAAACAAAAACGTTTACGTGAATGTTTTTAGTAGCACTGCTCATAATAGGCAAAAGATGGAAACAACTCAAATGTCCATCAGTGGATGAATGGATAAACAAAATGTGGTATATCCATACAGTGAAATTTTAGAATAAAGTTCTGATACATGCTGCAACATTGATGAACCTTGAAAACATTGTACTAAGTGAAAAGAGCTAGACACAAAAGGCCATATATTGTATCATTCAGTTTCTATGACATGTCCAGAATAGGTAAATCTATAGAGACAGAAATCCGACTAGTGGTTGACTAGGGGCCAGGGTGTGGGTGGGGAATGAGGAGTGGCTAAATGGCTATAGGGCTTTCTTTCAGGGTAGTGAAAATGTTCTGGAACTAGATGGTGGTGATAGTTGTACACCATTATGAATGCATTTAATATCATGAAGTGTGTACTTTTAAATGGCTAAAATGGTAAATGTTAACATGAATTTTACCACAACTAAAAAAAATTAAACCGATTGTGATGTTTGACACCAGTCTTTATGAAGCAACATTTATATATACTTGAAAAATATCCTGAAAACGAAATGTACCTATCTGTCTTAGTTCCTTATTTCAGGAGGATGGGGAGAAAGTTTTATTTGGTATTTATTTAGGCCACTCCCTCTGAAAGAAGGCTTTCATGGACTTATCAAAATATAACTGAACCTAAACACAGGTATGCAAATATTCAGGTGTGCACATCTCTCCAATGATTCTTTTCAGCCCAAAATTATTTAGAAGTGAACAGGATGTGTTTTATACCCGGGCCTCTCCCAATGCACTCTAATCTGTAATTGTGTTCTACAAATGAGCAATGAGACACATTCAGCCCCTGTATATACGCATGATACGTAGACATTCGGCAAGTATGTATCATCTATAAACATTAGTACCTTCCACTGGTCCAGCAACTAAAATAAATGCAAATGGCAAAAAGCCCACCTTTGACTGAACATTAAACTATTAGCCACAGCAGTTGTGCCCTATTTGTTAGTGGAGTTTGGTGTGTCATCCATCTGACATATGGGAGAAATTGGTGAAAATCTTGCAGCCTAGAACTGTTTGATGACATCTGAGGAGTTTTCAAACTTCTGGTAAAAATTATTGCTATGTTCTTTTTAAAAAACAAACAAACAAGACTCAGTTTTCAAATAATATGCATTTAGTTTTTCAAGTCTTTATGACCCTGTTCTGTCTTTGAATTACATGAAGAAAATACTAGTTAGGCCTCTTTGGCCTTTTTGTTTTTTCTTCTAGTTCCTCTGATCCACATAGTTACTAGGAGGTGGAGATATGTTTGGCTACATTTTTCAAGGGATGGATTTTGATATATTTAGGCTTAGATACAAAGCTCTATACCCGACTCTCTTAGAAAATGTTGAGGCTATAGCAATTTCCAGCAGTCCAGAATGTTCCCAGTAGCTTCTGTCTACCTAAACACTTGTAAATGGCAACCCCCTATCCCCACCCCCGCCACACACACCTTTCTTTTTCCTTCAGATACTTTTCTACCACATTCCACGTTAGAAATAAGCAATTGTATGTCTTGTTAAGCCATGTTTGAATTTCCTCATAAACACACACGTGAGAGAAGAGAGGCTTAGTCTGCTGTGTTTGTTTGAGGCTCATTGTCTGCTTCCATTTTGACCCAGTTTCTTTAGGGGCTGGGAGAACAAGGGGAATTTTAGGCCTCACGGGAGCTTATCAATGGATGCTTTCAGACAGTCGTCTGAAACATGTGCCTTAGTAGTAATTAATTTGCCTAGGATCCTACATTCTTCAGAAGGAGTTTATTGTTCTCCAACAGGAGGAAAAATAAATCTTTGTAGTTTATTGTGAAACCTTCAGCTTCCCCCAACTGTGAGGACCCTGACTATCAGGTTTAGGATTTCACCTGCAGGTGTGAAGGCTTACACTTTTTATCTCCTCTTACATGGAGGCCCATCTCTGATGGGGAGGGGTTAGAGCCTAACCAGTCTTGTAAAAGTGATGCCGGTGACTTTCAGTGGACTCTAGTGTTTGAAGGCTTTGAAAGGTTAGCAGTGAAAGATCAGAATCCCACAGGAAAGGTATAAAAACAATAAAGGCCCCTAACATGACATAGCGTGTTCTGTACAGAGATATATACTCCACATTCTTCACACATTCCTCGGAAGATTTTTTTTTAATTATTTTTATGTTTATTATTATACTTTAAGTTCTAGGGTACATGTGCACAACGTGCAGGTTTGATACATGGGTACACAGGTGCCATGTTGGTTTGCTGCACCCATCAAATTGTCATGTACATTAGGTATTTCTCCTAATGCTATCCCTCCCCCAGACCCCTACCCACCAACAGGCCCTGGTGTGTGATGTTCCCCGCCCTGTGTCCAAGTGTTCTCATTGTTCAATTCCTACCTATGAGTGAGAACATGCGGTGCTTGGTTTTCTGTCCTTGTGATAGTTTGCTGAGAATGATGGTTTCCAGCTTCATCCATGTCCCTGCAAAGGACATGAACTCATCCTTTTCTTTGGCTGCATAGTATTCCATGGTGTATATGTGCCACATTTTCTTAATCCAGTCTATCATTGATGGACATTTGGGTTGGTTCCAAGTCTTTGCTATTGTGAATAGGCCGCAATAAACATATGTGTGCATGTGTCTTTATAGTAGCATGATTTATTTATTTATTTATTTATTTTGGAGATGGAGTCTCGCTCTGTCGCCCAGGCTGGAGTGCAGTGGCGCGATCTCGGCTCACTGCAAGCTCCGCCTCCCGGGTTCACGCCATTCTCCTGCTTCAGCCTCTCCGAGTAGCTGGGACTACAGGCGCCCGCCACCACGCCCGGCTAATTTTTTGTATTTTTAGTAGAGATGGGGTTTCACTGTGGTCTCGATCTTCTGACCTCGTGATCCGCCTGCCTCGGCCTCCTAAAGTGCTGGCATTACAAGCGTGAGCCACCGCGCCCGGCCAGTAGCATGATTTATAATCCTTTGGTTATATACCCAGTAATGGGATTGCTGGGTCAAATGGTATTTCTAGTTCTAGATCCTTAAGGAATTGCCGCACTGTCTTCCACAATGGTTGAACTAGTTTACAGTCCCACCAACAGTGTAAAAGTGTTCCTATTTCTCCACATCCTCTCTAGCATCTGTTGTTTCCTGACTTTTTAATGATCGCCATTCTAACTGGCGTGAGATGGTATCTCATTGTGGTTTTGATTTGCATTGCTCTGATGGCCAGTGATGATGAGCATTTTTTCATGTATCTGTTGGCTGCATAAATGTCTTCTTTTGAGAAGTGTCTGTTCATGTCCTTTGCCCACTTTTTGCTGGGGTTGTTTGTTTTTTTCTTGTAAATTTGTTTGAATTCTTTGTAGATTCTGGATATTAGCCCTTTGTCAGACGGATAGATTGCAAAAATTTTCTCCCATTCTGTAGGTTGTCTGTTCACTCTGATGGTCGTTCCTCGGAAGATTCTTATGCAGGAGGCTTATTCCTATGTCTGCCCAAGTGTGTTGGAGGTGGGGATATATGTATGAAATAGAATGAAGGAAAGAATCAGACTATGAATAGCTCAGCACAGGACACTCCTGCCGGCATCTGTGGGCTGTGGGCATTGGCAGTATTTGCAGCCTTTAACAGCCAGCCTGGCATTGGCACTGACCAATTGGAATGGGCATCATCTAATGGAGCAAGGTCCTGGATGGCCCATTTCGTGCTAGGCTTTTATCCTTTAGCAATCATGTTGTAGGGAGGTGAGGAGGGGCCCTGCAGGAGTCCAGATGGCCAGGCCAGTAGCAGGGGGATCTTAGATATCAAGGCAGAGGTTATTTACCAACCAGTATGGTTGTATTTGAGTGTTTTGACAAGCAGTGCACTGGCTAAAGCTCTGGAAATCTCTCTGTGTCCTAGACTTCTGGAGTAGTTCCTATGAAGGTGCAGCTGTTGTTATTCGATGTGTGTTTGTTTCTTGCATTGTGTGCTAGTGTGATAGTTTGCTCAGGCATCATTGGTGTGTGTCAGAACTGCTATTTGGTTAGAACCCCACCATTTGTTCTTAGCCCTCTCTGTATGCCCATGGTGTTCAGTCCAGATTTGGATCCCCAAATAATTTCCTGTCCTGCCACATGTTGGTGACTATTTCAAAGTGAAAGCATGCAGTAGGGTCACTGGCATTCCAGAGATGGTTGTTAGGAGGTCTACATTGCCTGTTTCCAGAAAAGGGCTCAAATGTTGGAAGTAACAAAGTTGTTGGTCAGATATTTGTGCAGGAATCCTAACAGGTGCATAGGCTAGGCCTAGTCACCTGATGGGTGGCTGGAAAGACAGCCCTTGAGAGGGGTGAAATTACTGAGAAAATTTGCTTCACAAAGAGCCCCACAGAGAGGACTTCAGTGCTGGAAGAGATGCTGCCACCTATTGATCATGGTCTTAAAAGATGCTTTTGTGCTCTCTTTGAGGAGATGCTTCTCTCTTCATTAGGTCATTGGCTTCAGAGGGAATTCAAGCAATTTAAAAATAAGCACAGAGTTGAATGCCATAATGTGGTTAAGCCAGCTGTTTCTGACTGTGTTAGCTACTTTTTTTTTTCTATTTATGAGAACGGCTTATATTATATTATGCAGATACTGAGCCATGGCATGGCTATGTGATAGCCCCATGTAATATCAGCATTTAAGGTGGACTGTTTAAAAAGATCCACAGGGTAATAAGTTTCCAGCAGGATCCCTTACAGTCCGTGAACCATCTAACAGCTTTTTACCCTTCCATCTTCTGCTAAACATGTTTTCTTCTCTTGATCCTCACGCATATCATTCTGAATTTAAAAATACCGTTTACTTTCCTTGGTTTCATTTAAATGTTGCATTATGTTTAACTATAGCCAGCCCTACATAATAGAATTTTCTAAAAGGTCATTACCTCTCAGTCTTCTTCAGGGGTTGGATAAATTCAGTGTGAACACACAGAACTGCAGTAAATGGGGGCAAAATACCAGTTTTATTTAGGGCTCTCCAGTCGTGGGTTCAATTGGAAAACACAGTGAGGCCCCTTTCCTCACTGCCTGAGCCCTGAGTCTTGCCCACACTTCTTACCCAGAGATCGTTGGAAAAGTAAGAACCAGAGAACAAAGACCTCCTTGGGCCTGCCAGCTGCTGAAGTAGATTTCTGCTGTCCCAACAGAGTTCATCTCACAGAAGTTCACTGGCCTTGCCTACACTAATTGGAATTATTTTCCTATGTAACCGAAAAAGCAGACAGAGAGGTCAGAAATATTGGCTTTGGAGCCATAAAACCCAGGTTCATGTCTTTCCCAGAACATTCCTGAATCAACTAGGGTTCCCTTTTCTGTGCTGGCATGGGGTAGCACACTGAGCCGACTCCCACCTCTTTTCATACTGACATCGTTATATTACAATTTTTTCTTTCCCTAGATTGTGAGCTTCTTGAGGTCAGGAACCATGTGTAAGTCATTTACGTATCTCTAGCTCCCAGCATAATAGGTACATTATTATTTGTGAAGCTAAAATGCAAAGTAAATGAACCAGAAAGGGTAGGTCACAAGGTGTGGATTTAAGTTTGTTTGTAATTCAGAGCAGTAACAGGTTTTTGAGATTAGTGAAATGAACAGAACTAGAATATAGGTCTAAAAAAGTAATATAAAAGTTAAGACTCTTAAGATTTAGAAGGACCTTAAAAGATTATCCAATTGTATTAGTCCGTTTTCACACTACTATCAAGATACTACCTGAGACTGGGTAATTTATAAAGGGAAGAGGTTTAGTTGACTCCCGTTCTGCATTGCTGGGGTGGCCTCAGGAAACTTACAGTCATGACAGAAGGGAAAGTAGTCACGTCTTATATGGTGGCAGGCGAGAGACAGAGTGAAGTGGGAAGAGCCCCTTATAAAACCATCAGTTCTCATGAGAACTCACTCACTATCACAATAACAGCATGGGGGAAATAGCCTCCATGATCCAGTCACCTCCCAGCAGATTTCTCCCTCAACTCATGGGGATTACAGTTCCAGGTGATATTTGGGTGGGGACACAGAGCCAAACAATATACCAACTCAGCGACACATTTTGAAGTCTACACTCCAACAACTTTCCCATTGGTGTTTGTTGAGACTTTGAGCATCTGCCAGGGCTTAAACTGTTTTCACATTGAGGTAAAATATCCTTTACAGCTTTCATCCCTAATTGTGTCCTCTGGCAATACCTCGATGAAGTATTGCCTCTCTTCAGTTTTCATTTATTTAAAGAAGAATTGCCATGTTTCCCAACCCATACTTGCCAAGTAAACATAGCTAGTTCATTCAGCCATTCTTCATGTAATACAATTTAGAGTTCCTGCATTATCCTGGTAGGGGAACTCTAAATATATTCCAGTGAATGTACATCCCTCAAAAAATGCAATGCTAGAAGTGAAGATGATATTTGAAGTATGGCACAGAGTAGAAAAGATTTATTACCTACCTAATTCTAAAAATCACACGTACATTAAGTACAACTTATTAGCTTCATTGATTGCCTGGCCCCACCTTTGACCCATGTTCAGTTTTCTGTTGATGAAAACAGAATTTCTTTATGCTGCTGCTTAAGTCATATATCTGTCAGCCCCTACTTATGTGGTTGTTTATTTGGGCCCCAAAATGTTATACCCTGCTAGATCTAACACATCTCTCATGCCTGTGAAACCTCTCTTTGGATCCATACTGTTTCATTCGGGGTCTTTACTGTTTTTCTCAGCACTGTGCCTCTGAAGATTTGGTAGGGTTGCCTTTACTGTCTTCACATAGGTGCATGATGAAGATGTTCAACTGGGCAGGTCAAAAATAGAGCCCTGTGGTAAGCTACTAGAATCCTCTCTTAAGGTGAGTATCAACTTTGAAAACAGTTTATAACAAGTTTTACACCCCCCTCCATAATTTATAAGACTGCCATAAGAGACCTTATAAAATACATTGTTGAAGTCCATATTTTGATACAGCAATATAAATGAAGGGAAAAATGAGCTTAGGCTGATGGGGCCAATTCTGAGTAAAATTAAAATTTGCTGCCTCCTGGCAATTGCACTTTTTGTTCTGTCTTGTCATGAGCAGCCTAATAAGCCATTTATGATTTCCCCCCGGATCTCCCAAGGTGACCTCTATATAATTTTTAGAATCTTTCTTCTTCACTTTAAAAGTATGAATGACGTTTGCCAGTCCTCCAGCTTTTGGCACATCTTTCATTTTCCAAGATTTCTGACGGGGCGGAACATTAGTGATCTCTGTTGCAAGGACTCATAATGTCTAGAGCTGTGATTGTAGGACTGTGTTTAATTTCACCTTCAGCCTATTGTCTGATTCTTTCCAGGCATCTGCTGTTGGGGCCAGGACTTCTTCTTTTTCCAAGTTGTTACACTGCATGTACAAAAGAAAAAAAATCCGGCCGGGTGCCGTGGCTCTCATCTGTAATGTCAGCACTTTGGGAGGCTGAGGTGGGAGGATCACGAGGTCAGGAGTTCGAGACCAGCCTGGCCAACATGGTGAACCCCATCTCTACGTTAAAAAAAAAAAAAAAAATTAGCCAGGCATGGTGGTGTGTGCCTGTAATCTCAGCTACTTGGGAGGCTGAGGCAGGAGAATTGCTTGAACCCAGGAGGTGGAGGATGCAGTGAGCCGAGATCGCACCACGGCACTCCGGCCTGTGTGATAGAGCGAGACTCTGGCTCAAAAAAAAAAAAAAAAAAAATTCATTTTTATAGCAAAAAGTTCAGAACACTTCCGTCTTCCTGCAGCTTTCTAGTTACGTGAAATCCACAAAGTCCAGTGTGTACATCAGTTTCCTTCGTTTGCAAGGGGACCTTCTTCAAGTAATAGAGCTTATGATAAGGATGCAATATCAATATGGCCAAAATGGCCACTTGGAAACACAGAATTGAATCAATAAATGTCGGGACTTGGATTCAAAGATCTAAGGCAACTCTAGGTGCTAGGTTATCTGGCCACTGCTGTTGGCTGCAGTTCAGTGACTTCCACCCTAGTCCTATGCTAAAAACAGACTCTGCTCTGTTCTCTGCCTTGTTTTTTATTCCTGCACTACCAAATAGCTTTCTGAGTCTTCCCTTCCTCGGAATTTACATCTACCCTTGCTTTTGGCTTAATCAAAAGTTTTTCCTCACCCGTTGCATTCTGTAGTCTGTTTCTTACTCATTCTGTTGTCCTGGGGGAGTTTTAAGATGGTGTCTGGAAAAATTTAGGAATGGATCTGCCCAAAGATAAAAAGAAAGTGAAGAGTCTGTGTTAGTCCCAGGTTTTTGCTTTTCTTTTCAAAGAAATATGAGAAAGCATGCTAGTGTTTCTAACTCTGTGACAGTACTGTGAGCAGTCACCCTCAGTCATGCCCATGACCTCTTTCTGAGGTAATGGTTCACCTTGCAGACCACCAGGTCTACTGTACTCAACCCAGACTGTGATGTGCACCTGACCCAAAGGCAGTCAGTCCATGTGCTGGCCAGCAAAAAGCTCTTCCCCACGTAGGATAAGATGGACCCACTGGATTCCTTCTCTGTGAATAATTTTCACTGAAAAACAGGAACAGGACCAGGCATGGGGTAGCAGGAACAGAAAATGAAAGAGAAATGAGAGACTATGAGAGACCAGAGAGAGACTATGGGTTAATTTTCCTAAGGGAAAGGAACAATCAGGAAAACAACTGTTGATGTTCTAAGGGGCTTTGGGAGATTACTTAATATCTCCTACAGTCTTGGTACAGATCTGTATAATCATATGCATAAATCCTTTATGTCTATTTAGTCGAACTTGGCACTAGGGGATGGAGAGTGTCTGGTTTCACAGGTAGAGTTAAGAGCCACACACTGTTCCAAAGACTTTGATCTTTCTTTTGTTGTAAGAACTTCATTCTCCTCTTGAACACACTCCTTCTGCCATGTCCTTTCTGATGGGCATCCTCAGAAGGTTGCTCAGCTTCTCTGGGACACTGAAGGTGTCTGCCAGTTTTCTCTCCTGTGCCGGACCCTGTTGGTGATGTTTGCCTGCTCTGCCCTCTTGGCCCTTACCTGTGCTCTTGACAATGCCCATCATATTGCCTTCCATTGTTGGTGACAACAGCCGGCTGTGGGTGCTGGCCAGTGCTCCAGGTGTCAGGTTCTGCTGCTCTTGCAGCTGATATATCTGGGAGCCGTCAACCCACAACTTGCATTGTGTTCTCCAGAACTACAAGTGAACTGAAGCTGCATCCTGTTCTTGTCTTCATAGGAAAGAATTACTCTTCTCTCTTTTGTGTTAGTCAGTCACATTATTCCAAAGAGGTACTGGGTCAGTTCCCAGTAGCTCAAAGATGGTGTGAAAACAGATCTTTCTGTTATTGTTTCAGGCTTATTCACGTGTCCATGGCTGTTGGGAGTTGTAGAGAAGAAGGTTTTCCTGGGAGCAAACCCAGCAATAGAATAGTGTACTCAAAACCACCTCCCCAGCCCTCCAATAACTGAGGCATTGTTTGGGACAAAACTCATGGTGCTAACCTTCTCCTCCTTTAGGATATGATTTAAAGGCCCTTTCCCAGCCCTTCCTGCAGACTGACTGATGGAGCCTTTAGCCTGCCAGTCACCCCAAACCAGCCATACCTGAATATCTTCTGGGAATCCAACCACAGCTCAAGCCAGAACTGCTCCCCACTCTCACCCCACCTGCCTTCATTCTTAGAAAATACATAAAAACTCAGTGTACCTCACCCTGATCTCCCACCTCAAAACTAAGAAAACTGGATTTCTTGCTCAACACTCTATAGTTCGTACTTGAAAAAAAGAAAGTTAATTCTGACAGAACCACCTCTGGCCCCTTGCCAAAGACTTAAAGTCTCACTGAAAGTGATTGGGAGGAAAGGAACAAATGGATGTTTAAAAGGATTAAAATGCTGGAGTTCAATTGGGACCTTGAGTGGCGCTGTGGGAAAGGGAGGGGCTGGGAAGCTATGAATGCAGAGAGAACGGCAGCTGAGAGCATTGTGGCTCCGGGGGAGAAAAACCATTTTGGGTTCTTAGTAGAAGAATAGCCATTTCTTTTGATATTTCCAAGATTGCCACTCGTGGGGTTTGCGCTCTTTTTCACTGTACCTTTTTTTTTTTTTCTTTTCAAGCAAGCTCTAGTGACTTGGCGTCCTGGTACATAGCTGCATTCTGCTCATAATAATGTGTACTTTCAAGTTTTTACTCAAACTCAATATAATTTCCTTTAGAAAAACGTTTTTGAGAAACACAGTATTAAATCAAGAAAGCCCTTGCTGCTTTTATTGTCCCTAAAATCAAATATTGTTTTCCAAAGAATACTGCCATTTGTTTATATTTCCCCGCAGTTTTTGTTTTTGGGAGTTTTGTTTTGTTCTAGTGGCAGCTGAAGTGATTTTGAGTGTTTGCAGCATGATGTTAATTAACCAAATGTTTCAACCTGGAACTTTGAACACCTGGGCTTACATAAATTGCTCAGAATCAGTGTGGAAATCTGCGGAACAGTGGATGTAGAAGATTTGGGGTAAAACAGGCACTAGATGGTGAGGGATTTTATGCTCTACTCGTTCTTTCCGCAAAATAAAAACAGACGAGTAAGTGTCAGCCTCTTTGGAACAGTTAATTCCCAGCAGCAGTAGGCATGCTTTATATACTCATGGGTTAACCGGAAGCAGCTCTCAGAATCCATTTTAAAGAAGATAGCTTAGGCTTATTCTATGTTTGGCTGACAGTTAACCCTGTTCCCATTTCACTTCTCTATTCTGCTGACCCTTGGGCTTGATAATGTTTGCATCTTGGATACATGCAAATGAAGAATCAAGGCTGGCCGTGGGAATTACTAAGGTGTCAGAGTGAAATTTTGGTACCCAAATCTCTCCACTCATCCTTCCTTCCTTCAGGGAGCTCCTGACCAAGAGATTGTTGACTAAAGAAAAAAAAAAGAAACCCAAGCTTTTGAAATGATTAACGTTAGTTCTATTCAGAAATCTTATTGAGGACTGTAGATGAGGCCTGTAGCTTGAGAATTGCTCTCTTGAGAGGTTCTGTCAGCACAGTTTCAGCCCACTGCGTATATACAGGTGGTGGAAGTTCAGGACATGCAAGATCACATCAAACTTGTCCAGCATTACACTAAAGCAGAGTCATCTCAAGATTTGGGCATAAGAGTACACCTGGATGTAGGTTACAGAAGCATAATCACTAAGACTGTCGGATATTGTCTTACGTGCAGAAAAAGGCAAGAACTAGGGTCATTTATCTTTTAAGGAAATAGTGACTCAAGCAAGAGACATGATGGGGGGTTGGGTGCTCTACCTGGTTTTGTCTTCACAACATCTTTCTGGAGAGCTTCACGTTTTCATAGAGTCAGGGACTTTGTGACATTAGGTTCCAGAGAACAGAAATGAAACATGGCACCTTACATTTGTTACTTTGTCTCACAAGAGCATAGGCAATCAAGAACCATGCTGACTAGGAAACGAAGCACCGTTCTATGAATGATTGAGTAGGTACCTGATAACGTCACAGAGACACACACGCTAAAAAGGGAGCTCTGGTAAGGCAGAATTGAGTCTCAATAGTGGTGCCCATGAAGTTGACCCAAGCTTTTTTCCACCAAGTCTAAGGTGCAAAAAATAAAACAAATTGAGATAGTTGATTTGCCTAAAGCAAGGTTTCTCAAAAGCAGCATTAATGACACTGGGGGCAAGATAGTTCTTTTAAGCAGAGGCAGTTCTGTGCACTGTAGGATGTTTGGCAGTTTCCCTTATCCCTAGTTGGTAGAGGGAACTAGAGGCCGGTAGCAAACTCCCACTCCCACCCCCTTGTTTTAACAACCAAAGATATCTCCAGTCATTGCTAGACATCCCCCGGGGCTTTTAATAAGCTTCTCAGGGATTCCCGTGTGCAGTCATATTTGAGAAACAGTGTTTTAAAGAAGTACAATCACTACTGGACATGGCCAAAATGCCTGCCTTGCAGATGTCCTGTGTAATGAACAGCTTCTTGATGGTACTCACTCCACATAACTGTCCATCACTTTCAAAGTTTAGCATGCATTAGAATCACGAGGTGGGACAGGATTAGAATGTTGAGAAAGAAATCTTTCTCCTTCACTAGGTCTGAGGTGAGTCCTTATGTTTTGCATTTCAAACAAGTTTCCAAGCGGTGCTGATGCTGCTGGACCAGGAGACCACCTTTGAGAACCACTGTTGATGACCTTCACTTCAACTCTTACCTAAAGAACAATCACCCAATTGACCCAGTTGACAGCCCAAAGACTGGTAGAACGATCTACTGAACACCTCATTCCATCACCTCTTTTCATCTTTTTATAGTGTTTTCTCCTTTTCTCTATCTTTTATAACTCACTGCCCACTTGGTTCCACTGAAGGAACTCTGTCTTTATCGTCCACTTTAATAGTTCTCCAAAGTGCTGGGAGTTGCCGTTCAGATTTTTTCCATTCCTTCTATATCCTTATTCATTAAATATTTTTCTTCACTTGCTTGCATTAAAGATTTTAGGAGAAGACCTAAAATCTAGTTTTGTTGTTCAGTTCGTCCTTATTTGTGATATACTGTCAGTGGGGATTTCTTCTTTTTCTATTGTAAATGTAGCATGCTGTAATAGTTTGTTATTGAAATAGACTTTGGGAATTAATTTAAAAACCTAACAGCCATTTTCAAACAATGAATTAATAATTT
The DNA here is from genome assembly GCF_009828535.3 of Hylobates moloch. Taxonomy (NCBI): domain Eukaryota; kingdom Metazoa; phylum Chordata; class Mammalia; order Primates; family Hylobatidae; genus Hylobates; species Hylobates moloch. Next base: position 74,641,752 of record NW_026652294.1, read on the forward strand.
TTGACAGAAAACCTTTGTAACTAGGAGACTATATATTCAATGTAGCAGGGTTTTTTTTTTTTTTTTTTTGGTTTGTTTGTTTTTTTACCTTGTGAGGTAAAATGTTTTGTAATTCAGACATATTATTTAAAACTCTTTGAAGTTTGCAAAACCCTTTGAAGACCAAGGCTGTGATTCACATGTCTCCATTTATATTTTTATTAAAATCACCACCCCTCCACAAATAAAGGTATTAATCGGTAAATATTTGGCCAGTTAAGTACCAGGACTATGTAGGGGGCTTTCCTGCAGATGAGCAGAGGATGTAATTTCATTGAACAGGAGGTCTCAGTTACCCTCTGTTTGGAATCCACTGAAGCAGAACTTCCCTTGGCTTTCCTCTTAAGACTCATATCTTCCCAAACAGTTTTGGCCTCCACATTTGTGATGCACTGGCCCTGGGCTTGGCATTCACCCATTGGCCTTGTCGATCCTCTGATTTACACTGTGCACTTAAATTCTAAATTGATACTTTTGCTCCATCTGCTTCTAACTTGAGTGCTCTAACTCCTGTAATACTTGACCATTGTGACATTATACTGTAGTAGTCATTGAAAAACACTCAACATCCGCCAGACATTTCTATGACCCTAACAGAATCTGGACAGATTGTAGAGGAAAACACATAGATGTTAGAAAATATAGTGGGAAAGAGCACTGGGCTGGGAGCCAGGCAGGCTCTGGGTCAGGCTCTGGCACTAAATAGTGGTATTTCCTTGGACGAGTCACTTCTCTTACCTGGCTTCTATTTTTTATGGCCTAGAAAACTGAGAGAGTTAGACGAGGTGGTCTGTAAGCTCCTTTTTGAGGCTGCCATCCTGTGGCTGTGAAGTTTTGTATTTTGTGGGCTGGAGACCCACCAGAGCAGCCTGTTTCCAAGAAGCATAGGCCTCTTTCCACATAGCTCACAGGAAATACATTGTCTGGAAGAGAGAGAGAGAGATGCTTGGACACCTGTAGAAAATGTTTGGTGGCTTCTCTGTTTTGCTCTTCAGTGGCTAGATAATACTGCATTGGGCAGCTGGGAAAAATAATTTTTTTCAGTCAAGTCTTCAAATTTGGGTCCTCGGCACCAATTACATAATATATGCAGAAATACCTTTATGAATAAATATGTGGGACCCTCTCCAGAGAATAACCAGGTGCCCTATTAAATTCCATATGAAATGTGTAGAGTGTGGAACCACCCTAGGTATGAAAAGAGTCCTTAAAGTGTTCCCAAAGGGCAGGATTATAGCAACGTATGGTGCCTAAGCTTATTACATTGGTTTTCTTTTTTTATTGTCCCTCCTCAAATTTGTAAGAGACGGATGATTCCTATCGTTGTGGCAAGCTGCTCAGCTTTACCCAGTGGTTCATAGTGAGAGAAGAGATGGGGAGGGCAGGCAGTTCCTCAACTGGGGAAATTAGGCTGCCTTGGAGGTCACTGGGGGCAAAGGTGATCAGAGTTGTGAGGAACCCAGTCTGTCATCTTCGTGATGTTTCTACAGACAGGAATACTTGAATGCACAGTGTTGAATGCATTTAAAGGCTGGATCCACACATTTAAGAAATCAGGATTAAGGAAGGTATACAGATGTAAACTTTGAAGAAAACAATGCAAAAAAGGATACTAGAGAGTTGAATACATGTGGCCAAACTATGTCACTCACCAAAGGGCCGGTCATCTTTTATAACATGCTAGCACAGTGGTTTGCAGAATGTATTCTCATGCCCGCTTTTAGGATAAAAACATTAAAGAGACATGCCTAGGAAATTCCTTTTCCTTTTAATGAGGATAAAGTGGGCTACTGAGACCTGGGAAAGTGTATTGGATTTCACCTTTGATCTCCCGTACGTCAGTCTCTTTACAAGTGGTCATTTCTCTGAAAGGTCCAAGCTGGGACTATTTGGCATTGAGTTCCAGAATGGCCTTTATCATCTTGATGACCATTTTTCCAATTTCGTTAACAGTTTATTCAGTTGTAAAACTACAGTGACTCATGTAATTAGAGGTTTCCCTCTGTGTCAACAGAGAGGATTTTTGGAACCTGGTAACAAGTTGGACAACTTTCCTCCCACACTTCAAAAGAAGTAGTCAATCATGGGATAATATTTTTAGAATGTCAGAACTGGAATATGGCTGGCTGCTAATCATCCCCAAATAAAACCCTTGATTAATTACAAATAAATTAATCTAAGGGTGACAAAATTTACTTGGGCCTCATTGAAGTTTTAGCAGGTTGCTTTCTCCAAGCCAGGTGAACAGGAAGAGGGGAAAGATGTTCTTCTCTCTCATTAAAGTTCCACTTAAAGAAATAAAAACAAAAACACTCTGAACTCACAAAGGCAGATGGGCTATCTTTTAAAACATTTTATCCAATGAAGTGATTTTTTTTTTTTTTTTTTTTTTGCCCTTCCTGGATTTTGTATCTCCTCTGAATGTGGGCAGCTGAAAAGTGTGTATAAAATATTCCATCAGGAAAACACCAAAGTGAAATTTCTCCACAGCTGTCATAATAATAATTCATTAAATAAAATGGTATATTTTTAAAAAAACTTGAACATTTCATAAGCAACTTTTGGAGAGATACTGCAAATTAATGAAGTGACCATAAGGGCACGATGACAATCTGAGGTTTGAAATTCAAGAGAATTGTGACTACGAGTCTGTTGGCAAGGTTATTATCTATTTTTCTGTTCCTGAAAAATTTATCTCCTAGTGCTTAGATCATAGATTAAAATAATGCCTGGACCTGTGAAAGCTCCCCCAGGATTTATTCTGTGTGTGTCTGTGTGTGTGTGTGTGTGTATTGTGTGCACACATGTGTGCCCACTGCAGCACTCAGCATGGAACTTGGCTTGTGGGGTATTCTCAACTGATGTATTTATAAAACATGTGTGTAATATTTATTATATGCCAATCCTTGTTCAGGTAAAAATGTAGCTAATTTAATCTCCTGATAACCTATCAGATAGACACTTTTACCATCCTGTTTTACAGATAAGAAAACTGGGGCATGGAAGGGTTAATAATTTGCCTGTGGTCACAAAGCTAGGAAGTGACAGAATTAGAATGCAAGTCCTAAGCTTTGGTTTAGGTGTCCGTGATCTAGGCTCCTGTGCTATGATGCCTCTCTCAAGAAATATTTCTTGAAATGAAATTAACAGCTTTGTCTATGAAGAGTTTATAAAGCAAGTTCACATGTCATTTCATTTAATCTTCAAAGTATTCAGTAAGGAGCGTAAAGCTATTCCCATTTTCAGATGGGGAAAACGTGCTCAGAGAGTGGGGTGATTTTTCTCAAGTCGCCTTCCCTAGTAAATTATACAGCAAAGGTTAGAACATGGACACCCCTGTCTTTCAGCTCTGGCTCTCTTTCTGCCATAGCTGCAGCGAGGTAGTAACTTCGATAGGACTAAGAATCCACTGCAGTCTGCCCCTTTTATTTTTAGCCCCTCTACTGGTCTTTATTTCTCCTGGAGATCAATAGTTACACTCAAACGCAAGGAGTGGGGAGGGATTTTGGCATCAAGAATGAGTCCTCCAAACACCAGCTTTCCTGAAGTTCCTCCTGGTATATCGCCCACAGTTTTTCTCCCACCTCTGTGCTATGAACAACTAGTAATCACTATGGTGGGAATGAATTTGGGAGTCAAAGTTCAAGGAAAAAATTCTCAGGCAATGCGCCGTTTGCTGGGCACCTATTTAGTATGTGAGTGTCAGTGCTTAAGGCTGCAGGTCTTCACAGTAGCCTCTCTGTTTTTCCTCTAGCACTCTTGGAGTCTCAGGGAGCAAACTGTTTTCTGGTTTGAGTCTTATATCCTCCCATTTTGGCTATTGATAGAAATCGTTACCAATTTGGGCTGAGTTCTCTACTTTCACAACAGGAGTCTTGCGTTCAATTCAAGTTGTCAATCATTTTTCAAAAACCCACTCTATTTATACATCTGTTTATTTATATCCTATCTTGTTCTACAGAAATTAAGGGAAGCAGAGAATAGTAAAACTACGAGTATAAAGTAGAAAATAAAGATTAGAGAGGATTGAAATTAGAGTAGGGCAAGGCCTGAGAGAAAAAAAGATTTGATTTCTGTTTTGTTAGCCAGAAAAAATAAAACAAAGAAGCAACAAAACAAAATGTAAAATGCAGCGCATCCCAGAATTTTTTTCTGGTGAGGAGTTAAAAAAGTCCTCAAACTCTAAAGGAAAATCCTCACTTGGGGCTTTTTTTCAGATGGTAATTCCCTGTGAAAAGCACTGAGGTCTTAAAGATGACCTTGAATCTTTCAGCATAGCAAGGAATCAGGCAAACTGAAACCTATAGAATAAACTCCAGGCAGCTCAAGGCCAAGTCATCTGGTATAGGAACATGTAGGAAAGAAGGATTCATTGTGACAGAGGGATCTGGGCAGGCAGCAGGAGGTTCCACCTGAGTGAGCTTTGAGTGAATGGATAGATTTTGACTGGAAGAGTGAAGATGGGAGCATTCCAGTCCCAGGAGATGAAGGAGCAATGGTCGGTGTCATGGGCTTGCATTTGAGTGGGGCAGGGATACAATCATCTGGGTCAAGTACAGGAAGAGCGATGTGGTGGAAGGCAGGACAGGAAGGAAGGTTAGTTAGTATGAGTCTGTGCCTTCTAGGAAGCTGGATAGTTTCTGAGGAGGGGCCATCCCTGACCCGTGCTTTGGGAAGCTTATTCTGGTACCAGCTGGAGGATGTATAACAGAAACAAGAGTTACATGGAGGAGATGAGTTAGGGCACTGCTGCAGTAACAGAGAAGAGAAGTGACTAGAGCCTCAACTAGGCCACTAGCAGGGGAAAAGGAAAGCAGAAAATGGAGAATCCATGGGAGCTAAAGTTAAAGAATGTGGCCAGGTGTGGAAATTTAAGTAGGAGACAGATAGAAGGTGGAATAGAAGATAGGTAAGAGGTAGCTTTGGGATATTCTCGGGTTGTCAAACATGCAGGGATCCAGTTGGACCTTCTGGAACCTTCTGTTTTTGCTACAGTATAATACACTGGTCAAGAGCTTTTACTTTAGTTAACTAGACCTGGTTTTGAATCATGGCTCACTATCTGTAGGTTCTTCTAACAAGTAATCCAAGTCTTAATGTTTTCACCTGTAAAATGGAGATAACATTTGCCATATAAGTTTATGGTGAAGATGAAATGAAAACGTGCACATTTGGAAACTGCTTAGCACTCTGTACAGCTGTAGTAAGTGGTCTTGAGATTATTTCTACTCCTAGTACTTTTAGAGTAGAGTTGCTGCTTCTTTTCATGTTTCTGCTTTATTGTCTCATCTGCAATTCTTCTATCAGAAGCAAACATATTCAGAAACTCCATGTCCTGGCTCGCCTAGCAATAATAGTACACATAGCAGTGTGGTGAAATCAGGCACCCTCCTGCTACTATAAGAGAATGTGAAGTAACGAAGATCCCCCCTGCCACACACACACTCGTGTTTTGGTCCCCCTCACCACTCACCCTGTGAAGAGGAAGGTCATTCTAAGACACCAAGTGACATTCAGGTTCTGCCTGATTGTCATACTCTGCAAGATTCCATACTCTGGGGTGTGAGTAGTTGTGCTGTTGAACTCTTCCCCCAAGAGGGGCTCAGGTTGAGGTTAAAGGGCTCCTGAGGGCAGAAAGGCAGATACTCTCAAAAAAGAGAGTTCCTGTGATCTCGGTGTCATGTGGCTCCCCAAACAATTTCTTGAAGACTTGTAAATGTGACAGTCTGCAAAAGCAGTAGTAGAAGTGACAACTGGGAAAAATTGTGATACCGCTTTCTGTGAATCCCTGAGGACAGCCAGCATGACAAAAGGATCCCTGAAGGGTCAGTGAATTGTTATAACATTCCTAATTATCAGGTGTTTTGGGCTGAGCTTCTTACTGGGAATTCTCTCCTTAATTAACATATCCCTGCCCTGAACATGCTTACAGGTCTCTGCTAATTCAAGAAACAAGGGGGAAAACATTCCAGGAGCTCTGATTTAATTGAAAATATAATAGGTTATGGAATCCTGCTTTTGATTATAGCAACAGACTTTTTTTCTGTTTCTAACTTGTTTTCTGTTGGTATTATGCCTTGATAGAATTAATAAAGTTTCTGGGGATCTGTTATGACTTTTTTTGAGACAAGGTGCTACTCTGTTGCCCAGGTTGGAGCACAGGCGGTGTGATCGCAGCTCACTGAGACTTGACCTCCTGGGCTCGAGCAATCCTCTTACATTCGACTCCTGAATAACTGGGACTGCAGACGTGCACCACCATGCCCAGCCAATTTTTTAACTGTTTTTTTTTTTTTTTGATAGAGATGGGGTCTCACAGTGTTGCTTAGGCTGTTATTGAATTCCTGGGCTCAAGGAATCCCCCTGCCTCAGCCTCCCAAAGTGCTAGAGTTATAGTATTGCAGTTTTTTAAAACTTTATGGCTTAATCTGAACCCAGAAATGCAGATAGGACCTATCTCGTTCTAGTTTTTTTTGATCCTTCGCCTATGTTTTTGGGGCAATTAAACAAATCCTTGTGTTGCTATGTGCATGAATGGGATTTTAGTTCATCTTAAATAGCTGGCATTCATTTAAGGAGTTAGTAGTCTCTGTATACAGCATCACCCTTTGATTTGAACAAAATGGGTCCCTGTTTTAGTACCTGCCCTTGAACTTGAATGTGCATAGGAATCACCTAGAGATTTTGATGTATAGGTCCAGGGTGGAGCCTGGGATTCTCCATTTCTAGCAAGCTCCCAAGGGGAAGTCCATGCTCCTATTTGGAAAACACTTTAAGGAGCATAGCTTTGAAGGGCCCTATTCTGGCCCTTCTCCATCTTCTCTTTTCTCCATGGGATAAGGAGTCTCCAAGTCCAAGGAGGTATGCCTACTTACAGCCTGTGCTTCCTCCTTCTAGACCTTGCTGTGGATATTTGGGGCCTTAAAATTCTCTGCCCAAATGGCCTGAAGCTTTATTCTATTCTTCTCGGGTCTTCTCTGGCTTTTTCTTTAGTTCCGTTTTCCTGAAGTGGGTTTGCTGCAGCCTTAAGGGGAGACCAAGGGACAGCTGTTTTGGGTGAGGGTGAAACACCCTTTATGCTTTAAGATAGATTTTAGGGTGGAAAGAGAAAGGGTCAAGTCAGGTGTGGGAAGCTCTCCCAGCACTGTACCATTCTGGTGCAGAACTCTGAGAAGTTCAAGAATTCTCAAGTCCAGCTGGGCGCAGTGGCTCACACCTGTAATCCCAGCACTTTGGGAGGCTGAGGCAGGCGGATCACAAGGTAAGGAGATCGAGACCATCCTGGCTAACCTGGTGAAACCCCGTCTCTACTAAAAAACAAAAAAATTAGCCTGGCGTGGTGGTAGGTGCCTGTAGTCCCAGCTACTCGGGAGGCTGAGGCAGCAGAATGGCGTGAACCCAGGAGGTGGAGCTTGCAGTGAGCCTAGATCGCACCACTGCACTCCAGCCTGGGTGACAGAGCGAGACTCTGTCTCAAAAAAAAAAAAAAAAAAAAAAAAAAAAAGAATTCTCAATTCCACTTGGCATTCCAGCCTCAGGTTCCTTGAAGAACTTAAAAGGAGAATGCTATTGGCAGTGGGGGCAGGGGCATCCTGGTGGCAGAAGTTGGATGGGGTAAGCAGAAACCTCATGGCATATCGTATATGGGCTTCCATATACTTGCCCCTGTCTTGAAAATGTTGAAGCATGTCTAACTGAGTGAAATCCTTTATTCCTTTATCACTTGACACTCTGCGTATGTTTTCCTTGATGCACATTAGAAATACTCAAATTTGTTAGGCTGCTACATGATATATAGCTCTACGCCTTCAGTTTGTTTTATGAGCCATTCCGCCATCTCTAAATATACTTGTCAGCTGACAACTTCTTTTAAAAATAAGATTTTTAAAAAATATATAAAAATATAAAATTTTGGAAAAAAAGCATTCTATGAAGAAGAAAGTGAGATGATATGCTTTTGAGATGATATGCTAATTTTTATAGACTTCTGTGAAAGTTGGTTCTTGGGGATTACGCTGCTAAGGATCAAAGTTCCTAGCTGGAATGCAGATTTTAGAGCCAATTCTAAGAAACTTGGGAAGGAATGAAGGGTCTTCTGCTGAAACCAGCCCCTCTTGCTCTGCCTTAAATGTTCACCTGCTCTTTTGAAATCTCCTCCTGTGTGTAGTTAACGTCTATGGTTTCAGGGTTTCCACATCCATACATCAGGCAGTCTGCCCAGGACTGAAGGCACTTAGATCTGCCTGACGGTGGGTCTCACTTGGTGTCCCTTGCTGTGCAGGGCTGCTCAGGCTGCCTTTGTCTGACCTCCTGATCCCGGTACCCTACCTGCCTAGGCTAAAAGGACCTCCTGGGCTCCTTTGATTTTGCTCAACCTAACCTCCTATCTGTCTAGACTCTTGCTATCTGCTAGGTCTTTCCTGCCTAGCCAGAGTCTAGGCTCCTTGCCCTGTATATATTGGCATGAAAAAATGAGGGTTTAAAAAGAATGATTTAAAGAAGAGTATTTAAAAAGAACCTTTATTGTATTGCCAAAGAGAGAGAGACTAGAACCATTGGAACAATTTCTAATTGACCTCTCAGTTGAATTGCTTGACTGTTCCATCATCACCTTTATACTTTTAGGAGTATTTTTTTCGTTTGGTACCTATGAGCAGTGTCTTTTTCCTCATCTTTTTGGTTTTTGTTTATCTTTCTTGACATTTTAAGAATGGAAGTGAAATGCACATGGTATAAAATTAATCATTTTTAAGTCCGTAGTTTGGTGGTATTCAGTACATTTGCAATATTGTGCGACTGTCACTTACATCCAGTTTTGAAACATTATCATCACCCTAAAATAAATCTACCCATCAATCGGTAGTTCTCCCTTCTTACCTCGTCTCAGCCCCAGGCAACTACTAATCTGCTTTTTGTCTCTATGTACTTGCATAATCTGGGCATTTCATATAAATGGAATCATATATGACCTTTCATGTCTGGCTTCTTCCACTTAGCATGTATTCAAGGTTCGTCCACATTGCAGTATGTATAGTGCCTCATTCCTTTTTTATAGCTGAATAATATTCCATTGCATGTACATATAACATTTTGTTTACCTATTCATCTGTTGATGGAAATTTGGGTTATTTCCACCTTTTGACTATTGTAAATAGTACTGCTGTGAAGTATTTGAGTACCATTTTCAATTCTTTTGGGTATAATACCTAGGAGTAGAATTGTCAGGTCATATAGTAATTCTATTTAACTTTTTGAAGAACTGCCAAAATGTTTTCCACAGCAGCTGCACCATTTTACATTCCTACTAGTAGTGCATGAATGTTCAAATTTCTCCACTTCCTGGCCAACACTTGTTATTTTCCATTTTTTTGGTAGTCATCCTGGTGGTTGTGTTATTTATTGTGGCTTTGATTTGGATTTTCCTAGTGACTAATGATGCTGAGCAGCTTTTTGAGCAGCTTTTGATATTGTCAGCACATGATGCTACGGTGTTAGTGACTAAGATTCATTACATTGTAGAATATTTGAAAAGCAGACAACTCAGCATTTCTGGCTTCATCCTAGTGTCCTGTACTCTTTGTTGACATCTCAGCGAGTTATGTGAAGTTCCAGTCATGCCATCAAGAGTGATGGGGTCAAAGGTGTCAAGAACATGCTGGGGAACAGAAAGTCTCTTCAATATATGGTGCTTGGAAAACTGGATACCCATATGCAGAAGAATGAAAGTTGACCCCTGTCTCTCACCATGTACAAAATTCAAATCAAAATGGCTTAAAGACTTAAATCTAAGACCTTAAACTGTGAAACTACTATAAGAAAACATGGGGGAAAATCTCCAGGACATTGGTCTGGGCAGAGATTTCTTGAGCAATACCCCACAAAACACAGGCAACCGAAGCAAAGATGGACAAATGAGATCACATCAAGTTAAAAAGCTTCTGTACAGCAACCACCAAAGTGAAGAGACAACTCACAGAATGGGAGAAAATATTTTCAAACTACCCATTTAACAAGGGATTAACTACCAGAATATATAAGGAACTCAAATAACTCTAGGAAAAAAAATCTAATAATCCAGTCAAAAAAATGGGCAAAATATTTGAATAGATAGTTCTCAAAAGAAGACATACAAATGGCAGACAGACATATGAAAAGGTGCTCAACATCATTGATCAGCAGAGAAATGCAAATCAAGACTACAATGAGATATCATCTCACCGTAGTTAAAATGGCTTATGTCCAAAATACAGGCAATAACAAATTCTAGTGAGGATGTGGAGAAAAACGACCCTTCATACGCTGTTGGTGGAAGTGTAAGTTAGTACACCCACTGTGGGGAACAGTTTGGAGATTCCTTAAAAAAAAAAAAAAAAAAAAAAAAAAAAAAAACCAAAAATCGAGCCAATGTAAGATCCAGCTGTCAATCTTACTGCTAGATGTACCTAAAAGAAAGGAAATCAGTATATTGAAGAGATATCTGCATTCCTATGTTTGTTGCAGCACTGTTTACAATAGCTAAGATTTGGAAGCAACCTAAGTGTCCATCAGTGGATGAATGGATTAAAAAAATGTGGTATATATACACAATGTCCTATAAAAAAGAATGAGATCCCGTCATTTGCATCAACATAGATGGAACTGGAGACCATTATGCTAAGTGAAATAAGCCAGGCACAGAAAGACAAATGCGACATGTTCTCACTTATTTGTGGGATCTAAAAATCAATACAGTTGAGCCCATGGAAACGGAGAATAGAAGGATGGTTACCATAGGCTGAGAAGGGTGGTGGGGGGCTTGGGAGGGGGACTGGCAGCGATGGTTAGTGGGTCCAAAAAAATAGAAAGAATGCATAAGACCTACTATTCGATGGCACCACAGTGTCACCATAGTCAATAATTTAATTGTACATTTTTAAATAACAAGTTTGATTGGATTATTTGTAACACGAAGGATAAATGCTCAAGGGGACGGATAACACATTTTCCATGATGTGCTTATTTTATATTACATCCCTGTATCAATGCATCTCATGTACCCCATAAATATATACACCTACTATGAACCCCCAAATTTTTTTTAAAATGATAGGGAGCACACATTTTGGTCTGGGGGGGAAAAGGTCTGATGGAATTTCTAATGCTGAAGGGCAAATATTGTTACATTTGACTAGATGAGAGTTTTCAAAGTTTGTTTTCTAAGGATTCCAAGGGTTTCAAAGGTTGTTTATAAGGTATTGAGGAGGCCATCAGTGAGGTTTAAGACTTAAATGTATTTTGGAGGAAATTACTGGTTTGTGTTTTAAGCTTGGGTAATGGAAACTACTTTTAGAATTAGATCTTTTTTTCTTCTTTCTACAAAATACACCTCCTTCTTCATCATCATCTTGGAATAATGTCTACTTCTCAATCAGGGACCGCACAGACAGCGCATATAATGCGTCTTACCACCTGAATGCGTAAGATTTCTCTGCTTGTTCAACAGTGTTTGCATAAGGAATAAGAGAAAGGAGGGAACCTAACAGTTCTGGCAACATTTATTACCTTTATTATCTTCATTGCTATCAATGTGTGTATTTCTTTTTATAGCTTATTATCTCTTTGACTTAGCTCATTAGCTGCAAATCCATATAAAATGTTCTGTATTTCCCTTTGCCGCTTGTATGTGCAGATCTAATTAAAATCTTAATTCAAAAGCAGGAAAAAGTGATCCATAGTGTTGGGATTCAGTTAAGGAATTAGAGTTGGGGAAAAATGGCTGGAATTGGGCACAAGGGGCTCCTGGAAGGCTATTGTTTTGTTTTTTGATCTAGGCTACACAGGTATGTCACTTTGTGAAAATTCAGTGAGCTTTACCTTTATGATTTATACTCTTTCCTATATGAATGTTATACTTCAATAACCATTTTACTGAAAAATAAAAAGAGAAATGCCCTATTTCCTTCTCAGTGTCCTATATGCTCTTGATTTTAATATAAAGGCTGCATGATTTGAGAACATGGGAAATCCTTTGGTCCCAAGAACAGAAGGAAACAAGAGAATTGGCTTTTCATTAAGTAGCTCTTTATGAAGTAATGCATTATGCTAGATGTCTTACAAAATGCGTGATCTCATTTGATCTTCACCGCAATCCTGTGAAGTGATGTATATTATGACCATCTTGCAGATGGAGAAACTGAGGCCCAGAAAATTTAAGATACCTAGGCTCCTATATGCGCATTGGAGTCAGGAATGGACCCTAGAAGTTCTCTAGCTTCAAAATTCCCTATGGCACATGGTGTCTTTGTGACCTGGTTGATGTTTAATTACTGTTTATTTAAAGGATGAATGAGTTACAGGAAGATAAGTACTATGCTGCCGCTGTAGTGGATCCGGGTTGCGCTGGTTTGGTCTAGCATACAACCTTGCATACAGGTCTCTTGGAATGGACTTGACATGACTCTCACCCACTGGGTTCTCCCTTGATCGAGGCTCTGAGCTGGCCTTCAGCTGGACAAGGCTGAGGGGGCTTAAGAGCCACTGACAGATTGATGGCCTATTAGCTGGAGCGTACCTCTCCTACGAGGGTTCCACCAGGGCTGTCTGTTCTCATTTAGAGACAGGTGTCTGAATGCCTCATCTGCCTGCAAACTGGCAGAAATAATGGACTGGTTAAGAGGCTGGATAGAACAGGATTCTAGAGAGCTGTCAAATGTGATTGCTGAAATGATTTCAGTATGAGCTTATCAGACTGTTTAGGAACAGAGAACAAGCACAGTACATGTTATTTATGGCATTCACACTCTTGCAGCTAGAAACAAAATATAGCACGTTCCAGGCTCAGATTTAAATTAGAATATTCTGGCATGCATGCACAGATTAACTGAACAATAGAATTGGAAGAAAAAAGAGCCTCAGACCTAGATGAGGTGGGGGGGAATATGTCTAATTTTACAGTGCATTTTGAAAATGTTTCAATCCTCAAATGAACTGATTGTCCTTTACCAAATCTGGGAATGAGAAAAGCATCCTAGTGTATCCAGTTGTGAACTATTTTAGCAAAACTCCTGCTGTGAATAATTGCTAAATTATACTGTTTGTGTATTGCATTGTCTTCTTGTGGCTTAAGACCTGGTTGGATGGATCTTTCAGAATCTTCTGGAATCATTGTAGTGACTCTGAAATGGCTAAGGGTTGTTCAGTTAAATAAATGTGTACTTTTAGCCAGGTTACTAACATTGCATCCCAGTGGATTGTTAACTACTATGTGAGTGGAACTGATTACACTGCAGTCGGTCAGGTTGTGTTTGTGTCCAAAGGTTTGGCTCACGTTTATTGCTGAGAGAAAGATGGGGCAGAGTTGGAATGTAAAGGATCCCCATTGCCCTCTCCCTCTCCTTCTCCCTCTCCCACATGTGCCCTTAAATCGTGAGACTCCATGGAATTTAGTATCAGACAGTCCTAGGTTTGACTCCAGCCCCACCTCTTCTCAGCTGTGTAAGTTTTATCTTTGTTTCTCTCTTTTCATCTATAAGAGCGTAATACGACCTTCTTGAAAGGATACTGTGAGGATTAAATGAGATCATATTTACAGTGTTTGACCAATAGAAGTTAATTTTATCACTTTTACCTCTTTTTCCCCTGATAATTTGAATGGATAAAATGATATTGGTAAAAGTGCTTTAATGCATATCTTAAAAATAGTCCAATAAATATGCTTAAAGAAAAGAGATGTCAAAATATCTACTAGTTAGGTTTAGAAGTATATTATTTATCACAAAATGATCTATGTTTAATTGAATTTTTGATCTATGTTTGAGTTGAATTTTTGAACTGCATTATGTATGCAGATGAATTTTTTTCCTTCTGTCTCGTATATGTATACTTAGATAGATAGATAGATAGATAGATAGATAGATAGATAGATAGATAGATTTTTTTCCTCCTTTTTGGGTCGTCTCAAATGCTTTTTGGAAAATGGAGAACAATAAAGTTTAAAGTACATAGATTTTTATGCTTTTGTTGAGCCTTCATACTTCAGTGCATGTTAATGAAAGTCATTGTAGACATTGTTGCTTCATGATAACAAAAAAGCATTATTATTCAGATAGTATAATGATAAAAATAATTTGTGTTTGCTAGGAAAAAATTAATGGACCTATGTTTATGTGACTTGATAATTGAGACTGGTCTGTAGTCTCTCTAATGACACTGCTTCTCAGTAAATACTAAGTGGGTAAATCCACTCTCTTCAACTAAAATTGAGATAGCCACTGGAGTGTTGAGGGCCTGTTTGGTAGAATACCTGTGCATTTATAATCTTGATGTTGGAAGAAAGCCTTTGTAGACTAATCATATAGTCTCAGGTTTTTACTATTTGTAATTAATAATGTTAATGTTCTAGGGATTATGATTAGACTCAAAGCATAGATTATGGAAGCAAATTTGTTCTTCTCTATCATGACTTTTACTTTTAAACATTACCTGTAGCATTTTGTCCTAATTGTAATACTGAATAACCCAGGTCTCTTTCTCTGTTATTTCTCAATAATCTATTGATTATTCCAGAAAGGAGAGCTATTTCATTTATAAAACTCCCCATGGGCAAAAACTATGATTTAAATACTCTTAGTATATTTCTTACCCCTGAATTCTTAGGAATATTTTCTTTTGAGTTGATAATAAGACCTCTGTGGCCTATCCTCTCTTCTTAAAAATTTTAATAATTATGTGAGATTCATGATTAATTCTATCATTTTATCTAAAACATGGGCCAGGCCAGGGACCACTGTGCCTGTAATCACACCTGTAATCCCAGCACTTTGGGAGGCTAAGGCGGGCGGATCACGAGGTCAGGAGATCCAGACCCTCCTGGCCAACATAGTGAAACCCCGTCTCTACTAACAATACAAAAATTAGCCAGGCATAGTGGTGGGTGCCTGTAATCCCTGCTACTCGGGAGGCTGAGGCAGGAGAATCACTTGCACCAGGGAGTTGGAGGTTGCAGTGAGCCAAGATCACGCCACTGCACTCCAGCCTGGCCACAGAGGGAGAGACTCAGTCTCAAAACAAACAAACAAACCAAGGGTGAAAGCGTTGTGTATATGGTCTGATATCTAGAGGCTTTATTTTTCCATCCATCCATTTACTCATCCTTTATTTCAGCACATGTTTGAGTACGTTCTTTTCAGCACATGTTTGAGTACGTTCTTTTCATTTCTTTTTTTTTTTTTTGAGACGGAGTCTCACTGTTGCCTAGGTTGGAGTGCAGTGGTGCCATCTTGGCTTACTGCAACCTCTGCCTCCTGAATTCAAGTGATTCTCCTGCCTCAGCCTCCCGAGTAGCGAGGATTACAGGTGTGCACCACCACGCTTGGCTAATTTTTTGTATTTTTAGTAAAGATGGGGTTTCGCCATTTTGGCCAGGCTGGTCTCGAACTCCTGACCTCAAGGTGATCTGCCCGCTTTGGCCTCCCAAAGTGCTGGGATTACAGGCATGAGCCACCGCGCCCAGCCTTGAGTATGTTCTATTACTCCTCACTGTGGTTAAGTGCTAGGGATCGAGTGATGAACAGGACAGGCATGATTACTGCCCTGTGGAGATTACTGAACTGTAGGGGAGATGGATACCAATCTAAGAATCACAGATCTAAATTGGTCATATCCGTGATAAACAGGAGGAAGCAGTCTAATCAGTGACGTTGGAAAAGATTGTGACAATTGAGCTGCGATACAAAAGAAGAAGAATTAAGTAAATCTTGCCTGTAATCTTAAAAGTCCTGGCCTCTATCTTTGCGCTGTGAATTGGTACAGTTTTATCAGCAATCAGGAAGAGCAGACCTCTCCCATGCACTCCCTGTGTTATGCGAGGCAACCTATGTATCATACACTCTGAGCTTCCCACCAGTAAATCATTGTGAAAAAACAGGAGAAATGAAGAGACCTAGTTTCCTGGGCTTCATTTAGTTCTGCCCTAATTAGATTTAAGCAGTGGCCACATGGAGCAGCCCCATCTGTGTCTGCTACCTTGGCTGCTCCAAAAACTAATGGGGCTGATTCAAGAATAAGTGTGTTCCTACAGGGATGCAAAAAAAAAATAATTAATTCTATCCACACAGTCATTATCATGACCTTCATTTTGATTCTTGATGTGATGACAACCGTATTTGCAGCTTGTACAGCCGTGATGCTAATTAGAATGGAAACATAGCACTTTGGATAAACTTCCTTTTTGAGAAGGTTTATTTAATTCACTGTACAGTCTCAGTCTGAACACCTGCAGACAGACTGGGGGTTGCATGGATTTGACTGGCTATTAGAGAATTGCCTCGCTCTGGCTCTTGCCATCATCACTTTGGGAAAAATTAACTTTAATGGACTAAGCAGCACTATATAACTCTGCCTGTCAAACCATCTGTGGAGGAGGACCACTGAATTTTTTTTTGTTTTTTTGTTTTTCCTTCTTAATTTTATCCTCTATGAATGAAACATGGTCTTACTCTTCATGACTAGATTCACCACCCTTGTTTGACAACCCTGTATCCAGCCTATACCCTGTTTAACGAGCATTGAGGCCACTGATCACAGCAAAGTCAAAATGCTATATGAGTTTCTAAACGCTCAGTTTCTGTACTTACCTAATTGAGGGTCAGTAACAAAGTTTGTGAACCAGCACCGTCAGTCACATGCATAAAGGCTTCTGTCTTATTGCAACAGGAAGGAGAGGAGATGGGAGCAAACCAGAGCTGCGAATACTTGCTGGTCTCTGACCTCTTGTGGGATGAGCTCTGTATTGACACCTTCTTTCCCCTTATCCTTTGTCTTGTAGAAAACCTGAAAGTTCAAGCACACAATATTGCACTTGGCTTTCAGAGGCAATGCTCGCTCTGTGGGCCACAAAATCTAACACTTCTCTTAACATAAAAAGGATTTTGGGAAAGTTCTGACACTTTCTTGCAGGTGATTTTTCACCCACCGTCTGGAGTTTTTGGCAATCTTTATATGTTTAGGAACAAAAGCAAACATGTCCTTGATGACACTTTTTTAGGGTCTGATGGCCAAGCTAGCAGGCTCGCTTTAGATTCTGTTCCCAGGGTTTCTTTGGAAAACGATAAAAAATCGCAGAATGAAGTTTTGTTTAAATTTTCTGAATACTTTCCCTGCCTAATGCTGTGTTGGGTACTGCACAGGACTTAAACTAAAAAGGAAAATTTGTTCTTGAGTACCAGGAACTTAGAATCTAAAACAAATAATGCAGATAGCTCAAACCATGTGTAGCACTGGATAAGGACTGGGCACTTAAAAAAAAATTTAAGTATGTTTTTAAAAAAACATTTGATCACTGGAGTTCAATATATAAATGCTTTCCTTTACAAACCTATATAATTTGTTTTCAAATATGTTGAAGTTTTATCTGTGCGTAATAAATTACATTCTTTTAGAGAGAGAATGCAGTGGGATTTGCAGCTGTGTATCTCCATGAAATCACTACCATAAACAAGACAACAGAGAGAACATTTTTATCACCTCCGAAGTTGCCTCGTGTCTCTTTTTTATCCATTCTTCTTTCAGCCCCTGGCCCCAGACAGCCACTGATCTGGGTTTTGTCACTGTAGATTAGTTTGCATTTTCTAGAATAAATGATATCATATAGTGTATACTTTCTTGTGTCTGGTTTCTTTCACTACTGTAATCACCTTGAGATATTCATCCATGTTTTTGCATGTATCAGTAGCTCTTTTCTTTACCTTGTGGATTACTATTTCACTGGGTGGATACATACCATATTTTGTTTACCCACTTCCCTATGGGACCATTTCCAGTTTTTGACTATTGTGAATAAGAAGTCCATGAACACTTGTTTACAAGTCTCACTGTGGAGAGATGTTTGCATTTCTCTGGGGCAAATTACTAGCATTGAGATGGCTGGGTCATAGGGTAGGCGTATGTTTAACTTTTTAAGGAATCAGGACAGGGCATTTTTCTAAATCCAGCCACCAAGCAGTGCATACATATTTGCATTTTAGAAAGTTTAATATTTTTTGCATAAATGGATAGAACCAGGTTGGGGACTGGATAAGGATTTTTCCATTAAAAATGCATGCTGAAAATGTGCTCTTATAAAATATACTCTTAAAAAAGGGGGAAAACCTAAGATATGAATGGAGTGAATTATAGTCATCAAGGTATCAAACCAAGCGCAGGACCTGAGATGTAAGCTGTAGCATTTCCTAGCCATGTAGTGTGCATCAGCTGCTTAATCTCTCTAAGGCCTCTTTTTGCTTATCTGTGAAATAGGGATGATATTAGTGGGCTGACATTTTAGCAGGCTGCTGTAAGAATTAAATGAGAAATTCTATCTAATGGTCCTAACACAATGCCTAGGCATAGCAAGTCTTTAGACACTAAGTTGTCACCACCTGTCTTATATTTAGGGAGGGATTTGATCAAACCATCTGAGAAGTACCTAAGTGCTTTGGAGACTAAAAACAAACAAACACAATAACCGAGCCACTATTTATGTTTTCTAAAACATATATATATATATATGTTTTCTTTGTGACTGTGTATTTCTGGTTTCTACTCTTTGGCTAAGGAGGACACCCAAATAACTGCTGTGGGAGCTTCAAATTTTAGAGATATGTTGTTCCCGATAAACTGGAAAAACTATTGCTTTGTGAATTACCCAGGTGAAGCCCAGCTGGTCACATGCTGGAAAAATTTCAGAAAGCTTGGCAAGTGTTTTTGCAGCTTGTTTCTGACGGAATACCTGGATACTTCTTAGAGCTAGCTCAAGGAAAGTCTCTAAGCCCTAAGGTATCCCAGGAGGAACGTGGCAATAACCTCATTCTGTTAAGTGCAATGTTATATTAATTGAAAATGAGGTTCTACCAGTGTTCAACTATTGAATAGGAAATCTGACTAATTTACAACGGATGCTGACATTTGTAAAGCACAAAATAGTGAGAATTTACCCAAGCCTTGAAGTTACCACATATCAAGCAGATATGAAGCTACAGATTACCGTATTCTGTGATGATGTGCTGTGTATAGGATACAATCTTGTCTCTACCTGATGGTGACATTAACTTATTAAACTAAACATTAGTTAGCTAAGTTTGGTTAGGATAGGTTTTGCAAAGGAACATGAGAAATCTCGTATTCAGTTGCATCAAAACCACATATAAAATGTTATAAATCATTTAAAGATTAATATGAATTATTGATTCAGGTTTGTTCTTTGATAGCCCACATTAGGTAGTTTGAACCATCCTCCAAAGTTGGTTTTTATCTCTAATGGAGTGTCGTATGGTGTGTATACACATATACATATGCATGTACAGATATTATAGCATACTATAGTGTATACATATGCATGTACAGATATTATAGCATACTATAGTATATACACTTTGTACGATGTAGTAAAATGCTAAGGTGACAGTTTCAGAGACTTTCTGAGCTCTTTCAGGGACTCGTCCAAGAACTGCAGATGCTCAGTTCTGTTAGTCTTGAACGAGTCCTGCATCTGAACTGTGTCTTTTTCAATCCCTAAGACTGAATACTTTCTCTCACGCGTAGAAATCTCTGTGCTGCTCTATTTTTGGAACTGTGAGCAGGTGGAAGTTGATTTGTGGTGAGTGTTTCTGTGGCTGTGATCAGGAGATACACGACCAGTATCATTTGCTTACATCAGGGTGGCAGCAAGAGAGAATCTGAAACACAATCCTCCATGTGTGCTGCTGGTAATTATTTGCTTTGTTCTTGCAGCTCGACACTAATTCTTATAATATCAGACATTTATAATCTGACACTATGTAAATAATTGGGAGAAGTCTAAAATGCATCTCATAGCTGGAAGCTCAGGCTTTTACTGCAAAATCTATTACATCTCAAGATTAGAACAAAGGTGAAAAGCCTGGTGACAGAATCCATGTCACTGCATAAGTATGTGGTTTGTGCCTCTTAGATTGCACATAAAGCCAACCTAATTGGTTTAAAGGATGAAAAACCATCATGCTCTTATACTAAACAAAAGGGTTGGTGAAATTTTTTCAGATTGACCAGGTGTTTGGGTGTGATGTAAACGTAAGCACTCAGTGAACAGCATGCTTGGTTTGAGAGGGGCCTTGACAACCCAAATGTCTGCCAGGAAGAATGGCAGTGTGCTCATAGCACCCAAGCATTTTTTGCACCAGTCTTAAGAAAAAAACAAAACAAAACAAAACAAAAAAACAGAACTTTCCCTTAAGTTATCCTCCCCTTTTACAGCCATTCCTACCATAAGGGCAGCTGTTCCTGCTGCACACCAGGAGGAATGCCCCTGACTTAGCATCCCTGCATGGGCTGTTCCCTTTGCTTTGAACTCTTCTCCTGTTACCCACTTTCTAACTCTCTCGCCTCCTTCAAGGCTTTGCTCAGACGTCACCTTCTCCATAAGGTCTACTGTTACCATTGTATTTAAAATTGTAGGCTAGGTGCAGTGGCTCATGCCCGTAATCCCAGTGTTTTGGGAGGAGGTGGATCACTTGAGGCCAGGAGTTCAGGACCAGCCTGGGCAACATAACAAAACCCCGTCTCTACAAAAAAAAATTTAAATATTAGCCAGATGCTAATTTTTTAAGTGGCATGCACCTGTAGTCATTGCTACTTGTGGGGGACTCGTGGTGGCCTGAGGCAGGAGGATTGCTTGAACCCAGGATTTCGAGGTTACAGTGAACTGTGATTGCCCCCCTGCACTCTAGCCTGGGCGACTGAGACCCTGTCTCTAAAAGTAAATAAATAAAAATAAAAATAAAATTGCAGCCGGCACCTTCCCCTGATGCTCACATTGTCGATCTCCCATACCCTACTCTAATTTTCCTTTTCTTTTCCTCCATAGCATTTATCGGTATGTAGCATGCTATAGGCTTTACTCATTTACTCTGTCTCCTGCCTGTTGTTGATCTCCCCTGCCTTGCCTCTCCACTGCCCTCTCTGAGAGCAGAGGTCTTTGCTGCATTGTTCATTGGCAATGCAAGTGGCACATAGTAGGCACCAACACATATTTGCTAAGTGAGCATGTTTATGGTGTGAGTGCTGAAAAAATATACACAGTGGGTGGTACAGCTGCCAAACAGTGAGGCTGTGGGATATCATCAGAGATCTGCATGTGGCATCTATTCCTACCTCTGTATTTCTTTACTGGCTCTGTGATGTCAGGCAAATGACTTAACCTCCTGGGCCACCATTACCTTCTAATGATCCTCAAGGATGATTGTGAGGGACAAAGGAGTCACAAAGATGAGAGCACCATTTAAACTTTAAACGCCATTCCGTTAGAAATTCCATCTTTTGTTATCAAGCTTTAATGTTCCAAAGAGTGAACATTCTTTATATTTTCATCTAATTCCTAACCCCATCCTTCATCCCGCATCAAATGGATTGAACTAGTGTTCATCAACTGCCTGCTTAATGACATTGTGCCAGGTGCTTGACTCACGTCACCTCCTTGCCCCTTACCACCCCTGCGTGAAGTAACTGCTGCTACCTCATGCCTTAATAGGACTTCGAGACCCAGACGGGGCACACACAGTAAAACACCTGGAATTTGAACCTCAGCCTGTCACATTCAAAGATTATTCACACTTGCTTTTGTAAGCGAGAACACAGGATCTTTCTTTTCTAGTCAGGGAAAACTGGTCTCGTTAGCTTATCCCCATTTATATTCTTTCCCTCCATTGCAGTGATTCCCAAGGGGCATGGATCAGAATCACTGGGGAAACTTTCTTTTTCTGAGTGTGTATACCTGCCTCCCAGGGGATTGGGAATCACTGACAAAGCTGTTCCCAAGGGACTATCAGATCCCAGAGTTTCGGTGGAACACAGTAGAGAGCCACTGCACCTTTGATTTGGAAAGTACTCTCTGTCACCCTCCTCAGCTTTTCCCTTCTTGAAACCCACTAACCCCAGTCAAGATCCCAATGATAGCCAAGAACCTGTGAAGCCCCTTACATTTTCTTCTGTTTAACAGGCTTAATTTAATTCAAAGATGATAAACAATGACTTGAAAAGTACACCCCAAGTGTTCCTTTAGTTTATGGGAAACAACCAGCAAGAGAAGTAATTCATCTTGCTTCCTTCCTTAGTGACTTCTCTTTCAGCGGTGGGTTCTGGGGACAGATATGTGCATCCCTGCCCCGAGGCTGCCAGAGCCAGTCCCCTGTAACCGAGGAGAGAGGATAAAGAAGCAGAGCCTAGAAGTAATATCTAAACCTCACCCTAATTGTTCATTTTATATTCAGTTCTCCTCCTGTGAGGATGTGACGAAGGCCTAGCAAGCAATCAAGTTGATTTCAGTTTTCCTACCTCCTTTCCTTTCTTCCTGCCTTCCTTTTCAGATGACTTGATAATTGTGATTCCTTTATCAGAAGAGTTTTGTCTCTCTTTCAATCCAAGATTCGAAAATGCACGTGTTTATGAGGATTCTCACAGCACTGAGATGTAGTTGTGTTTTATTAGAATTAGGTTCCCCAGTAAGGGGCTGGGCCTTGGGACAAGGTCTGCCCCCTTGGCTGGTGGGGAAGCTGCCATATTAAAAAGACGTTAGTTTCATTCGGCGTGGTCAATTCATCTCACAGTCCTACTGCCCATGTTCCAATTACATACTGAACTGACTGACCTTTGCAATCACACAGCTTCTGCTGAATTCTTTTCATCAGAGACTTAGTGCCCATCCTTCAGTATTGTTGAAAAACTACCACTTTGGAAGCATGTATTTTTAGGAGGGGTATTTCCCCTGCGCATTCTTGGATTTCTCTACCCACACTCTGATGCCAGGCTGTGCATCCTGGGTTCTATCTTTGTCTGTGACTCTTCTCCTCCTGAAAATCCCCACAAACGTCACTGTGTATCTAAACCCTCGCCACCTTTCACAGGCTCTCTCTGATCATCTCTACTCTGGGAACACTTCTAAGACTACTTCTGCTCAAAGAGAGATGTCTCCCTTCTCTAATTGCTTATGTTTCCCTGGTTTCTATCCCTCATGTGACATTTGTATACTGCGTTGTATTGTGTGTGTGTGTGTGTGTGTGTGTGTGTGTGTGTGTGTAAGCTTCCACAAATAGATTGCCAACTTCTTGGACAGTGTACCTTTTGTCTACTTTGTATCTTTTGCATTCAGCACCCAAATTACATCTTGTGTTGGTTGAAGAAGGACATGCTGCTTGCTATTCCTGCTTCAGAGTGTAGACTGGTCAATGAACAGTTAAACCACGCTGACTAATTATAGTTGTTTCTCTAGAACTAAACCAGCATCTCTCTTCACCTAAGAAAATGCCTAGCCAATGCACAGAGTCATATACAAAGCCAGTCTGTAGTAAGAACCGACCTTTGCAGATATCTGGGTGGCAGTGTGGTGGGAAGAAGTCTAGAAAAACGTAGTGATTCCTGAAAGAGAAAGGTTTGCAGAGAATAAAGGCCAAACTGCCCTTCTCAGAAGCACTCAGGACCAGATGACAGGCACATGATGGCCGATTGAATGGTTGTTCCTGGACATTGAAAGCATTTTGCAATGTGATTGTTCGGCTTGTGGATCGGGTGTCAGAAAATCTCTTGGGCTGCATTACCCAAGAGTGAGACCTCAGCAGTTCCTTGTGCCGTTTAAGTGTTTGTGTTCACTTTAGTTATCATCTGATCATATGCCAGCTGGTAATGGGATTGTAGTGGCTTTGCACAACAATGGAGTCCTAAAAGAGCTGAGAAAACCTGACAGATTTGGTGAGTGGCAGAATCCTTAGATGTCTCATTTAATGCTGGGTGATTTAGTGCATCCATGTGGAGGAGTTTTTTCAAGTCCACATCAGAGCAGAGCAATTGTGGAAAGACATCAGAGGCTTCCCTGAATGAGATGGCGTGAGTGGGCAAAGGCAATTATTGCAAAAAAGCTCAGAAATCTCAAGGCAGAGGAGTTGCATTGCTTTTCAGCATTGGGGAACCTCTCTGTCACTTCACATGAAATCTTCTGAAATGCCCCATTGGCATTTCTGAATTGATGTATTATGTCGAGCTCATCAAGTCCCTTTGTTCTGTTTAGAAATGCGTAATTCTTCTTATTTACTTAAATGTAGAATAGAAATGAGAAAGTAAAGGAATCACAAAACTTAAGGTCCCACTATAGAAGGAAAATAAGACAGCTTGGCCAGGAGCTCATTTTAAGAAACAAAGGGAATTTCAGTAGTTTTGGAGTCTTCCTGACTTCATGGTTAGACTCCATATAAAAGAGTTTCAGATGTCCAAGGCTTTTTATGAGATGACAGTGCTATGTGGCCATTGACTTTCTGGGTGAGGGGTGTTTGGGGTTAGCCAGTCATTCACTCACTCAGTTTACTTTGAATGTAATGAACTTGAAGTGGAAAACGTGACTCATTTTGAATTACCATTTGGTGACTTATGCAGAGAAGAAATGCTGTGTGTAGGACAGTTATAATAGTACTATACGCTTAATAGCCTTCCACAAACAACCTTTGAATTCCACAGGCATGTATAATTGAGACAATTTATTAGCTATACAGTATTTACCAAATTCCTATTGATGACGGCCAAGTTGGTTATGATGGTCGTTGTGGAGGAAAATCTTTTTTTTTTTTTGAGACAGAGTCTCGCTCTGTCGCTCAGGCTGAAGTGCAATGGTGTGATCTCGGCTCACTGCAACCTCCGCCTTCTGGGTTCAAGTAGTTCTCCTGCCTCAGCCTCCCAAGTAGCTGGGATTACAGGCGCCTGCCACCACTCTCAACTAATACTTTGTATTTTTGGTAGAGATGGGGTTTCACCTTGTTGGCCAGGCTGGTCTCAGACTCCTGACCTCAGGTGATCCACCTGCCACAGCCTCCCAAAGTGCTGTGATTACAGGTGTGAGCCACCACGCTTGGCTGGAAAATCCTTATTATTGTTGTTGAACTTCTGTTGTAGACAGGATAGATATAACTTCATATTTGGGATGGGAGGATGGGAGAGGGTGTTCTCAGCTTCACAAAAGGTGAAAATTTTCAGGTAACATGTTATGATATTTCTAGGGTAGACATAGTTCAGTGCATGCTGCAAATGAGAGTTTCCTCTGTCTTTTTTAGGCTGTAAATATTTTATAGTTAACATCTCATTAACATTTTGTGAAAGAACAATGACATTGCCTTACTTTGGTATCAGTTTCCAGGAAAGGCAGTGTAGAAGAAAGAAGATTGAGGAGAAGTTTAGACTCTTTACCTGGGCAATTCTCTAATGCTACCTATTTACTCCCTCAAAAATCCCCTTCCTCACATCCCTGCACACACGGCCTTCCATGCCATGGTCAGCTAATTCTAATACATCTTTTAGATTTCCTTTCAAATGTCACTTTCTCGTAGATACTTTATCTAATCCCCAGGTTAGGTCAAATCCACATGTGCTCTTATTGGATACTATGTTTTCTCTATAGCTTTCACTTTACTGGCAGTTAAATATTTGATTGTGTAAATAGTGGTTTATTATCTATCAATTCTTTTAGAATGAAAGTTCCATGAAGGGAAGGGTCTGTCTTAGTGTTCTTTAATCATTTCCAGAGTCTGGCGTGGTGACCTCAGAAAGAGCTCAGTGAATGTCGAAAGGAATGAAAGAACCAGTGAGTGAATGGTTGAATTGTCCTAGCTCTGCCAGTATTCAGTCCTGTGACACTGGGTAAGCCATTCAAGTCTCTCCAGGTCTGAGTGTGTACCTCTGCACTTTGAAGGCACTGGACGAGGTGATTTCTGTATTAGTTTCCTGTGGCTGCCCTAACAAAGTACCCCAAATTGGGTGGCTTAAAACAAATCTATTCTCTTTCAGTTCTACAGGCTAGAAGTTTTCAATCAAGTTCATGGGCAGGGCCATACTTACACTGATGGCTCTAAGGAAAAATCTTTCCTTGCCTCTTTCTAGCTTCTAATGATTGCTGGCAATTCTTGGCATTTCTTGGCTTGTAGCTACATCACTCCAATTTCTGCCTGCATTTTCACATGGCCATCTTTCCTCTGTGTGTCTTTGTGTCTCTCCTCGTCATAAAAACACCATTCATTTTGCATTAAGGGCCCACCCTACTTCAGTATGACCTCATCTTAACTAATTACATCTGCAGAGACTCTATTTCTAAATAGTGTCAAATTCTGATGTCCCCAGTAGACATGAACTTTGGCAGTGGTGGGGAGGCAGTGGACACCATTTACCCCAGTACAATTTCTAAGGCCACTTCTCAATTTTCTGATTCTGTGACTTAACCTTCTACTGTTCTTTTCTCCCATATTCAAGGCCCCATTCTCTCCATACTGGTTTTAGAAACCTCGTAGGTTTCATTGAGGCCAAATCCAGGCATTGGTTTTGCCACCAGAAAGGCAAGTATC
The DNA here is from genome assembly GCF_009828535.3 of Hylobates moloch. Classification (NCBI taxonomy): domain Eukaryota; kingdom Metazoa; phylum Chordata; class Mammalia; order Primates; family Hylobatidae; genus Hylobates; species Hylobates moloch. The sequence continues at coordinate 74,668,154 of NW_026652294.1, forward strand.
AAAGCTTACTGGCTGAGAGAAAATGTTGAGTTCATGGGGGTCTTCTTGATTCTTGGGCCACATGTGAAGCCTCTTCTGCAATGTGTCTGCCTTTGGTTTTTCAAGGCTCTCTCAGAATCGCGGTGAGCCACGTGGTACCACTGCATGAAGAAGTAAAAGGCACTCCCCTGTCTTTGGGATTTGAGCATTCTTGTGCTGAAATACAGCCCGCCCAACTGTACATGAAGGCCCTAGCCTCTCTCACTTCCTGACAAATCTACCTGGACTTAATGTTCATGTGCTTTGCCTTGTCCCTTCACAGTTGGATCATCCAGATTTTATCTCCTACCTATCCTGTCTGTGACAATACTAATTCATGGAGGAGTTCTGCCCCTCAGACTTTATTAACTCAAGACTTCCTCTTGCCACTGAAAGATCAAGCACTGACTGGAAAAGTGAAGAAAAGGTGGCCTAGTACTTTCTACCCAGAGAATAACTTCAGCCAATAATAGTATCTCTTGAGCCCTCCTGTGTTCTACATTTGATAGAGAAGCCAAATGAACACTTACTGAAGTCCTACTCTGTGCCAGGCCCTGTATGCAGGCTATAAACGTATAGATGTGTATACAGATTAGTCTTTTATTCATATTAAGTTACTTAAATGCTACAGTCATATAGAATGAAACAATGAATTTCCAAGGACAGACAGTTGATTATATCATAAGTATACCTTGAATCTTAATTATTACAGCTTCCTTGGATATTGGGAATAAAAGTCACAACAAACCTTTAAAAAAGAAAATATACAAGGAAGAAAGAGAGTTTGCTATGGAAGCAGTATTTAAGCTCATAGGCTGTCTAAAAGTCTGTCACGTAAGTCTTTCAGCTGCTTAAAGTCTGTAGTGGCTCTTCCTCTGGGAAGTGGATGCACTGACTTTTGGGAGGCTGGGGATGTGGGATGTCATAGGCCACGAGAGAACCCAAATTTCCTTACAGGCATCACCAACAACTACCCTGTCACAGAGAGCTGAAGATGCCCAAAGGATACCACATTTTTGCTCTATTTCCATATAAGAAGCCAGAGACACCTGTAATCTCAGCACTTTGGGAGGTTGAGGCAGGAGGATCACATGAGGTCAGGAGTTCGAGACCAGCCTGGCCAACATGGCAAAACCCCATCTCTACTTAAAATACAAAAATTAGCTGGGCGTGGTGGCGGGCACCTGTAATCCCAGCTACTCTGGAGACTGAGGCAAGAGAATTACTTGAACTCGGAAGGTTGTGGTTGCAGTGAGCTGAGATTGTGCCATTGCACTCCAGCCTGGATGATAAGAGCAAAACACTATCTCAAAAAAAAAAAAAAAAAGGAAGATCTAAGATGTGAACAAATAGAAGGCAAAGATCAAGACAGATGGTGGCTAGGGTCCACCAGTCCCCACATTTCCTGGCAGCTCATTAAAGAACATAGTGGTTTTCACAAAAATGTATGGAAGAATGTTTTTACACACTAGTCCAACAGAAACATGAATCACAGTGTCCTCAAGAAATTGCTTGAATATCTAAAAAGCACCAAGGAAAAGTTTATGTGCCCAGTGTCCTTTAGAAAATTATTGGAAGGAAGTTAGAAATGATCATTGACTGTTTTGTGTGTGTGTGTGGGTTTATTTTTTTCCCCGATACAGGTAAAAGAAGACATATAACCATCACCAAAAAGAATTTGGTTTGCTAGATGTTCTATATTGGTTCTTCAAAATGTACACTGACTATTTTTAACCACACTCGTCTAATACCTAATAGAAATTCATCGGTTTGTTTATTCACCAGGCATTTATTGATGTTGCTCATGCCAGGCATTGTGGTGCCTGGTGTAAGACGTCTGAGCTATGGAAAACACTGCCCCGTACTTGCAGTGTTTGCAGCCTAATGAGTAGGTATGAAGAGGTAATGGGATAGTGGTTTAGCCCCTATACTTAAGAAATTTCTCTGAATAGCACATAGAAAAGTTAGAAGGGGTTTTGTTGTATGTTTTACATTTTTTTCTTTCTTCCCATGATGTTTGTTTTACAGGAAGGCTTTCTGCAAATGGAAGAAAGATCTCAGTGCCTCTAATATCTCCCCCTCCCCTGTCACCTTTCTGACTTCTGCTGCCAAAAGTAATCATTTTTAATGAGAGTTCTCAACCATAACAGTCTGACTTTTCAAAGCAGTGCTGGAAAGAGAGACCAATCTCTTGGCGGGTGTGTCAAAACAATAAAAAAAAAAAATGTTAAGAGCCGTTATGCCCAGTTTGCCATGAATACCTAGAGTTTCAGGAAAGGTAGAATCAAATGAAAATGAAGTGTCAGAGTAAGGTGTCTGGCGTACCAAAGCAAACTGGCCAGATGAAAGTAATTCACCAAAAATCAATTAGAAAATAAAGATCATAGGGCAATTCCCTCCTATTCAGTGAGGTCAGCTGGACTAGAGACAGAGGGTCCAGGGCAGTTCACCACTATTCAGCAGGTAGATGGGTTGCCAGGTCTTAGCTCGGGCAGCTTTATATCCTAGACCCTTTGTGAATGGGCTGCCCGTACATCTCTGTGAATCATTGAGAGTACCGTGCACACCACATAGCCCAACATCTGTTCCCCAAGGCCTTGCTGATAGGACCTAAGACACTCAGGCCCCTAAATGCCGAGTGCCTCGTAACAAAACACATTTCTGTATTCTCTTTGTCTTCTGGTCATTTGCTTCTGTTTTCGTCTTTCATTTGACCGCAAACTCCTTGAGGACAGAGACTCTGTGTCTTACTCACCCTGTTCTCTCCCCTGGGCCTGGCAGATGACTCTTATAAACCCGATTCTCCAGTGCCGCACCGCAGCAGCTGCTTGCCACCCTCTTTGTGCTCTGTGCAGGCTTTATTTATTTGAACATCTGCTGTAGTGCTTCCAATTCATAAAACTGGCATGCATTTTGGACTCTGCTTTTATTAAAGGGATTTGCAAATAGGGTGTTTCAGAACCTCAGGATTCTGCGAGTATGGGGAATAAAATGTAAGTGAGTGGTCAGTCCATCTACCTCCACTCCCCGCTGAGCTCCTATGCATCTTGAGTCGCTCAACTTTAACCTATTTTCTATTTTGCGATTTTTTAAAAATAAAGGTTCTAGTCTAAGTACATCCGTACACTTGCATGCATATCTACATACATATCAGTGCATGATTACTCCCAGGAACATTTTCCTAACGGTAGCACTTTGGAACCTCCATCAGGTTAATGGGTTCTTAAGTCAGAGTTTGGTCTAGAACACAGCACCCACTCTAGATATTTGATGCACAAAGAGATTTAGTAAAATTCTGCCTTACAGAACTATTAGAAGGGCTGGTGGAGGATGGGACAGGGAAAACTGTATCTGGCTTTCTGAAGATTAGGAGGCTACAGAAATCAAAGGAAAGAGTCACAGATGATCTCAGCCTCTTATGAAACCAAAGCAGGTGATTTTCACGGGAAAGTCTGGAAGCTGAAGCAAATTTCATGTCTGTTCTTTCACACGGACCTGCCTGCTATTACCAGAGAGGAATTGTGGCTTCTTCTTCACTTCTGCTTTCCATGTTGTACACAGATGCCTCTCAGTGGTAGACCGTAACCTGGAGCCCTGCAGTAAGGGACTTGGAGCTATGGAGTATTCCTGGGCTTCTAAAGGGGAGAGGAATGGTAACTCTGGGCGAGTCTGAGAGCTTTGCCTGTAGGAAATAAATTAATATTTGCAACTGCCTTGTGAAGTGATTGATGTTATCATCTTCCCATATTGCAACTGAAAACACTGAAGCACATCAGGTTGAATAACTTGGCCAAGGTTATATGTCTAGTAAGTGGCAAAGTTGGGATTAAGAGTCCAAGCCATCTGGGACCCAAGCCTGTGTTCTTGACCCCTATGTGTGCGGCTCTCCATTGACAGCTATTCTATCTTGTTACCCCTGCCCTCACCCCACCCCAGGGGAGGTCCCTGGAGATATTTTTTATTGCCACAACTTGGAGGGTGCTACTGGAGTCTAGTGGGGAGAGGCCAGGGATACTGGCCCCTGCCACAATGAAGAATTACTTAACCCAAAATGTCAGCAGTGCTGACATAGAGACCCCGTGCTCCACACTCTGCTGTGCAGTTTGGCAGAGGAAGACTTGGGAGCAGAAGGGGCTATCGAAAGCCCCTACTACTTGAGAGCCTCCTTTGCGCCCTATGACCAGGGCGGCCAGACCCCTCCTCAGACCCCGCTTCTAGCTGCATAAGGGGCCACTTCTGCATGTGCAGTGAATCCACGTGGACCTGCCCAGGTTGGAGGGCGGGAGGCTCCTCCTGTGCCTGAGGTTGTCAGATCCCTGAATGTTCAGCCCACCACTCTGGTGGCGCCTGTCGTGTGTTTCAGATGCAACACTTTGCCTATTATTTCTCCTCTTTGCTCTTCTGGAACTGCCATTCTTCTGCCGAATATAACACAGAGCCTTGGGGAGCATTAGAACAACTTTGGCTCTAACCATGGCCCCGACCACCTGGCCAGCAGGAATGTGCTGCTGCCTCCTTCCCCCAGTTCCCAGCACGAAGCTGGTCCCAGTTCTGCTCTCTGATGGGAAGTTATGTGGAGGGCTGCAGGTCTCAGGGCCAGGGCCATGGCTGCACCTTGCTGGCCAGCAGGGATGCCGCCCATCTTCTTGAGTGGCAGCTGGCGCCTGTCACATGTGTCCTGGTGGTGTCTCTGTTGGAAATGAGGAGTGATCTGTGCCAGCTGGCTTGTCAGCTGTCACAATAAACAATAAGCATGAACCACCTTGTGTCTGCAGCACAGTTGAGGGGCTGTCTTTGCACACGGGCTGTGCGAGGGAGGTGGGCAGCCTCCTCATGCTCCGTGTGAGCAATTTTCATTCTGTTGTTTTCTCTTGCACATGGTGTTCTGGAACCGCTCTGGAAGGAGAGAGAAAGCGAGCAAGACTGACTCAGTGTTTGAACTTAGATTCTGTCACATTAATCTATAAATTCATCATTTTCTTTTGAGTAAGAGAAGAGAAGGAATATAGGAGGGTCAAGTGGATGAGTTGCATGTGTGGCTCCGGTTCAGGAGTGTATCTGTCTCATGCCCTGCAGAATGCCAACCTGTGAAGAACACATGCTATAGTGGAAAGAGCCCTAGGCTGTGAGTTGGGGACCTGAATTTTACTTCTGACTCTGCTGGGTCAAGTGCATAACCATGTTAAATTACCTCACTTCTCCTCATCTCCATTTCCTCACCTGTAAAAGGTAGATGTTGGAACAGGGTCATCTCTAAAGTTTCTTTCAACTCTGAATGTCACTGGCTTTAGAGTTCAATTGGTGGCATTTAGACCAGGGTCAGAAGCCTCCAGATTCCCAGCCTGTGGCTCTTTTTATGTCACAGAATTCACATAAGCAAGCACGTGGGGCATGTACTTTGTGAATTGCTCACAGTCTAGGTGGGGAGATGAATACAGAGTCTTCTGAGAGTCACCAGCTGGCCACAGAAATCAACTTTTGCCCCTCTGTTAAAAGATGTCAAACTAAGGATAAGGGAACACCTGGAGGTATGTCACCTACACAGAATTCTGCAAGCCCCGCTTCTGTTGTCTAGGGATCTTAGTAGGGGCTGGATTTTGAATGTATACTGGGAGCATTTTGAACAAACACATTCTGTCCTCCTCTTCACCTTGGTGCAGAATGAGGGCAGGGAATGGCACTGGCCACTCTGGGGCCAGTGTTCTTATTGGGGGCTGATGGATATTTCTGAGCCTGCCTGAGATGCTAGACTTCTCATGGCCAAGCAGTTCAGGGCCACTAAACAAATGTAATTTTAGGGCCTACTCTGAGCTGAGCAGGATGCGTTGCTGGGCCTGTGGAAATGAACCTCAGGGATCTTCTAGCATCCCTCTGAGCTGTGTAAAAACTAGGCCAAGCCCTCTCTCAGCCACTCTCAGGCCTTTTATGGTCAACAAACATTTCAGGTACTGGGAACATTTGTTAGATAAGTTTAGACAGAATCTAAGAAACTGTGGAATTAAGGCCTTTCTTCAAGCCAGGGGGAGCTTAGGTGCAGAGGGGGTGTGGATGTGCAACCTTGGTGTACACAGAGAAGCACACTGACAGAAGACTGGCATTTGGGCTCAAGGGCCCAAGCTATCTGCAGTGATAGAGGCTGGAGTAACCCCCCCACACACACACCCCGCCCGACCTGCCATGGGTATTTGGAGGTAAGCAATAGTCTTAAGAATGTCTGTGATTGCTACCCAAGTCCCGATCCTTCCAAAGCAAGAGAGCACATACGTACTTCTTGATTTATGTGCTCCAGATACACTTTCTTTCATAATTACATTTGTGTATATTATCTTTATGTATTTCTTATGTGTGTATGTGTGCCCATGTGTGTATACAAAAATTTGTATATTTCATCAGTTTCTTTTTCAGAATATCTGAAGTTCTGCCATCAGATATGGATTATTTTGGTGTCTTTAGGCTTTTTTCTTAAATTGTTGATGAATCCCCATTGAAATTCCAACTATCCCTGAGACGGTTAGTACCATATTTCTTTTTTAGCTGACATTTTAGCAAAGATTGATACATCTCTTCCCTGTGGCAGAAAATAGAGAGGAAGACATTCAGAAAGAAGGATGTATCTGGTACCAGGGTAAGGAAGGGGACCTTGAACCAGGAAGAGGGAGAGGGATAAAGAGAGCTTTGGACTTCATTTCCCTCTTCAGCCTGAGGTGTGGGGACAGAGAAAGATGGGGTAAAAGCTCAGATCTCTACTGTCCAATCAGGAGGAAGGCAGCCAGGGCTTTTTGCTACTTTTCCTAATCCTGATTTCGCCCCTATTTTAGAGGCTTCTGAGGCTTGGCAGCGCCAAGTAGGCTCAAGCAGGGCTGAACCAAGCACTGTGACCCTGTTGGGTGTTTGAATGTGCAATGGGTATCCTGGGCTTCTCTCCTATTAGTCTTTTCTTCTAGAAAGATGAGTTGAATTCTTGGTTTCAAGGCTTATTCCTTGTAAACAAGAATTTCTGTGTCAGTCTCAGGAATGCTTAGATCACCAATACATCATCACTTCATTTTGGCCAACAGCAAAATACCTCAGTGACATTGGGCCTTGGCTGTAACCTTTGCTTCTTCCCTAGACAGCTTGCATCCAGGACTTTATGAAACATCTGTCACCTTGTAGCATTGCTGAGTACAGCAGCACCACAGGAGTTTTTGATAGAACTGTACCTTCATCCTTACCTTTAGCTTTTACCATTACAGAAATCTAATAATAAACTCTTACCTGGACATATTGGTCTTTAGAAGAAAGAGCAGGGTAGTTTTAGAACAGGCCAGCTTGGATTTTAAATCTAAGCTGTATCCATTTCCTGTTAAATAAACTTAGGCAAGTCTTTAAGACCACTAAACCTCATTGTTTTCATCTAGTGCATGGAGATGACAGCGCTCTGTTCATAAGATTGGTCTGAGTACTTAATGCATATAAAGGGCTAGGTGTTTGGTCGTCAAGGAACATACCTGCGTTCCCTGTCCTTTCCCGCACCCCTCACCAGCAAACCATCGTAGGTCCTCACATGTTCCTCAACTCAGTGATGTGCTCAGGACACGGCTTCGATTAAATAATGGCATGTTTTTATAATCTGGTCTGCAGCTAAATTATATCCTTGACTAGTTTACCCATTTATTTTTTAAAATTTCATATGTATGGTTGTTTGCGATTTAGAAATACTCTAGTTTTTTTTTTTTTTTTTTTGAGATATATGAGTAACTTTAGTTAAAGCAGTGCTCAGAATAATCTGTAAAAGGAGCTCTCATGCTGTTTACCTATCAGGCAAGGCAAGGAGTGTGAAAAAGAGAGTTTACAGGAAAGGGCCTAACATTATAGATCCAGGCAGGAAAACAGGCGTTCTCCCAAATTATTTGGGCAGCTTTTCTAGAAAGTCCATTGAAAGCAGAGGAGAGAAGAAGGTGGTTTGCATGTTTTCTTCCCATAATAGCTATGAATTTCAGAGTGAAACAGCAGGTAAAGAAGGGCCTGTAAAGATGTTATGTCCACATGCAAATATACTGACATTTCTGTCTATGCTGAACCACTTCAGACCGCAGTAGTACTACACTAATTCAGCAAATGACTAACAGACAACTGAAGGGAAGAAAATCTCCAGAGAACCCCAGAATAGAATTATTTGCCTAACAAATGTTTTTTCATTCTCTTCTGGGCAAGCCAGTCATGTGGATAATTTAAGTATCTTTGATGGCATTATCATTTTCTTTTATATGGATATACCATCATGAATTCATTCTATTCTTGGCAGATGTTTAGGTTATTTTCAGATTCTTTTGCTATTACAATGTTTGATATTCATGACAACAACTACCATGTGTATAGTACTTAATAGCGGCTGGCCCAAGTCCTTTACATGTACAATTAATTTGGTCCTTTCAACAAACCTATGAAGTAAGTACTATTCTTATCCCCACTTTATTAATGATCAGACTGAGACTAGAGGTCCAATAGGCCAAAGGTCACAATTAGAAAGTGGTAGAATCAGAATTTGAACTCATGCAGTTTAGCTCCTAGGGCCATGTTCTTAGCTATGTGCTACTCTGCCTCCTATTAGCCTCTTGTGAGTATGAATATATATGTGTCTATGGATGTGTGCATGATGTATGTATATAAACATATCTATGTATATGCATCCATGCACACATGAATGAATGAATGGCAGGACATACTCTTGTTGTCTAACAACAGGTTAAGTTTATAACAGTGGGATTGTTAGACAAAGAGTATGCACATTTGAAATTTTGATAAACACTGCCAAATTGCCTGCCCTGCTCTACCCTCCAAAACAGAATGCACCGATTTACTGTCTTACAACAGTTATTTCAAGACATTTTAGGTGCCACAAAGAATATCAAATGCAGAAATGACACAAACGTGGGAAAGTAGGAGCTGTAGTTTGAATGTTTTTGATGATAGTTCAGAACAGAACGGAGAATTCACCACTGGGGGCATCAGGATTCAGAGGCCTAGATTCCTGCCTGTGAATTGAGGAGCTGTGGAATTTAATCCTACTTTGGCTTCGCTGTGTTTCATTGGGAAGGTTACTTCTTTATTCAATTATATTTTAAATGTATGCCATTGTTGAAACAATATATAATAGAGCCAAGACTCAAATATAAGTATATTTAAAAGTCATATTCTAAAGTTTACTAAATTGAAGTCACTATTAAGTATCACACAGGGTCATTGAAAGGATTAAATAGGTTAACTTCTGTAAGGACCTCACAGTATATCTTCTCAGTAATTGTTGGTCTCCATCTGTTTCAGTGTTCTATGAAACTTTTGGGCTAGTAAGCGGTACCCCCATTTCTACTGTGTCCCCTAAACCAAGAGAGCTGCTCAGTGGCCTGGCCCTGGATATGCCATAGAGATGCTCAGGGATGCCAAACTTCTCCAAATTGCCCTTTTCTTTTTTCTTGTAGATCAACATTCCCAGTCGCTTGCCAACTGTTTGAGTTGATTTCACACGACAGTATCTGGCCGGATCCTCCTTTCATCCCTTCACCTTTTGGATGACTTTGCTACTAGCTGTTAACTCATTCCCCAGCCTCGTCATGAAAAAGATTTTTTTGGTATTTGTAGAGGGATTTAGGTGATTAACGTATAAAGTCCTTCCCTGGACCTATCACTTCCATCCAATCTGTTATTTTCTTTACTCAGAGCAGTCCTTCTCTATTGACCTACCAAATATCAAGGAGTCTTTTTCTTGTTTACCTCCCTTGGTCCGGTCATCAATAGGTCAGTTGATAAAAAGGAGTTGTTTTCCTCGTATTTGTAATTCATTCCCTTGTTCCTCCAAAAGAACTTGCAATTCCCTTTTCGTAACCTTTAACATATCATATTTATTTGTTCATGTCTGTTACTTGAATAAGAATCTGAAATTCACAAGGACAAGAACTGTGGTTTCTCTTTGCCCCAGTTTCTAACACTTTACCTGACATAGAGCAAGTAGTTGATACAGGTTGTTTATTTCAGCTTCTGAATGTTTTGGTGCACTGGGGCATCATAATAATAGTCATCATAAGTGGAATGTACTAATGAAAAAGCCCTTTTAAGATCTCTGCCTTAACCACGAAAGATTTACCAAATAGCTTTAACAAATCTCAAATCTCATAGGGTAATCCATGATACAAGCATCAAGGAAAGAATTTTAGAAAGTTGCAAGAGTAAGCGTCTGTTTTCATTGACACTTATTTCCATGAGACAGCTCACCATCATCGAGATGACTGTGCTGGGAACTTTATTATGTGGATTCTCCAGCTCTCTGGAGCACCTTGTTTGGAACCAGTGAATGAAGCTTCTTTTAGCAATTCTTTGAGTTACTTTGGTATTCAAATGTGCAGAATGGTGATGGAGAGACTTAGAGACACTCAATACATTGAACAAGATGTTAGAAGGAATCGTTGGAAGCTTGGAACTCTCAACCTGATTCTCATCACAGTTCTTCAGTGTGTATTTACAACATGCAATTCTATAAGATTGAGACAATTAAGGGGGATGCCACTCTATTCTTAAGCATTTCTTTTTCAATTTGTGGTTTGGTAGCAGTGACTCAAGTTCAGGTTTAAATTTCTTCCTTGCTTCTCTCCCTGTTCTGTCTCCTACCTCTATCTCTGTCCTCTTTCTCTTTTTAAAATATATATAGCAATGTTTATAACTATGTGCTACGGAGAATTCTGTTATATACTTTCCTAAGCCTCAATGGTCCAGTTTCTTGTGGTATAATGGGGGCTACCAGAGAAAGACAGTATGTTAAATTTTTAAAATAGAGATGGGGTCTTGGTATGTTGCCCAGGCTGGTCTCAGACTCCTGGGCCCAAGCGATCCTCCTGCCTCAGCCTCCTAAAGTACTGGGATTACAGGCATTAGCCACTCTGCTCAGCCTATATATAAAACTTTTGAAAAGTAGTATATTAAATTGGAAATACTTTCAGCTTCAGGTAACACCAAACCGTACTACAGTGGATTAAACAAATATTGTTCTCACAAAACCAGATGTTTCCAGAAGTATGCAACTATGGCTTTAGCTCAGTGACTTAGCAATATCAGAGCCATGTCGTTGTGGATCTCTTGACCTTTGGCTCATGGTTGCGACAGCTATTGCAGTTCTAACCATCACGCTCATATTTAAAGCAGGAAGACAGAGAAATGGTAACATTGGTCATATCTTCCTTTTTTACCAGGGAAACAAAAGTTTTCCTCAGACATTTTCTTTCTCCCAGCAGACATCCATGTATGCCTCATTTTTCCAGAACTGGGTTATATTGCCATCCCCAGTTGCTAGGAGGGATTGGAAAGAGTGTTTGCCTTTCCAGCCACTGCAGAATGAGGCAGCAAGACAGAATGAGTGGGGAATGACTTTAGGTGACCAATCAATAGCCTCTGTCACAGGTGAAAACCAAGTATCAGGTTAATACAAATCAGAGTATAAAGGATTACCAATGAGGCATGAAGGTAGTTTCAAATATGAGAGAACTGAGTATTATATAGGGCCTAGAACAATGCTGGGGCAAGATAATGCAAGCAGGGGTGAGGCCTACTCAGTAGGTGAATTAGTTTTCTATTGCTGCTGTAACAAATTATCACACATTTAGTGGCTTCAAATAACACAAATTTATTGTCTTAACATATCTGGAGATCAGGAGTCTGAAATGAATTTTACTGGACTTACTGGATGAAAGTCGGAAGGTTCCTTCTGGAGGCTCTGAAGGAAGAATCTGTTTCCTTGACTTTTTCACCTTCTAGAGGCCACCTGCATTCCTTGGCTTGTGACCTCTTACTCATGTCACTCCAACCTCTTGCTTCTATTGTCACGTCTCCTACTACTCACTGATCTTCCTGTCTTTGTCTTATAAAGACCCTTGTGGTTGCATTGGGCTCACCCAAATAATCTGGGATAATGATAATCTGTCCATATCAGAAATCCTTAATTTAATCACAGCTGCCAAGTCCTCTTTACCATGTAATGCAACATATCCACAGAGTCTGGGGATAGGAAGTGGATGTTATTACAGGGGCCACTGTTTATAGTATCACAGTGGGACTAGTGAGAACCACCCAGGTGGGCCAGAATAAGATGTGTATGGGAGAATGGTAGTATTAATACATTTGTCCCACCAAAGGATAGAGACCAGTTTGGGAAGAATGAAGAGGCATCCGGATGGCATAACCACATTATACAGATGATCATTACTTGCTGTCCTGTATTTGGTTTATTGAAAGCTGGTGTCTGCAAAATGCATCATTGAAAGTATTCCTTGGCATGTAGTATTCATAAATGGCAGATATGATGACTGACTGCTTACTTAGATGCCTGAAGCTATTTAGAAATTAAAAATTTTAAGAGAAGGCTTAATTTGAAATCTTCCTTGGGAATTTTTTTCCTTTTAAAGAAAATGAACAGTAAGTAAACATGTTTACAAACATAGCTTCACGTGGGAGAGACCAAAAAGGAATACTTTCATTAACATTTTCCACTAATACAACTTGTGTTATTGTTTGATATTGTGTGGTATAATGAATCTGAATTTTAATTGCTTGGCTAAATTTATTTGTTTCTGGAAATTCTATGAGAATAATTACAATACACCCATTAAGATAAACATTGGCTGTTTTTTCCTTAGGTAAACTTTAGTCTTTGACAGGCATATACAATTTACAGCCTTAAAAAGTAATAGATAAAAGCCATTGAACGCATGATTCATTGCCAAAAGATTTTTTTTTGAATAAGAAACGGATCATTATTCTTTCTCTCTTAATTTGTTCATTTATTCGTCAGACATAATTTAAGGATATGCAACATGCCAGGGATTGTAATCAGTATGAAGAACACTGACATGACTGTGACTAGATTGCAAGCTGTTTGAGGGTAGGAAGTAGGGCTCACTCGTGATAAATTTAGTGCCTGGCGCAGTGCATGACGTAAAATTAACACACAGGAAATGTTGATTTAACTGAGCTGAAAACACAGCTCCTGGCTACAAAAATCTCACAGGCAAAGGAGGAGAGACATATAAATAGAAAAACTGGCATATAGCTTTGTGAAAGTACGGAGGAGAGAGTGACCATCAGGATAATCAGGGAAGACTCCACTGAGGAGCTGGCATTTGCTGGTTTTGGAAGTGTAGGAAGTGGCCAGATTGAGACAGGAGGAGCACATGCCTGGCAGAGGGAGCTGCAGGTACTTAGCTCAGCTATGGGCTTGGGCATCTGATAATTCAGTGTGTCACTATAATGCAGGTGAGTGGCAGGGAGGAAGCTGCAAAGGTAACTGGAGGGCTGATGGGGAAGATTCTAGTTTGCCTTGCTAGAAGTTAGATTTTGTCCTGAAAGCAGCAGGGGGCCACTAGAAGCTTTTAGGCAGAGGACTAAGAAAATAACCTTTTCTTTTCCTTTAAACAAACTTTGGGTGTAGATACATTTCCTACCCTCTGGTAGATAAATGTATTTTACCTACCAGTGTGAATATAACATATGTATATTTTAAGTAAGAATAATAAATAAAATAACACTGATGAATCCAACATCCAACTTCAGAGACAGATGATTCTCGATCTCTTAGAATCTTGTGTCTCTTTCACCAATCCTCTCTCTTCTCTCCTTAGAAGACATTACTACTTTAATTTTCTTTTTGTATTAACAATTTTCTTGCGTTTCCTTAAAGTTTTACCACACATATAGGCATCCTTAAAAATACATTGTTTGGTTTTGCCTGCTTTTGAAGCGTGTATAATAGGATCCTACTAAATATATTTCTTCTGTAATTTCCTTTCATCACTCAGCATTGTTTTCAAGAGTTATCCATGTTGATGTGTGAAACTATGGATCATTGATTTTTTACAGCTATGGGATATTTATCAAGTAATTATACCAAATTTTATTATTCATTTAACCATCATGGATATTTGGATTTTTTCAAGTTTTTTCTTACTCTGAGTAACATTGTTCTGATCACTTCTATACTTGTTTACTGGAAGCGTATGTATGAGAGTTTCCCTTGGAGGGAAATCACTCTTTTGTACCTTTTGCATATATTAATGGTCCTGTTTATGGGACCCCTATTCTTATCCGTTTCTCTGTTTTTCTATCCCCACACTTAAATATTGCATTGCATAATGACTATGTTTTATTATTTGATGGGGCAAGTCCCCCAGCCCTGTTCTTCTTTAAACCTGACTTGGCTGTTCTTAGCTATTAATTCTTCCATATTCATTTCAGGATAAGCTCATTAAGGTCCTTGAAAAATCCTGTTAAGATTTTGGTTAGAATTTATTAAATACGTAGATCAATTATAGAATCATTGACATGTTTACAATAGTGACTCTTCCTATTGAATATGCTGCCCATGAATATGCCTTGTCTCTTATTATCTTTGTTAATGTCTTTCAGTAAACATTTATACATTTATTATTTAAAAATCTTGTACAGTTTTTGTCAGTTTTTCCCCCCATGGTATATTATACATTTTCATTATTGTTTTATACATGGTAACTTTTAAAAATTTAATGTTAAACTCTCATTGCCGGTGCATAGAAATGCAACCTTTCTTTTAAAAAAGCGCCCTTGGAGAATGTAGAAAAACAAGCATTCAGACTCATTGCTAGTGAGAATGCAAAATGATTACAACTTCCATGGAGGGAAATTGCGTACACATCTTTATCTTTCCAGCTAACAATTTCACTTTTAAAGGTTTACCTTGATGAAACAGCTCTACAAATACGAAACAACAGCAGTATCAGTTATTTGTTGTAGTAGTCTTCGTAATAGCAACATATTGGAAACCCAAATCTACAACTCTAGAGATTGGTTCAATAACCGTGGCATAGCCATACAGTTGAATACTATGAAGCTGTAAAATTATGAGGAATATTTCTATAAGCTGATATGGTGTGCTATCCAGGATAATTGTTAAATGGAAATAAGCAAGGTACAAAAGAGTAAGTATTTTATACCACCTTTTTTTTTTTACAGAAAGAAAGGGAAGTAACTCTCTGTATGCGTGTGTGTATATCTTGGTATTTATTTGCTTAATTTTGCAAACAGACGTACAGGATACCATAAGCCAAAAGGTAATAAAAAGGTTGACCAGATGGTGTCAGTGGTAATTGTATTGAAAGTGATAATGGTTGGAGAATACCTACTTAAATAGTTTTGACTTTTGAACCTATATATTTTAATAAAGTATTATATTATTAATAAAATATTATTAATATTTAATATTTTTAATAAAAATAAAATTAAAACCATAAAGGATAAAAATAGTAAACCTTAAAACTAAATGGAAACAGAAAGAAAAGAATTCTAACTGTATATCAAATAGATTACATAGCCACAGAGCAATTAATTAATTCACACTATTTTTAAGCATAGTGCTCTGAATATATATTTTTATGGCACAAATTTTAAGGACAAAAAATCTGCAAAGAAATCTTAAACTCTGCTTACTAAGTTTATTGTTAATGTCAGTATTTATATTGTAATTATTAAAAATATGTACAGTAATATAAAGAAGGTAAGTACATTAATGTAATTCTAAACCACAATTTTTACTATAAAAGAGGTGTAAATATAAAGGTAAGAAAAACTCTGTGATATATTTGAATTGACTCTATTAAATAATTGGTGATTTCAAATAATATATTTCCTAGCTCTGTGCATTGGAGGTGCCTGGAGAATGACACCTCATTAACAATATACACATTCAGCACTAATGTCTTGATTTCTAAGTATCATTTTCTACCCAAAGGAAACAGTACTTTTTATAGAAATGGCTGCTTCCAGATCTGGATTAGGGAAAGACTAAAATGAGTCTAGATCATCTTTTTGGAGCGAAAAGCAAGGAGATGCTCAAAGAGTAGTGGGAATCATGTCATAAAGATGCTTGAGCTGGCCTAAAGGATTTCCACAGGAATGTAAGGCAATGTAAGCACCAAAAAGAATGGTGACAATGATGGATTATCACATAATGATAAAAAAGAAATGAATGAAGCTTCTTCAAACTCTTAATTCTGATAATTTGCATTTTCTGTAGGGGTTTTATGTATAAGATTATATAATCTATATGTGTTTATTTTTATGGCTTTTTTTCTAATCCTGATGTATTTTATTTGTTTTCCTTATCTTACTGTATAAACTAGAACTTCCGAGGTGATGCTGAATAGAAATGCTCATAGCATAACTCTTTTTCTTATTCCTATTTTCTTTAAAGACATTTAAAGAAATATTTACCCGCTAAGTTTGATGTTTGCTACATATTTTTAACAGGTTAACAAGTTCCTTTATGCTTCGTTTGCTATTTTTTTTTTATTCCTGTAGAGATAGTCCTGTGATTTTCTCTTTGATTTCTCAGTGGCATGATCAATGAATCTTACTTTCCTAGAAAAATGTTCAACTTGGTCATGATGTATATTTTTTTAACATATATATTGAATGAGTTAATTTGCCAATATTTTTCTTAAGATTTTGGCAGTATAGTCATGAGTGAGGATCTTATAAAATGTTCATTTCTTGTCCCATTTCTATTTTCTGATAGATTTTATGTAAATTTGAGCTTTTCTGTTTATGGAATGTCACAACTCAACTTTTATTTTATTTTGTTTTTATTTTTATTTTTTTCTTGAGACGGAATTTTGAGTTTTGCTCTTCTTGCCCAGGCTGGGGTGCAATGCAGCGATCTCGGCTTACCTCAACCTCCACCTCCTGGGTTCGAGTGATTCTCTGGCCTCAGCCTCCCAAGTAGCTGGGATTACAGGCATGCACCAACATGCCTGGCTAATTTTGTATTTTTAGTAGAGACGGGGTTTTTCCATGTTGGTCAAGTTGGTCTTGATCTCCAACCTCAGGTGATCTGCCTGCCTCAGCCTCCCAAAGTGCTGGGATTACAGGCGTGAGCCACTGCGCTCGGCCGCAACTCAACTTTTTTTGTTGTTTCTTCCTTCTACTATTTCAGGTTAGTTTTGCAGTTTTTTTCCTAACTCCTAAGTAAACAATTTTTTATTTACTACCATAACCGTATCAGGTTATGAATTTCCTTTGAAAAACTGCTTTAGCTGCATCCTACAAGTTTTGACATTTCAACATACACTTTTAATGTAACAAAAAGTAAAGTTAATCAGTATCTTTACCTTTATCCCAAACAACACTTTAACTCAACTCACACCCCACCAGAATGTCACCCCATCCTCCAGAATGTATCTATATATTTTGATCTCACAAATTATACCTTAATGTTATTATTTTAATGGTGAATATTTTATTTGCCCATATTTTTCGTTTTCTTTGGTCTCCGTTCTTTGTTTTATATCTGAACTTACTTCTGAGATGTTTTTTCTTTTTTCTGAAGGACATCTTTTAGACGTTCCTTTAGTGAGAATCTGTCAGTTTTTATTTTTCTGAAAGCACTTTTATTTCATTCTTGCTCTTGAAAGGTATTTGTAAATTGCATGCAATTCTGATAGTTATTTCTCACAGCATTTTGAAGATATGATTCCTCCTGATGTTGCTGTTGAGTGCAATTGTCATTATTTTATTAAGTAATGTGACTTTTCTTTTAGGCTGCATTTAAGGTCACCCTTTTATCTTTGTTTTTTGTTTTTTTTGTTTTTTTTTTTTTGCTACAGTGAACTTGTTTTTATTAGTCTTGCTTAGAATTTATTAAGATTCCTAAAATCTAAAAGTATTGTGTCTTTTTGAATTCAGGAAAGTTCTTATTCATTCTTTTTCAAAATGTTGCCATTCCTCCATCACTGTATTATCACCTCCTGGAACTCTGATTTAGCAGGCTATTATGTGTTTTATATCTACCTTCTGTGCCTTTTAAACTGTCCTTCATATTTTTTTCTCACTTAGTCTCTTTGCTGCATTCCACTTAATTTATACACAACCATTTTCAAAGTTGCTAAGTCTCTCTTTAGCTGTGTCTTCTCCACTGTTTAATTCATAAATTAAGCTTTTTTAAATAATTACATTTTTTATTTTTAGAAGTGGATTTTATTTTTTAAAACTTCTTGGTCAATTTTTACAGATTCTCGTTTCTTTGTTAGGCATTCGTTTTTCTGTTTTCTTTTTTAAAAAAAGTATTTATACTTATATATCTGATATTTCCATACTTACACATAGCTGATCATCTTTTCAGTTATTTTCTACACTGTGTTTTCTACTGGCTGTTTCTGCTATTATTCAGGGTAGTAGTTTTTAGTATAAGCTGCCATTCTTTAGAACCTTATCTTTGGGAATTCCTTGAGACTTAGGTTTAGATGCATTCTTCCATGGAGTAGTTGTCATTGTTGCTACCTAAAGCCTAGAGACTATATTAACTCTATATGAATTTAAACTAAAATATCAGCTTTTGAGTGTTTGGACCACATGAGAAACATGAATTCAGGATTCAAACCCAGGTTTTGTGGTTAAAAATCCTTAAGAGACTCATTTTTCCCTTCCCCACCAAGAGGCAAGACATCTTTGCTGACTGCCTCACTCTGTAGGTCAGGTTTTGTTTTGCTCCTTCTAGTTTATTTGCTAACTTTGTTGCCATGTAGAAGTTCTTGCTTTGTGAATGTGGATGTCTGTTTAAACTCAAATCCAAATCTAGACCCATACTTTGATTCTTCTTCTCAACTGGCCCCTTAGAAGCCAAGCTCTAGGGTACCTGAAATTGTTAGAATAGCCCCAACTCTTGCTCTCTGCTCCTGATTGCTGGGCTTTTTGTTTGTTTGCTTGTTTCTGGCCTCTGAGGCATTCCCTCACTTTATCTCTAGGTCCGCCATGCATTAAAAAAGAGAGTCTTTTAAACACTTTAGCCGCCATTTTTAGATGTGCTGCAGCAGAAGTGGTTTCTCAGAACATTTCATTTGCCATATTGCTGGGGACAGAAGTAAATAAGGAATCAGTTTTGATTTTTAAAAAGACAGTGTTGAGCACAGGCTGACATCAGGGAGAGGCTAGAGGTCAGGAGACAGGTTTTAGTTCTGATAATTTATTCACACAGTCATGTAGAAATTCCATGTAAATACTTAGATCTCATTATACAGGCAAATTATGCAAAAACTCAAAAATATATTTTAATAATTATTAGTTATGGAAATAGTTGTTTACTCCTTGTGGTGTTTTAAGGTAGGTTTGTGAGTCAGAGCTTATTTTCAGTCTCACTTTAAAGAAGACACACGCTTGCCAAATCCTGAGTGAGAAAAATAAATCCCAAATCAAGATGCAGGTGTCAAAACTGCAGTCTCTCTTGCCAGCATTCCTTATTTGCCAAATATTTTCAACCTAAAGAGGGCACCTGTGCCTGTTCTAGGCCATGGGCTGTACTGTGGAATGGCAATGAAGTAGCTTTGTGTTTTTCAATGTAAAGGGTAATGAGACCATAATGAGAATGGCTGCATCAGTTTCATAGATCCAACAGGTGCTTTTATAAAGGCAGATTTATATAATCTGAAGAGAAACCAGAGTAAAAAGCTGGTGGTTCTTCGGAACAGCGGTTCTCAAAGTGTGGTCTTAGACCATGGAACTTTTATAACAGAGAAAAAAATGACAATTTTTGTGACACCAGCAGTAATACAACAGTAGGCCAGTAGTAATCTAGCAGGAGGCCAATATTAGATGAATTATGGTATAGCCATTTGCTGAAATCATGCAATCATCAATGTTATTTAATAATATTTAGTAATGAGAATGCTTATGATAGAAAGTTTAAATGAATGTTGATATATACAAACAAACAAAAATGCTTATGATGGCATATGTAGGCATATGTGGACATTTATTAGGACCCTAGGGAATTCCTTACTTGTCCCTGGAAATACATGAAAATGTTGTATGTTAGTTTTCCTCAGATAGTGGATTTATTGTGGATTTTTACATATACATGAAATGTACATATACATTCACACATACATATTTCTGAATTGTCTATATGATAAAAAGTTTATCATATTTGACTTAGTACTAATAGTATTTTATTAACAAATTTCATAAAATACTACCAATATTAACAAGCAAATAAGCTACTTTTAAAGCGGTAGTTGAATTCCACTCAATTTCAGGCTTCAGAAGATTAAAGAGTACACCTGCCTCTCTGACTTCCCTTGGAACTGTCAGGGGAAACGGCAGTACAAAGAGATCCTGATCTGACAGATGGTATGAGGAGATGGCAGAGTCAGGTATGTTGTCAGTGGGTTTTAATCTGGGGTATTTGCAGGCCAGTTCATGACACTGTTGACTGGCCATGAATCTTGAAAGCTTGAGAGCTGGAGTGAGAACACAGGAAATGCAAAAACCTTTTTCCCCACGATCCTGTAGCTCAGAAAATCCCCAACATCTGGCTCACGTGTAAAGCCAGGAAAGGTATGATTTACCCTGGCAGCCGGCCTTACTGAGAGCCTTAGCTGGTTGGCTCCATGTCACACAAGAGAAACACTCTATAAGGATTTGCTGAGGATTTTATTCACAAGTAGAAAATCTTCATACACCTCAAATGAAACTAAAGAAAATTTTGTATGATACCTCCTGGGGGATAAAAGTGTTTGACCTTATCAGAATTGGTCATGGTAGAGGTTATTAGATGTCACACTGTCTGATTTTTTGTTTTCCACCAGCCAAATTAAAACTGGAAAAATACTGAGAGAGGAATACCTTTATGAAGGTAGTGAAGACACTGTTAATTTTTTGTTTTTACTCTTATGATGAAAATTTACAAAAAATTGTCAAAAGTTGAAAAAACAGTTACATTGAATATGTCCCTCATCCAGCTTTAACACTGTTTACTCCTTAGTAATGGAAATACAGTTGTTCATATTGAGTTTCTGGGAATAACTGTACCAAATCTATCCCATAAACAACCATTTCCTCCTTTACACTGAGAAGGATTTGGTTTAGTACCTCTGTGCATTCGCTGTTTACCCATGAGGAAGGAGGGAAATGCAGTTTTTTTGAACTCTTCTCAGCATAACCTTTAACAAGGAAACACATTTCTTTATTTCCCTCATTCCCAAGAGAAGCAACTATCATTACATAGACAACTCAGTTTTATTATTTCCTTTTATTTGCTTTCTTTAGTTTTCTTTCACATTTCGTATGACTGAAATGAATCACTTTTTCCCCAAAAAATTACTTCTGGAAAACATATTTTTTTTACACTAAGCATTAGTCTAGGCACCGTATAAAGTGAAAATAAATGCCACTACTCCTTGTCCTCCAAATGTTACATTCTAACATCATTCCTTGTGACTGTGACAGCAACAGACAGAGCTGCCCTAAAGCAGAGTTTTAAATGGGGAATCTTATTTTCTTACTTACTCTATATTATAAAATCTGACTTCAGTTTGTCTAAAAGTACTTGGCCTTAAGATACAGTGTCTCATTTAAAAATTCAGCCTACTGGCTGGGTGCAGTGGCTCACGCCTGTAATCTCAGCACTTGGGGAGGCCGAGGTGGGCAGATCACGAGGTCAGGAGATCGAGACCATCCTAGCTAATACAGTGAAACCCCGTCTCTACTAAAAATACAAAAAATTAGCCGGGCATGGTTGCAGGCGCCTGTAGGTCCCAGCTACTCAGGAGGCTGAGGCAGGAGAATGGCCTGAACCCAGGAGGCGGAGCTTGCAGTGAGCCAAGATCGCGCCACTGCGCTCCAGCCTGGGCAACAGAGTGAGACTCTGTCTCAAAAAAATAAATAAATAAATAAAAATAATATAACAGTAACCCCAAGATAAGCAACAGTTAAAATATGAAAGTATAATTAAACAAAAATGAAAGTATCAATAGTTCCATCGATTACCATGTGAAGTATGGGAAATTAAGATCTAGGAAGTTAAGACTCCGAGACGTGTTTAATTTTTCTGAGTTTCCTAGCATATTAGGTCTCCAAATGAAATCACAACTTCAGCTGCTATGTCCAGATTTTTTCATTGATTCATTTTGTTCTATTTCTGCTGTCTCTTTTACTTACTAATGTCTCGTCAGACTTGCACCCAGTGACATCTGCTATGAACCTTTTTTTTTTGTTTTTTTTTTTTTTGTATCTTCATTAAAGAGGCTTTGAGGGGAAAGTAAAAGTAAAAGTCAAAACGGACATTTGTCTTAATGATGGCTACTACTGTACCCATTTGTACACATATCTCCAAGGCATCTCAATAAAGTGCCTTCCCATTTTAAATGCAAACACAGCTTCCTCCTACAATATGTCTGGCAGGTGACTCCTTTGTACCTAACATCCTCTCCCTACAAGTGGTTGCAGGAGCTGGGTGTTTCTGCTGCTATTCTGAGAGCAACCTTTTGCTTGAGAATTAGTTGTGATAAAGAGACTCTAAGGTGCTTCTCAAGTCCCGTAGCCCTAATTTTTGACATCAGAAACATCAGTCTGATTCCTGGCTAAACAAAACTGCTTCACTTTGACATTCCGTATTTCAAAGAACCCCTTGGTTGGTTAGGCCTCTTTTTCAAAATTGAGGGCATGCTTGATGTCAGGGATGAACCTGTATATTTTTGAAGAGAGGGAGAAAATCAGTTCTGTCATTAAATTTGTATGAAATTTAATTTGTAGAAAATTTAGCATTTTTAAATACTAAAATATGCGTATGTTTGGCTATTTGAAAACTAATTCCAATGTTACAACTGCACAGTTTCAGATTAGTTACACCCTCGGCTGTCTGAGTGTCAAGTTTTCCTTCCCTCTTCTGTATAGTAGAAGGCAAGGGCTATTTTAGAGGGAAACTTTAAGAAGTAGGGATTCATACAATCCTCAGGGCGCCAGGAAATTTCTGTTCACCCTACAGAGCCAGAATATTGTAAACTCCTACTTAATGGGAACTTCTTTCGCATGCCACAGATTAAATTGCCAGAAAGGTTAGGGATGCATGAGGTATGAGTTTGTTCCTCATTCACTTATCAACGCTACTGGGTTTCTTTCCATCATGAGCCAAGGACTATGCCAGGTGCAGATCTATCTTTGGTGAAGAAAACATGCGCCATTGCTGTGTGCAACTTAAGACCTGTTGGTATCAGTAATTGCCAGTTGATTGATAGGATGTTTGCTAGTATCTACCTTCCTCGGAATGATTCTATTATGTTAATGTAACATTCCCTCCCCTTGCTGTTATGAAATCGTGGCTTTTTGGTGATGATTAACGGAATGATGAAGAATTATGCAAAAAAGCAGTTTGTCCATGGCCCTTTCCACATTGTACAGCAGGCCTTGGTTGTCACATGCCATGTTTGAAAATGAACTTCATGGTAGAAATATTTCCTGGTTTCATCATTCACATTGTGACAGCCTTCAAATGTTTGTTGAGATAATTGTAAATTCACATGCACTTGTGAGAAGTAATAGAGAGCCTTTGTACACATTACCTAGTTTCCCCCAATGTTAGTATTTTGCAAAACTCTACAGTTATGGTATCAACCTGAATATTGATCTTGATACAAATCATGACCTATTCAGGCTTCCTCACTTTTGTACTCGTGTGTGTGTGTGTGTGTGTGTGTGTGTGTGTAAGTTCTATACAATGTGTTGCTAGTGGAGTTTCTTGGGTTCACCATCACAGTTGAGATACTAAGCATTTCCAGCACCACTAATATCTATCCTATTTCCCTTTCATAAATACATCCACCTACTTCCTGTACATGCCATCCCTAACCTTCCTGGCAACCATTTACCATCTTTCCTCTAGTACTAATTTTTTTCATTTAAGAAATGTTGCATACATGGACTCATACAGTATGTAACTTTTTCGGATTGGCTTTTTCACTCAGCTGAATTCGCTGGAGATTCATCCAAGTTTCCATGTATTGTATTCCTTTTCATTGCTGGCTAATATTCCATGGTATGTTTATTCCACAGTAGTTGACATCTGCCTGGTGAGAGACATCTGGGCTGATTGTAGTTTAAGCTATTACAAGTAAAACTGCTATGAATATTTGCGAACAGTTTTTTGTCATAACATAATTTTCGTTTCTCTGGATAATTACCCACCACTACAATTACTGGGTCATATGGTAATTTTGTGATTAGTTTTATAAGAAAACTGTTTCCCAGAGTGCCTGTACCTTTTCATCTTTCTATCAGCAATGTATGAGTGATCCCGTTTCTTCACATCTTTGCCAGTATTTGGTATTGTCACTCTTTTTAATTTTTAGCCATTCTGATAGGCATGTAGTAATATTTCATTGTAGTTTTAATTTGCCTTCCCCTGATGGTTAGTGATGTTGAACATCTTCTCATATGCGTATTTACCATCTGTATATCCTCTTTAGTAAAATATCTGTTCCCATTTTCTATTTGGATTGCTTGTTTTATTACTATTGTGTTTTGAGATTTTTTATAATATAATTTATTTACTGGTCCTTAGTTGGATATGTGGTTTGCAATTGTTTTCCCCAGTCTTTTTGTATTTTCTTCTTCTTCCCATAAGGTTTCACCAAACAAAAGTTTTTAATTTTGATGAGAACAA
This sequence comes from Hylobates moloch, assembly GCF_009828535.3. Taxonomy (NCBI): domain Eukaryota; kingdom Metazoa; phylum Chordata; class Mammalia; order Primates; family Hylobatidae; genus Hylobates; species Hylobates moloch. The sequence continues at coordinate 74,692,656 of NW_026652294.1, forward strand.
ATTTATACGTTTTATGGATCATGGTTTTGGTATGAAGTCTAAGAAGTCTTTGCCTAACTCTAAATCCTAACAATTTGTTTCTGTGTGTTTTTTTTTTTCCTAAAAGTTGTATGGTGCTGTTTCTCACATTGAGGTCTATATTCCATTTAGAGTTCATCTTCGTATAAGGTATGAGGTTTAGGTCAAGATTCTTTTTCTTTTTTTTTTCGTCTATGCATGCTTGATGGCTCCAGCACCAACTGTTGTAAAGACTATTCTTCCTTCACTGAATTGATTATGCATCTTTGTCAAATATCAGTTGAGCATATTTATGTGGGCCTGTCTGGGTTGTCTATTCTGTTCAATCGATCTATGTATTAATTCATCAATACCACATTGTCTTGATTACTGTAGCTATACATTAATATAGGCCTGTGCCTTTTCATGTAAATTTTGGGTGAATTATGGGAACCTCACTTCCATTTAGGTTTCTTTACCTTTCCCATTTTTATCGTCTTGAGTATCAAGTGGTATTATAACTTTTATTTCAATCATCAACATAACAGTAAATTTGCTTTTTTCATTGTATCTTCTTCCTTCTTGATGCGCCAGGATTCCTTCTTTTATCATTTCCTTTCTGTTGGAAGATCTTTGTTTAGTCAGTCTTTAAAGGTGGGTCTGCTAGTGACAGAGTCTTTTTCTTCATTGAGAATGTTTTTTATTTTTTATTTTTTTCATTTCTGAAGGATAGTTTCTCTGAATATAAACTTCGCAGTTGACAAGTCTGTCACCACTTGAAACCGCTTGATTCTGGACTCCATGGTTACAGATTAAAAAGCCCAGTCATTAGCTTGATTGTGGTGAATATTTCACATCGTATACATATACCAAATCATCAAGTTGTAGACCTTAAATATATAAAATTTTAATCGTCGCTATACCTCAGTAAAGCTGGAGGGAAAATGTGCTGTCATTGAACTGATGTTCATGTATCGTTTTTCTCTGGATTATTTCAAGATCTTCTTTCTCTTTAGATTTTAAATTTTTAATTATGATGTGTTTTAGTGTATATTTTCCTGAGTTTATCTGGTTTGGATTCACTGTTTTTTGAATCTGTAGGTTTTTGGTTTTTGTTTGTTTGTTTGTTTGTTTGTTTGTTTGTTTTTGCCAAATCCAGGGAGTTTTCACCCATTATTTCTTTTCTTCTTTTTTTCAAATGTTGTTTCATTCTTGTCTCCCAGACTGGAGTGCAATGGCATGATCTTGGCTCACTGTAACCTCTGCCTCCTGGGTTCAAGTGCCTGCCTCAGCCTCCTGAGTAGCTGGGATTACAGGCGCCCACCACAACACCTAGCTAATTTTTGTCTTTTTAGTAGAGACAGGGTTTCACCATGTTGGCCAGGCTGGTCTTGAACTCCTGACCTAAGGTGATACACCTGCCTCGGCCTCCCAAAGTGCTAGGATTAAAGGCGTGAGTCACTGCACCCAGCCCATTTTTTCTTTATATACGCTTTCGGTTCTACTCTCTTTCTTCTCTTCTGGAACTCTGATGATACAAATGCTGGGTCTTTTGCTAGTGTCCCACAAGTCTCTGAGGAGCTGTTAATTTTTTTTCTCATTATGTTTGCCTTTTTTGTTGAAATTGGGTAAATTTTATTGTCCTGCCCTCAAGTCTACTAATTTTGTCCTCTCTTACCTCTACTGTTGAGCCCTTCCAGCAAGTTTTAAAATCTCTATTACTATTATTTTATTATTATAATTTATGCTTTTCATTTTTTGTAGCTTCCATTTCTTTTCTGGAATTTTCTAATTTTTTCCATTTGTTTCAAAAGAATTTGTAATTCATTGTTGAAGCATTTTTATGGCAGCTGCTTTAAAATCCTTTTCAGATCATTTCAAGATCTAATTCTTCTGATCCATTTTGGTATTGGCGTTAGTTGACTGTCTTTTTTTACTCAAGTTGTGATTTTTTGGTTCTTAGTTGATGGGTGATTTTAAATTATATCCTGCACATTTCATATGTTTGGAAACTCTGGGTTGCATTCCAAACTTTTACTTTAGCAGGCAGACACCCTGTTAAGTTTAGCACGTGGGTCTTTGCCTACTTTAGTGGGCTGTGCTTCCAAGGGCAGTGGTTTTCAAAGCATTTACTATTTTTGGTTGGCTCAGTTTATTGGATGCTGCTGGGGCTTCTACTGGTCCCTACTGGTACTGCCTGAGGGGATAAAAGGGCTTCACAGTCAGGCCACCAGATGACTTTCAGTGGAGGAGGCCTGTGGTGAGATTTCCCTGTCAATGCCCCTGCTCTCAAGACATTTAATAGTTAATTAGGAGAGCAGTCCTGTGCCTCTGGAGAATAGCTTATATGAATTGAGAACGCATTGGTACAAATGGAACTGGGGAAGAAAGGTCAGAGGGCAGAATTAATGCTGATAGAAAAGTATTCCTAATTGTACACGGTTTTCATAAATCTGCTTGAGAGATCACAATGGGGTTGGTGAGAAGGGAGTGGAATTCTGTGAATTATTATGACACAAGGAAGCTTCAGTCCATATTTAGAATGTAATTCATAGTGATCATCAGAGTCATGCAAAATTATCTACAGTTGTATCTGTGCCTTTATTTTTCAGTCATGATGGACTCCTAAACTGCTCAGTGAACACATTTACATCTTCTCTGCTCATGAGAGGTATTAGCAAAAGACAGAGGGTATCTTGTTGGAGAAAGTGCATGCCTGCAATGTAGACATGCAAAACACCACTGTTCACCAAACCCAGTGGCTCTAAGATATTGAAAATGCATTTTGTAGTTTTAATTTTCTATAAATTATTCTATAATTTAAAGAAGACTTCCTTTTTCTTCAGGAAAAGTCCTTCTTGACTGTTTCTTGCTTAATTTCTTTTTAATTAGCATGACTGATTTATTTCTCTTCTTTTTCTCCACAAATGAATTTTTAATTGACGTGGGTAGAACAAACTACGTAGTTTATAGATTAGCAATATTATAAAGTTTTAATTTTAACTGGGAATGGCAGGAACTAGAGGGAAAGTAACTTTTACAAAAGTAGATTGTTCCATCACAAAATTGTTTGAGTTTATACAAAATGCTCCTAACACAGATGACCTCTGCTTCTGTTGAATGTTGCATATGAGGAAAACTTCTTTCCCAATCTTAGATTTCTCACATGAGCTAAAACTTTGCTTCCTTTGCTAAAATTTTTTATTACTTGAAACATCTCTTCCTATTACTAATTGACACTGTTTCTTAGAAAATACTGAATCTAGTAGTAGCTGTTGTATATCCACACAATCTGTGGTAGAAGATGGCATTCTAGAGAGGAGCGTACATCTGCCTTCTGGTCCCAAATATTCATGTACAAAGAAGCAATGCTTTGTAATTAATGATTCCTCAAACTGTAGAAGTTTCATTCTGACAGGACACTTGTATTTAATTTTGACTGGGGCTGGGTGCAGTGGCTTACACCTGTAATCCCAGCACCTTGGGAGGCTGAGGCAGGCAGATCGCCTGAGCTCAGGAGTTTGAGACCAGTCTGGGCAACATGGTGAAACCCTGTTTCTACTAAAAAATACAAAAAACAATTAGCCAGGTGTCGTAGCACACACCTGTGGTCCCAGCTACTCAGGAGGCTGAGGTGGGAGGATTGCTTGAGACTTGGAAATGGAGGTTGCAGTGAGCCAAGCTCTTTACTGCACTCCAGCCTGGACAACAGAGCAAGACCCTGTCTCAGTAATAATTAATAATAATAATAATTTTGACTGAAATGGTGAGGAAAAATGGTTTTTTTTTTGTGAATTGAGCTCTGTACTAGTCTGTTCTCACACTGCTGATGAAGACATACCTGAGACTGGGCAATTTACAAAAGAAAGAGGTTTAATAGACTTACAGTTCCACATGGCTGGGGAGGCCTCACAATCATGGCAGAAGGCAAGGAGGAGCAAGTCACATCTTACATGGATGGCAGCAGGCAAAGAGATCTTGTGCAGAGAAACTCCCACTTTGAAAACCATCAGATCTCGTGAGACTCATTCACTATTACGAGAACAATGCAGGAAAGACACGCCCCCACAATTCAATCACTTCCCACTGGGTTCCTCCTGCAACATGTGGGAATTATGGGAGTTAGAATTCAAGAGGAGATTTGGATGGGCACACAACCAAATCATATCATTCTGTCCCTGGCCCCTCCAAAATTTTATGCCCTCACATTTCAAAATCAATCATGCCTTCCCAAGAGTCCCCCAAAGTCTTAACTCATTTCAGCATTAACTCAAAAGTCTATAGTCTAAAGTCTCATCTGAGACAAGGCAAGTCCTTTCCGCCTGTAAAATCAAAAGCAAGTTACTTACCTCCTAGATACAATGGGGGTTCAGGCATTGGGTAAATACACCCATTCCAAATGGGAGAAATTGGCTGGAACAAAGGGGCTACAGGGCCCATGCAAGTCCAAAATCCAGCGGGGCAGTCACATCTTAAAGCTCCAAAATGATCCCCTTTCATTCCATGTTGCATCGAGGTCATGCTGATGCAAGGGGTGTGTCCCCATGATCTTGGGCAGCTCTGCCCCTGTGGCTTTGCAGGGTATAGCATCCCTCCCAGCAGCCTTCATAGGCTGACGTTGAGTGTCTGCGACTTTTCTAGATACACAGTGCAAGCTGTCAGTGGATCTACCATTCTGGGGTCTGGAGGACAATGACCATCTTCTCACAACTCCACTAAGTGGTGCCCTAGGAGGGACTCTGTTTGGGGGCTCCAACCTCACCTTTCCCTTCTGCACTGCCCTAGCAGTCAGTCCCTAGACTGTACACAGCACAGGGACCCTGGACCCAACCCACAAAACCCCTTTTTGCTCCTAGACCTCAGGGCAAGTGATGGGAGAAGCTGCCATGAAGACCTCTGAGACATTTTCCCCGTTGTCTTTGGGATTAACATTTGACTCTTCATTACTTATGCAAATTTCTGCAGCCAGCTTGAATTTCTTCTTAGAAAATGGGATTTTCTTTTCTATCGCATTTTCAGACTACAAATTTTCCAAACTTTTATGCCCTGCTTCCGTTAGAAAACTGAATGCCCTTAACAGCACCCAAGTCACCTCTTGAATGCTTTGCTGCTTAGAAATTTCTTTCGCTAGATACCCTAAATCATCTTCCTCAAGTTTAAAGTTCTACACATCTCTATGGCAGGGGAAAAATGCCACTACTGTCTTTGCTAAGACATCACAAGAGTCACCTTTGTTCCAGTTCCCAACAAATTTCTCATTTCCATCTGAGACCACCTCAGCCTGGACTTAATTGTCCACACCACTCTCAGCATTTTTGTCAAAGACATTCAACAAGTCTTTAGGAAGTTTCAAAATTTCTCACATTTTTTTGTCTTCTTCTGAGCCCTCCAAATTGTTCCAATCCCTGCCTGTTACCCAGTCTCAGAGCCGCTTCCACATTTTCAAGTATCTACAGTAGTGCCCCCCTCTACTGGTACCAATTTACTGTATGAGCCTGTTCTCATGCTGCTGATAAAGACATATCAGAGACTGGGCAATTTACAGAAGAGGTTTAATGGACTTACAGTTCCACATGGCTGGGGAGGCCTCACAATCATGGCAGAAGGCAAGGAAGAGCAAGTCATGTCTTACGTGGATGGCAGCAGCAAAGAGAGAGCTTTTGCAGGGAAACGCCCCTTTTTAAAATCATCAGATCTTGTGAGACTCATTCACTATCAAGAGAACAGCACAGGAAAGACCCGCCCCATAATTCAATCACCTCTCACTGTGTTCCTTTCATGACATATTGGAGTTGTGGGAGTTACAATTCAAGATGAGATTTGGGTGGGGACACAGCCAAACCACATCAAGCTCCATGTACAGGAAATATAACAAGTGCAAGAGAATGTTGTTTCTTGGCCAAGAGACCCTCAATCAGTGTCCTTCACTTTGATTTTCACTCTAGTTTCTTCTAATTCTAGGAATTATGGCTTCATTTGTGCTTATATTTAAGAGCCAGTGACCCTATGGTGACTTGGGCCTCAATTATTCTACCTTCTTTCTGGGTAGTTGCCTGAAGCCTTCCATATAGGATGGAGAAAATAAGAGAAGTTGAGATGCAAGTCAACTTTTTTTCTGTTTTGGTGAGAAAAGTTTTGATGAAGAAAAGAGTTTGAAACTATCTGTTGGCTAAAATCAAGTGAGCAGACATGTAGTATCTTGCTAGGCTTGGCCTTTCTGACTGGCCAGAAACAGAAAGGATCTTATAAATTGTATTAGTTTTCACTTATTTTGATATTAAATATATAGCAAATTTTTTCCTGCATTCATGAAGTGATCCAGCTTTTGTCAACAGAGAAAAAAGAAGCTTCTCCTTTGTTTTCCGTCGTGGGCTACTTGTTAAAGAGAAATGCAGTCATTCATATAAACACTGTAGTAAGTAGCAAAAATTTGATCTTTACAATTCCAGATGACTAGAGTTGTAATGAGCTGTGTACAACCTGGTGAGAGTAAGTAGGACTGTACTGGGGTAGGGGAAATGTGGGAGAGATGGTGTCTTCCTGCCAAGAATGCCTTGGATAGGAGCTGTGTTTAATACAAAGGAGTGAAAAAAGAGACAATAAGAGGCAGTGTAGTCAGATGATCTCTTTTTAAAATTTATGTAGCTATGTAGGAAAAAAATAAAACACAGAGGTAAAGGTACCTCCTGCTGGTAGAGGAAGGGCAAATCATGGGAAAGAATAAATTTGAGAATGTCGTGTTCTTTTCTGTTCTCTGCATTAGCAAGCAAATACAATAGCAGTATGTGGAAACAGCAAAGGAATCAAAATGTGCTATTCTTTAAAGGTATAATGAAATTAGACAGGCCAATCCAGCATTTTTTTTAAATGCTTTGAAATAGCTCTCAGGGTTTTGAATGTCCCATGAAAGCAATTTGCCAAAAAGGGGCTAGGCATCCACTTGGGGAGGTTCTAGTCTTCTGGATCTGCTTGGTAAGGTTATATGATACAAGATGTCTCATGAAAAGTATTAGCTATGATGTCTTCCAAAGCCCCTAGAAAACCAGCCACATCATAGCCCCAACCTAAGTCAGAGTTCTTAGGTTGGATTTAGGTTTATCATAAACTATGGATGGTAAGATTCTTTTATGGAGCCTCTAGTGAGAAAACCTTCAAGAAATATGAATATGTTAGCACAAAGGATGAATATACTAGCTTCCATCTATGTACTCATCCATCCATCCATGCAATGGGCTTTGAATTTTTTATTTGTTCAGAGTGTTGAGAGATGTACCAGCTTTATTAAGTCATCAAGGGGCCATAGACTGCCTTGTATTTTAGTGTGTTTTGTCACCTCTGTCGCAGTGCTGTGTTAATAACCCCGGAAGGAGTTAACTCCCTCCCTCGCACAAAAAAGTGCCCCACATAACTATTTATTAATAAGACATATTTTTAACAGAGTATGTAAAGTTAGTTTCTAAGTGCTTCTTGATTTCCAGAATAACAGATACCATGGTAAACTGACAACATTATGAGTAATGTGGCTGTAAACCAGCCCTCAAATGAATAAACATCTTCTTCACACATCGTGGGAAGCAGGGCTGCACCCAGGTTAACAGGATAAAAGTCCCCCTGGCTTCACTCTGTTGAAGAGGAGCCTGGGAAAAATATCAAGTCTTCAGAGTATGACTAGTGGATTCCTCATGACTTTTTGTTGCGTTTTACCTCAGGGATTGAATTTTGGTGCCCATTCTTGCTCCTTCTGTCTTCTTAGCCAATGCCTTTCAGTTTTATTTGCCCCTTGACAATTCCCTGATAGAAGTGACTCTGACATCAGCCCTTGGGTCTCCTTGACTGCTGAACATTTAGTATGCATAGGTTTCCATATCTCAACTCCTACTCCTTGCATTTTAATCTTATTCTTTCAAGTATGGATGAAAGTCAAGGCCTAGGGGACAATGGGAGGGGGATTTCTTTAAGAAATGATTCCACAGTGGGCCAACTTTCCCTGTTGAGTCTAGAAGTTTCCCATGGCCTATGGATAGGAATTTCTGCTCTCTATATTCAAACCCATGTCTTCCTATCCCTTCTTAGCAGCCAGGCCTCTCCCTTGCACCCCACCCCTTCCCCATACAGTTCCAAGTGCCTCCCCCACCTTCCCAGGGTCTCCTTCTCAATGAAGGTGAGCTTTATCCTTTATCCTAACAGACTGTTTAAGGCCTCCTCAGTCTTAAATCCCCCATGATCCTTCTGATCCTCCTGACTTGTGATCTCCCTTCTCTCAGTTTTCACTGCCTTCACCTTAATCTCCCAAAACTCTTAACATTGAATTATTCTGTCGGTATTTCTTATGCTGTCATTTTGTCTCCCCAACAACAATGGTAAGCTGTTTGAAGATAGGAATGAGGTTCTTCTTGTTTTCTTCATTTTTTTAGCTAACAAATAAAAATTATGTCTATTTGTTATGTATGACATGTTTTTTCTTAATATGTATGAATTGTGGAATGGTTAAATCAGGCCTGCTAATGTGAGGGTATTCTTCAGGATGGCTCACAGTGGCAGCACAGCTTTGCCCAGCGGTGGGTATCAACTTGATCAGAGCACTGACTCCATGCCTGTGAGGAGACCCAGTTCATGCCTCCAAAGAGCCTCTGTATTGATGAGGACAGTGAACAAACATGTTAATTTGGCCCCATCTCCCTAATCTCTGTGGAGACCTCTTTTAGACTATTTTGTGATGCTGTCACAACATACCTGAAACTGGGTAATTTATAAAAACAAATTTATTTTTCACAAGCTGGGAAAGTCCAAGATCAAGGCACCCACAGGACTGGTATCTGGTGAGGGGTCTGTCTCTGCCTCCAAGATGGTGCCTTGAATGCTGCATCCTCCTGAGGGGAAGATTGCTGTGTCCCCACATGGCAGAAGTACAGAAGAAAGTGAGCCCACTCTCTTCAGGCCTGTAATTCCAGCACTGTGGGAAACTAAGCAGGGGGATCACTTGAGGTCAGGAGTTCAAGAACAGCCTGGCCAACATGGTGAAACCCCAAGTCTACTTTTAAAAAATACAAAAATTAGCCAGGCGTAGTGGTGCACACCTGTAATCCTAGCTACTTGGGAGGCTGAGGCAAGAGAATCGCTTAAACCTGGGAGGTAGAGGCTGCATTTAGCTAAGATCGCACCACTGCACTCCAGCACTCCAGCCTGCATGACAGAGCGAGACTCAGACTCAAAAAAAAAAAAAAGGAAGTGAACCCACTCTCACAAGCCCTTGTTATAGCAGCATTAATCCAGTCCTGGGGGCTCTCCCCACCTTTCGTTAGCCCCAACCTCCCAACACTGTTGCATCGAAGGTTTAGTTTCAACAGGAATTTTGGAGGGGACAAAAACATTCAAACCATAGCAAGGCCTGGGAAAGAAATAAGAAAAGTTTGGTTAAAGTAGCAAGGAAGAAAAAAATTCCTGGATCTTGCTTGAAATTTGAGAGACTGGGATTAGTGATGGACTTGGACCTTACTCATCTGAGTCCATTTTGAGCCCTTTAAATCATGAAAAGTAAAATACCCTTAAGCCAGGCAAATTTTAATAAGACACACTCAGACCAATAGTCGTTCTATCTCTTATGTCTCTGTTTCCTTGAGATGTTCCCTTTTTCTACATCATTTAAGTACTTTCTATGTATGGCAATATTGACTGATTATAATTTTTCAGGTTCATCTTTCTTATTAAGCTGTAAATTCTGTAAGAGTACTGACCATGCCTCTAACACTACTCATTACTCTTGCTTTGAAACAAATATTTAGGGTCTGGTATCTCTGTGTTACTAACTCTGATGATTTTGTATTTAAAATGCCGGCAAGGTGAATGTCCTAATTGCATTTCTCAGCTTCAGACACAGCCATAGGTGCCTGGAGCTAATTATATTCCATCCGTGAGGCGGGCTAGAGAGGAGATGGGGGTAGAGGCAGTGGAAGGAATTTGGGGTGAGGAAAGCAAAGGTATTTTGCAAAATTTTTCATTCTATAGTTATTGAATGCCCCCATGTGTCAGAAACTGCTAGTAACCTGAGAGTACAGCTATGAACAACATAAACAAGATCTCTGCCTTCATGGTGCTTGCTACCCTATGAGAAAGATTGATAGTACAGAATTATTTGCTTCACCTGAGAATACAGCTATAAACAACAAAAACAAGATCTCTGTCCTCATGGTGCTTGCTACCTTGTGAGAGAGACTGATAGTACAGAATTATTTGCTTATGATGGGTTAAAAGCCACAAATGAAAAATAACAGGGTGCTTTGAAGCCATATAAGGGGAGGGAGACTTCCCTTCACTGAGAGATCCATCAAGATTCAGCTGGCCTGAAACTAATCTGAAATGTTTTTTCTCAGTGTCAGGGAGAAACACCATTCTCGCGTCAGGAAGAATTTTCCAGCATCAGGAACCAATGGCATATTTATATCCCCTTTTACGTCAACTTGTCAAACAGCATCTTTAATACAGCCTGCTCCCTAGACGCATCTCATGCTTGTTGCAGGCTGTGATGACATTGAAGCCAGACATTCTGTGGTCTCTGTTTCAGCATAGCAGGGGATGCTGGGAGTTAATCTGCCTGTAGCATATTGTTAGCACAATTGTCCTGAGCAAGTCAAAAGACAATGGGAGTTCTGATTCCCTGGAGTCCAGAGGTACTTATTTGGACAACTGGTGTCATATATAAACCTCTAGACCTTGGAACTAGATGTTGGTAACTGATCAAGAGGCTTAATTTTATGGTCTCATTTGTGTTCTTTGAATGGTGATGATGACATGCAATTTTTTGGACTCTGAATATACCTCCAAGGGTAGATTGTTAGAATTTTTGCTGCATAATAGTATTTTGAGTCTAACTGGGAGGAGTGCAGTGATACTTAATGTTATTGGAGTGCTCCATATTACAGAAATGTGCACATAAAAAGAGTTGAGACATATTATGTTGCAGGATAATTACATTATTCACAAAATGAAACCTCAAACAGAATATAAACTTGAAGACTATGAAGAAAAGATCAACAAAAAGCCAGCCTTGGTTATGCAGCCACCTGGGCTTATGTAAGTTATCTCAGATCTTCTCTTAGGTAAATTATCTTCTCTTAGATAAATTATTTAGCCTTTTAGACCTCAATGTTCTCATCTACAAAATACCTTTCTTAGAGTATTTGCTTCAAGATTGGGTGTTAGAACCTAGAGCTCAACCTCTTTGCCGTTATACCCCCTGCCCAATGGAAACATTTCTTTGTTTTCCCACAGGTATATAAAAAAGAGAAAGTCCCAGACAGAACCTTCTGTGTCATCATTGCATCTCTCTCTGCATTAGTCTGTTTTCACACTGCTGATAAAGGCATACTTGAGACTTGGTAATTTACAAAGAACAAGAGGTTTAATGGACTCACAGTTCCACGTGGCTGGGGAGGCCTCACAATCATGGCAGAAGGTGAAAGCCACGTCTTACATGGCAGCAGGCAAGAGACAGAATGACAGCCAAGCGAAAGGGTTTTCCCCGTATAAAACCATCAGATCTCGTGAGACTTATTCACTACCATGAGAACAGTATGGGGAAAACCGTCCCCATGATTCAATTGTCTCCCACCAGGTCCTTCTGACAACATGTGGGAATTATGGGAGCTACCGTTCAAAGTGAGATTTGGGTGGGGACACAGCCAAACCATATTACTGTCCTTCTGCTTTATCTCCTTGCCTTAATAATGACCAACACCCTTTTCTTAGTTACTAAAACTAGAAAACATGAAAGTCCTGACTCCGATTCTGTCTTCCTCTATCTTCTTGTGCATCATCAGTTAGTCACCAAATGTGAACTCTTTCTGATCCTAAATACCTCACATAGGTATTACTTCACTAAGAACCAGTCTCTCCTCTCAACCCCTCTATCCTTCATAGGTGACTAGCACAGTCCATGAATTACTTCTGTCTTACCTTCTCTGTTGGATTATAAACTCCTTAAAGGTAGGGACTGTGTTTTATGTGCATATTTTGTATGCCTTGTGGTCTCTAACATTCACTCTGTCATAGCAACAGTAGAAGCTTAAAATGTTGTACTGATTGATTTAGCAAAGGGAGCTCTTTATAATGAGACTTTATCATGGTTTACTATTTATGCATTTAGAGTTCATCCAAATTGGGAGTATAGTTGTGGGTGTGTGTGCTGCAGAATGACCAGAAGGTTTTGTATGGGTTCTAAGTAGAGAACAGCAGATGCAATCAATGGGTTGGACATAGAGCCAAAGATTGGTTCCAAGACCTTCTCAAAAGGGGAGATTTCTACAGGGAGGACTTGGAAAAAAACATTTAGACTTCATATGTGGCTCAGGTCTTAAGCAGTTTCAAGGTTTAGCATGGGGTATGAAGTACTGGAGTGCTCAGACAAGAGTGCAGACATGTCCCAACTTCAGGGGACATAAGTTGCATTACCAGACATTACTCAAAAAGAGGATCTGTTCTCTTTTTTCTCTCACATTCTCCATTCACTTGGCCTTTTAAAGTTATATGTGGCATTGTTTGCATTTTTAATTAAGAAGAAAAATGAGTTTCACAATAAATTGCTTTAAAATTTGCAGGCATTATTTTCATAGTGAAATAGCTCCATTTTATTTACAAGTGAAAGTTTAATTTTCTCAACTTTTCTATTCTGTATTTAATGATGATCTAAAATCTATCACATGATCTCCATTTTCGTTTTTTCTGTCGGTTTTTTAAACTTCTACTTTAGTGTCCCTTGGCAAGGGCTAACGTTCTGCTCAATCATTAGAACTGTGGGCAGGGTACAGGCCAATGCTGAAGATTTTTCGTGCTGTAAAAACTAATTAACTTGAATTACATTGCTTTAGATTTGTGATAATTTGGGCCTGGCAAGTGTAACTGACATTGAGTAGAATGTTTGGCCTTTAATATGTAAAATTGTCATTTTCTCCAGTAATTTTCAGAATGATAGAGCTGAAGGAACATAAGCCTTCCTCACCGATACCTTAGTTGACAGATGAAGAAATGGAAGTACAGAGGGCGGAAGAATGCTTGAGAATAGCCAAGTTCTGGTCCTCTAGCCTCAGATCCCATAATACTATGTACAAAGGAAATACCTTTTTGTTAAATCCTAAATTGTTCTTGCGTTGAACCCTGTAGGCAAGGCTTTCTTTTCCATCATTTTCTCACCCCTCTCCCATCTCACATTATTCTAACTGTGTTGTTATCCTTATGTTCCAGTGGGGCTTTAATCAAGCCACACATAGTTTTGGAAACTTCAGTATACTGGAAATGCAGACTTTTGTGTTTTTTGTCTTCAAAGACGACCTTAAGTGGTCACTTCCAGTTGAACAGACAGAGAGGACAAAGCTGTATGTTCCCCTTTCCTTCATGGCTGATGGTGCAGCCTGTAAGCAGACTGCTTCCTTCTTCTACAGCAAGCCTTTGGTTGAGCCACCGGCTCCCTAGGCTGGCCGCCAGGTTGGCCTTGTGATCCCGAAGGTTCTTCAAATGTGGGCAAGCTCAAGGAATTGCTGTGAGCTGCAGCTGCCCTGGGGGCTATTTCCATTTTAAGTCTTTTCCCAGAATCTTAGAAGAGCACTAGATAAGGTTGAAAACAACTTGACATCTTTCCCTGCAAGATCTAGAGCAGTGGTGTGCATCTGCATCTTTTGTGGGGAGTGGATTACTCTGTGAATCCAAGAAAGACTCTGGACCGACCACTCCTCCTGCCCCAACCCTAAATATAGAGAATCATGCACACACCTACATTCACACAGCTTTGCATGCTATTTCAGAGGGTCTGTGGAGTATAAGAATCAGGCTTCCTAAGCTAGAGCTTTCAAACTTATGATCAATACCACCTAAATTTGTATAGCACTGTATTGTAATGACACCTTTGACATACAGTATAGCATTTGATCACGAATATATTCATATGGTACATATATTTCTCCCATTTAATAGATGTGAAAAGCTAGAACATAATAGTGGTAATAATAATAGTATTACTGTCATTATTATTTATTGTTATTAACATTTATTGTTTGCCATGTGCTACGCACTGCCCCGAGCATTTTCCATGTATTAACTCTCTTTCATAATGTCCTTTTGAGGTAGGAACTATTATTGACCCTAGTTCAAAGGTGAAATGACTAAAGGGTTGGGGGGTGACAGGATCAATGGGGGTCTTGAGGACCATGGATGGGACTGAGTAGAACCCAAGGCATTTTTCAGAGTTTGGGAATTGGTTTGATTTCTGTTCGGCACACCTTTCCCATGATGAACAACCTCCAGCCGGTTCATTAACAGTTGAATGACTTATTCAAAATGCAGTGCCCAGGGGAAATTATCCATCCTACAGTGGCCCAACTTTTGATAGATATTATGCCCAACTCCTGGCTGAACTTGTCTCTTTGGCTGCTATATAGAGTGACCAGCTCTTGGATTTATCCTTGTACTCATACTGTACTTACTGGAGAAGAGCTAATTCTCCCAAAAGAAACTGTGGTAAATTAGTAAGGCAGAATGAATGTTGGGCAGCTAAAAATGAGAAATGGACTGATGGCTTGTTGCTGTCTCTTCCAGCCATGGGAATTTTGACTTGGTGACTTGATGCCATCTCTTGATTGAAAAATTGAATGAATCAATGGTGACTGAGTCCATGCCAGAAGTCTGGTGCCAGCAACTGGAACTGTTGCTGCATCCAGACTCAGGACCCCAAGACGCCACCACATGCTCTTGGAAAGGAGATAGGAAGCAAAGCCTATTTTCCTTAGAAACAAAAACTTGAGTTAATTGCCATATCAATGTAAGCTATTTTCATTATTCTTGGAGAAAGAATTTTATGTGTTGTGATAGTGGGCCATAGTAGAAATTTTATTTTATCTTTAATTAGATGCTGGTTTTTCAGATGCTTTGGGCCATACTAATCTGTGAAGAGTAAATTCAGAACTTACTGGGTTTTTACAAGGATTTTTTGTATAAAAGCAGCTCCTTGCTCCAGTATAATTTTTCCTAATGCCTGATCACTTTAACCACAGCCAACAAGCAGGGGACTGAGTTTTGTACTGAGGACACAACCCCACATCTAGTCATGTATTTCAGCCCAGATCCGATATTTATATGGGGAAAATCGTGAATGTAGACTCTCTCTCTCTCTCTCTCTCACACACACACACACACACACACACACACACACACACACACACACACTCGCCTCCCTATTTAGGGCTCCACAGTAAACATCATCTGGAGTAGCCACCTCAACAAGGCAGCCACCTCAACAAGGCAGTAGCCACCTCAGCAAGGCAGTGAAGGCGTAGATTAACCACCATGGAGCTGAAGTAGCATCCAGGGTAGAAAGAACACAAGCTTTCAAGCCACACATAACTGGGCTGGCTCACAGATGCTCTGATCACAAAATTCTCTTTTCTCTCGGTGTTTCTTTTTAAAACACAATTCTCTTTAAAATTTCTCTTTTCTCTTTATGTTTTATTTTAAATATTTCCTGTTGCTTTGTCTTCATTGTGACTAATCTTTGCTTCTTCAGTGTCAGCTCTACTGTTAATGTCTTCTAGTGTAGTTTTCCTATCAGACATTGCCATTTTCATCTCGACAAGTTTGATTTTTTGAAATACATCTGCTATGTCTATTATTAACTGTTTGAATATATAAGGAATACAGTTATAACAACTAATTTAATGGCATTGCCTGCTAACTGTAACATCTGTGTCAGTTATCACATGCATCAAACCTGGTTTGGTTCTTCTTCACATTGGGGGTCATTTTTTCCTGCTGCATTCCATGCCTGGTCGTTTCTGAGATTTTAAAATTATTTTTAAAGATTTAATTTTTTTGGCCTGGCGCAGTGGCTCACGCCTGTAATCCCAGCACTTTGGGAGGACAAGAAGGGTGGATCATGAGGTCAGGAGATCGAGACCATCCTGGCTAACCTGGTGAAACCCCATCTCTACTGAAAATACAAAAAAATTAGCCAGGCATAGTGGTGGGCGCCTGTAGTCCCAGCTACTCGGGAGGCTGAGGCAGGAGAATGGTGTGAATTCGGGAGAAGGAGCTTGCAGTGAGCCGAGATCACACCAGCGCACTCGAGCCTGGACAACTGAGCGAGACTCCGTCTCTAAAAAAAAAAAAAAAAAAAAAAAAAGATTTTAGTTTTTTTAGAGCAGTTTTAGGTTCACAGCAAAATTGAGAGGAAGGTACAGAGATTTCCCATGTCTCCCTGCTCCCACGCATGCAGAACCTTCTTTATAATCACCATCCCTCGTCAGAGAGGTACACTTGTCACAATTGATGAACATACACTGACACATCATAGTTGCCCAGAGTAGTCCACAGCATATGTTAGAGTTCACTCTTGATGGTGAACATTCTGTGAGTTTAGACAAATATATAATGACATGT
The DNA here is from genome assembly GCF_009828535.3 of Hylobates moloch. Classification (NCBI taxonomy): domain Eukaryota; kingdom Metazoa; phylum Chordata; class Mammalia; order Primates; family Hylobatidae; genus Hylobates; species Hylobates moloch. The sequence continues at coordinate 74,709,072 of NW_026652294.1, forward strand.
ATCCATCATTATAGTACCATACAGAGTCATTTTACTGCCTAAAAATCCTGTGCTCCATTTGTTCATCTCTCCCTCCCTCCAAACCCTGGCAACCACTGATATTGTCACCATCTCCATAGTTTTGCCTTTTCTGGAATGCTATATAGTTGGAATTATACAGTTTGTAGCCTTTTCAAACTGACTTCTTTTAAGTTAGCACTATGCATCTGAGGTTGAGTTTCCTCCATGCCTTTTCATGGCTTGACAGTTTATTCCTTTTTAGCATCAAATAATATTTCATGGCCTAGATATACCACAATTTATCCATTTACCCACTGAAAGACATCTTGGTTGCTTCCAAGCTTGGGCAGTTATGAATAAAAGAAGCCTTTTCTTTTTTCTTTTTTTTTTTTGAGACAGAGTCTCACTTTGTCACCCAGGCTATAGTGCAGTGGCATGATCTTGGCTCACTCCAAGCTTTGCCTCCCAGGTTCGTGCCATTCTCCTGCCTCAGCCTCCCGAGTAGCTGGGACTGCAGGCGCCTGCCACCATGCCCAGCTAATTTTTTGTATTTTTAGTGGAGACGGAGTTTCACAGTTTTAGCCAAGATGGTCTCGATTTCATGACCTCATGATCCGCCCATCTCGACCTCCCAAAGTGCTGGGATTACAGGCGTGAGCCGCCACACCCGGCCAAGAAGCCTTTTCAAAATGACTTTTTAAGTTAGGGATATGCATCTGAGGTTCCTCCGTGCCCTTTCATGGCCTGATAGTTTGTTCCTTTTTAGCATCAAATAATATTTCATTGCCTAGATATACCACAATTTATCCATTTACCTACTGAAAGACATCTTGGGGATTGCTTCCAAGTTTGGGCAGTTATGAATAAAACTGTAATAAACATCCATGTGCAGGTTTTTGTGTGGACATACATTTTCAGCTCCTTTGGGTAAAAACCAAGGAGCATGATTACTGGATTGTATGTTTAGTTTTGTAGTATGAGTGTGTTTGAGAGTTGGCAAGTATGTTTAGTTGTATTAGAAACTGTTAAATTGCCTTCCAAAGTGTTTGTACCACTTTGCCTTCCTATCAGCAGAAAGTGAGTTTCTGTTGTTCTACAGCTTCACCCGCATTTGGTGTTGTCAGTGTTCTGGATTTTGGTCATTCTAACAGGTGTGTGTAGCAGTGTCTTATTGTTGTTTTAATTTGCGTTTTTTTTGATATCATATGACATGGAGCATCTTTTCATATGCTTATTTGCCATCTGTATATCTTTGGTGAGGTGTGTGTTGCTTGGTAGCTTTTGACTGAATGCCAGACTATGTGAATTTTATCTTGTTGGGTGCTTGATATTGTTAGGGACCTTCCTATAAATACTCTTGGACTTTGCTCTGACATGAGGTAAGTTATGTGAAAATAGTTTGATCCTTTCAAAGTCTTGTTTTTATGATTTGTTGGGCATCTCTGGGGCAGTGATCATTCTAAGGCTAATTATTCCCGCCTTCTGAGGCAAGACTGTCTGTGAACTCTAGTCAATCCCTGTGAATTAAGTGTTTCCAGTCTGGCTGGTAGGAGTAACAGGGACCCTGTCTGAGTGTCCAGCATTTTTCCCTCCAGTTACTTAGTTTATTCTTCACACTCAGTTTACTCACATGCACATACCTACCAGTTGTCTGCTGAATACTTGAGGGGGATCCTTGGTAAATCTTCTCTCTCTGGGATGATCTCAGTTTTGCTCTTCTGTCCTGTGAGCTCTAGCTTCTTTGACACATCCCCTTACTCTTCTTTCTCAACTTAGGGGATGTGCTGCATTCTGCCTGGCTCCTTCTTCCTTGTGCTGCTGCATGGAAACTTTCTCAGAAAGTAAGCCATGGGAATAGTTGGTCTCATTTCATTTTTTAAAAATTATTGTTTTTATTTTGGGAATCACTGTCTTTCATTGCCCAGTGTCTAGTGTTTTGAAAATTGTTATTTTATATATTTTGGATTGTGTGTGTATGTGTGTGCATTTTAGATCAAAAAGTAAATCCAGTCCCTGTTACCATCTTGGATGGAAGCAATTTGTATATTAATGGGAAGCGAGGAGGCATATGGAGGAGGTAGCATCCCACTCAAGAACATGCAGCCTCCTTGCATGTTAGTTACTGATTTCATCCCAAATAAAATTCCCATAGTAAATTATTTTCATATAGGTTAATGCTCTTTTCTTTCCTTTTTTTTCCTCCCTAAAAGGCAGTAGTGGACATGGACAGAATCGTGAAACTGAGTTGCTTGCTTATTCACATTTTCACAAATACTGATTGAGTGTCTACTAGATGCCATATACTGTGTGAGGCATTGGCAGCTCTGTGATGTGATGGTTCCTGCCTCAGACTAGCCATGATGTAGTCATTGATTGGAAGTTTACCCCAAAGCACTCATAACCCAGTTTCTTGCATGCAGCCCGTGGCTTGCTTTTTTGATAGGAGAAAGTAAAGATTCTTATGGGAGGAAGAAAGAGAATATTTGAATAGTGGGTCCTTTGGACAATGCCTGGAAAAAGACTAGGTGCTCAGTAAATATGTGTTATTTGGATGGATGAATTAATAAAAATTACCTATGAATTTAATAATCATATTGATTTTAAGACCATACGTAGCTCAATGTAGCTTAAAGGAATTTGAAAAGGCTTTATCATCTCACTGCAAAGCAGTTTAATGGGAACTATGTATCATACCCCTGATATGTTTCAGGTGCTGTGTTTGGCCTGGGACATTCTCAGTAAGACAGGGTTCCTATCCTCTAAGTTTATGGTCTAGGACTGGCTGCATCAGAGCCACCTAGGAGGGCACTTAACCCAGACTCATGGGGTCAGGGATGGCTTCCAGAAGGAGGTGATGGCTAAGCTCACGCCTGACCACGTGATCCTTATGGTGAAGAGGCACATTTTGAATTAGACAGTTCCCCCAAGGTCTAAATTACAGCCTTGGAAGCTAGAGTCAGGCTTTTGCATCCAATGTCTACTTCTCTCTGACAAATAGCTTTTGTATAAAAATTGGGTGAGCTTATTAAGGCGAACTCACTTTCTGATTCATGTATAGTGCAATATTCTGGCAGTACCTGGTTGAAGTGAAAAGACCTAAAGTCCTGTCCCCTTTAGTACAAAATTCATTTTAAAAATGTCCTAGTAGAGGGCTGAGCACAGAGGGCTAAGGTTTTAACAAATGCTTGTTTAATTGAAATGAGGACATAAACTCCAAGAGGTAGCGAGGAGAGAAGTTAGGGAATCCGCTGACTCCCTCCTCTGAGTTCTGGGCTGCTGCCCGAGTTCATCTTTCTTCAGTTCGGCCAGCCCTGCAACAAAAGAGCGCTTCAGTTCAGCAGAGCAGCGTAGAGCTTGCACGCATGCTGAGCAGGAGGGCTGTCGAGAGAGACCGTGTAATAAATACAGAGCGCTCATTGAAATGCCAAGTGTCACTACTTTGGCATTTAATTATGTGACTTGCTGGCAGCTAGAAGTAGGGAAGCAAGCAGAAAAGAAGAAGAAGAAGAAGAAGAAGAAGAAGAAAAGTCAGTGAGAAGCAGAAGGCAGAACTGGACAGTGATCTGATGTAGAAATTGGGCCAACAGCAATACTTTCTAGGCACATTCTTAAAAAACCTTTACCTTGTATTTAGTGTTTAGAACTACCTGCACTTTTTGAAAAGAAATTCCAAATAAAATGCCTTCTGATTAAGAAACATTATCACTCTGAACATACAGAGGCACAATCAATGAACTCTTACGGTGAAGACCATTTTAGGTATGTTCAATACGGGCTGTCAAAGGTGTCTAAACACACAGCAAGGTCATCTGGGAAGCAAACTTGAACAAAGCAATACCAGTGCTGTGGCAGCTCCATCTAATTTGAATTAAAATGACTTGGCAGCCTGCTGGTGTGTCTGGCTTACATTTCAGGGTGAGGAGAGAGATAGATGTGGACTCTGGAGGTAGCCGACAAGGAGTTTAATCCCAGCTCTGCCACTTACGTCGAGTGTGAACTTGGGCCTCCTCTCGGTGTATCACTTCTCTCAACACTTACGTGCTTCTCACCAGAAGCTTTCATTGTTTGGGGAATTATGCCAGCTTTAAAGTCGCTGCCTAGCACAAAGCCATTTACACTGGAAGCTATGTTTGAAAAAACTTTTTTTTTCTTCTTAAGCAGCAGACCTCTTGTATTAAACAAAATATGATATAGGGCTTGCGTTCTGAAACCAGCAGGAAGAAGTCAGCTGCTCAAAGAAACTGGTCTCTCCCAACTTCAGACACCAACAGTTCTTTCTCCTAAGATCACTTTTTGGGGGAGACCTCCTCTGACCCCAGACTCCTAAACAGCAAGTCCACCTCACCCTCTCTTTTGCCTGCTTCCATGGTAGTTACCATTATCTGCCATTCCTTACATCGACCTATTCTGCTGTCGGTCTGCTCCTCCTCACTGGAATATATGCCACATGAGAGTGGGGACTTTATCTGTTGTGTTCTCTGTTGTATCTCTAGTTCCTCCAAAAGTACCATCTGGAGCTTAATAATTATCTTTTTAAAGTAGGCACTCTATAATTTTCAATGAATGGCACATAAGTAGAGACCAAGATTGATGCCTGTGGATCCTACTGTGATAGTCTAGTGTTGGGGAAAACAGGTACCAGGCATCCATAAAACTGTGTGGTAAGTGTTGTGCTGGGTGAAGTACGGAGTGTCTTGGGGACACAGGGAAAGGCCCTAACCTAGACGTAAGAGGTCTAAGAAGGCTTCCTGAAGGAAGTACTCAGAACACTTAAGAAACTGAGGCACATAGAGGATAAGTCACTGTCCTAAAGTCACATAGCCTGAAACGAGGCAGAGCTGGTGCAGAGCAATGAAATGGCATTGGAACATGGGCTGTGGTCTTCACTCGAGGCGTGTGCTATTTAGATGTCGCAGAAGTCAGTGTTAAGACAACATGAAGGATGTTAGTCCTGTCTGTGAGGAGTCAGTACAACTTTGTCTACACCACTGAAGTTTGACCAGAACAGTGAGGGAGACTTGCAGGGATTGCGTCCAGAGAATGTTCAGATTATTCTGGGGAGTGATGAATAGCATTGCAGAGGAAGTGGAGATAGAATTGTGGATTTGAATGATGCTGTGAAAGTGATAGTAACGGGTTTATAGTGTTTTGTCAGGATCTGATCCAGGAGAAGATGCTTCTAAGAAACACATTCTGTACCCATTAGAACGTGATATGGTATATGGTTTTCCCTCAGTATCCATGCAAAATTGGTTCCAGGACCCCATAAGGATACCAAAATCCATGGGTGCTCAAATGTTTGATATAAAATGGTATAGGATTTGCACACAACCTATGCGCATCTTGTATACATTAGATAATCTCTAGATTATTTATAATACCTAATGTTATGTAAATAGTTGTTATACTGTATTTTTTATTTGTATTATTTTTACTGTATTTTTAAAAAATATTTTTAATCTGAGGTTGGTTGATTTTGTGCACATGTGGAACTCAAGGATATAGAGGGCTGACTGCATATGAAATCTTTTTTAAAAATGCAGATACTTAGACTTGGGAGTGCCAGCTCTAATAATTTATCCTAAGATAATTTATTCTAATATAATAACCAAATTATATAATGTGTGTGTATAATACATATTCATATATAGAAAGTACATGTTCATGTACTCTATGTTAATATTTTTATATATATATACACACATATACACATACCGTTGCAAAATAATTTGAGATTATCTGAATGTCCAGCAAGAGGGGATTGATTCAATAATGTATGGATTATTTATACGATGGAATAGTGTATAATTGTTAAAATGATGATATTGGTATATGTTTATTGACATGGAAAATAATAACCATATTATTAAGCAGAAATATTAAGGAGAAATCTTTACAGATGTATAGAATGGTTTTATTTTTTAAAGAAAAGTGTACACACATATTCCCATCAAAGTGTGGAAGATATATACCAATATAGTAATAGTTTCTATACACTAAGAGTGTTTATTTATGTAATATTTATTCAGCCAATGTTTTTATTCATGTAACAAGAATCAATGGAAAGGAATATAATGACAACTCTTCATTATCCCCACCCAGTTTAGAAAAAAAAAAAGGTTGGACTTTGGCCGGTTTTTCACTCTGAGATTACCATCCGCTTTCCAATAGCATCTGAGCAGAGGAGTGTTCACAGTTAAAGGGGAACTTTTATAGGGGGCTTCACCCTTCATCCCAAATTGAGTCGTCCCTTCATTCTCTGGGAGCTTTTTGTGAGAAAGATCCGTTTGTTTGTCAGTACTCAACCAAGACCTCCCATTTGTCTCTCAGGTTTGGAGAAGCGGAGGGTGCACCCAGCGGTGTCAAATGGCCTTTTGCTGTCATGAAATATTACCGTTTCACACTCACAAATAAAAGTTAGCAGCATTTCATTGCTGCGTGGTGTGAAATTAGACCTCCTCACCAGCTGGATGCAACAGCCTGCTGTAGAAATGGTGATGACTGCTAGTGTTCCTGGTTCAATTCAATTAAGAATATTTTTTTCTCCTCTTCGGTGAAAGGGGTAGTCAAGATGAATGCCTTGCAAACTTCTGAAATATGCACTTGTATAAAAGAACTATTAAAGTGAAGTAACATCTCTATGATCTTTGAACTAAGCCGTCATTCTGCCATTATTGATGTGGCTGCTTTAAGCCGTCTAATTAAAATCGGAGTGACAGATTTGTTATTGAAAATCTGAAACCCAGCTCACATCCCATACAGCACATCTGAGCAGGGTATATATCTGCTGTTTTGATGGGCTCTCAAAATTGCTAAGCTGTGCCGGGTGCCAAAAGGAATTCAATAAATCTTTTCTTTTCTTACCAAGCAGCTCTCATTAGTCTTTTTAATAATAGCACTAGTGGATATCAACCTCAGTTCTCCAAAATAAATTAAGTGTGTCCATTAGGGTTGTAATTATAGCATCAGATATGAGTGTATTCTGCTACAAAGAGATGGCAAGGCTGATAGATAGAGCCAAGAGCTTTCCTCTCGGTCCTTACATTTTAAACATTGCTTGGTGTATACAATGTGGATCTAATATCTGGGTGGAGGAGGGGTGGCCTAGCAAGGTCTTTTGTCATCTGAACTGACAATATTTCTCCCTGCTTGGAGTTCTAAGCATTCGGTATCAAGTGGTGTGAATTCTGCAGATCCTAAGTGAAAACTGGTCATCAACTAGTAGTATGCAGTTCAGAGCCTGCTAAACAAACTGCATAAACCTCAGAGTAGGAGAACATGACAGAAGGCTGCGTTGTCTGAAATTTTAGCTAATTTTTTTTTAACTAGCAGGAGCCATCTGTCATGATTATTCTGATTCAAGGGCTAAATTGAACGGAAGGCATTGCTGGGCGATTAAACAAGTTCTCTCAAAATATTTTCATACCTTTCTGTCTTGTCAGAAGCTTTTTTTTTTTCCACCAAAGATGTCATCCGATTGTGGGATTTTTTTTTTTTTTTGGCGGGGGAGGATTTCTGTCTCCCATGCCATAGAGAAACCTTGTCACTGTGTTGGCACTAAGGAATGGGGTGAGATGCAAGTAAATGGGTGTGTCGTATTTGAAGCTTATTCTTCACTTCTGGCTCTTGCAGCCTCATGATGATGTTACTCTCGGTCCTGATTGAGATGTTCTGAATTCATCCAGATGTTCTAAATTAATCCATTAGAGGTTTCTTCAGAGGGTGTCAGAGGGGAGCATTTCAAGAGTCCTTTTCCTGGTCATACTTAGAAAGGGGAAGGAGTTACTGAGCAGAAAAAAAAAAAAAAGGGCAATGGGGCAGAAGACTGCATTTGGTGGCAAGAATCTGCCATCACTTTCTTGTCATTCCGGTTATTTTTCCACTTCAGCCTCCAATTTGGAAGAAAAATTTCTGTGATTTCCTATGTCCTGAGCAGTAACAGATTTTGGAAGCTCTGTCCTCTTGGACAAGTGTGGAAATACGAAGTTTGGAAAGATATTTACATCTTTTAAAGATGCATGGAAGGTAACCTGCCTCCCCTCTCATCTTCTAACTTCATTATTAAAAGAAAACAAAATTCACGTGTTGATGTGAAGGCAACTGGGTGTCATTTCCCTTTAAATAGTACAAAACATATGGGGGCAGGATTGCATTTGTCACAAATTGTCAAAATATTTTTTTAAAGAAACCAAAATCTTCTAGGGATGGTTCCAAATGTGCCTGATTTCCCTGAGCAGTGAGCAGTGCGACCTTTACATTAGCAGATATATTTATAAATACACATATGGCCCGCCAGGACCTGATTGGCTCCTGATCTGATGAGACAGAGACAGATTTAATGGTGTTTCACCTACGTGGGGTTTAGTTTTTTTAATTACTGATTTACCTTAGCAGTTTTCACTTACAGTCACCTAATTTATCTGTGTTTTATTGACAGGTGCAATTTTTTAATGAGGGCTGTGGAAGCAGAGAGAGGTTTTGAATTTCTTGATGTTTTCCGTGGGGTCTTTATATGATGATAGCTTGATATTCTTCCCCCTAATGAATCTGTGAGACTTGTCACGATGGACAAAAACCAGTGACATAAAAAAGAACCAAATGTGTTTATTTGGAAGAGTGCAAGTAAAACCTTAAGGCGTGTTACTGGTTTCTAGTCTATTTTAGACATTTTATTTTATTTAAAAGTAAGCACCTATAAGGTACTTTGTGCTTCTCAAAAAAAGAAAAAAAATGATGCAATGCAAATGCAGAAACACAATAAAATACTCTGTCCAGAGGTCAGCTAGGTTCCAGAAAAGTGCCAGAGGTTGTATTCCAAAAAGTCAAATCGCCCAAGGTTACTTTGACAGATACAGCAGTAATGGCTCTTACTAAACAGGGTTCTGAAGGTGTTAGTAATACTTTTAGGATGACTTTGGACAGTGTTATTCAATTTTTAAAACACCATGCCTCTTCCGATAAGCACAAACCAAATCTCAGTCCTTTCCCTATTCCTGTGCCCCCCTGGGGGTGTACTTGTTTTGTACATTACTCTTCCAGCTGCCCACTCCCTCTCCTGTTGAGAATCTTCTTGGCTGCTGGTTTAGAATGGGCTTATCTCCATCAGCCAAGAAGATTTCATAGGGCTAGACTCACCAAGGTTTGTGTTACAAAAATGAAAGTTATTTTTCTGTATTCACAATATAAGATTATATTGTTTAATGTCCTTTTTCAAACTACACTGCAACCCCAGGAAATTCTAATCTTTTCCCATCGCAGCTGCAAATCCCTGATTTAGGAGGCTTCTCTCACCTCTTTGCATGCCTCTTCCTCCAAATCCCACACATCCTCCATGTGCCTTATCACGTTTCTAGTCCTATCACCTTTCTTTTTCTTTTTAATGTTGACATTTCTGGTGCTTTTTGATTCCTGAATATTCACCTTTTCTTAGCTGATGACGTTAAAGGACATTTTCTCCTACACTAAGACAATGAAATTGCCTGAGCGAACTGCATACTTTTACAACTGAGTTCATTTCTTTTTCAGTTTTGCAGGCTCAGTGAAATGTGTAAGTAGGGACTTTAATTCTCCCTCAGCTGCAATTCACAGTCTTTAACACTTCCTAGGTGGAAAAAAAACATATGAATGCTGTTCTTTTAAACTTCTAATAGTTTCATTGTATATTCTCCATGTACTCTCTGCCCTCTGCATTAGGGAGCGATTGGTTTTTCTGCAGGCACAAATGGTGCTGATTGACTTTTAGAAAATAGCAAAGTCCCCATATGTCTGTCATTGGGATAGTTTTCTGCTCCCAGTCAGTGCCCCAATTGCATTAAAAGAACTAAGCAATAGAGATTTCAAATGGGGACAGAGTTTCTTTATGGAACTTACTACTTTTTTATATGTGTGAACAAGGTAATCCAGCAGCTTCTGTTGATCAGAAACACAACCCCACTGTTAACTCTGCATTCGAGGGAGGCTCTGTATCTAGAATTTAATTAGAAAAGAAGGAAAAAGGTAAAACTAAACCATAGTCTGTTTGTATTCACTGAATTTGTTGATTGCAGTAGAAACCATTCATTAATTTTTTCAAACTCAGTTCTTGACCTGCCACTGTATGTAATTCATAAAATTTCATGTTGAGAAAGAAAAAAAAGGTGTAAATCCAGAACTCTTTCCTCTGTTTTCATGTATGGTTGAGAAGGTCTTGAAGAGCTTTACACATCTCACTTGCAAAATAAAGTAGAAATGAGTGAGAATTTGTACCATATGTCCATTTATTTTTTGCGCTTACAGGAATCATAAGTGATCTGAGCTGATAAATGTTTGATTTTTTATAAGAATTTTCTTTTATGAAATCTAACATAGATCTGTGAGGCTCGAGATTACAATAAAAAATTTGGTTAGCTTTCAGCAGTAACATTAAGTAAGCATGTAAAAGTTTTACAAAAATAAAATGTTGAAAATTTTAATGGTTTCCCTTCTTAATTATGTGCTTTGAAATGGTGTGTATTTTTCAAGCTCTTTCTCTGTGATTCTCATTTTATTTTTAACTACTATTTGGATGTTGCCTTCTGGTTTTGATGGTCTTAATTTTATGTTATTAGAGATATTTATTCTTAGATTTAATTTGCTTCTCATTTAAAAATTTCCCAACAGTTTTGTGTGAAAATGATTTTTATAGTAAAGTATCATAGTTAGGAATAGGCTAGGATTAACGTGATTAGTAATAACAGGTAAATTTTTTGTGTAATAAAGAACTTGACTTTGCCCAAAGAGAGTTCTCCTTGCCCTCAACTTCTGGGAGGTAATTCATATTAATATCTGATTGGAGTGTCTTTGTTTAATTTGGGAGCTGGCCACACCAGATCTTAGGTTGGACCAGCCACCCCCAACAATGTTAAGGTGGGACAGGCCATTCCAGGAAGACCAACCATATAATTTAGAGTGGAGGCTTTGGGACACACAATATCAGTCAACTTGGAGACTGAGATCTACCACATAAACAGTTGAATCAATGATGCAGTGGAGCCCTAATAAAAACTCTGGACACCAAAGCTCAGGTGACCTTCACTGGATGGCAGTACTCTGTATTTATTGTCACACATTGATCCCAGGAGGATATCACACTCTGAGAACAATGGCAGCATTTGCATTTGGAACCCTAGCAGACTTGCCCTATGCATGTCTTCCCTTGGTTGATCTTAATACATATCTTTTCTCTGTAATAAACCATAACCATGAATATGATAGCTTCAGTGAGTTCTGTGGGTCCTTCTCATGAATTATTGCACCTGAAGGTGTTTTGAGGACTCCCCCACCACGGACTTACAGGTGGTGTCAGAAATGTGGAGGAATATGCCCTCAAACTTTGCAGTTTGCTTAACTCTTGCAATCAGCGTCAGAAGAGAGATTCACTAGAACTACCGTGACTCATTCTAACGTGTTTTGGGAAGAAGTATTACAATGCAAAGATCAACATATGCTTTTCTAGAAGCGAAGTTGCTCTTAAATCATTTTTTACAACAACTTGAAGAATAAATTAAAACATATAAACTTACTAATACCAGGAAAGTAAATACATAAACTAAACACACAGGTAGAAAGAGTTTTCAAATAGTACTGTAACCTCAAGTCCCAAAGCTTTTGTGCCCACCACTTTTCATAGTATTTTACAAGGAGAAAGGTGCTTAAAGATGGCTTATCTGAAATGTGACCCTATGAAAATCTATCAGAAAGCAAACCAAAAAAACAACCAAAGAAACAAAACAAAACAAAAAAATACCTTTTTGAAACTACAGTCAAGAAACCAGAAATAGGATGGAAGCTTGCCAGCCCAAATACTAAAGGAGAAGCTCGTGCTTCCTTTGGGAAGCTCCTCATGAGGACCCCATTATCTGTAACACAGGGCCTTTGCAGGCTAACATGCCCTCCAAAACTGAGCAGTGACCATACTCTCCTCTCCCATTTATAGGATCCAGAGGTAACCAATAATCAGAGTATAGAATGAAGGACGTTTGAAGTTACATTAGGTAGAGGAATAAAGAACTGGGACGATTTGTCATATGCACAGATTTCATCCTAAAAAGAGAAGAACCATCTTAAGCCTTACTGGAGGGGAATAAAGGACCTACATCTAGTTTCATCTTCCCCAAATCAAGCAGTACTTATCAAAGCAGAAGTTTTTGGTAAACATAGACGTTTACTCTTCCATAGGAAAGCATATCTTTATATGGCATTCTGATCTAGACATGAAAACTAGTAGAGATACGAAATGTTAACACACTAGTGTGTTGTGTGAGCAATAAGTGTCCCAACACACCTTTCTGAACAAAAGCCCCTTCTTGGACCACAAATAGCGGGATGTTGCCTGTTACTCACTGTTTTCTCCATAGCAAACACATGACACTCAAAACAGCAATATCCTCAGTATCCGCAGCACTGCCTCCAGTGCCATTGCTGACCTGGAGTGAGATGGGTGAGATGTGAGTCAACTCCTTCCTTTCCAACTCTGGGAAGCAGCAGAATAGTCCAGCATTTTAAAGTGTAGTAGGATTTAATTGCTGGAGCCAATCATCAGTTAAATACACGACAGTGCTTTTCAAAGAACTACTATTACAGGCTTAAGTGTAAATACACGAAATAGAGCAGTTACGGTGTGCCAATCAGATAACCATAGGCCTGTCATACTACCGTGTGTACCGTGGGTTAGTTTGTTGTGCTTAGACCCAGCTTTGCATCCTGGCAGTCATGTGCCAACAGAGCCCTTGCATGTCAGTTATGTCTGTGTCTTTGTTGTGCAATAGATCCCTTTTCATTTCCCTTTCTCTCTTCTTCTCACAAACCTGTTATTAGTTTCCCCCAATGGCTTATTTAGAATTTTCTCATTTCTGAAAAATACCGTTTTTAGGTGTAAGGGATGACTGCATAGGGATCAGATAATGACTTTTTCTTTTAAGGCTGGGTTACTTTTCCTTCAACCCAGTAAGGGCTGCTTTGTGCCAGTGACACCATTAAAGCACAAAATAGAATGATGTGACATAGCCAGAAAGTGTGTGGTGTCTTCATGTGGATGGGAGGTCTGAAATGAGCTCCAAATGTTCTCCACTTTGAGAGGGGTGGGTGACATGGCTATCTTGCCATTGCTCTATTCTTTGATATTGATGGAAAGCATAAGGCTCCCTTCCTTCCTTCCTTCCTTCGATCCTTCCTTCCTTCTTTCCTTCCTTCCTTCCTTCCTTCCTTCCTTCCTTCCTTCCTTCCTTCCTTCCTTCCTTCCTTCCTTCCTTCCTTCCTTCCTTCCTTCCTTCCTTCCTTCCTTCCTTCGATCCTTCCTTCTTTCCTTTGATCGATCCTTCCTTCCTTCCTTCTCTCCATCCCTCCCTCCCTCTCTCACTCCCTTTCTCCATTCCATCCCTTTCTCCCTCCTTTCCTTCCCTTTCTTCTTCCGCATCCTTTTTTTATTTCCCCGCAGAATACTAAAGTCATATAGCAGGGCAAATATAGCCAATGTTGTGCCTCTGAACTTGCTTTGAACTCATTGTTTAACTTTGGGAATACTCATCTTCTCATCCTTCTCTCTTCAATTGCCAGCTTCACACTAGGATATTTACTTGGTAAATTGTTCTCCCAAGTTTAGAAGAAATTGAACTGTGCTGAGTGAGAGGTTTGTGTGTATGATCAACTTGATCTCAGTTTCTGCTCTCCTGAATAATCCTGCAACTCCATGCTATAGGATAGGGCTTCTCAACCCCTACTTTACTAATATTTTCAGCCAGATAGTTCTTTGTTATGAGGGCTGTCCTGTGCATTGCAGGATGGTTTAGCAGCATCCTGGGCCTCATTCAGGGGCAAGGTAACACTGGTAGTCTCTTATTTCTATATTTTTAAAGGAGATGTCTATGGAAAACTTTTAGGTTGAGAAAATAAAAATTTCCTCTACAAATAATGCATTTGTTTGCCCAGATTGTCTGGGAAAGAAACTGCATTTTGGACTTCCTATTCCATGAATTACCAAGAGTCTTCTGTCAAAAAATAATCAACACCATTCATCCTCTCATAATATAAGGACTATAAGATTACATTGCTTTTGAGTTTTTCCACCATTAAAAAATCTTGTTTATGACTATTTTAATCCCTTTACTAGCATCAGTGAAACAGAGAGGGTCTTGTTTACTCTCCTCTTTAGGAAATCTCTGAGCTAAAGTAGAAGGATCTGTGCCAGATATTTAGTGGTTATATGTGTGTACCAGCTCTGAAAACCATCCTTAATAATTGTTTTCAAATTATCTTATGTGCCAGACTTTTGTATTTAGGCAGAGACGAAAGCTGACACTAAATTACTGACTTCCTGGTTGTGTGTGAATGCAGTGAATGTTATTCACTTGGAACATGAAATGACTGTACAATTCTAAATAAAATATTTTATCATAGGTAGCGTTTGTCCACCAAGTTGCAAGGTTTGCCCCTGAAACAGGAAATAACAGAATTGATCTAAAGCCCCTCACCTAGCTTCCTTCCCTAAAAGTATACTGTGAAAATGCCGCTTTTTGAATTTTACTCAGTTTCTGGACAGAGGTGCTGGATTGCCTAGCTTTCCTGTCATTAGGAGTGACTGAAAGCAACCATCTGGGGCTTCTGACAAGCTTGGTCATGGAACTCAGAAACAAGGAACCCATGTTATTTTGGTTGCTTCATACACAGCAAGCTGAGTTCTTCACAGTGGCTGTATTTGGTTGGGGAAGAAAGATCTCCAGGAGAATCAAAGAGCCATCCTGGGCTTTTGGAAGCTTGAGCCCAGCTGAAAGTGCCGTTTACTATAAGCAACAATCACTTCATGGTCCATATTCCTGAGATCTCTGCTTTCATGAAACTGATTTTGATTACCTCATATCAGTTCTGATCGAGTCAACAAGTAGCTATGTATCTGATATGCGCAAGACCAAAAGAAGGTCTACTTTGGGTAGAAACTTTGGGCTTTAATAAATCCTTTCTGCAGATCTCTTCTTCTTTGGAGATATTTCCTGCGAGGTGTAGGGAGTATATAGCACAAGGTTTGCTCGCTTTTGAACTTCTGCATTTCTAACCTAATGTGAATTATAAGCAACCTTTTATTCAAAGAAAGAATAATAGACTGAAAAAGAGATTGATATTTCAGCCTTCTGAATCTTCACTTTGTGCTGACAAATTAATCGTCTGTTTTACCTTCTTTGAACAGTGAGGCTCATTGTTCAGTTTGCCAGGTCACATGCATTTCATTACACTACACCTTGGTGACAAAGGAAACAAGGGTAAAAATGAACCTAGAGATGAGTCAAGGGTTTGGCTTTAGCTCTGTGATTCAAACATGGACAAGTCATTGGTCCTGACAATTGCTCCTGTGACACAATGGAAAACAATGCCAAGCCGTTTTGATGGAGCCTGACACACTGTTCCAAAGGACGTTTTGTCCCTAGACTCTGTAGAGTCATATTTAAATTTACTCTCTCACTTGTATTTACATTTTTACCCAGACAGTCCAGTCTAAACCCCAGTGGATGAAGTAACTCACTAAATGTACCAAATGTATTTGGTAATTTAGACTTTCTTTCCTGGAATTACAGATTGAATTTCTTTTAGGAGTAATAATGAAATGTACTATTACTTGATCTACGGTGGTTACATGAGTTCTTCAATTTATAACAATTAACTGAATTGTACACTATCATTTATGTAGTTTCCTGGATATAATACTTTAAATTAAAAGATTTACTGCTAAAAATGATGAAATTGGCAAGAATAACATTATAAAGGTGAAAAAACCTTACCTATGGAAAAAATAAAAATACAATACCTTAGTTAGCTTTCTGATATAATTTGTATAATTTAATCAAACATTTTTCCTTGATATGTCACTATTAAGCATTTTGTATAGGCGGATTATCGCACAAATATGTATTTTTCATATGCATATAGTCAGCATTTCATTTGGTGATACTGAAAATGCTACCTCCTTTAAAAAGATTTTGTTTGTTGCTTAACTGATATGCTTTCTGTATTACTTAATTAGGCTACCATGAGTATTGAGACAAGTGCCGTTAAGCTCCCTATCATCAGCACTGGGAATCTAAGCATTTACTATATCTCCACTGTCCCATTCAGTTAGAAGAACTTTGAAAGCCATTAAAGGTGAGGCTTCCTCCTGACAATCATTCTGCTCCTGCTACATGATAAAATCATGCTGCCAAGGTCTTCATCCCCTTCGACTAGTGACAATAGATTTGAAATCCAATTTTGAAAACTCTAAAATTATAACCCAGAGATCTCAATAATCCACATAATATTTTAGCCCACACCTTTGGACAGATTGTGTGAATTTAGATTTATGGCGAAAAGGAAGGGATGAGAAAGTTAAACTGAGTTAATGGAAAATGTAATTACAATTTTTGAAGATATGATTTATGGGGTCTTATTTTCAAACAACAAAGCATTATTTGCTCACAACAATGCACAAAGTATTTTCCTCACCTCCTGAGCCTCCATCGCTCTCCCCCTTAAAATAGAAGTGTGAAGAGCTTGGTGCCTGTCCTTCTGCACATTCTTTATGGTTGTAGAAACATACAAATATACACACATATATGATTTTCCTTACAGAAAATGGGATCATGTTATGCATCTTTCTCATGACATTGCATTTGTCTCTTACCATCATAATATGGATATCTCTCCAGGTCACTTCATGTAACTCTAACACATTCTTCTTGATAGCTGCATCACAGTCTATAGTACTGATGTATTGTAACCAAGGATTCAGGCATGTGTCCTGTGTTTCTGCCCCTGTAACAAATTAAGCAGTAAATATGCTGGTATACTTATCCTCATATACTAATATCTTTCTTTTCTTTTCTTTTCTTTTTTTTTGAGGTGGAGTCTCACTCTGTTGCCCAGGCTGGAGCGCAGTGGCGCGATCTTGGTTTACTACAACCTCTGCCTCTTGGGTTCAAGTGATTCTCCTGCCTCAGCCTCCCGAGTAGCTGGGACTACAGGCACGTGAACCACGCCTGGCTAATTTTCTATTTTTAGTAGAGACAGGGTTTCACCATGTTAGTCAGGCTGGTCTTGAACTCCTGACCTTAGGTGATCCGTCCGCCTCGGTCTCCCAAAGTGCTGAGATTACAGGCATGAGCCGCCACACCCAGCAGCATAGAGAATTTTTAAAGAAAAATTGATTTCAAAATGATTTTCAGGTACACAGTAACTGAAAACGAATTGGCCAGGTGTTGGCAGATAGAGATCCTTACTGGACTTCTTTACTAAATGCCCAAGAAGAATTGCATGTATGGTGTCAATCATATACCCGATGGAGAAATCCTCAAAATGTCTTTTTTTTTTTTTTTTTTTTCCAGAAAGAAATTGTCTGGAGTTGAGGGTGGGAATAAGGATTAACTGTAAATGGATGTGAGGAATCTCACTGGGGTGATGAGAATGTTCTAAAACTGGATTGTGGTGAGAGTTGCAGACCTCAGTAAATTTACTAAAAAATCATTGAATTTCACTTTTATATTGGGTGAATTTTGTGGTATGTAATTTATACCTTAAAAAAGTTGTTTAAAGGGGAATTTTTTTTTTTTTTTTTTTTGGTCTGTCACCCAGGCTGGAGTGCAGTGGTGCAATCTCAGCTCACTCCACCTCCTGGGTTCTAAGTGATTCTCCTGCCTCAGCCTCCTGAGTAGCTGGGATTAGAGGCGTGCGCCACCATGCCTGGCTAATTTTGCAGTTTTAGTAGAGACAGGATTTCACCATGTTGGCCAGGCTGGTCTCGACTCCTGACCTCAGGTGATTGGCCTGCCTTGGCCTCCCAAAGTGCTGGGATTACAGGTGTGAGTCACCACGCCTGGCCTAAAGAGGTAAAATTTTAAAGCAGTTCATGTGACATCTTTTTTTATGTCATCAATTAGCATTATCTGGGAAAAAAAGCTTTGCATCATTGAAGTCAAATTTAGCCTATCAACACCTGTTTGATTTATTACAGTGTCATAATTCTTGGAATTTGCTCAATAACTATTTTCTGCATTTAATAGAATACACTTTTTCACTCCTGCTGATTACAATAGTCATGTCCCATAATGGCATCCAAGGAAGCCAGGATTTTGTTGCAACAGTCATAGATTTCATCAATCCCGTTCAGTCATTCATTCAACAGTTATATAGTGAGTATTCAGTATGTGCCAGGCATGTGTTCTAGTCATCAGGAACATATCAGTTTCCAATAAGGTCAAGATATCTTCCCTCTTAGAGCTTATACTCTAGATTAAAGTTTAAGAATGAACAAAAGAGCACAATTTCACATTTTAAACCTGAGTTTTCTGTTGAAATGAAAATTATGATTCTTTAGGAATTGGGTCTGGAATTCTGAAATTCTCCCAAGCTTCAGGTGACACTGATGCTGAAGCTGGTTTGAAGACCACACAGTGAAGAACAAGATTTTAGCAAACAATGACATGTGCATACACAGTGGTTATAGTTATGTGAGGTTGTAGTGTATCTCTTACCTTTTGTTTTCTCCAATTCTCTTCGTTTCCTGGGGTCCAAATAAGCAGCACAGAATGAGAGAGGAGGAGTTGGTTGGCAGTAAGTAGCTCTGGGTCATCACCTGGTACATCTGCAGCTTGTCTTTGCTGAATGAGAGATCACTGCCTGCTGCAAATACTAGGAACATAGCTGGGTTTGGAAGCAGCGCCTTCCACTCCTTCTGCTGCACTGGCCTTCCCCATGCACGTGTTTCATCAGGAGGTTAGAGGGTTTAAACCTTCCTACAAATCTTTTACAACTCTTCTTTAGACTGTTGATGATAAAGACATAGGATTTGACTCAAAGTTATGAACCAGTGGATTAGAGTGATAGAATTAGGAAAGAGGGGTTCTGCGCGGTGGTTCGCGCCTGTAATCCCAGCACTGTGGGAGGCTGAGGTGGGCAGATCACCCGAGGTCAAGAGTTCGAGACTAGCCTGACTAAAATAGTGAAACCCCCTCTCTACTAAAAATACAAAAATTAGCCAGGAGTGGTGGCTCGCGCCTGTAGTCCCAGCTACTCGGGAGGCTGAGGCAGGAGAATCGCTTGAACCTGGGAGGCAAAGGTTGCAGTGAGCTGAGATAGTGCCACTGCACTCCAGCCTGGGCACTGAGAGACTCTGTCTCAAAAAAAAAAAAAAAAAAAAAAAAAGAAATAGGAAAGAGTAGGGTAAAGGAAACTCCTATTGACAGCCTACTGTATGCATTTAAGCACCATAGAAGCCTTAGGAGAGATTTATTATTTTCATTTTCAAGCATGACAGTTGTGAAATTGTGGCCCTCAGAATATTTTATTTCATTTTGCTTATTTTTTTTGTTTGTCCAAGATCACACAATTGGTAGTTAACAGAACTAAGTTTAGAATAGAATTATTTGTATCTGACTTCAAACAGGCAACAATACCCTTAGCTGCATATCCTGCTGGAGATTTTCTTAGTTCAGGAACATTTCTCTTTAAGATAACCTTCACTATTTACAACTTTTGAGCACCATAATTTCCTTAAACAGCATTACCTCACACTCATGTCCTACTACTGCCCAGAAACCCTGAAAATAAAAGGTATTGGCTTTTGCTATTATAAATCGTATCACCTGATACCAATTTTGAAGACAAAATATGAAAAAATTCTGTCCCTGTGCCTTGTTCTTTTCCAGTATTCCAGCATGACAGGCAAGGTATGTTCTAGACGCAGGCAACTTTAGAAATATAGAAACATCATCTGCTAGAGAATAATTGATCCTTGTTATATGTCTGATCATATTTCTGGCTAGTCATCTTCAGAGCATCAGATTTAATTAAATGTAGTAACTAATTAAAGGACAGAGTGTGTGATTGAATTCCTGGAAAATTAGAAAAGAAAATTTCAGATAGGTAGAATTCTCTTCATTTGTTCCTTTTTTGGGGTAACTTCTTGACCTTTTGTTAAATACAGTGCAAAGAAAATGTAATTAATGCAAGTGTGTTTTATACACCCAGTAATAGATTTTTTCATTGAAACATAACCTTTATAAGGTGCTTCTGTTATTACTAGCTGTCAGGCGAAAATTAAATGAGCTTGCTCCGAGCTTCAGATTTATCTTTCTGTCTACAAAAGGCTATGTGAGAGACTGAGGAGATACTTAGCATTTACTGATGATTCTGTAAATTAGTCCCATCAATCTGTGGTAAACGTAATACATCCTCTCCCTGAAGCTAATGGCTTGAGGCAGCAATGATACTTTGCAGCCCAGCACTCTCTCAGTGTCTGTTTGGAAAATACCTCTAGCTACCAGGAACTTCTACCAGTTAGTGTGTGGATGCAGTTGCTTACTCAGAACATGCATGGCAGCATGAAGCAGTACGTGCACCATCACAGATTGGAAAATGTGTCCAGTTTAACCGGTGGAATATAGTGTTTGATTCGTTGTAGTTTCATGGCAATCAGATTCAGAAATGAAACATGAAACTGACTCAAGTGATATAGAAGGCTCTTCCCAGCACTGTCTCCGAAGGGCTTATTCTTTTACGGTTTCGGTACCAGGAACCATCATCCTTGGTGTCTCAGTGAGGCCTGACGCCACTTCAGCCTCACAGTGAGATTATCAATCTGGATTGGCAATGAACCCAATCTGTGCTTTACCTGCATTTCTAAAGCTGAAGAACAAAGCAGAAATTAACTCTTAAATGACCCCCCTGCTTTGAGAGTCAAAGAGGAAACTTCTGTCATTGAGCAATTAATTTTCCTCTCATGTGGTCTCTGCATTAGAGGATGGTCCCAGTGTACACAGAGCTGACTTTTATTCGGGCTGAGTCACTAACAGTTTGGAGATGGGAAGCCACTTGGCCAAGCACCAAAAGTTTTCAGTTTCCTGTGACAACTCAGACTTCAGAAGGGTGCAGAGTTTGCCCTAAAGTCTTAGGAGAACAAGCGGCACATCTCCAGCAGGGCCAGGGATACTGGGGGAGCAGTCCTCACTTCAGTATTCCAGCATACTTTCGCTGCCAGTTTTGTTCAGAGCTCCAGAAGTGCAGGGGATGTGTGAACATGTCGATTAATGAAAAACAAAGTTGAACATTTCAGAACCTGCAAAAGGGTTCAATTCCAGAAATGAGCAAAGGTTTGGGAAGAGCCTTATTTTTTTAAGTGAGGTTTATTCATCCTCCGTAGACACAAAAATAAGTCTTTCAAAGAACATGCATATTTGAGGCACTTGGCAACATGCAGTCTTTGGCAACCTCTCTCTTATTTATACCATGTAATTATGCTTGCCTTTATATGTGTGTCCTTTTCATTATTGAGCCTAACATGGTCTTTTGTCAAATTCCAGTTATTGATTAGCACTGGCAACTCTGAAATGTGGCTTTTTATACCTCAGTAAATCTCTTTCCCCCCTTCTTAAATCACAGCAGATCTTGTTGGACATTTGGGGAGAAAACAACTTAAAATTCACATCTAGATCTTGGCTGCCAATTCAGGACTTTGTTACTATGCCATTTGCCAAGTTTTTAGCTTACTCTCCTGAAAGTGCAGGGTTTGGGGGTGGGGGATCCCTGTTGCTAGAGTGAAGACCAAATGACATCATTAGCACTCAGCTGAATCTGCGACTCCCATGAAATTCTGGCCTTCACATTTCCCCCTTTCTCGTTTCTCCGTATTTACTCTGCTCAACCTATCCTGTAATCTCTTCTCAAACAAAAAGCAAACAAAAAACTACTCAAAGGCATGACATCAGTGACAAACTATGAGCCTACAGATTTGTTTGAATAAATATAAGTAAACAACCAAAGACTTGGCTTTTTGTCAAGAGATTTAATCCTTTTGCCAGTTGTACACTTACAGTATTAATTTTCATTAGGGATCTGGTACCCCCTTTAAAAAGAGAAAATTAAGATTGCTGGGGAAGAAACTAGTGAGGCATGAGTGTGGGCACCAGGTATTTCTAGCCTCTCTTTATTATTTAAAGAAAGTGTCATTGTGTCTAGTCTATACTACCACCAAGAAAACTTAGTTGCAGCCAATTATTCTAAACTCAGTTCTATTTAGGGTTGCGTCTTTTTAGGAAGAAAAGAACAAAAGTTCTTTGATAGTGCTATTTTCCTCTTTCTTCTTCTTCTTTTTTTGAAACAAGGTCTCAGTCTGTTCCCCAGGCTGAAGTGCAGTGACACCAGCATGGCTCACTGCAGCCCCAAACTCCTGGGCTCAAGCCATCCTCCTACCTCAGCCTCCCGGGTAGCTAGGACTACAGGTGTGCACCACCACACTTGACTAATTTTTTAAATTTTATTATTATTATTATTTTTTGTGGAGATAGGATGTCACTATTTTGCCCAGGGTGTTTTCAAACTCCTGACCCCAAGCAATCCGCCTGCCTCGGCCTCCCAAAGTGCTAGGATCACAGGCATGAGCCACCATGCCGGGCCAGTAATGCTATTTTCATATTCCATGTTTATATCAAGATACTTTGAGATCAGAACTAATTTTCTTGAAGGTTTCCTTGGTTTTTGTATTAAACGGTACCCTTCAGCCTGAAAAGAGTTAATGCAACTTCTCATGACGCTTGATTGGTAGTCACCGAAGATCCCCTCATCTTTTTGAAATTAATAGATTTGTTCTTACCTTTGTCTAATTGTGCAGAGACTTGTGTGTAGACTCACTAAACCTGCCAACTCTAGCAAATGGTGCGTAACTATTCTCAATATGGGAGAGCCCACAAAGTACTGTTTCAAAACGGGATGCTATTTCCTCACAGCAAGTTTCCTTCTTCCTATTGAATGTTGGCAACCTTGATTTTGGAATATTTTTGCATTTACAATCAAGAAACTTTCAAAGAATGTTATTCTGACTGGCTTACTAGAGACCCATGATTTATGACATGTTTAATTCCACCTGACTTCCATGAGATGGTTGCATGGAGAGAACACGTAATATATTTGAATTTTGTCAAAGCTAGAGAATAGTATATTTTTGTCACGTATCAGATTCAAGCCTGTATTCCAAGCATTTATTCATTCTACTTGTTTATTTATTTTTAATAACACCAAAATGATGAGTACAGGGTTTTGTGACCTGTGTTACTTATGGGATACTGTTTCCACATCTTCTGGGGTCAGAAGGCCATTCTAAGGCAACAGCAAGAGCACAGTGGGTTCTGATGAGCCATTTACTTTCTTATAATGCAAGAGCCTATTTAGGGCGATCCTTGTGCTGCTGTCAGAGCAATGAGGGTCAGCAGTTGTGGTGACAAATTAGTTTTGACAAGCTTAATGACCCCAAAGAAGAAAAGTCTGTGGCTCTGATAGCAACTGGGGAATAATTGGTGCGCTCAGCCAAATGGGGAATGTGTTAAAATTCCCCAATTCTTTATGGCAGGCCAATTACACCATTCAGCAAAGGGGTGGAAGGTTGCCATCCACTCCACTTCTTTAGCCTTACAAAAGCATCAGCAGGCTATATTTCAATCAATTGAATTTGGTTTGGCAAAACATCAGGACATTGAAAGAAACAACTGGATCTTTCAAACTATGTTCATATGAAAAACTTGGGCAAAGAGCAAAATGTTTGTAAGGCACCAGTGGGCAGTGCTGACCTCACTACTGGTGAATTCTGTTGATTCACCACGTACTAGTTTTCTCTCATCTGCCCAGGGTGGGTAGGCCCTGTGACTAAGTGTAGGTTCATTAGAGTACCTGAAAAATAAATAATTACCAATTATCAGTCCACCAAAACACAGTCTTTTGATTAATGTATTCAACTTACTGTGGACCCACTATGTGCCAGGATCATCCTGAGTGTCAGAGAATGATGAACAAAGCAAGAGAAGACCCCTGCCTGCATGAAGACTGCATTCTAATGGATAGGTATAGTGAGAGACAAGTAATAAATAAACCAGACAATTCCAGATGGTGGCAAATGCTATAGAAGAAATAAATAGAAAATGTGGCAGATGAATTAGTTTGCTAGGGCTGCCATAACAAAGTACCACAAACTGGGTGCCTTAAGTAACAGAAATTTATTGTCTCACAGTTCTGGAGATTGGAAGTCAGCAGGGTGGGATCCTTCTGAGGGCTGTGAGAAGAGTATCTGCTCCAGGCCCTTCTCTCTTTGGCTTATAGATGGCCATCTTCATATTTACACAGTGTTTGCCCTGTAATTTCACATCATCTTCCCTCTGTGTGTGTCTCTGTGTTCAAATTTCCTCTTTCTTTTTTTTAGATGGAGTCTTGCTCTGTTGCCCAGGCTAGAGTACAGTGGCTCCATCTTGGCTCACTGCAACCTCCGCCTCCTCGGTTCAAGCAATTCTCCTGCAACTGAGATTACAGGCGCACACCACCATGCCTGGCTAATTTTTGTATTTTCAGTAGAGATGAGGTTTCACCATGTTGGCCAGGCTGGTCTTGAACTCCTGACCTCAGGTGATCTGCCCACCTCGGCCTCCCAAAGTGCTGGGATTACAGGCTTGAGCCAAGGCTCCCAGCCCAAGTTTCCTCTTTCTGTAAGGGGACCACACATATTGGATTAGGATCCACCCTAATGACCTCATTTTAATTTGGTTACCTCTGGAAAGACGCTATCTCCAAATACAGTCACTATACTCTATTTGGGAGGGAGTGATAATAAATGTGAAACTCTAGGGGAAGAAATGTTCCTGAGAAGAGTCAGAGGTGAAGTGTTGGGGCAAGGAATGGCATGTGAAGGGCCCTGAGGTGGGAAGGGCTTTATGCGTTTTAGGAAGAGTAGCTGCAGGGCTTGTGAGGATGAGGGAAGGGATTTTGTCACAGATGTGGCAGAGATCGGATCACATGGGCTTTGCTGGGCAACCGCAAAGAGGAATTTGGAGTTTCTTGTGAGTACTGTAGGAAGCCAGTGGAGCATTCTAGTCAGAGGAGTTACATTTTCTGATTGTCATTTTAAAGCTGCCTTAGTCCTCTCAGGCTGCTATACCAAAAATATCACAGACTAGGGGGCTTATAAACAACAGAAATGTATTTCTTACAGTTTTGGAGGCTGGGAAATCTAAGATGAAGGTGCCAGAAAATGCAGTGTCTGGTGAGAGCCTACTTCCTGGCTGATGGACAGCACCCCCTCCCTTTGTCCTCATATGGTGGAAGGAGCTAGCTAGCTTTCTGGTCTCTTTCTATACGGGCATTAATGCCATTCAAGAGGGCTCTGCCCGTTAATCCTTGCAGAATGCCCTCGTGGCCTCCCAAAGGACCCACTTCCTGATACCATCACCTTAGAGGGTGGGGTTTCAACATGAGCATTTTGCAGGAATACAAACATTCAGACCACAGCAAAAGCCCATATTCATAGAGTGCCTACTGAAAACAAAGCAATGTGGCAAGTAAAGCGTAGAGCCCAAGGCTTTCCTAGAGTCTTTACTGAAGACTAACCCAGACTTCTCACCTCATAGTTAACCAGCAAGAAGTTCTTGCTATTCTCTCATGGCTTCCTCCAACAGCATGTTGTCTGTTTTTCTACCTCTGGGCTTTAGCCAGTATTATTTCTTCTGTCTGTGTTTCCCTAAGCACCCACTCTGCACACTGAACTCCTGTTTATACTTTGACACACACCTGTATAGTATCCCAGATTTACAGTCTCTCTCTCTTTACTTGCATCTTTTATTATATCTCATTCTATTGCATTTGTTTGTTTACATGGCCATCTGGCCAAATACTGGGCAAGTTTCCTGAGAGCAAGGACTCTGTCCCTTTTATCTTGGTGTGCTGAGATCCTACACAGCGTCCAGCCCAGAGTAGAAGCCCAACACGTGTTTATTAAATGAAGTATAAGACAGGACCCTGCACAGAAGAACGGAAGCCTATTAAGACTCTTGGAATAGCAGAATAGAGTGGGGAGAATGAGGAGATTTGTAGGTACATCAGTCTGACTCCAACCCCAACTAGCATTACTTGTGGGCATTATTGCTTAACTTCTTTGAGTCTTGATCTCTTTATTAGCAAAATAACTCTAATGATTCATGACTTTTTTTGAAAAAAGAATTGATATAGGAAACTTTTATGAAAGCATCTGGCCCATAGCATAGCACATGCATACTAGACGCTCAATAAACAGGGTGCATTTTCTTCTTCCTCTCATCTTCAAAAAGCCTTATTGTTATGATACATGTGGGAGGAAAAGCTCATGAAGATTCATGAAAACTCTGAATTGTGCAGTTGTTCACTTAAGTGCTTGGTAGTTGTATATGGCAGACATTTACCTCCAAAATACGTTTCCAGGGAACTGAGAGAGTGGAAGGCAATGTTGGAACATTCTGTTGGAAAGTCAATCAGGGGTTAGGATTACCGAAGGAGCCACAGCTTTCCATTACCAATCAGCTTTTCATAAAGAACTTTAAGAGTGTGACATTTTGCTGCCACGGAATTCCCTCGCCGAAGATGTGATTCATTAACCGTGATAATCTCTTTGTTTGGGGTCTTGTTTGCCAGTCCCACGAAGCTCCCTGATTTGCAACATGGGCATTTCAGGCAGAGCATTTTGCACAGCCTTGCAGTATCTACGGTGTTTGTCTTTGTGTGAATCTGAGCAGATGATATAAATGCTTAATTTTTTGGTCAAAAGGAAAAACATGAAAGAGCCCTTTCCTTTGTGCGTCTGAGATGGACTGGGAATGACAATGAAAGAAACCTCACCAAGAAGTCTGTTGGTGCTAACATTTCTTTGTCTGTTTTCCAGAGTCATGGTATATGTATGTGCCTAATAGCAAGGTTTTAAATGCGACTTCTATTTAAAATCACTGTTCTCTAGTGTTGCCTCTGGGGTGAGGATCTAATTTGCTATGTCAGTACTGCCCTGGTGGTATATCCTTAGGGCTGCTTGATAAGTCCCTTGGTTGACAAATCTGCAATATGCAAATCCCATCTCGTGGTTCATCTTGCAACTCCCTGTAGTTTGAGTCTTTGTTCCTCCTGCACACGCAGGCTCAGTGCCTTCTCCTCACTGCCACCTCAATAGCAACTTTTAAAAATCTTCTTTTAAATGTGCTAATTATAAAGGTGAAAGCAAAGACATTAATTGGCTAGGCAGCCAAACTGGGGAAGTGTTATTCAATCCAAATACATTGATTACTGCATAAACAAGAACAGGTTTAATGTGTAGGCAGTGTAAAACACTCTCAGGAAAGGGTTCCAAACCCACTGCTCGATGATTATTTTATCCTGCTTTTCCATTTGAGACCCCTAGGCCACACCTTCAAAGAAAGAACAGATATATACTGTAGATAGGGAGCCACTTTGAGATTTTCTTCCCATTCCGCTGCACTGTGGGAGGCAGGTGGCTTAGAGGCCTAGTAAAGATTTTTCAGGTTTTAGTTCCAACTGCTTATGCCATGCTGCGAGTTCCAGGGCAAGTTCTCAAGGATGGAGCTCTTAGACGATTTGCCAGGGAAGATATGGGGGCTTAATCAGCTTGTGACTGCAAGTGTAGATTGTTCTTGTTATTGATGTGCCTGAGAGTGGAAGCAGAAGCCTGCCCTTTTTGGGGAGCTCTCCTCATGTCAGTGAAGCTGCAAAAGAAAAAAGCCAGATAAAGATGAAACATCCAAAGTCATTACAGCCTGGTCAACTAAGATTGTTTCTGTAATGAAATTACTGTTTGAGGATTATTCAAAGTTGGCACATGGAAGGAGTTACTTTGGTAATGAAAGGAGGAAAAAAATACAACTGGTCTGTGAGATCAAAACGCGAAAAAAACAAAACAAAAGAAAACAAAAAAACCCTCCATGCGATGTCTTTTGGTGTACTCTAAAGCTAGGGGTTAGATCCAGTGTGTTGAGTTACTTAAGAATGGGCTGAGAATCAGAGTGATGTCTCCAAGCACTTTGGCTTCCCGGGAAAGGCCTTTATTTGATGGGCCAAAAATATTCTGCTTGAGGATTGGGTCTCCACAGAATTAGACAAAGGGCATCAAAGCCTGTTCCATGGTGATCTGAAGGCTTCTGTCCAGGACATTTCTGTTAATTTGGATACCATCTATAGTCTCAAACTCATGGCGGTTGGTTGTAACATTTTAATAGCCAGCCTGGGTTTTTGGCAGGCTTTTGTTCCCCTAGCTTATTTTTCTCGAAGCTTGAGACTTGAGAAACTGAAATTTGAGAGCATTGCTGTGTCTTGGAACTTAAAATATAAAAAGCTATTGGAGGTGATTTTTTTTTTCCTTCACCTGGTACACTAAAGAATGGAAGTCAGCTTTTCTAAATGACCATTAGGTAATGTAACCAGAAGAGTTTTCTTCATGGACAATGTAAGCAGGTAGTTTGACGACAGATGAATAATTATTTTCTTTTCTTTTTTTTCTTTTTTTTGCTGAATCTGGAGAATGTCAGTTGTGGTAGGAAATACTTATGGGAGCAGTCTATGCTATGGTCCTAGCCAATCACTTGTATGTATATACTACTTCATTCAGGTTCCCCATCTTTCCCCATAGCTGTCATTAAAGGGAGACTTCTCATTGCTGATTATATTGACACTTTTTTCCCCCAGATTTTTCCTCTTTATGGTCTATCTCTTAGGCAAGTAAACTTATCATGAAGATTTCTGAAGAGCTTTGTGTATTATTCAATCACTAGGTGAACAGTCTATCTTTAACTATAATTTATCAATTATTGCTCCCTATGGCTTTTGAATCCCTAAATGCAGGGAGAGAAAATTAATCTGACATTTTGCTACTTTTCATGCTTAGTTCTTTACAACACTATTTGGTAAGAATCTGTTCTAAGATCCTGGAAGCATCTTGGCTATTTCCTGTTCTTTAATCCAACGCCAACCGTCACTACTGCTCATGACCCCTTTTTCATTGGTATGATGTTTTTAAGTTTGTAAAATATCGTATATAATATCTCTCGTGGTGTCACAACAGCCTCTTGAAGCAGGCCATCCTCAGGGGCAGAAATTCCTTCTCAGTCACCATGACACCTCCATCCTGTCTGCCATGGAACTCAAGTTCAGGCATTTTTTATTTCTCTTTCTCTCTTTCAATAAATAAACAAATAGAAAAGATCTGAAGCTGAGTTGAGAAACTGTCTTACTTTTTTCTTGAAGCACAAACTGACCTTCAACTTTCGATTTAAAACCTAACTGGGATAGGCGGAACACCACGTGTCTTCATGGGTGCAATGACTAAAGATGGGAAGGCCTGACTCATGCAGGCCATCTTCCCTGATTGCTACCCTGGGAGGCCATGCATTTGCAACATGTCCCTGATTTACGGCTCTGTTCCCCAGGTCGTCTTCATTTGGCACAGCCACTAACTCCAGCCTATGCTCTCTCTCCCCAGCCTGTCCCCTTGTCCCCTCTACGTCGTGAATTCGCTTGCTTTTGCAGAACTTCTGCTCACCAGGTGGGGCCTTTTGAGCTTTCGCATCTCTCTTTTATTTATTTATTTTTACCCACCGGCTTATTCCATGTGCACCATTGTCTGAACTGTCATGCATTTTGGATTTAATTCCAGATCGTCAAAGGCATGTTTTCAGCTGAACAAACCAAATGAAGTAAAAAGCTTCATCCTCTTTTACTTTATTCTCATTACCCATCCCAGCGGGGAGGATGAGTAAAGAATGCATCCTGTAGATCCTGAAAGAATTTCTAATATTCATTCTTTCTCCATAAGATACAGAACTTAATCCTTCCTTTAGACATTTTCTTTTTTTCTAAATAAACAGGGCCTAATTGGAAAAAGCTGAGAGAGCTAAGCAGCAAAGAATAGAAAACATTTACTGAGCTTGGAAGTGCATATTGAATACTGCAGGAAATTTGCATATGGATTACTTGGTGAAAAAATAGAAACATTCTCAGCCCATTAGTTACTGTGATGGACTCCCACTGACTAAAATCCAAGTACTTTTGCCTTGTTTTCTCCAACTGTTCTTTTCTGTAATCATTTCTCTTTAACCACGGGGCAGCTATTCTGTTACTGCACTTTGTACTAAGGAAAAGACAACATAGAGAATGTAGCTGTGCCTAGAATGTGAGCAGACTGGCTCTGATTTAATCCTCCAGTGAACATTGTACCATTATTTCTAAGCTTTGGCAGGAGGATTGCCTCTGTATCGAGGAGCTTCTAGGTCACATGTGCAGCTCTACACTTGTGTTAAGTGACAAACCATAGATTGCTCCCTGGTGCCTCAGTTTCTCCAAATGCAAAAAGAAAGGTAATTTTTAGCACCATTAATAGAGATGGGAAAAATCAATGAATATTTATAAAAGTAAATTGAGACCCTGGAATATAAGATCCCACAGAAATTCAAAGCATAATTAAGGTAGGGAGAACAGATTAGTGTTGAATATATGTGTGAAACACATTTCACATTTCCTTCCAACAAAGGCTGAATTTAATTTACTCCAAGTGAGGGGGAGAAAAAAGGGAAAAAAAAGTGGTATTGTGAATTAGGATTCTAAATTTGGATTTTGATATGTTGATTGGTGTACTGCAGACATAAAGCCACATGTTTACTTTTTCAGCAAATGCATGTGTGTGTGCGTGTTTGTGTGCGTGCGCGTTTGTGTGTGTGACTGTGTCTGTGTGTATGTGAGATGGAGAAGATACATATATATATAATGAGCAAATCTAATCATCATTGGCAATATTCCTCCAGGAGAGCCAACAGCAAGTACTAACAAAAGAATTGTTATCAAAAATATGTTTTCAACGGCTTACTTTTAATCCATTGAAAAGTCATTAAACATGCATTACCAGCTCTTTGCATTGTGGTATGAGGCGAAACCATTTGTACAAAGAAATATTCAGATATTGCCTGCAGAAAACATCTACATTACTGTGTCATTGTTTGAAGAAACAACTCAAACCTTCACTTTACGAGGGATTCATTGAATATTAAGAGATGTGGAAGTCAGTGTAAAGATCAAAATATCAATATCCATCAGCCCATTTTAGTCTATCCACAGTGGCTTAGAAACTGTTGGAAAGAATGATCTGTACAATATTGATCACATAAATGGAAAGAACTCCTAAGAGATAAAGGGGACCTTCTGTATATTATAAATACTTAAGTGCTGCATAGGTAACAGTTTCTCAGAAAACCAACAAAACAAGACAAATATTCTCAAAAGATTCTATCATAAAAAGAATACCCTATGGAAAATCCAAGTTCATTTTTTTTCCGTGCCTGATTCCCTTGAAACAAGTGAACCTTTCATTGGGGTACTAAAGATATGGCTAAATTTTCTAGTGAGAGGCAGAATTTATCAGACAATATATGTAGTGCAGATCCCTCAAATCCCAGAAAAAAACAAGAAGTGGTGACTTGACTCTTTACCAGCCCAAGAATACATCTTTATTAATATCTGAACCAGGAACTTACCTAGGTAGCCATCACAATATGATTTTTTTAAATTAAAATAAATAAGATTCGTATAAGGGAAAAGCTGGGCTGGGATGATCAATTAGCTCCCCCAGGACCTTGCTAAAAAGAGTGTGGCCTGAAGACTAGCTGCATCAGCATCGGTTGGGAGATTTTTTTAGAAATTTAGCATCCAGACCCCATCCCAGACGTGCTAAATCAGAATCTGCTTTATAAGGAGCTCCCAAGGAGATTAAACTCCAAGAAGCACTGTGCTAGGATACCATTTGGTATATTCTTGTTTCAGATATTATGTGTTGTTTCCATACAAAAATTACCCGATAAATTCTCAGTAACTGACTTTTGATCATTGAATAAATGATGATCCAAAGGGTAGCTTTAACATTTGCATAATCTGACCCATTATTATTCATCAATCCCAGAATTTGTAATTTTCACGCATTGAGCACCTGGCAAGTTCCAGGCACTGTGACAGGCTCTGGAAATAGATGAGCAAAATAGATGCAGAACCCAGGAGTGGGCTGTTAAGCAGATGACTACTGAAATTTGTACTTAATGGCAGATAGGTAAAGAATTAGGAAGGAAAAATACAGTGTGCAAAGAAGGTGCAAATTGTGTGAGCCTGGCCTGGATCAGACATCAGAGAGTGCCCCTGGGTGGTGGTGCCTCTGGGGGGCTTCTGGTTCAAATCGGCCACAAGGAAGCAGAAGAGTAGAGAGGTGGATTACGATTTCCCAGTAGTAAGATGACCAAAAAGTAAACCCGCGTCAGTGAACTCACTTTTTTCCCCCTAAACAAGTATTTTGTTGGCCATATGATTTTATTTTTGAGATATCAAAAGCTTACTTGGTTTGCTCAAATTAGAAAAATAATAAACACCGAAAGTCCAGGGAGTATGCAAACAGAAGCTGTAAATAGGCATTTTTTTCCACATCTGCCTTGTGAATTGTCATTCTCGAAATTATCTTGGCCTGGGGGGACCTGTGGCTAGGCAGTTTCTGGTTTCCCCTCTCTCTCTCAGCACGGTTGTCTAAAAGTTCGGTCAGTGTGCCAGTGATCAGCCGGATCCCAGATGTGTCTTCACTGTGTCTTCAACTAACCTCAAATCATCCAGAAAGACCAGTGGGTGTGTGCGTGCGTGTGTGTGTGTGTGTGTGTGTGTGTGTGTGTGTGTGTTCATGCTTTTTCCTCTCTTTCTTTCTCTCCTCTTTTCCCTGTTGAGGTTGCTTTTCCATCTCAGTCATTTCAAGTTTGAATTTGATTTGCATTTCTAAACTGCTAATTATACCAATTACTTGCAGTGCTTCTGCATTCTAAAAAGGAGTCTGAAACTGACCCCTTTAATTAAAGTCAGTGTCAGTTCACCCTGAAGTTTAGAGCTAAGGAGGACAGGTCCCTTTTTTTATTTTTTATTTTTTCTTATAAATATATTTTTAAAAGGGCCAGCTGCCAGTGGTCTATTTTTCAGGTCTCAAATGCTCATGTTTCTGGTCCTGTTTTTCTGTAGTCCAGCATACATTCTTTAACTAAATACTACTCTTGAAAGATCAAAAGGAGTACTCCCTGCTTTCATTTTGTTCTTGGCTGTAGCTCATGGATGGCTTGCTTTTTTTTTTCTTTCTTAATTTACAAAAAGCTTTCTTTCCTTCAGAAGAAAAAGAAGTGGCTCTGTGGATCATAAAGAGATCATTAGCGTTTACTAATACAGTATGTTCTTAAGTTGCTTTATTACCATGTCTTTTCAGTATTGTTTACTGAGCAGCTGAAATAATTGGGCTTTGAATTTTTAGATTATTATAAAGCAAGACCTATTGTCACTTATTGCTGGGTGTAATTGCACCATATGTATTTAGTGAAGCTATTTATTCATCTCCCTGATGGATAACTTTGTCAAAATGAGTTGAGATATTTCTGTGTGTGCAGTTAGAATCTAGAAAACATGCATTTCATGTAGAACTTGGAAACTATAGAGGGCTTCACAAACATTTTTTTGGTCTCCAGACCTGAGGGTCTGTTCTGCAAGTTTGTCTCATCTTTTATTATTCCCCATTGTTAGAACAAATACTGTTCCTCTGAATATATGGTTATTCTGAGTGGATTTTAAGCACTAGAAGCATAGTTTCAAAAAGAGAAAGAAAGCGAGGGAGGGAGGAGAAGAGAGGAAGAAAGCATTTTTGTTTGAACAACTTGCATTTTAATTTTTAACAAGTCACTTGTCCATTATTCAACACATCTGCATTGGGTGCTTACTACACATGCTACTGCATCATGAAAAGGGGCAAGCCTGGTTCCTGTCCTAATGGACTCACGTTCCATGAGGATGCTATAAGGGCATATATGTGAGAGACTAAACATAACCACTGGGACAGAGAATGCTTTTCTGAAAAAGAAATATTTCAACTAAGCTGTAAATAATGCATAGAATTTAACCAGGCAAATAAGAGGGAAACATTTTTCCAGGCAAAGGAAATAGCATGTGCGAATGCCCTGAGGTGGGAAGGGGCATGGCGCTGTTGAGAAACTGAGCTGAGGGAGCAAAGAGAAGGGGAGGAGAGGTGAAGATGAGGCTGGAGACGTAGGCAGGAGCCACATCAAGCAAGACTTATGAGCCATGGCGAGGCTTTGGGCTTTATTTGAAAACCAGTGGGAAGTGGGAAATCTTTGAAGAATTCTACACAAAAGAGGAACATTATTAGATTTCTAGTTTTCAAAAGTGACTCCAGCTGCAGTGTGACACTAGATGGTGGGTGAGGACAAGGGTGGATGGGGAAGACCTATTAGGAGATCATTGAAGTAGACCAGTTGGGAGGCCATAGTGGCTTAGCCTAGGGAAGGTGAGATATTGATGGAGAGAAGTATTTATGTTTGAGAGATAGTTGCAGACTTGGAGATCAGAGATGGGTATGTGGGAGAGGGAAACGTCAAGAATGACTTACAGGCTTTGGGGCTGCACTGCTGGGTGAATAGGGAGCAGGCAGTGAAGACTCTGGGGGAAAAGGTCATTGTTAAGTGTTGGAATATGTACTTTGAGATGCCTGTGAGCCCTCAATATAGAGATATTGAATAGGCAGTAGGGCTTGGGGTTCAGAGGAGAGGTCTAGGCCAAGTTTAACAATGGAACAATCCATAGCCATGTGTCTTCTGATATGATGCAGATTGGATACTTACATCCACCAATGGAAAATAGCAAAATGAACTATTTTTCTCTTCCTCGAGGAATTTTTGCCTCAAAGAGAATTGAAAGTGCTACAACAAATATTTAGGCAAATATTCCATTGATTTATTATTTTTCCAAAAAAGACAATTTGTTGAGCACCTCATATGTATTAGGCACCTGTTAGATTATGGGAACTTCTAAAACATCTTTTTTTCCATCAGTAAAGTTACTTTGAAGAAAAGGTAAGCTAAGTACGCAACTAAGAAGGGCCAAATTTTGTTACTGTTGGTAAATTAGTAGTAATTCTCAGGATCCTGTATTTGATAAAATGAAAAGGGATGTTGCCGTAAGATATTTCATGGTTTGGCTGAACGTACAATCTTGTAGTTTATTCTAGAATTGTCATGTTGACTCTTTTATGCCAGGTATCACTTTGCATTTTTTTCTCAGTAGCCCAGGCTTCTAAGTGGCTCACAGATGCATACCACATTTGTTTTTATTTGAGAAGTATAGTTTTAGTTAAAAAGGAAGATTATGCCAAGAACATAAGGCTCACAGTACTTCCTAGTCATTGCTAATGGTTTAACTCTGTGCTCAGATTTTGATGAGAATGATTAGTATAATTTAGGATGGTCAGTCTTTGTGAATTTAAATTAATATATTTTACTTTGTAAGAGAAAAAAAGAGAGCAACTGGATTCCTTCTACGACATGTTTCTTTTCTTATCTCCTTGACCTCTTGAAAAATAACATTCCTTTGGAATTACACGGAGGGAATACTTGGTTAAATAACTGAGCCAAAAGGCCATGATCCTAGCTGAGGCTCTTCACTTACTAGTTGTGTGACTTTGGCAAGTCACTTAACCTCTCTACATCTCAATTTCCTTTACTTGTAAAGTGAGAACAATAATACTAGATGATTTGAATACATTTGGATGTTGATGATAATGGCTAACATTTATCAAGAATTTACTATGTGCTAAATACTTTCCAGCCAAAATTGTTGGCTCTGTAAGATGGCAAAGAGATAAAATAAAGGAAGAAACATATCATGGAAACAACTCATTTTGCTCATTCTTTTACTTTTCATGGAAATAATAAACAATAGTAGTTTAAATTCAATGCAAAGGCCAACTACTGTAAATAATTAGACCCATACTCTCATCAAATTTAAACTAAGATGATGAAATAGTTTCATCTGCCCTAGACTTTATACTTTTAGGCAGAATTTTTCATAGACCTATTATTCTTGCGATCACTGCAGTCAAGTTCCAGAGAGGGGTGGAAGGTGTATTAAGTAGAACAGTCAGGGAGATTGAGGTTACAATTCTGAGCCAAGGCATTTTTCGTAAGAATTATAGGGATCAAATTATAGTGCATGCATGACAGTGATTGAATAACTGTGAGTGTGGGTCCTAAGACCTAAAAGGTCATCGGTGGAAAGAGTTAATGGATTTAATGACAGTTTCTTACCCATGAGTGAACATATAGGAAGAAGGGGTAAAATGTGAGAGAGATTTCCTCATCAGCCAAAAGAGAAAGACATTCAGAAATGGGATAGAGTAGTTTAAAATCAGGACAAGAAAAGAGAAGAGCAAGTGGAAAGAATGAAGGGTTTTCTGAGTCCCTGCTGTGTGCCAGCGAGGCTTGTGATGGGAAAGCTATGCAGAAAAGTTCCACCTTGAAAGAAAAGAGACTGGAGATGATGCATTTTAGAAGCAAGTGAATGGTTTTGATGAACCAGTGTGGGTTGTCACAAAAGATTGTCAATCCTAGGACGATGGAGCTGCAGTGAAGGCATCACTCTGAGATCACCCCTTTGTAATGGCCGCCAGGGCTAATGCAAGGTTTTGAGTTCCATTATTTTCATATCTCTTTCTTTTTTAGGCAGCCAGTCACAGACGATTTTTAACAAGAAGTACAGGATTTGTATTTAAGAAGTGCATAATGGAAATCGATGGCTTTTTGTTGAGAAAAGCACAGTGTCAGGAAAATATCCCTGCCACTCTCTTTCCCCCTGTCTTGTCGCAGTGGTGGAAATTTTACATTTGAAAGTGAAAAGGCTTAAGATATAATTTTTTAATCCCATCTTTCCTGCCCACTTGCATCTCTTCCAAAGCTTGTCAGGGCCAGATCTGGAATAGCAAGAGCCATTAAAAATTTGGCATCTTGCACTCCGTTTTTTGGAATAAACTCAGTGTGGGCCAATTTATGGTAAATTATTCTCCTCGTGTGTGAATTTCCTTTTCTCTCTTGGCAAATTCATGCTTGCTTCTACACTCCTGCACACAGATCTTAAACACACACATTTATTACAGAATCTGTGTGGGATATGTGTGCAAGTGTTAAAGTGTGTGCCCATGGCTGTACCCACAAATGCATATGCACATATTTGCACCTATGTGCCTATATGATAAGCAAATTGACTTAAACAGTTTGTCTTGGAGGTTTGTGTTGCTGTATGTATGTTAGCATACATTCTGTTGCAACCCGCAAACAGTTTCTTCAGTCAAGAGATGACAGAATTCAGCAATCATTTTGGGAAATACCATAGTAAATAAATATATTGCTTGGTTCTGTTAAACCAAGCATGCCAATTCTTAATAAAACTGAAGGCAAGCAGTGTCTCATCTTTGCAGTCAAAGACAATTAATTACTGGGCAGCCAAGTCCATTGCCAACAGGGAAGACAGAGCCAAGGCTTTGCTTCAGCCCATGTGCGTTGAACACAAACCCTGTAGCCAAGCATAGTTATAACCTGGGACACCGGATTGGAGTCTCTGCCTCCCATTCTGAGAGGTTGGCTATGGGATGGTTAACAGAGGCATGGCATCATGGGAAACTGCTTGACCTGCTGTTTGGGGACACTTGACTCAGGGCAATTCAGGGCAAGGTCGAAAAGATATTTTTTCTTTGCATGAGAAACTCTGATGAAAGGCTCTTTCCTGGCATATTTGACAGCATATTAGCTCAGCTTTTAAAGGGCAATTTAAAATAGTTTCTTTTCCTTTATGTATGAGAAGGCACACATTTATGTGCCTTGAATTATTGCTACTAACATGTTCCCAATAGATCTGCGTGTTTAGCTCAAATTTGGAAAAGGGAGTGGTAGGAAAACAGCTCACTTACTTCACCAGTGTTGCTACACATTTCTCAGAATATCAATAAAGAAGTAAATGCATCACATTCACAAAAAATACAACCATATGTTGTTATTAGTATCTTTCCTCACATGGTTAAATATTAAAATAATTAAAGATACATTTTACAGTAGTTCTATAGGACATTAAAATTCAGCATCTAAAACCTGTAAATGCATTTTATAAAAGCTTTTGCAGTGTTGACCATTTGATGTCATCATGAGTAGTAACCAACCCTACCTATTTAAAAAGACTTAATGAGCTTACTACACAAGGAAGTCTAGGAAATCAATATGCATTCTTACAAAGAGTTCATTTTCTCCATTTTCCTTAGCATTTATTTAGCAAATAATCTACAATCACTTGCCAAGTATATGCCAAGCACTGTACCTAGTGCTGGCAACAAAAGTATTAATAAGACTCAGTACCTTGTTCTTATAAAGCTCACAGCCTAGTAGGGAAACAAACAATCCAATTACTGTATTTCCAAGTGTTGGCAAGGCAGTAGGCAAAGTATGGTGGGCATGTGTGGGCACTGATCTGTTGTGCCTTGGCAGAAGCCTAAAGGAAGGCTTCCCAGAGGAGGTGGCCCCAACTAAAGGGTCAGTAGGATGTTACCAGGCACAGGAAGTAGTATACACAAAGGTGAGAGGCAAAAAGCAACATGCTGCTTAATTAAGGAACTGCAGCTTGGCTGGCCTGGCGCCCAGGTGGGAGGTGTGGGGGAACAGGTAAGAGGGGAGAGGCGTGATCACATATGTGCTAAGCCATAGGTCTCATACTTTCTTCCTCTTCCTTCCCTTCTTTGACCTGTAGTGTCTCTTTCTCTCTGTTCTTTGTTTTTCTACTTTTTATTTTGTTTTGCTTAATTAGTTGTCTTTTACTTCATCTTTCCCTATCTGACTTCTGAAAGTTGAAAATATATTTCTGAGGCAGATCATTTGGAGAAACTAAAGTCATAGAGAGTGTTACTGACTTTTTTTTTTAAATACAAAAATATTGCCTCAAATCGAAAGAATGAATTCTCCAACCTCTTGGTTTCCTCACCTCCGCAGTAGTCATCTCATTTTTATATACAGAAAATAATAGGGGGGTATTGGAGCAAGCAGGGTCAGATTCCAAATTTATTCTGCGTGTATGTCTATCTCCTGGAACACATTATGAACGCAGGAAAGGTAAGATGAAAACCAAAGTTACTTTTGCATCATCTGCAGAGCCCAGTGAAGTACTCATTGTGCAAGAAACTCAATATGTTCATGGTCCATTCATGGAGGAGGGAATTGGTCACTTGGTATACTGCTTGTACTTAGAGTTTGAAATAATTCTTTTCTTTAATATAGAGTAGTAAAACATCTGAGCATTGCTTTTATTTGTGTGCTTTATACTTCATAGAAGTATTATGCTCATATATTATAGATACATGTATATGGATTATAGTTGGCTATGTGGTACTCAGAAACACAGGTACACAGAAAATTAAATACTTTGGTTGCTTTTAGCTGTTGCTGTGGTTTGAGCATGACGCTTGGAGTTTATATGTTGAAAATTTGGTCCCCCCATGTGTCAGTGCTGAGAGGCGGGGCCTTAGAAAGTGGTTAGATTTTTAAGAGGAATTAATGCTGCTCCCATGGGCCTGGGCTAATTGTCACAGGAGTGAGTGAGTTCTCACTCTAGTGGGACTGCATGAGTTGTCTCCAAAGCAGGCTGTTGTAAAGTGAGGCCACCTCTTGTGTTCTGCCCCCTTTTCTCACATGCCAACTTCCCCTTTGGCTTCTCTGCCATGATATGACACAGTATGAAAGCCCTTAGCAAATGCTGCTGCCATGCCCTTGGACTTCTCAGTCTTCTGAACTGTGAGTTAAATAAACGTCTATTTTTTATAAATTACCCAGTCTGTAGTATTCAGTTCTAGCAACAGAAAATGGACTAAGACAGGTATGTTTATGCAGAGCCAATTACATAGCCATAAAACATATTTGCTCTGCTGGCATGCTATCAAATGCATTTTTTGCTGTCTGTCAACCCCTGAAGTATACATGCTCTTGTGGATATGTATTCGCAGATTGCATGAAATCAATGCTAATAAACAACAGCAGCAACAAAAACTTATTGTGGTGTTTACACAACCTCCAGGCAACCAGTTTTCATTATTTACCCACTCACAGAAATAATTATTCACTTGAAATTGTAGTCTTCTGGCATTGTATTGGTATAACATGAATAATATATGATACCTTATATGTGTAGAATAGCTAGAGAGGGCCATATGATATGTCTTAAATCTCAATGTTGCACTGTGAATATTCTTTTTCCAGTCATGATATAATGCCCATGATGAGGTTCCATTTGTCCCCAGATCCTTTCAATTGTTACAAACCAGACACTTGACAATTTCCATAAAAATTTAATATGGTTCAAATGTTTCCACAGAAATAACACATTTCTCTCTAAATTGTCTTGTGGCTTCTTGAAAAATGTTTTTCATTTTCATTTTTTAAGCTGAACTCTCATTAAATTTGCTACGTCATTTCAAGGACCCTTTTAAGAATCAGCTGCTTCCTCATGACCCAAATGTTAAAAAGCAACATATTCCCTTAAACCAATAAGAAACGCGTATGTACTGTCCATTTCAGTAACCCTTGTTTTATACAGATTTCTTCATCAAAAATAAGCAGCACAACAAGCCAGGAAGTTGTATTTATGAGCTAGTTAATAGGCCCATTTTGTACACCAGAATAATAAGGAAAAACACAGTAACATGAATCTCTTTATTATAGTTTAGGAAAACATGACAGAAAGAGTTTGACATTAATTCTACAAAAATTTTAGTAGTTCCAGATAATCTGGATAAATGAGGACTGTAGGCCACTTCAGAATTCCAGATGACCTACACGCACTCAGTGAGTGATTGACTCATTGAGACCAAAGTGTCATAGCCTTTTCTCCCCTCCTACTGCCCCAGCTAAACCCAGGGTCAGGGTAACTTTGAAGATTATTGTAGGAAATGCAAGTGCAAATCTACTTGGATACTTGGAAACTTTGGAAACTTAGTTTGGGTTACACTGATTTCCCTGAAGTTAAGAGGACCCTCCAATTAACCAGGGACAACCCTATCACAACTTTAAATGATTTTCCAAGGAGGCTGTTATTACTCTGGGTAGAACCTTTGAAATGTTATAAAATCAGATATTACCTTTTAGCAAACCGAAAGGAAACACAGTAACTCCTGAGTACAATGCTCTGTTAAGGACAAGAGGGTGATTTGACCGCCACATGAGTGAAATCGCAAAGCAAGAATATATAGAGACATGTTGTCTGTTCCCATTGTGGAGTTATTAGTCCCAGCAAAACAAGGAGCAGAAGGAATTCCCTATTATTCCACATAATCAATTCATGAACTACTTTTTAAAAGCCTCAAAACATTTGAATGGTTTTCTTGTTCTCCCTTATGTAGCACTTTCTACAAACTGATGTAAATACTAAGATTTGCTAGAGCATCTAAATGCATCCAGTCTAAGAACGCACTGGAAACAGAAACCAGAGTGGCATGAGGTGACCCATATGTCCAAATGCGAAGTCCATTGAGGGAGAAATAAAATCAGATGACCCCAGTGTGCTTCTACAGTCTTTCTTGTGATTCTTGGTCCTTTGTTTCTGACCTTTCTTCTACTTTTTTTTCCTATTATCTTCCCACCTAAATTTTAAAATTAGATTTAACTGTTTCACAACCTAAGGTGTGGAACTACCACAGTTTGGTTCTTTCCTTTCTTCTTTTATTTTCTAGTTCTTTTGTTTATTTTATTTCGTCTTTTTAAAATCTCAGCAAACTGTATCTTTTCAAGATTAAGGTGACCTAATGATCCCTAGAATGTTGCTGCTCAAAGTATAACCTCCAAACATTCACCATTTAGAAGTATCACCTGGGAGATTGTTAGAAATGCAGGATCTCAGGTCCCACCTAGCCCTACTGAAGCAGAGTCTGAGTTTTAACAAGTCTCCTAGGTGAAGCTGGGAAGCACTGCTCTAGGAAGAAGCTTCCAGAACTAAATCCCAGCTGAATTCGTGCATCAAATTTCTCACCTCTCCTCAAGTGTATAAGGTGGCCCTTTGACCATCTTTTTCTGAGTCACAGAAGTAATCTTTCACTTAACAGCTTTTGAAGGTACGTACTTGATTCAAGTGGACTTGAACTCTTGGACTTACTGTGGAAGTCACTTTGAGAGTATCTGCAGGATTAGAAATGTTTGCTGATCCTCCCGCCCATGCCTTTCTTCTCTTTGGGTTGTATGTGGAGATGTGAACTGGCATATACTTCGTCAGTCAGTTCTTGCTGCATATCTTAGCATCAGCCATCACTAATGGGATTAATTGGTCTTAATTGATGGAATTGTGAAAGTGTGTACCTCCCAGGGTCATAAACACTAAGCCTTAATTCAAATCAAATGTATATTTTAAAAAGCATGTCCGGCATCATAGACTCCTTTCTGTTTGGGTTTAGTTGACATTAGCAATGGTATGGAAACCTGATCCGGAAAGGTTTGCTGTTATTACTGCATTGAATATGAACTTAGGCTTCTCAGCACTCTAAGTAACTGATTAGGGGAGGGAGTAATATTCTACTTAATTATTAGTTACACATATGGAATAAATCCTATTTTAATGGTGTCTAATGAGCCTTTCATTTTTAGAACCTTACACAAAAGCCTCTAATAGAAAGGGAAAGTAGTATTTCAAAGGTCATCTTAATGCCACTTAATGTCAACAATCTGTAATCAAGCCAATATATATAGATGGTGATTACAGTCCAGTTATGATTCTTTAAATATAAAATAATCTAAATTAGCAAA
The DNA here is from genome assembly GCF_009828535.3 of Hylobates moloch. NCBI lineage: Eukaryota > Metazoa > Chordata > Mammalia > Primates > Hylobatidae > Hylobates > Hylobates moloch. The sequence goes on from NW_026652294.1 coordinate 74,751,557, forward strand.
GTGGAACAAGCTAAGGTTCTTTAGGTTTGCAATAACTTAAACTTTCTAATTAAAGTTTGTTACTTGAAAACAACCTCAGAGTTAAAGAACTCTTTCTCAAAGTGAGGCTTCATGCAGTGCAATATTTTCAAGACCCATGAGTGTAGTAAGTTCTATCACTTACAGTTTCATGCACTGTTCCCATATGTGTCCGCAAAGCCACTGAAATGTGCAAACAGAAAATGATGGCTCCCCTTCTGTGCTTTTTCTCAACAGGGGAATGTAATGGGCAGTAGAAGTATGGGATGTTTTATTGGTCGGGAGGCCACCGAGGGAACTTGTGAGCACACCTATTTCAGAACCAGACATCTGCCTGGTGGCAGATTAAAAAGTTGGGAATTTAAAGAGTCTCCAGTAAGAGATGGAGATTCTGAGATTTTGTCCTTTTTGCCCTGCTCTGGAATGGAGATGAGTTTTCCATCCTAGGAGGGTTGCTGCTACACTAGTCCATGTGACCCTTGTCTGAGTTAGAAATGGGTAAATTCTGCAAAATGCTTTACTTTTGTGACAAGATTTTCATCAATAAATGGACAGTGATCACAGTATGAATGGCATTCCCTTACTCAGCTGCTCACACTGTAGTAGTGTTCATCAGAATATCAGAATCTTCTGGAGGGCTTGTTAGCAGTCAGATGGCTGGGCCTCACTCCCAGCGTTCTGATTCTGAGGTCAGAGAATGTGTACATCTGACAAGTTCCCAGGCGATGCCAATGTTGCTCGTCTAGGGACCCCATCTTTGAGAACCACTCCTCAGGGGTGCATCAGTATGTAACCTGCCCAGCCGTACACATTGACCTTGCTTTCATGCACATAGAGCTTACTCAGTATCTTTTGGGAAAAAATAATGCCATTTAGATAAAATGACTAACATAGGGGAAATTTTCTAGCAAGGAGCTTGGTGTGGAATAAATGCTCAATGCACACCAGGCCCCTTTTCCTCCATTGCTGCTCCCCACACTGTCACCCTGCATTTGTCTCCCTTGTGTTCTATTCAGCCACCTTCTGTTTCCTCCTTGGATTCTGAGAGTTTGTTTGTTGGTTCATGTTTCTCTTGTTTTCCTATATATAGTCTGTTTTTGAACCTCGGGCAAACTCTCGCGTGATCAGTCATGTGTCACTGAGTCCTGGGCTCATGGTTCTACAGCTAGCCCGGGAAGCAGAAGACCTGAAAATAGGATATTGTTCAATTTGGGTAGGAGTTGTCCAGTGACAGTGACACAAGCAGTCAGTTGACAGTTTGCACCTTAGATCTCAGGATGGACTTGAACTTTAGGAACCTAGGTGAGCAAGCGTCTGGCCAAACCCAAGGAAACACTCTTAATATTCCTTGTTTCCCTAAGCTTAGATGTCAGTTTACAAGGTGAGACATGCTCACTCATTAAAGAATTGGAAAACATGAAAAAAACAAGAAGGATAAAAGGCATCCATTTGGCCAGTCAAAGAATCCAATTTTGGTATATTTTGTAACAATGTTTTATAAGCCTACCTAAATGTTGTTTTATTTTTAATGCATTTGCATTTAGTTGAACTTATAAATCTGGGGATAAAACTGCCTGAGGGAGGGGAAATTCTTGTGATGAATTACCAGGTTGTTCCCATAATAAATGATAATGATTCATGATAAAATTATTTGCTTTCAAGTTTCATCCAGACGCCATTAGAGAAATGAACAGCACCACCTTTCTCTTTCGGCAGAATTGTCAATGTGACAAGTTCATTCAGGTGTAGTGCCCTGCACACTCCTGTGATGAGTTGGATATTTGGCACCTCACCAAGGCATTTATCAATCCTTTAGTGCCTGATTTTACTGGTCTTGGGTTCCATGGTTCCTGCAAGTGAATTCTTCAACAAGAGTGAGTTGGGGGTGTATGTGATGAGCCCCTGACTACATGAAACTGCCTTTCTTCTTCTGCCTTTATTCATACAACATAATGAGGTCAAACCCTTCATTCATAATCTTTTCCCCTGAGAATACTGTAATGCTATTCTATTGTCTACTGCCCTGTCTTGTTACAGAGGAAACATCTGATATCAGCTGGATTTTGATTATTTTACAGATAATCTTTTTGTTGTCATTTTCAGTCTAGGTGCCTGTATTTTCCTCTATCCTTGCTATTTGAAAATGGTCAGGATGTTCTGAGATATTGTTCGTTTTGCACTGATTTGCTTGGAATGCAGTAAGCCCTTTGGTCTTTGATTATTGCTTCTGTTAAGAGTAATAATAGCAATTAGTTGAGTTTTAACTGAATATTCAAGTGGACATTTAACTGTAAAGACTTGGAAATGGTATTCTTACATATAGTTTATGTTTTATCAAGTGAACAGTTTGAATTAATCAGAGACACGTCTTGGATCCTTCTAATTCCTCTATGGTAGAACTAGGGATGTTGTTTTATCCTGTACTCACATTAATGAAACCTCATTAATCTTATTCTAAAGTAGTTCTCTGCTCTCATCCTGGTGCAGAAACAATGCAGCTTTCTCTCAGATCAAGATCTGAGGCGACCGTGGAACAGAGTGGATATGGGGCCTACTCAGGTTTGGGTATGTGCCCCTGGAGCTGGCCCCAAAATGGAATCCACCCTACAAAAGAGCCTTGCTAGGAACTAGGCTACAGACTTGGCGTGTCTAAAACCACAAGCTCATTTCAGACCTAAGTGTGGTCCACCAGGTGATTCCAAGTCAAATAAACTGAGCTCCAAGAGTTTTCTCTGAGTCGTCAAAGAGAACCCTAAAAACAGAGGTTTGGTCAGCAGAGGCCTCTTAGCTATGAGTTGGGGTTTAATTTTGAGCCCCTTTATTCTTAAATTTGAGAGTCACTTGAAAAGCTGCAGAAATGAGCCCCTTAACTCTTCTCTCCCTCTAGTGACGTTTCCTTTCACTCTGCTGAAAAAGTAGTTGGCTTCGTCAGCATTCATCTTCTGCTCAGGCTAAATTTATTTTTATGTGAAATAGAAATCAGGAAAACACCAAAATTATTTTAAGCAAAATATCAAAATTGAAATAAACCAACATATGTCTGTGAAACATGTATAACTCTCAATCAAAAATAAGTGCAACTTTCATAAATTTCTTAAAATACTCCAGCATGTAAAATCTGGACAACTTAAATAGATGGAGTTATGACATGTTTAATTATTTTTTTTTACTTAGTTCATCCCTTACTTAAAGATGAAAATTCCAATAACCAAAACCTGGCCAGCTCTAGATCATTCTGTTGTGAACAATGTCCTCTACCATCTATTATAGTAAGAGAACCAAAGAGTTTTATAGAATTCCTTGCAGCAAGTTTAAGTTATACCTGCTAATTTTGAATGGGAACCATCTGGAACTTACCTTCCTTCCTTACCCACCCTCACCCCCCTGCCTTCCTCTATAAGAAGTGAGTCTTCTTAATTGCTTTGAATGTATTATGCTTTGTTCCAGTATGTTTTCCATATTTCTCAGTTTCCCTTCCAGTGAGAACTCAAATGGGATTAAAACTGTCTAAGTAACATAACTATTCTGGGGGTTAGCACCAAAGAGAGTTAAAAGATAAATCCGCATCTCACCTTTATGCTTCATTTCTAGGCTTTCTCTAACACGTTTTCTTTATTAGATTGTTGCTTCAAGGATTGGAATCACTTTGACCCTATTAATAGTAGCTGATATTTTGCCCTCAGAAGACATTGAGTAAATGTTACTGTCAGTAAATATTATTGACAAACCAGTGACACATTTATTGAAATCTTAAGCCTTTTATCTTCTTTTCCTCATGAATTAGATAATGAAATGTCTAAAAAGTAAAAAAAGATTAAAGTATTACAGTACTTTTTTGGAAAATGATTTCACACTAAATGAATTGTCTTTTAGCTTCCTTTATAAAAGCGTGTTAAAAACTTTATCTCATTAGCCTTGGCATTACCATATACATTAACATGGTCACTCTTTTGAGGGTTGGAAAAGACTTACAAATATAGTTAAGGAAATTTATATCATACTGATCTAGTGGACACGTGTCTTTTTCATCCTGGACTCTCAGATCTTCAATTCTCCTTTTTTCTCATATATCACTCTGATTTTTTTTTCTTATTAGTTTATTAGTTGTCAGAAAGTTTCTTCCTTTCCAGTTCCTTCAATTTACACCAATTTGGAAATGGAAAAGTGTGTTAATTGTTAATAAATATTTAAGACAGACATTACTGTATTTTTATTAACAGAGCCAGATGGCTCACAGTGAATTTTCTCTGACGTAAGTAATCACAGAAATCAGTTTGGGACCCAAATCTGGTACAGAAAGTGGCATGTATATTCAGTGGAAAAATGCAGTTCACATAAACGTTCGGATATTTTTAGGAGCAATACTTATTACTGTTTGGATTTGATTTGATTTTATCATTGTCGGCGAAGTAAAACCTAAGGACATTTTTTTTTTTTTTTGCTGTCCCCCAGACTCAAACATTCAAGGTCCTTCTCAACAACCAAACATTGTTTTCTTTTTGCAGTTTGAAGGTTGCAAGAAGGCCTTTTCAAGGCTTGAAAATCTCAAGATCCACTTGCGGAGCCACACAGGCGAGAAGCCGTATTTGTGCCAGCATCCGGGTTGTCAGAAGGCCTTCAGTAACTCCAGTGACCGCGCCAAACACCAGCGGACGCATCTGGACACTGTAAGAATGGCAGGAGCTTTCCAGTTTCCAACCCGGAGCCTGGTGTGAGGAAGTGCCTGCTTCATAGTGGGCTGGTGAAGTGTTTGCTTTATGGTCTGCAGGTTACAGGGACAATGCCAAGGGCAGCGGTGGAGCCTGGTAAAAGGCCAGATGGGGCCCTATTTGACTGTTTCATTTTTCTGTAGTAGCAGGTTATTCTAAATATTACAACCTCCTGGGACAGAAGGGTTACTTGGTCACCGCTGTGTACAAAGCAAAAGCAGTTCAGGGGCTGTCATGTAGTAGATTTTAGTACAGAGAGTAATCAGGAGAGACTGGCATTAAAAACAGTGTTCAGATATCAAGTCGGGAATGTATGCTATTGCTAGGAATATGAAGCAGTTTTTGTTTGTTTTTCTTTGTTTTTGTTTTTTTTTTCCACCCTGGTTCTTCCCCTCTTGACACAGAACTTTGTGGCTAGAATGATTTTCAGGAGTGAATTTGGCTCTTTGCTTTAGAAACCACCTGGTATTTTCACCTTCAGCTGATCTAAGAAGAAACAGCAAATCTTTCCCAAGAGTTCACTTTCTTCATGCTTCCTATCTGTTAACAGCCACATATTCTTTGACATCAACCCTATGAGAACAATTGATTTCCATTATTACACCCTTAAGTCCCTTAATGCTACAACATTTTGCTCATTCCCATATGCCTTTTCTGTGATTCTTGTCTTTTATTTTCTCAATTAAGTTGATAGCCATTCTTTGCATTTCGCAGGTTTTGATGCCATTTTCCTTACACTAGTCCAGGTAGACTCTGTGTAATTTCACTTCGCTTAACAAAGCCATCAGGATAAGTGTATTATACACATCACAGATCTCTTATCCCACATTCTTGCAAATAATGTATTCATGACAGTACTTTTTTGGTGTTAACATTCTGATGTCTATTATTAAACTACACCAGAGTTTGAATTTTGAAAAGATACTGTTATTTCTACACACCTTCTCATACATATTTAAGATTCTTCTGATGTTATAGTTGACATATTTATTAAATTTTATATTAGTCTCTATTAGTCATATTCATAGAAGTCATTTTAGCTATATGTCACATAACCTTTCTAAACAGAATTATCCCCTAATATGCATAAATGTGATGGTTTGCCTAGTAAATATCTCAAATATAATTAGAGCAACATGGGTGTAGGATGGACCCAGTTTCTACTCTACCCGAATTCAGTGATTTTAGGACCAATAAAATGGAACACTAAATGAATAAATGTGGTGAATAGTGGGATTTTTCTAAGTAGAAAAAGAAAAAAAAAAGAATAAATTGTGTTAAAATGCCCTAATTTTTTGTGCCTAAAATGGTCTTGGTGGGATCCAATAAATTTTCCAATTTGTCATTAACCTATATCATGGAAGAATGAACATTTATGAGGCAAGATTGTCTTGAGAAATTGCTTTTACTCCAGCTAGTTATCTGTAGTTTGAAAGAACTGTTGTGAGGCTAAGTGTTATGGTTTCGCACTGCCCTCCTTTGCTTGGAGCTAATTTTAGCTAATCAAGCTAAAAGCATTTTCAGAAATCATTTTGGAATAAAAATATATATCTTTTTAAAAAACTTTTGAGGAAAGCTACCTAATATAGTAATTTCCTGATTTTTGTTAATGCAATAACTTTTAAAACTCAGCTATTTTTTTTGGAAAAATTATTTCTCTATTAAATATTTTTAAAGCATGATTTTTTCCTTTAAGTTCCAAACGAGCACCTGTTTAAATTTTTACTACATTTAACAAATTAGTAAGCTCTTTTAAAATCATATAGAAATCACACACTTGATTTTAAAAACAAACCGTACTTGCTTGAAGAATTTATTATTTAAATTTAGGTCCTTGTTCCCTTTCATTAATCACTCCTTATGCTATAATACTGTCAGAATTTTGGATAAAGTATCTTTCTTCAACTAAGTGGATTCCTTATTTGTAGAAAAAATGATTTTCCCATAAAGATTACTGAGTTCCTAATTCTAACCCTTAAAAGTTGTATTAATTATTTTCTGTATTAGAATCTTAATATATACACAGTAATTGTACAGTACAGGTGGAAAATAACAAAATATATAGTTGGATGAAGTGTAGCATGCTAGTTAAAGCTTAGGTAACCTGAGATAAAATGACAGGTGCAGCAGTACTACTTAGATCAGTCCCTGACATTACTTTTTTGGCATACCAGCCCTTCCCTAGTGGCTGACAACAAGAGAAGAAAGTGAAGGTCAGCTGACAGGACCAGTGGGTGTGCAGTCAAACTTTCTCCAAGAGCATCTCAAAATCAAATAGAAGGCTGGGCACGGTGGCTCACGCCTATAATCCCAGCACTTTGGGAAGCCAAGGTGGGTGGATCACCTGAGGTCAGGAGTTCGAGACCAGCCTGGCCAACATGGCGAAACCCCGTCTCTGCTAAAAATACAAAATTAGCCGGGCATGTTGGCGCATGCCTGTAATTCCAGCTACCCGGGAGGCTGAGGCAGGAGAATCGCTTAAGCTCAGGAGGCAGAGGTTGCGGTGAGCCGAGATTGTGCCATTGCACTCCAGCCTGGACAACAGAGTGAGACTCCATCTCAAAATAAATAAATAAATAAATAAATAAATAAAATAGAAAATGACATTACCAACCTAAATTGTAGTGACCATGGTAATAATAATGGCATCAATTTATATAATTTGTTAATAGTCATCAAGCCTTTTGTACATGTAACATCTCCTCTAATGCTCAAAGCATAAGCTTTTACAATGGGATTGCCAGTAAAGATCTTAGCTAGTTGCGCTCCGGAAACCAGGGCAGGGTAGGGAAGGCTAGTGCAAGAAGGCTATGCGAATTCAGAAAAGATTCCCAGGTTAAAGAAAATCTTTGCTTACTTGGTAGAAACTAACTGGCAAGTGACTTTAGCCAATAATAAACTCACTATTTTGTAGAAACCATGAGGTATCGAGAACCTGGTTTATCCGTTGTTCACTTTTAGATCCCTAATCTGAAACACACTGCCCAGCACATCCCGGAAGCATACTTTTGAGTGATTCAACCAACCAGTCAAACAGTCAGTCAGCCAATGAACACAACAGATAATCAAACATAGAATTCAAGTTTGGTATGTCAAATTAAATTATATGTTGATGATTTAACCTTATTCTTGGAATCAAATGACACAAAAAAAGGAGTGAACCATAAATATCGCTTCTAGCAGGTCAAATAATGTAATCCACTTATTTGTTGGCTCACAGAATGACATACATACACATAAAAACAGAAGCAACATTAAAAAGAAATCAGATTAATCAGATTTTTTTTTTTTTTTTTTAACTATAACAAGTTTCTAGAGCAAGAATCCTGAGACAGGGTTTCAGGTCTCTTCCTTACATTTCACGTCATACAAGCACAGCTCTATTACCTTACTTGATGAGATACTAAGCAGATCAGTTACTATTAATATGTATTATAAACACAGTTAATCCTGTGATTTGTAAATTTTTCATTTCTCAAATAGGCTGAAGATTTTGATTTATCTCACAACTGAAGAGTCATAGCCTCAAACTTTTGATAAGTTTAAGGGTCAGAACAGTAGGAATAGGTGCTGAAATGTGAATGGATGTGAGCTGCTCTTATTCATTCATTTCTATTATGTACTAAGCACAAGGGATACAAAAATTAAAAAGTGCTGGGCGTGGTAGCACACACCTTTAATCCCAGCTACTCAGGAAGCTGAGGCAGGGGAATCACTTGAACCCGGGAGGCAGAGGTTGCAGTGAGCCGAGACAGCGCCACTGCACTCCAGCCTGGGAGGCAAGAACAAAACAACATCTAAAAAAAAAAAAAAAGAGCCTAGACTTGGCCTTAAGCACCACACCTCACATCTCCCAGAAGCGTGGGGGAAATGGAATAGCCAAAATGTGTGTTCTGATTGCACTCAGCCAAGAGCTTATTCAGTTAACTCAGGCTCAACACCAGGACGCCTCTGCAACTAATATTATTAATGCTTCTCTGGTGATTTTTCACGTGTCTGTTTGAAACCTACTGTCTCTTACTCACTTTACACTAATTTTCTCTTCTTAATTCTCTCCCTTTCTCTTTCTGAATCAGGTTTCTTCTGAAAAATACCCAGTTTTTTTCTGGACTTTTCTACAGCTTCTTTACCTGAACCCTTAAAGAATATGTGTTTACTAGTTTCTGACAGTATCAAAGATTATTCTCAGGGAAACATAACTGTAAGTATGACTAGAGATGCTTACTAATAATTTCCACATTAAAAAATGCCCCGAGAGGTTTTGTGGTTAGAGCGCACACTAAAGCAATCCTTAGAAATCATCAAGGATAGGACATCTCTTTGTTCCTTGAAAGTTTACCCTTCTCTTAACCATCATGCAAAGTCACTAGACTTTGTAATTAAAATGCATGAGTATTAGCCAGCATTTCACATCAGTCAATTGGTAACAGTTCATGCTCTGAAGTCAATAGTCTTTGAGTAAAACATTCCCCAGTTACCTTTATGATTTAACCACAACTGTTTCTTTCTTTCTTTCTCGTTTAGAAACCTTATGCTTGTCAAATTCCAGGATGTACCAAACGCTACACAGACCCAAGTTCCCTAAGAAAGCATGTGAAGGCACATTCTTCCAAAGAGCAACAAGCAAGGAAAAAGGTAATTTTAAAAGAGAATCTTCCAGTCGGGAAAAGCATGTTCAAATTATTCTTGTAGTACACGACGCTTCTGCAGGGCACTTGAAATTCTTATACTTTTCATGGTGTAACGTGCTTTAGACCGTTTGAGGAGGTAAGTCTCCCATGAAGTAATAGCAAGGCTATGGTTTGTACAGCTGATATGGCTATGGTTTGCATAGCTGCTATAGCTATGCAAATTTCTGGGGAAGGCTTGTATAATAGGAATCAGAGAAAAGTAAGGAAAGTCCCTCAAACTGGAACACAACAAAAAGCTTTTATGGAAGTTAAGTTCAGATAGCTAAAGATAATTAAATTGGGAAAAACACCACCACAGAAATCCTTCTGGAAAGTAGTGCTTTTTCATAAAATATCAATAGGCCAAAATCGTGAAGCTCTAATGAAGAAGGTAAGTAAGTCTCTAGGACAAGTAGAGAGCATTCTTTAAGCTTAGAGAAAAAGCAGATTTCTGGATTTGTATGAAAATCTGAAAAAGGAATTGAACTTAAAACCACTTTGACATTAATGAGGGGTTAATGCATTTTCAAAGTTCGTAAAAATCATAATATCTCAGATTTGGAAGAAGTGTTAGAGATCAACCAGCCAGTCCACCTCGCTTGCTCTCCTAACTCCATAAGATGTCTAGCAAGTGGTTGACTGCACTGTGCTTCAACCCCTGCAGAGACAGAGAGCTTACTACCTTTCAAGGCATTTTCTAATAACTAAGTTTTTACATTTTTGGATCAGTGAGTATCTTCTTTTCATGGCAGAAAACATGTTGAGCTGACCTTGGCTTTTTGAGTGTTTCATTGGTATTGAGACGGGTTCCTGATTCATTTGAGGGCCCTTTTATAACAAATTTAAGGGCAGTTTAAGACTCAACGTATTTCAAGTGATTGAACCCCTTGGCAAGGGTTTTCAGGTCACCGTGGCTTCTACTTGGAAATCTTGCATTCTTTCATGGTTTATAGGGATTTAACACTTTTATGTTGGGAAATGCTCTATAGTCTTCTTGTTACTTGAGATTTTTTTTTCTTCCTTGAGAAGTGTTAGCACAATGCCAGCTGAGGGTGCGTATATGGAAGGAATTTGACCTTTTCCCTGTGAGTTAGAAAAATGCTCAGTCAGGGGGATTTGATAGATAGTCTTAATTGCATACAAACCCACTCTTGTAAGTTAATTGTTAAAATCATTTTTTTCCTAGAAATATAGTTAAATTTCTTTAATTGGAATCCCAGTAAATTGATATCTGTGATCGTTAGACAGACACTGGATATGCTCTTGTGTTTCAGAAAAGCAATGGAACTGCTAAGTTAATGAATAATGTAAATAAAGTTAGAAAGCATGCGCTTAATCTTCTTAAAATAACACACCCTTTTTGCATGCTATTAACTACTTTCAGCAGGACCACCGTCTATTATTTTTGTGATCGTCTATATATACCTTATAAATTTGTAGTAATAAATGATATTTGTAAAAAAAAAAAAAAAGCCTTCTAGATGAGGGGGTTTTCTTCCCCCTAAATCTGATCATTTTCTGCCTCCAAGTTGTGCAAATGTGTAAGGTTTTATTGTAATAGTAAATCTGTCATTAACATCGGAGAGTACCCTTGTAGAGGTTAACAATTGTCATGGACTTGAAAGAGTATCGGTCCCCTATCTAGACAAATAAGCAACACTGTGATGTTCAAGTTAAGAAGGTAACCTAGGTTGACAGATTTGGAAACATAACGGGATATTTTCAGGAATTATTAATGGTTTCTCCTGTTTCAGCCTCTGTATAAAGAAAGAGTAGTTTTGATTGTGTGAAAGATTATCGAAGCACTAACTGAAAAAAGAAAACCAGATCTTGAGACTACAAAATATTATTTTATTGACAATTTGCAGACACCCTTTAACAAACAATCTAAATAAACAAGGATATACTTTCAAGGAGCAGTATTGTAATCTCATGTCAAATATTGCAGTGTTCTCTTAATTTCGTCTTATGTAAATGGAGACACTGTCTCTCAAATGGCTTAGCTTTTGATGTTCACTGTTTTCTGCAAGTGGTTGAATTGGATTTCATTGACTTGTTGACTTGCATTACGCAGCCCTTAGTGATAAGTTTGCAGTGTTTACTTTCCGATTTTAGCCTGCATTTTTATCCAAAGATTTTAAAAATTCTGTATGAATCCATGATGGATTAATTTGCGGAAATTAAAATGATGAAAGTTGCTCCATCCAACAAAAAAAGGAAATGTCATTCCCAGGAGAAGCAGTTGCTAATAAACCTAAAACTAGTCAATCCACATTTCCAAATCTTATGCTGATATACCAGTGTGTAATATTTACATGGTACAATGTTGTTACTAGACCTTGGAGAGATTCTAATTGCTCACTCTCATCAGGATTTGGTATTTGAAATATTTCCTGGCAGCAATAAAAAAAAAAAATAAACCTTTTAAGGTAGAATTAAGATTATTTACGACTTTAATTAAAAATTGAAAACTGGCATCATTTCAAAAAAGCCTTTACAAAAATGTGAATTAATCAAAAATAACCATAAAAATTCCAAGGTGATAAAGGCACAGTGGAGTAATGGTCCTAGTCCTAGGGAATTGTTTTGTTGAAAAGAATAAAACCCTTTTCTGTCACACCCTGTTAGTCATGGACTTATTTAATATACCCTGCTTGCCTGCCTGCCTCTAATCCTCTTTGGAACCTCCCCCTAGACACTAAATGACATTATTTTGGTCTTAACGTTGCCAGTTTTATGAGTCCTACTGTGGAATCGGGGCCAGTGACAAGGCACCCATAGCCGTAGATAAATTCATGTGAGGAGGGGCAGGGATCTCCTAAGTGATGCCCTGACCATGTGCATGTGGCCCCTTCCCACACCTGTCGGATCCTACTGAAAACCAATAAAAACCTGAAATCCCAGCTGAACATTATTCAAGCTGTGAAAAGAAAGAAAAAGAAGAAAAAAAAAAAAAAACCTCTTCTGCAAAGGAATGGGGATAATTTGGTTCATTGTATGCAGAAGAGTAACTTTTCTCTTTGCATAATTCGTGCACACCCACACACCCCATCAGCCGATGTACAGAATTCTTTCATGGAATGTGCTTTGCAGATCTCGAGTCCATTAAATCAAGGGTTACACAGAAAAATGGGTAGCGAAATACTCAAGTCACCAACTGTGGTCTCCACAGAGAATAGAAGAAGTTTGCTTATAGAGCAAAGGGCAGAATCTGTCCTTCAGTTCTGTCTGATAATGAGTATGTAAAATAAGAGAAAACTAAGGCAATAAGCCACTTGAAATTTTCCTCAAGGCTCTGAGCTTTATCACAATTTTTCTTTTTCACCTTGGAAGTGCCATAAGCAGGAGGGTTTCCTTTAACTCTAGCCTGATATCGACATGGACTTTTTAAAAGTGCGTACAAAGAATGCCTGGTCACAAGTTAGAGGTGACATGAATCTTTCATCCATTTCACACTTCCACAAAGATTCAAACTTTATTTGTGATTTGTTAAATGTTTGTTAAACATTGACCTATGATCCACTGTGGTTGATGGCTTTCACTTTTGTGACCTCAAAACAGGCTGTTAGAAACCAAGCATAGCATTTGAAATGGGTGCGAATGCAACACACATTTATATTTCCTACATAGAGAACAGCTCTGTATTGCTTTCTGGCAAAATTAGGGCAGTCTGTTTACTGTAACTCTTCATAGAGAACTGGTAACTTTTGGGAATCAGTTCAGAGCCACCACCACCCCTACCCCACATATACTCAAAACCAGAAAATTTTCATTAAGTACCACATCAGCTTACCTTGCTTTGTACAGTTCTTTGAATCTTTAAGAGCTATGTGAAAATACATATTTTCCCTTAAATTGAAGCATATATTAAGTGGACTAATAAGGCACACTTTTTCTGTCAGTTGCTTTCAGTCATGGTCTAGACGGCAGATGGTGTATGCACAAGTGGGGTTCATGATCAGGGCCACCCCAGATTTTGCAAACCCTTCTCATTTTTTTCCTTTCTTGTTTCTGCTCATGAATAAATTAAAAATCAGTCATACTATTAATAGAATATTAGTAATAGGCACATATCACAGACATATCATCTCATGATGAACTAGTCCACCTCTTCCTCTCACATTTTAGAAACTATATTGGAATGCAGGTGATGGAGAGTGATGCTGTTATAGGGATGACATTCAAATAGCACTGATTTTTTAAAAGCGAGTCACAAACTTCTGTACTTTAATCATTGTTGATGATGCATTACTTACCTCACACCTCAAAACGATGGTGAGACATACCTGAATATCCTGATGCTCTCATTTGAAAGTAAGTTACTTCATTAAAGGCTCTGGGAGATGCTTTTGTAAAACAAGTGTTTTTGGTTAGAAATTTTTATGCTAATTAATAATTAAACTCAAGTGAAAAATAGGCCATCTTAAATTTAACCCTGTGCCAATAGCACTGATTTGGAGTTGAAACCAGTTGCTTGGAGGCTTCCCTTTTAAGTAGACCCAATATGATGCCAGCTATGCTTTCCAGAGCATTTTGATGCTACATGGTGATGGGAGCTATTTAAAAAGAGGCAAGAATCCATAATTTGCAGGATTTGGGAGAGGTTGTCAATGAAAGTGACCACTTAGTAAGAATAAGCTTCTGTTCCTTTCTTGAGTGATCAGAAAAGCTGTCTTTGGCTTTTCAGTAAATACAGAAAAATATCGAAAGATGTCTACCACCATCTCTGGGGTAATGGTCCAGGATCTTATTTCATGCTTAAAGCTGTTTCCCGAGGTGTGCTCTTTAGAATACATTCCACAGAATGTTATTAGATATTTCTTTAAAAAAGTATTTTTGGTCATATAAATTTAGGACACACTAAGTTAAGTACTATTCAGGGGTTTCTTTCTTGCAATAGTTCTCAGAGCCTTGGATATACCAGTATTCCAGAAGGAAGATAACATTAGGCGTTGCTCAAAATTATTTGGCCAACTAAACCGTCTTTGTTTTTCTCCAGAGATCTCAACAAACTACTCTTCTACTACATTGTTTGCAAAGTACAATCTCAAAGAATATCATTTATTCTACTCAACAGATATTTATTGAGTACTTATTGCGTGTCAGGCACTAGGTTAGATCCAGAGATACAAATGTGTATAAGACAGACAAGTTTTGTGCCCTCGTAGATTTACATTACCTTGATGAAAGTCCAACAACAGTAAAAAAATAAACAGAAAATCAGCAACATAAATACAGACAGGGAAACAATAAGGGAACTGATATGGATATTAACAGAGGGTGGCCTATTGAGGTGAGATGGGCAGGAAAGGCCTCTCTGAGGAGCTGATCATATTTGTAGTGGGGACACATTCAAATGACTAATTTAGAAATGAGGCTAGGCCCAGTGGCTCACGCCTGTGATCCCAGCACTTTGGGAGGCCGAGGTGGGTGGATCACTTGAGGCCAGGAGCTCAAGACCAGCCTGGCCAACATGATGAATCCCCATTTCTACTAAAAATACAAAAAAATTAGCCAGGCACGGTGGCATGCGCTTGTAATCCCAGCTACTTGGGAGGCTGAGGCAGGAGAAATCCTTGAACGCGGGAGGCAGAGGTTGTGGTGAGCTGAACCGTAATCATGCCACCGTACTCCAGCCTGAGTGACAGGGAAGAGAAAAGAAAGAGAGAGATAAAGGAAGGAAGGAAAGGAAGGAAGGAAGGAAGGAGAGAGAAAGGGAGGAAAGGAAGAAAGAAATGAAAAAATATAGATTGGCTGCAAATTTTTAAAAAGCATTGCAGGCCGGGTGCGGTGGCTCATGCCTGTAATCCTAGCACTTTGGGAGGCCGAGACGGGTGGATCATGAGGTCAGGAGATGGAGACCATCCTGGCTAATATAGTCAAACCCCGTCTCTATTAAAAATACAAAAAATTAACTGGGAGTGGTGGCTGGCGCCTTTAGTCCCAGCAACTCTGGAGGCTGAGGCAGGAGAATGGCATGAACCCAGGAGTTGGAGCTTGCACTGAGCAGAGATTGCGCCACTGCACTCTAGCCTGGGCGACAGAGCAAGACTCCATCAAAAAAAATATAAAAAAGCATTGCTTTAGTCACAATACTGTACCCTCCTGTTTGAGCTTTTAAAAAAAGAACCTGATACTACTAAACTACAGCAACAGATGTTAGGGTCATCTTGATTTGTTTTAAGTGCACCTTTCTGCAGCCTGTCCTCCTTAACGGAGATGGCACTCAATTGCGGGACTGCATGCTAGACAGTGAAAAGCATAGCTTAGTGCTCCCATCTAAGAAAATGACTCAGATGGTCAGCATTTGTGATTCTCTGAGTACACTCTGTCCTCACTTAATGGCCTCAATAGGTTCTTGGAAACTGCAACTCTAAGCGACATGATGTATAACAAAACCAATTTTACCAAAGGCTAATAATTGATAACACAAGAATTAAGTTCCTAGGGCATATTTCTGGTCACAAAAACATCATCAAACTTCTAAATAAAGATCTCAAACACTTCTAACGTTAAACATTGAAGTGAATGTGAGCTTAGGTACATTTAAGAAAGATAATTAAAAGCAAATACAAAAAATTATTTTCCCAATTGTTTAAGTTCAAGGTTGAGGGTGGCTGGATCCTACCCCAGCAGCTCAAGGCCTGGAGAGGATTCCGTCTCATCACAGTGTGCGTGCACACACACACACACACACACACACACACACACACACACACATGGACCATGCAGACACACCCATTCACCTAATGGTAACATCTTTGGTACATGGGAGGAAACTAGACTACCTGGAGAAAACCCATACGGACATGGGGAGAACACTTCACACAGACACCAGCTCTGGCCAGGAATCGATATTTTTTCTCATCAGCATTATAAAGACACCACGTTATTCCAGGACCTGCTGTACTCAGTACAGGCAAGGCCCCATGCCAGCTCTGAGGATTTAGAAACAGGACCTGGCCCGGCCCTCCTGAAGATTACATTCTAACAAGAGACACACCGGGAGATGCCTGCTTTCAGTACAGTGGGGGAAATGCTATGATAAAGTCATGCAGAGAAAGCTTCTGGAACATGAAACTTGGGTGTTCCTTTGCAAACGATAGAGATTGTTAAGGAGTAGTCTTATATTTACTGTCTGAAAGCAATAAGGAGATCAATACTATTCTTCATTACATTACAATATTTTGTCAAATGTAACAAAGTAGTTTTATTTCCATTCCCCCTGAAAATTGGTAATTGGGACCAAAAATAGGTTTTTGGGGCACAGTTCTGGCCAACTATATAAGGAATGAGGACCCTCTGACAGGTGTTTTAATGAGCTATTCAGGCTGTACAGTGCCTAGCACAGCTACCTTATGGAAAGAGTTCCTAGATAATTGTTTTTCTGATTGACTGACTGACAGAAGCCTTTGAAGCTTCTTATTCCCTTTCTCGTATTAAATTTTGTGCATTCTTGATGAAAATCATTTTGGAATAAAAGTGTTTAGCTCAGGTTCTCTGCTACCTAAATATAGTGTCCTAAAATCTCATAACACAGCTCACTATTGCCCTTCTCAGGCACTCCCTCTCCATCCCCACAAAAGTATTCATGTCCTTTGTGCAATTACCGCTCCCTCTGGTAGTTCTCTCTTGTCTTTCCTTTTCAGCTTCAGTTGAGCTATGTCATTGGTATCCACGGGCAGTATCTTCCCATTTGTTTGTATCTTGGCTCTCTGATCTGTGAAGATTTGTTTTCAGGGTGACTTCACACAAGGGCGTGGATAAGCCTAATTCAAAAACTTTTCATGGTGGACACCAGGCAGGTGGCCGTGTCTTAGAGTGGTGTTTGGATTGGACATCAGAAGGTATGGGCTTCTTTTAAGCAGTGCCATGAATTGCTTCAGGACTTAGCTTAAGTTACATTCCCCTGGTTTTTCCATTTTCCCTTCTTTGCAACTAGCTTGAAAGGCAAACATGGGGCTCCAGAAGTGAAAGGGGAGCTAGTTCAGTAGAAAGCATTGTTATGCCACATACCTGCAATCCATAGCAGTCTACTGTGACTGACAACAGACCAGTAATATCCTTGGAAATATTTTCCTTCCTAAGAACTGAATATTCTTTCAGTGGTTACTAGAGCCAGTCTTTCTGGGTCATGTAGATACTCAGACAATAGCACAACAGAAGATCCAGACAAAGGAAAGCAAGCTGGAATCCAAACTAGAGGAAATTTAAATCAAATTTGAACCTGTGAAATCTAATTATATTCAGGGGTTATTGACTTGGGGCTCATAGACCATGGGCAAAGGCCCATGGATGGCTGTGTTTTATGAAGCTCATGAACTCCCAGAAATTATATGCAAAATGTATTTTTCTGGGGAGAGGCTCCATAGATTTTTACTGACCTCAAGTGATCCACCTGCCTTGGCCTCCCAAAGTGATGGGATTACAGGCTATTCTTTTAGCTATAATAGAAAAACATGGCTTTTAGGATGGTCGCTTGCCGCACTGCCACTACATGAGGTCTAGGCTATAGCCCATCAGCATCATATGCATCCTTAAATGTCACCTCATCCATCCTGCAGCCTAGTATGGGAGTCACACTTAGGAAGTCCCAAAAGATATTCATAAAGCTTCTTCATGTAATCTTAGACTTTCTGACTTTTATGACAGTCTTTTTGGGTATTCCTGTTATTTAGCAACTCTAATATATTCAAACATCCTTGTACTATAGAGAAAAAAAAAACACCTTTCTGAAACACCTGCACATGGGCTCTACTGTCTTCCAAATGTGCTGCTTCTTTTCCATGGTGACCTTGCTGATGTCTCTGAAATTCTCCTTTAATATCTCTAGTTTCCCACAATTTTTTCTTATTACCCAGATTCCAGATTTTTTGGCATATGGACTATAGTCATCTCTATGCTCTATATTTCATTCATGGTGTAGAGTACAGTGTCAGCAAGGGACACAGTGAGGCTTGCAGTGTCATTTATTGGCTATTGAGATAAAAAGGTCGACAAAGGAACCAGTGCTAAAGGGCCTTATATGCCCTGCTAAGGTGTTAAACATATACAGTGGTCAGATCTGTGATTTAGAAAGATAATTATAGTGGTAATGTGGGAAATGAATTAGGTATTTACAGTGAAAGGAGACAAGGCAATTAGTTTGGTTGGCATATTTCCATTAATCAACAGTCTTTAGATAAGTGGCTCATCCAACTATGACTACACCCAGCCATGCTATCATCGGTTCTAGGTTTCTCAGTCTTTTCCAAAATGCTATCATGAGAGACTTTGCTAATTACCTTGGGATTCTAGGAGTGGCTTTCCACTGATGTTATGTAAAAAGGAAATGAGGATTCTCTGGTTGTTCCCAGTGACCCCATCCTAACTCCAACTGACTTCCTTCCTTCTTTACTGCTTGGCAACCCATTATTCTTCCTAGAATCTTTCCAACCATAAAGTTGAAGCTTTCTGGTCATTAGATACATTTTTAGGCTCTATCTTTTTTACCTTATTGAAATTTGAGATATGCATCTCTTTCTCCATTTTTTGGCTTTATCTCTTTGTATTTTTTCAAAGCATACTTTTATAATCACCTTTACAAGTGTTTTTGGTAGCAGTTTGTGAAGACTTAGAACTTTGAATTCCCTGACTAGCTAGATGAGCTCTCTTGTTAACTTCTCTCCTATCCTTCCCCACCTTACCCCCAGCAATTATTTTTCCACATTTCCCCTTCACCAGTCCCTCCTGTAGAAAAAATATAAATAAGCCAGCTAGTAGCAGTGTTGTTATATCATGCTCAGAGTCCATTCTTCTTTTTAAAATTACGTAAGTGATGCCTATCTGTGTAAAAAAAAATGAGGACATATGCAAACTTTCATTGAAACCAAGACACCATTGATTGTAAGATTTGTCTTGATTTCAGAGATGTTAAAATATATTTTACAATCAATGAATCACAGTGGCTTAACTTTGGTGCCTATCTTTCTGTATACTTTTTCCTATCATATGCAATCATATTATGGGTCTCTCTGTTTTGATTCTTCTAAGTGGTATATAGTGAATATATTGCCTTGACAGTAACTGTATTTTTAATGGCTGCATTTTAAAGATACACTGCAGTTCACTTAACCAATTTTCTATTTTCAGACAATTAGATTATTTTAAAGATTGTACTATCATGAACAATTCTATAGCCCATATGCTAGTATATAGATCTTAGTACACATCCTAAAGTGCTTCGAATAAATTCCTTACAACATATTGCCAAATGACTTCCCCAAAATTTGTAACGATTTATTTGAATTTCTGTTAGGACTATATAAAACCAACTTTTTTCTTACACTTTACCAATGTGAAGTGTGACAGAGTGTGTGTGTGTGTGTGTGTACACAGTATGATGGATGAATAATAGATGAACTATTGATATACAGTTCTTAGATTGCTGGTAGATTTGATTATTTCTTCAAAATTAACCATTTGTATTTCAATTTTATATTATCTGTTGTCTTTTCTCATTTTATGGATAATTTTTATATTGACTTGAAGTAACTATAACAGATATTAACTAATTAATTTTCATAAATATTGCATGTATTTTAGTAGTTTGCCATTTGTGAAACTTGATTTGCTGTGTGGATTTTTTTTTTTTTTTTTTTTTGAGACAGAGTCTCGCTCTGTTGCCCAGGCTGGAGTGCAGTGGTGCAATCTCGGCTCACTGCAAGCTCCGCCTCCCGGGTTCATGCTATTCTCCTGCCTCAGCCTCTCCAAGTAACTGGGACTACAGGCGCCCGCCACCACGCCCGGCTAATTTTTTTGTATATTTAGTAGAGACGGGGTTTCACCGTGGTCTCGATCTCCTGACCTCGTGATCCGCCCGCCTCGGCCTCCCAAAGTGCTGGGATTACAAGCGTGAGTCACCGCGCCCAGCCGCTGTGTGGATTTTTTAATCATAGAAAATTTACTATAGATATATTTGTATATATTTGTAGATTTTTCTCCCCCATCTAAAGGTTTCTGTTTTGATGTCACTTTTACAAAGGCCAACTGATTATTCCACTATTTTGTTTAAACTCCAGCTTTCTCCCATCTTAGTGAAACTACTCTTCTGATGGTGGTAGTTCTTGTGTTTTGTAAAGAACGAGTAAGGCTTTGGAACTGTGCCTGACTGAGTTTGAATCTTAGCCCTGACTCTGGGAGAAGTTACTGACCCTCTCTGAGCTTCAGGTTCCCATGCTAAAACAACCTACCTCCACAGGGCGATTGTGTGATTCAAGTGAGACCATGCCTGTGAATGGACTTAGTGAAAAATCCAAACTGCAGAATATAGGAGGTGCTCAGAACGTAGTTTTTTCTTTTCTCCTGGACACAACTTAGTTAAATGAGAAGGGCACTTTCTTGTGGGTGATGAATACAATTTTAACTGTCCTCATTTCGAGATACACATCGCAGGCAGCTGTTGAACTGCACACCTTATCTTGAAGGAATAATGCGTGACACCACTGTGCATAATCAAAACTTTAGCTCCAATTTGCTTTCAGATTCAGTGACAACCATACTGCAAAGTCCTGTAGGGTTGTGATGCAAGATCATTAAGTTTGGTGATAAAAAGGATAAATTACTGTAATGAGAAGTTTTCCTCATTTCAAATCTCTAAGGACATCACTGAGCTTTGAAAAAGGAGACCCAAAAGGGAAAATATAGGTAGAGAGCTGGCAAGGCACAAAGACAAGAGGCTCTGTTTTACAATAGTGCTTTGAGCTAGCCTAGCACACAAGCACCAGCTAGGCTATAGGAATTTAGATAATGTTTACCCATCGTAGACTTTGAATAGAAACTGTATTTTGAGATAATAGTGCAAAGGACATCCTTGACATTTCATTTCCTCATGTGTATATAAGCAAATACAGAAATCGGATTTCATTTCTGTGTACTCAAAATAGCAACCAAGGATCCAAAGATGATCCCCCACCTCTTCTTTAAAAAAAAAAAAAAAAAAATCCTGATCTTTTATATTCAAAAATATGTCAAGAGTAAGTTCCTGAATTTCTGAGTCACAAAGACTCAGACACATAGGGAGCCCTAAATCATAGCATAAATGAACTGAGGAACCCAATGCTTCATAATATTTTCCCCATCTCCCATCTCTATCTTCATTAATATTTCCCTTCCCCATAGAATATTAAGCATGAAATTGATTAGAGACTTTAGCATAGCAAAAACACTCACAAACTCAGCACCACTTTTATCTCTTCAACCGTCACCAAAAGCAAGAAAGAGTGATTTGATATTTAAAACAGTCAGTAATGGCCAGGCGCAGTGGCTCACACCTGTAATCCTAGCACTTTGGGAGGCCAAGATGGGTGGATCACGAGGTCAGGAGATCGAGACCATCCTGGCTAACATGATGAAACCCTGTCTCTACTAAAAATACAAAAAATTAGCTGGGCGTGGTGGCCGTCGCCTGTAGTCCCAGCTACTCAGGAGGCTGAGGCAGGAGAATGGTGTGATGAACCCGGGAGGCGGAGCTTGCAGTGAGCCGAGACCACGCCACTGCACTCCAGCCTGGGCAACAGAGCAAGACTCTGTCTCAAACAAACAAACAAACAAACAAACAAACAAAAAAACAGTTTGTAATAACTTAATGGATGCCATTTGCTATTTTTATTCTCTTTACTTATGAAATAACAGTTTAAAAGAAATGGGAGGGCCAACAATAATAATCACCAAATACCCGTTTGCTGGGTATTTTCATGTGTGTTTACTTTTTCAGTTCTCAAAACAATTCTACGAGGCTAGTATTACAATTAATATTGTGGCCTTCTATTAGAGATGGTAGAGCCTCCATGCTTTGAAGTATCTTTTCTGGCATACTGATTGAGGGTGACTCAAATTGATTATATAGACAAGAACCCCACAGTTTTTGTTTTTTGTTTTTTGTTTTCAGTGCCATGTGTATCCTAGGAATGGCCCTGTAGAGGGCAAGAATTGCAAAGAGTGTGAGATTTTACCCTAGGTTTCACGCTAGCAAGTTAGCCTGCCACAGTTTCATGGATACTGGCAGAAGACATGAGACTCCTGGGTCAGAGTCTCAAAGGACAGTGTATTATTTATAGTAATAGTGATAGCCAGAGCATCGTCATTTTCTTTTTTTTTTTGAGACGGAGTCTCGCTCTGTCACCCAGGCTGGAGTGCAGTGGCCCAATCTCGGCTCACTGCAAGCTCCGCCTCCCGGGTTCACGCCATTCTCCTGCCTCAGCCTCTCCGAGTAGCTGGGACTACAGGCGCCCGCCACCACGCCCGGCTAATTTTTTTGTATTTTTAGTAGAGATGGGGTTTCATCGTGGTCTCGATCTCCTGACCTCGTGATCCACCCGCCTCGGCCTCCCAAAGTGCTGGGATTACAAGCGTGAGCCACCGCGCCCGGCCGTCATTTTCTTATGCCAGTTTTAGTTTAAGTCCTTGTTCCCATAAGGTACCATGAAGAGGGCCAGGCACTAGGTTGTATTACAAGAGGGAAATTCTGAGCTTAGGGCATTTGAATCTTTTATAATGGACATAAGCATGCTTGCCTTTTGATCAGGAGGGAGACATGGTCATGGTTTTTCAAAGCATCTTTGAAAAGATAGTTCAGAAAGGTTGTCAGTGTTCCTCCCTGCTCACAAGACACATTATGGAGAGTTGCCTCTCAATGTGAGGTTCCTGTTGGTCCTTCTTAATTGCAAATGTGCAAAGACAGCCAAACACTAATCCCAGCCTGCCCTCAAATGACCCTAAATATTCAGAATAGTCCTGAAATAAAAGTAGTTTCCAAAAGAAAAGACTGAAACCAGGAAAGAGGGAACATGGATATTTGAAAGACATTACTCTATCTTGCCAGTCTGCATTTAGCCCTAAACATTTTCGTCCACATTTGTTTGAGATTCTACAGTCCTGCCCATGAGTGCCATCAGTTATCTCATGATTTGATAGATGTTCCTCACCACCCCCACCTGAAATTATTCTTAGCACTAGCCTTCTACAAAGCATAAAATTGCCGCCATTACAATCATTCTTTTCAGTTATAGGATTATCTCCAGAAGATCCCTATTAGTTATTTTTTCATTGTATAGCAAAGGCAGTGCAACCGTCCCTTCACTCCCGTTAATATCTCAATGTGGGTTCAATTACCAGTTTTCAAGGGGCAACTATGTCCATTTTCTATGGCTACTATACAGGAATGGTGGTTTCAAAAGGAACATGGGGTTGAAAGAAGTCAGAAATAGAGTATACTTGGACCTGGGTGAGGTCATTTCAGTGGGGCCCTGGGGAATAAAGGAATAACTTGAAACCAATAGATGACAAGGCAGAGAAGAACTTGGAAGTAGAGAGCATTGAAAAAAAAAATGGAGTAGTGTTTTAGAAGTCACTTCACAATTTATACCCGAGCTCATCCTGCTATTGGGCTTTAAGAATAGAAGTTAAAAAGGAGTTTTATTATGTTCCATCTCCTCAGTTTTCCTTGGCTTTCTAAAGGAATGTAGGCAGTATATTCTAAAATGAATTTCAATGGAGTGTTTTTAGAGGAACAATTCAAATGGAGTTGTGTTTGCTCACTTGTCAATGTCCCCCTTTCTTCTGGGTGCCTAACTCGGCCTCAGCTGAGTGCACTGTTCATGCAAACATCTTCAGCTCTGACAGCACATGCTGTTCGTGGTGTTGCCCCTTTGGCCACACTCCTATGACATGCTGGTACCAGGAACACCAGCAACTTGGATACAAAGCAATGATATTTACATTGTTATGGTTAAGTTAACTTTGTGGTAGTGAAAACCTCAGTTTTTCATTTCCTGGCTAGTATTTCCAATTTGGAATTGCAACACTGCATTTACGTGCATTTTTGCCTTCTAAATGTTCTGTGGTATTGCAACATTTGAGAAATTCCCAGGGACCCTTAATCTTCCTACAAACACCGGTTTGTAAGCTAAGGACCAACTCACTATCTCAGAGTTATCTCTTTGTGCCCTTGCTGAATAACTCTGATTTTGCATTGTACATCTTTACACTCCCTGTGCTGTCTTTTAGTTCAAGTTTCCCTCTTGAATATACTAGTAAAAGGACAAAGAAAAAGGATTTTTAAAAATTTTTACCTGCTTTTTCAAGAGCAATTGAACTTAAAGCTACTTTTCCTATTGTTTTCCATGAAGTCTCATTTAAAATATTTTATTAATGCAAAGAGATGTGCATTCAGGGCTAAGGACCAGTGAACAGTAACCATGGCAATCAGGAAGCCATTCGGGAGGAGAAGAAAAAATCCGGTAAAGAGTAAGTGTTTTAATCCTTAACTTTAATCCTTTTACTTCCTGTTCTCAAAATGAAATATAAATCAGGCACCATGCAGCGCTGCAATTTTTCTCTGAAAGGGATGTTGGCAAAAGAGGATTAGTAATGGACAGACGTGTTTAAGGAATTTAATCACACAATTTGTTGTAAAACTTTTGAGACCACGAGTGACCAGTTCCTTTGAGTGGCGTCAATGAGAACCAACAAAACATACTTTGAACCTGATTAGAGAGTTGGCGCAGGGGGACACCCTGGTTTGCTGTTATTGTTACATCATTTCAGGCTGTGGTAATGACATGAGAAATCAAGGAATTTGCCTGGTCCCCCAGTGGGGAGGTAGAAGACTTGCGGTGTCTCCTTGGTAGAATAGAGATATTCTTTTGATCTTCGTGATGCTAGGGAAAAATTAAGTTGCCCGTATTTCACATACTACCTTTCCTTGGTGTTCGATTACTATGGGAGTTTCACAAAGGCATGTGCTTTCTATTGTCAACAGACTCTTGGGTTTCTGCTAAAAAGCACAGGCTTTAGTTTCTATGGACAGTAAAACAGCATTCTCAGAAGAATTGATTATTATTCCTTAATATTTCTACTCTTTGTTTCTAAGATTTTCTTCCACATGGACTAGAAGACTTGTTCTACTTGTTAATTTCTGATTTTTTAAGAAATCTGATTTTCTTTCTTTTAAGTCAGATAAAAAATATGGCCCCCACACTGACTTGTCTTCCCTAGTTCTTTGGAGGATGGTTGGGGAAGAAAGAGAGAGATGGTTTTTATGGCATTTTTCCTTCCCTCAGCATATATATGTGAGAGTATTTCTTTGATAAATTTATTTCTAGTGAACTTAAAGTTACCAGCATTACATGGCTCTTTGCAGAGATCTGAGGTACCTGCAACTTGTACTAGCTTCCTGCCATGTCAGAATGTGAAATTACTTCCAGTAATAGCATCTTTCCAGGGGGCTGCTGATAATTATGACAGACAGGCAACATCATGAAGGCTGGAGCATTTGCAAATGGAGTTAGACACAGCAGACCGCTGAGCCTGGAGTTTCTTGTAGACCTCAAGAACAAAAGTATACAAGCTAAAACCTGCAGATAACAGGGCATCTGGAAAAGAAAAATACTATCCTGTCCTCTAACTTAGAGGACAACGTGCAAGGTTGATAATACCTGTTCCTGATTCCTCCTCTTGACCCGGTATTGTTTCTCCCCATTCTGTCAGAACCACCAAGACTAATGCAATCTTGGACAGTGCTGCTGAGGTGGAATCTGGATACCGTGAGCAGCCACTTACAGTCCTCATCATCCTTGCGACACTTTCCTTAGATTTTTGACTTTCTAGTCTGAATTTCTGGGATGGAATTTTGTTTTTTTGAGAGGGGACTGGGATAATTGGAGGGGGTGGATGATAAGAAGAAATACAGAATGGTGTCAGTACCTGAAGGAGGAATGGTAGATGATAAACATGAAGATGACTTTGGCAGAGTCTACACAGGCTACAGGAAGGCTCTGGGAGAGTCTAGTCCCTGTCTTGGGCTTCACCCTGAGGCACTTCTCCAAGCCAGGCCTCCTTTCTGATGACCAAGGAGAGGAGCTTTATTTCACCAGAGCATCAAAAGGTCATGTGATTCATGCATTGCTCTAAGACATACAGTCCTCAGAAAAGAAGAGGGAAATTACTGACAGTAATTCTGTGCATTGACGAAAATAACACCTCGGGCAAGCTCTTTACTTCGGTGGCATCACATCAGGGGAAAAGACTTTGGGGCAGTGTTAAAGACTGGATGTGGAGCAGGACCAGCGTGATCAGGTTTACCAGCTGGTCACTTACTCAATCCGTGCTCAGAAGATGAAGGTTCTCATCTTGGCTGTGTAGTCTGTCAAACAGGGGACTGGAATGTATAATTTGGGACCTAATCAGCTTGAAATTTCTGTTTTCTACTTATCAAATTTACACTAGACATTGAATCTTTAGAAGCAAGGTGGAAAATTGGATTTGTTCCCAGCCCTTCCAGATGAATGAGAGATATGAAGTATAATGTAGTGAATTAGCATTTTCTATTGGAAGGATTGCTCATTTACATATCCCAAGAGGCAACATATAAATGTGAATAGTGTTATCTAGTGAAATTTGGCATGAATGTGGGTTGAATATTATAAAGAAAGAAACTTTGGCTGGGCGCAGAGGCTCATGCCTATAATCCCAGCACTTTGGGAGGCCGAGGCCAGAGGATCACCTGAGCCCAGGACTTCGAAAAAAAAAAAATCCAAAAATCCCAAAAAACTTAGCCAGATTTGGTGGTGTACAGCTGTATTCCCAGCTACTCAGGAGGCTGAGATGGGAGGATAGCTTGAGCCCAGGAATTTAAGGATACAGTGAGCTCTGATCACGCCATTGCACGCCAGCCTGGGTGACAAAGCAAACACACTGTCTCTAAAAAAAGAGAAAGAAAGAAACAAACTACCCAAGTGTCTTTTTAAAACAAACTTCTGTTTAATTTCACTTGGCTGTTTACCATTTTATTCTTAATTGATAATTTAGGCATACTTAAACCGCCCCATTCTTTTCTTCCCCTGATGTTGCATGTGGCATGATTTCATTTGTCTTTGGGGCCTACCCTAAAGGTTAAGCATGGATTAATAAATACTCAGCAGCCATTGACTCATTTGTCATTCATTCATTTACTTGTTCACACATTCCCTAAACATTTATAGAGTACCTTTCATGTGAAAAGAAGGACTGTTTTAGGTTGCATGATCAAACACTCAAGGGTTGTTTATAAAGCCCTTTTTGTCTTTTATGATGTCCGCACATATTGATATAATTTCTAAATAGCTATTATAAAATGTAGAAAACCACAAGTGCCAACAGCAAGATGAAGAGAAATTGCTTTTAAATATGAAAAAGAATAAAATTACTTTGGAATGGAAAGGCCTGGGAAAACTTCACGGGACAAGTGACATTGAATTGGACCTTGGAGAATATGCAGAATTTATTGTAGATATGTAGAGTCCAGAGAAAAGGGGACTCCAGATGAGGGAGGTTTGTCGCCAGAAGTACAGCATGAGACATGAATGAGAATAAACAAAGATTACAGGAACGTCTTGGCTCTTTGTGACCTCCATCATGGGACATGAAGCCACATGAAGCTAGGTGAGAGCCAGCATGTTAAAGCCCATGAATTTGAGCTGTAGGTAATGTTTAGGGGAGAGTCACTGAAGGGCTTTGAATGAGGAGAAAAACTAAACTGACTGTTGAGTATAGAATGGATGGGAGAGCAAAAAGCAAGTGCTCTCCATTGAAACGACAGCCTTCAACTTTTAGAAGTAGGTATTTTTAAAATTGTCCAAACACTCATGCACATGAAAGTCAGCCTTAAATCTTCTCCACTCAATCTGTTTTAATTAAATGAAAGGCAGAAGAAAATGAGATCCACTGACTTTTACAGTGAGTCCCTCCCCACACTTCCTAAGCTGTAACATAGGCAGGGGCTGTAGTCAGAAACCAATTCAAGGGAAAACAATACGGAGCTGGTAAGATGGACGGGGGAAGTAATTACTAGATAGCTGGCTGCTTTAATTAAATCCTGAGAATACTTGAATAGAAAGAAAAATGCTACACTTGAATGGATGGGATGGAATGTGTGTGGTCACATTAGTGCAGTGAACCAGTGTCAGAGGAATTTATGAAGCTGTGATAAAAGTAAACCCTTCATCTTGCTTTGAGTCTTCACAACCCCATAACCAGGCCCCAAAGGGTGAAGGGGGATGTTTTTCATGGCAAAGTGAAATTCCGTATTAACATTTCTCTGTTTTTCTAAAAAAAGAAGAATGCCTTCTTCAGTTTAGTCTTCTGCTTTTAAGACGTACCTCTGAATGCAGCTTGAATTCACCTTTGACTGTGTCATTTGTATATCATTTTCCAGTTAGAAAAAAATGTAAGATTCTCAGTGTCAGTTTTAGAAAAATATTGACTTAAGAAGAAAATTATGTTTTTACAAATGTAACAATACAAAAATTACAAGTTGCATGCCTTTCTGATTTCAACATCCTTTTGAACCTCAGCTCCCCAACTCTATCCAGCATAGCTAGATGGTGGGACAGATTTTGGTAAAAGGACATCTGAATGAAGTATTAACATTCCCAGAGTGCTCTAAAAAGTTTTGTTGTTGATTCTGGTTTCTAATATGTTTTAGTCTCTTCCAAGAGGGTGAACACTGGCTACATTCTCCTGAGATAGAATAATTCCAGGGCGCTATGCATCCTTGAAAACTGTGCTCATATCTTGATTAGGAGACTGCCCCGGGACGCTAGTTGTGAGGCTAATAAGCAAGAGCCCAGTGTGTTACTAACAAAGGTCTCACTCTTAATGTACACAATAGCCTCTTCTTGAGTAAAAAAGAAAATTAATTATATGCAACAAGAGCCATTGTCCTTAGGTCACCTCGTAATTCTGTTATAAGCCTACGGAGTTAATGTTATCACTCCATTTTACAGAGGAAGGTTCTGAAGTCTTGAGAGGTTATCTTGCCAAAGGCCACATAACAGTAGGGGCAGAGCTGAGATATGAACCTGTATCTATTTGACCCCAAAGTCTCCATCCTTTTCCCCTTGCCATGTTGCCACACTGTGGTACACAAAAGGAAGAAGCTGATAAAGAAAGAGAAAATACATCCCAAAAAGTGGGCGGGAGAAAAAGGAAAACAGGAGTGCATGTTATGGAGTGATAACAGTGCTTCTACACTGAATGTTAATAAAAATAATAATAGAAATGGCAGCATGTGTTTAACATTGATTATATATCATGTATTGGTGAAATGCTTTCTTATCTCATGTTATCCCTAACAACAGCCTTATAAATTAGGTGCCATTATTGTCCACATCTTACAAAGAAAACCAAGGTAAAGAAATGTTAAACAACTTTCTCACAGTTGTCTAACATTTCATTAGTAAGGATACAAAAATTCAACTCCACGTAGTCTGGGTCTTATATTTTATGATCCATATTGTGGATAGGCTATTATAAGTGGTTGCTAATGTTGTGGTGTAATTCATAGGGTAGAGACAATTTTTTTAGATAACTTACTTTGAGGCAGACATTTAACATCATCCTTAATGCCAGATAATGTTTTAATCAAGCTTTCACAAGGCACTGAAGAAGGGTACATGGTAGCCAGCTGAGTGCTTGAGTTGAATGTAGCCAAGAAGAGGTTCTGTACCACTCAACAGCAATGCAGCTTTAGAAAGGTAGCCTCGAGGATAAAGAGCCATCAGAAACAAAGAGCATAACATATAGAAAAAGATCTAAGGATTTCACTTGATGATGACCTTTATGCATGACACACTGTAAACTCTGAGAGCAGGGAACTTCAGTTGTCTTCTGTACCACTTTATCTCCTGGGCCTAGCGTAGTTTGGGGTACGTGGTACAGAATCAAGAAATATGTGTGGAAGGAAGGGAGGAAGGAAGGAGAAGGAAGGAAGGAAGGAAAAGGAAGGAAGGAAGGAAGGAAGAAAGATGGATTTTAAAAAGCTATTAACTAGGTTGTATGAATAGAGACAGAAAGTCTAGAATAAGGGATATGTTTGTTCTGTTGTATTTATTCTGTCCTGGTCAGACAGCTGGTTAGCGCTGTTAATATTTGGATGTCATTTACACGTAGGCCATTGAGCTTCAGTATTGAGAGTAATTAAGGTGCTGAATGGAATAACATGTTATATGAAAGAGCAGGGACTGGCGTTTTAGTAACTGACTTCTGTGTGCCAAGCAGTGTTAGATGCTTTCTCTGTCTTACCTGATTTAGTTCTCAAAGCAGCCAAGATCACTAAATGGTATTATCCTTATTTTACAGAAAGGAAACTGTACTCAGGAAAGTGAATATACTTGCCCAGTATCACACAGTAGTTGAACTAAAGAGCCTCAAGCTCTTTCTACCTAAGTGTCCTCTTACCTGTATAAAAAACTTGGCCCGCCTATAATGTCAGCACCTTGAGAAGCCAAAGTGGGAAGATTGCTTGAGTCCAGAAATTTGAGACTAGCCTGAGCAACATGGTGAGACCCTGTCTCTAAAAAAATTATTGAAAATTAGCTGGATGTGGTGGCCCATGCCTGTGGTCTCAGCTACTTAGGAGGCTGAAGCAAGAGGATTGCTTGAACCCAGGAAATTGAGGCTGCAGTGAGTCATGTTCGCACCACAGCACTCCATCCTGGGTGACAGAACAAGACTGTCTGAAAATAAATAAATAACAAAACAAAATTTTTTCAGCCTGGAGAAAAAGCTGCTAAGGGGGGAGGTTCAACAAAGAAGCTAAACCATGCCCCTTCCATGGCTGAAATTCTGTGATACTACAGCATTTTGAAGCTTCTCAAATACTAAAAAACGGTAAAAGACCGTGAGCAGTTATTCTGTGTGGTCTGGGGGAGGAGGTGAGGAATCAACCCCAGGGGGGTGGATCTATAGTTGGCAGATTATAGTTCAACTTGAGGCAAAACTTTTTAAATGATGAGCTCTGTTTAACAATGGAGGGTGCTTAATGGTAAGGAAGGATGTTGCCTGTCATCAACAGGATTTAGACAAAGGCTGGACTGCTACCAGAGTATGCAGTAGTGCTGTGCACTTCATTACTGTAAGTTTAAATTTAAATTAATTAAAATTAAATAAAATTAAAAGTTCCTCAGTTGCATTAGCCACATTTCAAATGCTCATTAATCACATGTGGCTAGTGGCTACCAATTAGTGCAGTGCAGAACCTTTCCATCATCACAGAAATTTCAACTGGATAGTGTTGCTACAGAGTTCCTTTTTGCTCTGAAATTCTATGTTTCTTTGAACAATTTCCATAAATCGTTTTTTACTAAATAATCATTAGTTTTGTTGTGTCCGTAGTGACACTGATTTTTTGTGATCTTATTGAGATATACCCCAGCATGTGTACCCATTCACATATTTTGGAGTGTTCATTAATCAGCTATGGATAAAATTTTGGGCCTTTGGAGTCACTGCTAACTAAATAGGTATCCCCTATACAGATGTTCAGAACACCCAACTGGACACTTATGTTCCCAAAGAGATTTCTCCCAATGCCATTTCTCTGAGTCTTCACTCTCGTTTCTCTCTGCGAAGTGGTCCTCTTTGCAAATTGGTCATTCCTAAAGGAAATGAATTTGATAGCAGATTTTTAGAGATTAATTACCTATCATATGCCAAAGCCACTTCCTACATGTCAGTGCTAAGGAATCCCCTAGAGATGGAATTCTTAGGTTCAACTGAAAATTAATTGTAATTAATATAATAGGTTAATTCATTGTAATTATTTTTAAGCCTTTTGGCAATGAGTTAATTTCCCAAGATCCACATTGCCTGAAGTGTCACAGAGAACACTTGATGAGAATGTTCTAGTAATAAAGCTTAACCCTCTGGGAAAAAAATCCTACTGTCTTTCCTTCTGGCTTCGTTTCTTCAGGAACATATTTTGGTGGCATTTGATTTCTGGAGAACAAAGGGATCCCTACAAGGTGATGCATAAACATGCATGGCCCAGATGGATGTGCTCATTGGAGAAAGGGAAAACAAAAGGCCTTTGATTGTGCCTCGTTTTCTTTGGAAGTGTGTCTTGCTTCAGACTAACAGAATGCCTTTGCTCCTAGAATAAAATGTAATGGAACTGAAAATTGAAGAATCTGGGCCTTTTTCCCTTTCCTAATTATTTCCACTTGACTCACTTAATCTTGGACGATTATTCAATCATATCTGAAATGAGAAAATGATGGGAGTAAAATTTCCATCTCTTGTTACAAGAGCTTATAAACATTAACAGAATAATCCTGTACAAAAAAAAAAAAAAACAAATACAAATCACAATTGATGGTGCCTTGTTTTTATATATTAGAAAAAAATCCCCACATTGTTAGGGAAGCAGCTCAAATTTCAGCATGCAGGAACCTTGTCAAACCTTGATAGGTGATTTCACTATTAAGGTTGAAAAACTATCATTTTAAACAAATATTTCATAATGGGAGATTGTATAAAAATGAAAGAGCCAATTTGTTTACTTGCACCTGGATAGGTTGGGAAATTAAGCCCTAAAGTAGTTCCTTGAAGATCAGAATCACTAACACTCAGAGGCTCACAAATTGGTTTCCAAGACTCAGAGTTGTCACAAGTCTATGTCCATGAGCCTTCCTGCAGGTGTATGAATAAAAGGATTCAAGCAATTCTAATAGTTTCTGAGGGTCAGATTAGGATTCAATACACAAAAAGTCTTTTTGACAACTGGCACTGTCTAAAATTGCGGCTAACAACCAAGATGAGGACGTTGCCCCTTACTATACAGTATCAAGCAGCAAAGACTGACAAGCCACTTACAGGCTGCTGTCAGGGAAGTTGGGCATAAGATGGAGGTTTGGACACAGTGACTTCTGAAGCCCATTTCAGTCCTTATTGTCCTGGCAAATTAAGGTCTTAGTTTTAGTTTAGTCTCCACACTTAGGCTTTTGGTATTATCCAGGATGGTTCAGAACACCCCACTTTCATTAAACATCTAGTTTCCATACTCCTGCTGTACAAAGCTGGCAAAGCAGGTACAGAAGAGAAATGAATGAATGTCATCAGAGCATCCTTTTAAGTGCTGCTGATTGCGTCTCGACATTCTTGAACCAAATCAGAGGAAGTTTAGATGTTTGCTAAGTTGGCTTCCCCACAAGCCTACTGTGAGCCACGGATTCAGGTGCAGGTGATTTATGAAGGAAGCACTTGCAAGAGAACTCAGGAGAGGATGGGGAAAGGAGAAAAAGCAAGGCACGGGTGCCAATTCAGGTGGTCTTAGCCTAGCCCAGTCCTACAAGGAGCTCTGGAACATAACGTCTCAGCAATCACTTTGAGGCAAAGGAGCACTGTTTAGTAATGTGTGTGTGTGTGTGTGTGTGTGTGTGTGTGTGTGTGTGTTTGGGGGCTGGAGGATGCCAGCCATTGGCTCGAAAGTACACAGAAGCTGGGGCACGGACACACCAAAGCTGAGGGACGGCAGCACATTGCTAATCAAAGGGATCAGAGGGGCGCTGGGCGGGGCATCAGTAGTTTCTGCCACATTTATATCACCTGTAATCTTTGAAAATTCTCCATTAGGAAGGCAAGTTATGAGAGGATCACGTTGTCTATTTTAGACGTATTCACTCACTAAGAGATTGTAGCTTCCTTTACGTGAAGAATTGTGGCTCCTTCTTACAAATCCAATCGGCAGTTAGTGATTAAATGATTTACCATGATGCTGGTCTCACACTGCTGGCTGCTGTGGAGTTTTAAAAGATTAAGAGGCAGTCAGCCTGGCCCTCGTGGACTGACCAACACAATTGTACAGATTAAATTTATAACAAGAAACAAAGCCCCAGTGCACATGTCCAATCACAGGAGTGTTGAAAGTGGATTCTGCAGTTCTTCTTGGACCCTGAGAGGCCCAGTGTGGACTGGTCTGGTCAGGGGAGGCTTCATTCAGGAGGTGAGTCATAAACAGGATCTTGGAGGAGGTACATTAGGAGGAGGGAGTCCGCTCCGGGCAGGAAGAGTGAATAGTATATACTATGTGGGAAGTTTGCAGACAGTGAGATGGGCTCTTGTCAGGACCCGGGGAAATATGCATTCGTGGTACGTGGTACAGTCAGTATGGAGGTGCTTAATGTCTTAGCCTTTTGAGACTTGCGTGATAAGCAGTACATGAAGGTATTTGTACCTTGAGTATAGCACGATAAACTCAATTTTAGGAGAGTCCATTTGATAGCACAGGATGGATTGGTGAGAGACGAGAGCCTGAGGCAGAAACGCAGCAAGGAGTTGGTATTCGTGGTCCGGCCCCATCGTGCTCTGTGAACCCACCCTCTGTGTGCAGGTGCCTGCAGGTTCTCTCCGCCTGGATGTCCCGGAGTCATCTCAGTGTTAACACATTCAAAACCAAATTGCTGATTTACCTCCAACCTGCTCCTTCTCTGATCTCCTTTGCTGTTCCTCGGGCCAAAACTTAAGGCCATGCTTGCCTCCTGTGTTTCTCTCGTATTACACAGTGAATTCAGGTCGACCTTCAAAAGAGCACTTTTGAAGGTCGAGCAATTCAGCTGGACAACTTCTCACCCCCTCTGGTTCCCTTAAGCTGTTGGCATCTTTCATCCAGGTTGTTGTAATAGCCCCTAACCAGACACACTTGTCCTCTTCCTGTATTCTGCACAGTAATCAGAGTGAATCTTTCATAAGATAAACCACTTTCTTTCCTGCTCACACACTTCCCGTGGTTCACCATTATGAGGAAAGCAAATACTGGATCTTCATGTGTTTGGAGGCCTCACATGATCTGACCTCTGGCAATTTCTCTAGCCCTACATCCTGCACCCTTCCTCTTGCTCCCTTGCTCACTGCTCTCCAGTGACTGTTTTCAGAACTCATCAGTTTGTTTCCTTGGTAGATTTCATGCCTTTCTGCATATCTTGCTCCCTCGCTTCATTCAGGTTTCAGTCCAGAAAGTCCAGTCTACAGAGGCCTTCCCTGACTTCCACATCTAAAATAGCATGTGGGGAGCATGTAGATAGAGGTGGGCATCATCCCTGCAGAGTCTGACTGAGCTCTCTGGAAGGCGTGAGGACCAAAAAAATGACAGTGGAAGAATGGGAAGAGGAAGAGAAAGGGAAGGAAGTCAGAATCAGGAGAAAGAGTAAAGGGAGGTATCCTGTCTTAGCAGGGGATACTGAGTTCATTGACTCCCTGGGTCAAGATCATCTCATTCAGGATCAGAAAGTTACCATGACAGTGCCCCATCCTGAGAACCAGGGGTGATCGTCAAGGGAACGGAGATGGGGCCCTGGGACCACTGTGTGTGTGCTTAGGATGCAAATCGTGAGGAATGATGAGCACCATGCTTTATTTTTGTCAATTGCGGGCATTCATGTTACTAGGCCAGGATGGAACCAAGTGACAAACCTGCAGGGGAGGGGACAGTGAAAACCAAACAGAAGTGGTCCATTATGTTTTATTGCTTCAATCTCTACTCCAACAAAGACCACTTTCCCTAAAGGGCATGGTGTCAGAATATACACAGTGGTGATAAGGTATGCTAGAGACTTTTCCAGAGAACTTGGCTACCCAGGTTCTTTCCCTCCTAGAACAAGCTCTGAATGACAGGTTTCGGGCTAGAATATTAAAGAGTCAGGCGGGGCTCAGTGGCTCACGCCTGCAATCCTAGCACTTTGGGAGGCCGAGGCAGGCGGATCACAAGGTCAGGAGATCAAGACCATCCTAGCTAACAGGGTGAAACCCCGTCTCTACTAAAAATATAAAAAAAAAAAAAAAAAAAAAAAAAAGAGTCATAAGAGGAAGAGAAACTGTGTTAGCCTGTGCAGTGTAGTGTGGTGTGGACACAAGGAGAAAGTTGGGGGTGGGCTGTTTTATGAGCCAGTATAATGTAATGTCTGAGAGCATAATTTGGGATTCTAACACACCGAAATCCAAGCCTGACATTTAGTAGCTGTGTAATTTATTTTAGATTTCTCATCTCTACAATGGAAGTCACAATAGTATGTACTCCATAGAGTTGTGAGGCACACAGTATCCAACACACTGTAGAGATTGGTGTATACTTATTCACTTGACATGCAGTGTTTAAAAGTGTTTCCTGTTGACTATGCACATCCAGCCCTTTTCTGTGGGATTCAGCTGCACGATACTCTCTCCTTCCTGACCTGAAACAAACCGTCATATGGTAGTGGTTTTAAAGTACATTGTAATAGTATCTGTATCAGTCAGCGTTCTCCAGAAAAAGGGACTCACCAAGATAAATATATATTATGTGTGTACGAGTGCAGAGAGAGATAATAATTTCAAGAAATTGGCTTCTGAGATTATGGGGGCTGACAAGTCAGAAATTTGTAGGGCTGGCGGAAAACTCTTGGGCAAGAACTGATGCTGCATTCCAGAGGCAGAATTTATTCTTTTTTTAGTGAAACTTTAGTTTCTTTTGCTCTTCAGGCCTTTCACTGCTTGGATGAGTCTTGCCCAGATTGTAGGGGATAATCTTCTGTTTTTAAAGTCAATTGACTGTAGATGTTAAGCCCATCAACAGAATTCCACAGTACAGCAGTCACACACCTAGATGAGTGATTGAATAACTGGATACTAAAGTCTAGCACGTTAACAGCTAAAACTAACCGGCACAGTAGTCACACCTCACAGCTCATATGGGCTATCGAAGGGGAGATAAAGTGTCTATGAGGCTATGGATATTCATGGTGGAGCCCCTGTAAGAGTTTCCTATTGTACCAAGACTAAGAGACTTATTGGGGAACACAGGGTGACCTCAGACCTCATTTCTTCCTTCTCTCTCAGGGTTACGCCCCACCCCGGCCAGGCTGACCTCCTTGAAATTCCCTCCTTCTGGAACTCTCTTGCTCTTCAGCCTTAGCTAATTTCTCCAACTCCTCAAGTCTTTCCTCAAATATCTCTTCTCAAAAAGGTCAAAATTCTCCCTATCACTCCCAATCTCATCTACCTTTATCTTCTTTTGCTTTTTTCCGTAGCACTTGGCACCTTCTCTACCATTTATTTAATTAGTTTACTGTTTATTATCTGACTTCTCTAGAATGTAAACTTCTCTGAAGGACTCTTTGTTTTGATTGCTATTGTCTTTCTGGCCCCTAGAACAGTGCCTGGCATATGGTTGAGGCCCAATAAATATTTGTTCAACAAATGAATGAGAAGGATACATCAGGGCAGAGCCACTCTGGAACCAATGGAGTGTGGTTAGGGCAGCTGAGCTGAATGATTCCAGGAACGCCGGTCACATAGATTACGATGTGAACAAAGGTCCTTGGTGTCATGCAACACAGCAGTCCTTTGAAATAGGTAAATTGACAATCAGTGATTTCAAATTCCACTTTTCTCTGCAACGAGCAGTCAAGACTTTGTAAAGGGCAAGTTCTTTGCTCTCTGCTAAGAGCAGGTAATAAACTAGATTGAAATTTTTTTAACCTTTTTTATCCCTGTGAAAGAAAATACAATCCAAGTTGTTTTTAAGAAATGAGCCTCATTTAACCATTTATCATTATGAAGTCTGAAGAAAGTCAGATGTGTTACATAGGAAATTTAAGAATTTCTTCGTGTGTATGGCCCTGGGCTTAATGGTTACTTCTCATAGGAGATAACATAAACTTTTAAGGTCCAGCTGTCCCAAGAAGGCTTCTTAGAAAATTGCCAAGATATTTTAAGATGACAACAAGCTACAAAACATGACATATTCATCCCTGCATAAGTTGGAACTTACCTTCCCAGTATCTCCAAGTCCAATGACTTGCAGACATTCCTGGCATTTGTAGGTATCCTCTCCTCCTGTGACTTTTCCTAGTATCTGCTAACCAGAGGCCCGGAGTCACTACTTTAGAAAGATCTTTATTAGTCACAGCTAATCAAGGAAGATGAGATAGTAAGGTTTCTGTTCCTACATTAAAAAATGCTAGGTTTTTACAATTCGCTGTTTCCACAGTTCTTTTCCTCTTTCCATAAACAGAAAACTATTAGTTTCTCCTCATAAAAATTCTTAGAGACTTATGGTTCCAAAAGTGTAATCCCCAGACCAGTGGAAGCATCATCACCTGGGAACTTAGAAACGCATCGCAGACCTACTGACTCAGCAGCTCTGGGGTGGGGCG
The DNA here is from genome assembly GCF_009828535.3 of Hylobates moloch. Lineage (NCBI taxonomy): Eukaryota > Metazoa > Chordata > Mammalia > Primates > Hylobatidae > Hylobates > Hylobates moloch. The sequence continues at coordinate 74,789,939 of NW_026652294.1, forward strand.
CTGCAGGTGATTTTCATACATCCCCAAGATTGGGAACCACAATGAAAGACCCTCCCTCCTGTCACTGAAAAATTTCCCTCTATCTTCTTAACTATTCCTGACAGCTAAGAAGATGTTGGTAAAATATACATTATGCAATTTTTTTAATAAATAATTGGGCTTCTTATTCCAAATGTAAAACTATGTTACATTGAAAGACACCCCTCCCAAGAGATTCTGCTATGTGCCTCCTGCCTCACCCTTTAGATCATTCCTGTACTAGAGAATGTTTAAAAACCTCAAGGGATCTGAAAGCCCCTTTCCTGGTCTGAAGATCTGTGAGGGATATTACACTTCCATATCATGACCACATTTCTATGCATACGGCTCTCCTTTGGAAATTTTACTTAAGGTTCCTAAGCTTGTTCAGTTTAAGAAGCCCTTTCTAGAACCATGCCTAATCTCAGAGAAAACCAAATTAACTCTCACCACAAAGTTGTATGGACTCACACCGTTGGAAAACATGAATATTTAGCGAAGCTAAGAAAGAATTGCCCGTCTTTGATGCCAGGAGTAACCCTAGCCGTGAAATTCCTTGCAGAGACTTCATTGGTACTGATAGCTATAAAACCCTAGAGTAGTTGGTAATAGAAAGCAGAAAAGCATCCATGTCTGCCCTTGGTAAAACATGTGGACCCCAGATCAGATTTTAATGATGGAAGGTAAATTACAAGTGATCACCAGAACTCATTCCAAGCCTTGAATTTTTTTTTTTTTTTTCCAGTTTTTCTTCCACGGCATGTGTTAGGTTAGTACCAAAATAACAAACATACCTCCCAAAGGTCCTGAAAGAGTTAGGCACTAATACAGACGGTCCTGGTCAGAGATTGCAATGTGCCACAGCTGGGGAAATTACAACAAAGTTATGTCTCAGTCACTACCTGTGTTAAATGTCCCTTCCCTCTATTTAGGGTCACTGTGCCACTTTCATATTCTTGGGCTAAGACCTGGACATGTATTTGTCTCTTTATAAAGCTATCTGAGACCCAAGAAATACTTCTCTCTGAATAGTAACTTACTGGTGTATATGTGTGTTTGTCTTTCTTTCTGATCAAAATTTGGTCATCATCATTGCCAGTAGTGTGTGCTGGTAATATATAGTAACCAGCTCTTTAGATGAAAAAGCCTGTTTGTAGAATTGCCAGTTTCCATGGTGTAAATATTTTCACTATGACCGATTTCAAGCTGTCAGTCTGTCATCATTGCATGGAAAGTTTGGAAAAGACGCACAAAATTGACACCTCAGATTGGTGCAAGCCAGCTTTGGCACATCATTGGAATGTAGAAAATGTGGAAAGTATTAAGTGCGTGCCTAATTGAAGAGACTACCCAAACAGGCTAAGTGTGAGCAACAAGGCTGTTTATTCACTCCGGTGCGAGCGGGCTGAGTCTGAAAAGGGAGTCAGCGAAGGGTGGTGGGAGTGGAACTGGTTTTATAGGTTTGGGATAGGTAGTGGAAAGGTACAGTTGGGGCAGTTTTTTCGGGCAGGGGAAGAATGTCACAAGGTGCATAGTCAGGAGGTGGAGGGAGGTCACAAGGCAGGATATCACAAGGTCAATTGATTATTTAGGGTAGGGCAGGAACATATCACAATGGTGGAATGTCGCAAGGTCGGTTAATCAGTTAAGGCAGGAGCTAGCTGTTTCTTCTTCTTTAGTGGTTCTCCTGTTGCTCAAAGCTTTGTGACTCCAGGAGGCCTGTACCTGTGGGTCACAGGGGTCACAATGGCTCAACCATGGTGTAGCCTGTTCAGAGGACCTTACAGAAAGCAGAAGAAAGGATTTTAAAAAAGGGAAGGAAATAAATTCATAATAGTACTACTGAAAGCAAAAATCAGTTTTAATGTTCAATTATATTACTTTCTGATATTTTATCTATGTATTTTTATGTAATTATCATTTTGTATATATGTAACTTTGAGTTTTGCTTTTATGTTCATGAATATCATTTTAATGGTTGCATAATATTCCATCAAGTGGAGGTAAAATCATTGATTAGCCCTATCTGTGGACATTTAAGACATTTTAAGTTCTATTTCCGATTAGGTATTGCTATAAATAATGCTATTTATTATTATATATATATATGTGTGTATATTTTGGGGGAGTACAAATCTGCTTTAACACCTCTGGCTATTTCCTTAAGACAAGTTCTAGAATCAAATTATTTCAATTATGGACCTTGAAAAAATATTCCCACATACCAGCTAGACTGTACCAATATTCACTCCTATGAACATTGTTGAACAATGCCTCTCTCACTGTACCTTCACTACTACTGTTTTTTTTAAGTTTTTGATAATTCAGCACCTAAAAAGACGTTTTAACATTGCACTTCTTTGCAAGTATGCGAACATTTTTCACGTTTATTATCATTTCTGTTTCTCCTTTTTTTCTTTTTTAACGGTTTCTGTTCAAGTCAAGGCTTTATCCAACGTCTCCTTCCCATTTCCACCTCCCCACCTTTTATCTCTGGTTTCATCTTCTATTTCTCTTCCCCAGGCCCCAGGCTCACCCTGCTTGACTCTTACTTCTCCGCACAACATCCAGGCACACCACAGGGTAGGCAGGTTCTTCCCCCATAGGTCTGCACGGCTTATTCCCCACTTCTTCCAGAGCTTTTTACAAATGCCATCTTCAAGAGGCTTTCCTTGATCTCCTATCTAAAGTTGCCATCCCTTATTCCTACTCACTGTCTCGCTTCTCTGCATCACTTTTCTCCATAGCATTTATCACCGTCTGAGGTTGTGTGTATTTTATTTGTTCATCATCTGCTTCCCCATCTAGAGTCTAACTTTGACAAAAGCAGTCAGTATTCCTAGGGTCTAGAGAAGTATGTAACAAACACTTAATAAATATTTGTTGACTGCATAAGCATACTCTAGCTCTATATCTAAAGGTTTAGTCTTGTCTTTATAAAATCCATTTATACACACACTCTTTAAATACCAAAGATGATTACCATTTGCAATATTTGTAACAAATATATTTCTAGATTGCTTTTAAGGTATTATGTTTTTGTACAAGCAGAATGTTAATATTTTTATGTCACTAAATCTTATATTGTGTTTTTTCCATTTCAATTACACTTAAAAAATTCTTATTCATTGAAAGATCAGATAACTTTTCACCTACAGTTTATTTTAGCATTTTTTATTGTTTGATTTTTTTTTACATGTAACGCTTTAATGTATAAGATCTAAATTTTTCTGTTTTTATGTAACTTACTGTTGGAGTTTTGTTGCTGTTAATCATATTGTTTTATCTTTGAATCATGTTCCATAATATATTAAAATTTAACTTGAGTATTTTCCTTTCATGGAAAATCTATAGGAGTTAAATCTCAATGGGCATTTCTTAATCATCTCTGGGATGTTTTCATGACAGTGTTTCTATTTTAAAAGCACTTTCCAAGATGGACTAAATCTACTTGAGTTTGTTGTTGTTATCGTTACAAGTTCTGATAAGATACGGAGCAAATAAAAGGAAGTATAATAGGAAGCTGAGTTGCCAGAAGTGGAAATATCAAGGACTGAAGTCAAATCCGCCTCTAGCCACATTTTTCCAGAAGCTCTTGCCAGGTGTTATTAGGATTGGAGAACTGACCCTTTTATTGACACTCTGTTAAGCTCTGTGCCTTACCCGTAGTTGCTGCTTGATAAATTTTTGTGGGTTGAGTTGCACTGATAGAGCATGATGCCTTCCCAGGAAAATATTCCAAGGACCAGCTTTCCTTATCGATGGCTCTTCCGTTTTCTCCTGTTAGTTGCGGTCCAGCACAGAGCTCCATCCAGACCTGCTCACAGATTGCCTTACCGTGCAGCCCCTGCAGCCGGCCACTTCCCCTAGAGATGCTGCTGCTGAAGGGACCGTGGGACGCTCCCCTGGACCCGGGCCTGACCTCTATTCAGGTAAAGACAGCAAAGGCAAAGCCAACCACAACTACCCTTTTTTAGGCCTTTTACTCTGGTTAAAAGGAATGCTCACGTGAGAAAAATTTTCCTAAGATCATCTGTGTTGTTCTTTATCAATGGGCTGCAAATTGCTCTCCACCCCTTCTGATTCCTGAGCTGGGTGTGGCAGCAGATTGTTTTTTCTCGTAAAGAAATAAAATAAAATAATGCATTACCTCTTTTAGTTATGGACTTCTGCCAGAAATTCAGTGCACCCAACCCTCGCAGTTATGTTACATTTACTCGCTTGATTTAGACTCGGAGGAAATGTTTCCTCCTTAAGCAGGTAGCAGGCTGCATGTGGATTTCTTTTTAATGTACAATTATTATTATTATTATTTTTATATTTTATTTTATTATTATAAGTTTTAGGGTACATGCACACAATGTGCAGGTTTGTTACATATGTATCCATGTGCCTTGTTGGTGTGCTGCACCCATTAACTTGTCATTTAGCATTAGGTATATCGCCTAATGCTATCCCTCCCCCCTCCTCCCACCCCACAATAGTCCCTGGAGTGTGATGTTCCCCTTCCTATGTCCATGAGTTCTCATTGTTCAATTCCCACCTATGAGTGAGAACATGCGGTGTTTGGTTTTTTGTCCTTGCAGTAGTTTACTGAGAATGATGATTTCCAGTTTCATCCATGTCCCTACAAAGGACATGAACTCATCATTTTTTATGGCTGCATAGTATTCCATGGTGTATATGTGCCACATTTTCTTAATCCAGTCTATCGTTGTTGGACATTTGGGTTGGTTCCAAGTCTTTGCTATTGTGAATAGTGCCGCAGTAAACATACGTGTGCATGTGTCTTTATAGCAGCATGATTTATAGTCCTTTGGGTATATACCCAGTAATGGGATGGCTGGGTCAGATGGTATTTCTAGTTCTAGATCCCTGAGGAATCACCACACTGACTTCCACATGTGGATTTCTTAATGAAACAGTTGTTGTCATCTTTATGTTTTAAAAGGAAGCCCCAGGTCTCTAAGGAAATTTTCACATCAGCAAACCAACTTATAAGAATGTTCATTCATGTTTGCCAACCATTGTGGGAAAGGAGATGGGATGACACTCCCAGACCACCTTCCATCTGCCTAGGTTTGAATAGTAGGTGACTATATTTGGAAAATTACATGTATGTAGTGAAAAACAAAAAAAAACAAGAAAAGATTAATATACCATAAGGAAGTTATTTTTCTTTTACTCAGCCTGGATTTTTATGCATTTTCTAGTCTCTGTAATGGTGATATACTTATGCAAACATAATTAGTGATTGTTCTTACATATGGAACACTCTTACAGTCATGCTATGAAGATGAAAAAAAGATTTACCAGCTCCACATTCCAGACAATGAGAATTTTCTATTTTCTGTGGGTTGCGGATACCACCCCCACCCTCCTCTGATTCCAGAGCCAGGTTTGGCAGCAGACTGTTTTTTTCTTTTGAAAAGTATGAATAAGCCATTAGAATTTAAAATTTACAGATGCATTGCAGTGGAATGGAAGAAAGACATCCTTGTACAGTGTTTTAAATTTGACAGTTCTCAGTTGATTCAGATGCAGGGAGAAAGGGCAGTAAGCAAATATTGCAAGAGCATCAGTCATCAAAACTGGGTCTTAATGATGGCCCATTGGACCTTTATCAGTTGCTTTAAGCACTTACTGTTTGTTAGGGACAACATAGCCTCTGCGTTTTGAGACACAGGGAGATTAAGAAGGGTTGACCAAACTTACAGAGGTTTCAGGTACAGGTTCATATACAGACATGAAATATATCAATGTGCAGTGTTACCAACACATACATAAATATTTTGTATTTTTTATATATATATATATATATATATATATATGAAAAAGCATGACTAGCTTTTGTTTTTATATGTCTGATTTGTTCAGTATTTGATATATGAACATTTATTTCAGCACATTAAATTAGCAAACAATTTTAAACAGCCAATAAAGCATTCCCCTACTACTTCAGTTCATAAATCTATGATCTTACTAAGAAAGATTGGAACCCAATAGTCAACAGTCAACGCTAACTAGAAATGATTGAAAAATGACCTAACATACAATATAAATGGTTTCTAGTGATGGGCTAGTCTGGCTGTATTTAATCCTCTCAGAAATGGGTTTGGGAAGCAATGCTATCCATATCTATGGAAAACATTAGCACCTTTGTTGTATGTAGCATACAGCATATGGCTCATTTTCCAAACTGTCACATTTGTCTTGGTGTCTGTTTTTATATGTCTGGTAGTGTTTTTAAAGTTTTAGAGTTTTAAATATTTTAAGGTTCAGCTTGAAATGTTTTTGTCATTCCAAGCAAATGTCCACTTTTTGTCCATGACTCTTTTCTATATTTGGTCCTCAAAAAGATTTTGAGCTCTGGAATTTGAGCCTCTGGCTGTGGTAGGTTTGCCTCCTAAGGGCCAAGGATACCTAAGTTGCTCCAGCCATCAGTGGAGTGTCTTCAGGTTGACCCACATTTTCCATAACTCTGAGAACACTTGAAACACCCAGATGATCATATTGCTCAACTTTGTTCCCAGAATTTTACTTCTCCAGGTAGCTTATCACCGTGAAAGTTTACCCTCTCTACTTCTTTCCTTTTTTTTTTTTTTTTTTTAATTGAGATGGAGTCTCACTCTGTCAACCAGGCTAGACTGCAGTGGCACAATCTCAGCTCACGGCAACCTCTGCCTCCCAGGTTCAAGCAATTCTCCTGCCTCAGCCTCCCTAGCAGCTGGGTCTACAGGCGGGCACCACCACACCTGGGTAATTTTTTGTATTTTTAGTAGAGACTGGATTTCACCATGTTGGCCAGGCTGTTCTCAAACTCCTGACCTCAGGTGATCCACCCACCTCGGCCTCCGAGGTGGCATGAGCCACTGTGCCCAGGCCCTACTTCTTTCCTTATTCCTCCTTCCCTCAGGTATGATTTTGCTTTCTAACTTTCTTCCTTTTAAAAAAATGTTACGCCTTTTGTTTTGCAGAGTAGGCAACAAACCAAGAGGCAGAACCGGGCAGGGGAAAAAATCATAAAACAAAAATTGTAAGCCTTTCTTTCAAAGTTCTAGAAATGTGCTTGTCTGGAGTGCATATTAACATCCACTGCAAACCTTTGCCCTAGATCTAGGGAAAGAAGCCAAACCATGAAAAATGCCAAAGGTGCAAAAGGAAACTTCATCCATTAGTTAAATGTAAAATCTGAAATGTTAAGACAATTTGATGAAGATTAAGACTTGGCTAAATAGCAAAAGTACTTGGAGTTATTCCCTTTTATGTTCTATTATACAAAATCAAGAAAATATTTGTTTAATGATTGTCAGGCACTTCTACCTTTAAGTGCTAGTAAATTAATTTATCACAAAAATATTTTGATGGAAACCCGTGGAGTATGTATGAGCATAGAATAGGAGGCAGTTAAATTTGGCATTGAACACCATAATCTTTCAGAAGCCACAACGATTGAGGACTTGTGGTGTGAAGAAGTCATGGTTTTGCAATGGAAATTCTTGTCAAGTTTATGATGCTTTATAACATTCTAAGAGAAGGATAGTTTGCACAGCATGAAGATGAACAGGGAAGATGGCAGTTCTGGAACATACAAGTCTTGCACTTCTCCTGAAGTGTTGCCTTCCCTCATTGAAACAAACTTTTCAGGTTGAAAAGATAAGCTAGAGCTTGATTGGAAAGCATTGCCTGAAAATACTTTTATTTATTTCTGTGAAAGATAATAGTGTCCCAGGTTAAAGCAGCCAAATATCACTTGAGGCCATGCTGAAGATGATTTTAATAAAATTAACGTGTTTACTTGTCTACTATTCTGAAAATCCCAGGCCTCCCCAAGCCTGCCCCTGAGCTAACCTGAGAGCAATGTTGTAACCTAACAGGAAGGCCAAGGCAGCAATGAGCAGGCCTCAAGGATGGCTCATTTATATTTTTTGCCCTTTTGATCAAAGGTTCTGTGTTCCATATAATAATGCCCCAGGCCAGGCCTGTAAATTTAGATGATTCATCTGATAGTCTAAGAGGGACTATTTCATAGCCCGTAGATGGAAGTGTGAATGCCACTTTCACGGCTTAGTGCTTGTTATCTTCTGGTGAACACCTGTGATGAACTAATGATATATAGAAGCCCATACTTGGTGAGTCTGAGATGTCATGGACAGTGTGGAACAGTGCCTGGTCTTGCCAGGGAGTCCATTTATTAACAGTGAATGCTGTATGGAAGATGATCTGTCCCATGAATGACCACAAAACTTATGGCTCCTTTCAAACCAAAGCTGCGCTACAGATTCAGTAAAACATGACCTTAGCAAGTGACCTAAGCCATGAAGACATCATAGAGGCCAGTGTGGTTGAGATGTTTGAGTCCCACAGAAACTACTCATCAAGGATGAGCTAACACAGCTGGAACACGAGAAATCTACAAGAAGAAGGGAATTTTATTGATTCCAGTTGTATTGGGTTATAAAATAATTATGTTTAGAGCTTACAATTCCTGTTGAATTATCCAAATTTTGAATGTAACCTTAGATTTTTCAGAAAAAAAATAGGTGTTTTGTTCAGATAATACAGGGAAATGTAGAAGGAAAAATACTTTTTTTGGAGCAGGATTATTTGAAGTCACGTGTTGTTATTCTCTTCCCTCTACCCTCCTTACTGGGAGGTGATGGTTTCTCTCTTACAATATCAATACTTTTTATAATAAATAGCACCATATAAAAATCTATACAGGATTTAACAGAAATTTGTGTAATCGTTACTATTTCATTTTAATGTAATTTTATGGTATATGTTTTAATACATTTTCTGCATTCTTAAATTGAGTATATTTGCTGTCATGGGACAGCTTGCAGAGTTGTGTTAGAAATAATTTTCTGTAAAAGTGCTTCATATAGTCTGTTCTCAAAAAATGGTTATTAAGTTAGTTAGAGATTTATTAGAGGGTTCTAAACTACCACACACATTTCCCAGTAGGTTAAACTTTGTAGGAGAGTTGTGAAGATTAAACAACATAACTACATAAAAGTCTTTAAAAAGACATAGAGCACTATAAAAATGCATAGTTATTACTTGCATTAACTTCAAAAGCACTGCTTTGCTTGGAATTCACAAAGGTGAAAAAGCAGCAGAACAATTTTGGAATCGGTCAGAAGGAGGTGGAAACTTGGGGCACAAAAGGGATTTAAAGGTAAACAAACATTTGGCAAAGTCTGTGTGAAGCATTCCTTTGAACTGCTATCAAAACCTTGCAGTTTTTGTAACCTCTCTTGCATCTGTGATGGTCCACCGAGTTAGATTGGAGAATGCAGTGAGGTCAGGAGCAAGCCTCATACTTCTCTGTTGAAGGCACTGGTCATTTTAACCTGTTAATTGAGCCCCCTCTCAGTCCTGAGCCAGGCTTTCAGTATGCATCAAATCACCTGGAAATCTTGTGAAAATACAGTTTGCTGGGTCCCACCCCCAGCATTTCTGATTCAGAAGGTCTGAGTGAGTCCCAAGAATCTGAATTTCTGCCAGACATTTCTAACAAGTTCCCAGGTGACACCACCAGGTGCTGCTGGTCCAGGTGCTGCTGCTGGTCAAATGTTTTTCACCCTTTGAAAACCATTGCTCTGGATCATAAAATGTAGCATACGACTTCTGGGAAAACATGACCTGAATTTTGACTGGGAGGAGTTAGAATTAGAATTGCACCGTAGTATCTATTTCTGTTTCTCACTACAGAAAACCTATAGGTGGATATTTTGCTTGTCACCCCACAGCAGCGTTACAATTACACTGCTCGTATTTTGATTAAGAATGAGATCTTATAACCATTCAGCTGAAGAAAATGAAGATTCTGATTCCCAGCCAGCACGGGGCACATTTGCATGTTTGCAGCTACTGTTAATGCCTTTATATGTTTGCAGGCTGCTTAATTTGGTGCTTCAATTTTTCATATCCACTTATTCCCTTGTATTCATGTTAGTTTTTCATGCAAGATTAAGCTGAATTACCCAGTTTTACAATATGTGCAAGTTTTGCTGTAAAAATATTTTTGTGGGTGAGCAAAAACAATTCCATACCTCACTGAGGACGAGCGGCAAGTAGCGAGGCTGGGCAATTGTAGCTTTATCCTTATTGGGAAAAGTATTGGTTATTTTTGTATTATTATTTCTCCTATCGGAAGGTAGAGGGTGAGAGGAGGGAGAGGATCAGGAAAAACAACTAGACTTAATACCTGGGCAGTGAAATAATCTGTACAACAAACCCCCATGACACAAGCTTATCTATATAACAAACCTGCACGTGTACCCCTGAACTTAAAATAAAAGTTAAATGTGTATAATTTCACCGGTAATCAACTGGCATATGAGAAGAGAAGGTTGGGTCTATTATACTCTGAGGTGTACCTGAAGCAGGTCTTAAGAAGGTGGCAAAACAGAGAATTCAGGATAGAATTTCTGAAATGAGAAGCTAATACTTTTTTTATGGTTAAGAGGTTATAGACCAGACTGCTGAGTCTAAAGTTCTGACTTTCTGCTTCAACTGAATTTGCCTTCCAAGGAAAGAAAAACATAGGTGGTTATGTCTCTTTCATGTGAAGAGTAAAGAAAAAAAAACTGTTCATATTCAGGGTGTTTGTAGCCACAGTGAAATTTCATCTTTTTTATACTTGTATGGGTACTGAAAATGTTAAGAATAGCAAAGACTCTAAATTAAGGGACATTAATGAATTATAACTTGGATATTACTTGCCATATTTTACAGTAATAAGAGAGCATATTGCAGGCACTGAATAGAGGGTATTGTGGAACTTATTCATTCCACGCAGCTATCAGCACTGTCCCAGAATACTGGCTTTTATGCTATCTTCCTCAATATTGTCATGGGCTGATGTGCCCTGCTCAGGTGCCCTGGCCGTGACTCAAACCATTAACACTGCCTTCACAGCAGGCATTGATTCATCAGAAGTTGCAGCTGCCTTCTTGGAGTCTTATTGGAGTCTTAGTTTTTCTACCTAAATTTCCAGGCTGCTTTTTTTTGCCTTGCTTCTAGAACTCCCTATTTCTAGCTGTGACCTGGGTTTGCTCCTGAGACTCCAGTCCTGTTCTCTCTAGTGAACTCAGCTGCTCATGTCCTGCTTCTACTCTCACTACCCATCAGTCCTGGATTTCAGAGTTGAGTCTTACCCTGGAGTTTCTACTAACACCTAGTCCTACCTTAAGAAGTGAGGGGTCTGTAAGCTTCACTGGAACCTTTTCCTTGGGGACGTAGAGAAAGTCCTTTTTTCTACCTTCTAGGAGTGAGTGGCTGCAGAAAGGGGAACTCTTCACGATTAAAAAGAAAATGGGATAAAGTCTCATCAACGCGCATAGGAGTTTGCTCCTCAGGCTGGTTCACAGGGATGCCTTTGAAGCATTTCTGAGCAGTGGATGTGCTTCATGAAAGATGCGATGCATCAGCCACCCTAGAAGATTTTGCAGTTGGGAAAGTAATGATCTAGGATTCATAGTTCTGGAGGACTAAGGCGGTTCGGAGTCACAGCTATACAAAAAGCAAGAATGGACGATATTTGTGTCTTTTCTTTTGAGACAGGGTCTCGCTTTGCCGCTCACGCTAGAGTGCAGTGGCTTGATCATAGCTCACTGTAACCTTGAACCGCTGGGCTCAAGTGATCCTCCTGCCTCAGCCTTCTGAGTAGCTGAGATTTCAGGTATGTGCCACCACACCTGGCTAATTTATTTTTAAAATTATTTTGTGTAGAGACAAGCTCTTGCCCAGGCTTATGTCAAACTCCTGGCCTCAAGTGATCCTCCTGCCTTGGTCTCCCAAAGTTCTGAGATTACAAGCATGAACCATGGCAGCGGCTCTTTTTTCTTAAATTACATTACTCACCACGTTTTGTACAATCCCTGTGATCATCGGTTTAGCCAATCTATGCTGAAATGTAACATTTGTAAATGGAAATGATACTTCTTCCCGTAACCTGAATTTTCCTCTTAATGGGATCAGTTGCTGGATTAAATGACGTAAAGAGTTCTTTAAACGTAGTAAGTGTTAAGCATCTAATAGTTGTAATTATTGTTGCTTTTATCTAAACACTATAAAAATACATGCTATAGTTCTGAAAATTAGAGAACAGGTGCCACAGATTACCAATTACCTACCTTTTCCTCCCCCTCCTTTTCCTCCTCCTCCTCCTACTTTCTTCTTCTTCTTCTTCTTTTTTTCCTTTTTGAGGAAAGAAGGAAAAGTGGAAGCCTAAAATTTTGGGAATATAATCAACGTCATTCAGTAGAATAAAAGAAAACTGAAATATGTTTCTTTACGTTTTATATTCCACTACTTTGCCAGTAGTTCACATGGCATTTTTTAATTAAGGAAATCTACTGTAGCTCTCTAAAGAAAAGCAAATTGGAATTACAAACCCATCACTGGGGTGGCAATGCCCCCAAACTCACAATGTCAAAATTGTGTTTTGATGGTTACTAGGGTTTGGTCATTCAAAATAGTGTTGTTGGTGGGTTTTTGTTGTTGTTTGGTTTGTTTTGTTTTTTAGAGACAGTGTGCTATGCCAGAAAGAACGTGGAGCTAAATCTAAACTCCGGTTCTGGATCTCCAGTCCCTAGATGTTCAGTTTTGGGGAGGTTACTTTTCCTTTTCTATAATAATACTGACTCCATAGGACTGTTATGAGAACTAAATGAGATAACATAAAAGAGTTCAGTACACTCCTTGGCAATTGGCAGATGCTCATGTTCTTTTCTCTTTTTTTCTTTTCTTCTTGCTTAAAATCTTAGATAATTAATTGTGAACCAAGTCAATGTCTGTGGCAGTGAATAGAACCCCTTCTATCCATGTCTTTTATGCGGGGTGCTACTACTTGGTAGTCAGTAATAGCTGTGCTGACATAAAGCGTTCCTTCCGAGAAGAATTCAAGTCAAGGTGAGGACTGGAGCTTCTGTATTCTAAGGCCCATTTTCTGATCTGCAAATTAGACTTTTGTTGTTGTTGTTGCCATGAAGAGTAGAAGTATGCTTATACTGGTTGTACAGCGTGCCATTGCCTGCTTGTAAAATGAATTTAATGAACAGTGGATTTGTGAGAGTGAGGCAGGTGGAGGAAAGGAGAAATGGGATTGATGGCCTCGGCCAGTGCAATTTTACACATTCCTTGTTTTGGTATTGCTGGGATGTAGCCCTGGTCCTGATGTCATTTTGTAAATAGGCTCTTCCAGGCCATGTCATTTATCTCAAAATACACTCTAAGGTGTCTAAAAAAACTGTTCTTGACTGTTGCTTACCTCAAATTTAGTTTCCATATTTCAAAAAACAGTTCTCTAGTCTTTTCATGATGGTTCTTAGTAGTTAGCATGCAACAGTTATTACACGGAGAACCAGCAAACTATGGCCCATAGGCCAAATCTGGCCTGCCCCATGTTTTTGCATGGCCTGAGAACTAAGGATGGTTTTAAGATTTTTTTAATGTAAAAATTTTTTAAAAGTTAGTTATTAGCCTTTAGGTGAGAACAGTTGCCTGAAGAATGTGAACACTGCCTCTTGACCTGCAAAGCCTAAAATATTTTCTGTCTGCTCCTTTACAACAAAGGTTTGCCAAGCCCTGTTTTATACTTACATCTGAGACATTCATCACAATGACTGCGTGAAATCAAGGCATCCATAAAGTGGATTAATTGAAATGAATTAAAGAGGAGAATATATTATAAGACAGTTTAGGATCATGTAATACATGCAGATTTTATCATTTTATTGATCCCCATAGATTTAGCAAATACTTTAATAGTCTTCTAGTCCATGGGTTTTTGGAGACTTTTTAAGGCCTAATATTTAAAACAGATAATGGTAAAGCTGTTTCCATTGAAGGCATCCAGAACACATGTACTATCCAATACTCGCAGTTTTCCCAGGGCACTCTATGGAACCCCAAAAGTAGTGGCCCTCAAATGGAACGGTTACTGGTTAAAGTCAACAAATTGCAAGAAGACACCTGCAGAAGCAGGCTGGGCCATTGTGGGAGCACTGACTAATGTGGCTCTCACTTAGGAAGAAGCTGCCACAGGACAGGTGGGGCTCCATTCTAGTTATGAGGTGCTAAAGGCTGGCAGAGAGCTCAGAGGCAGGGGCAGTCCTGGTTTTATTCTGCCCAAGATTTTTTCCTAGAAAGGAAAGTATCTCAAATTCTTGAATATCAAGGGTTATGGGTTATGTTTTCGAAAATCTAAGCCTCTCCTAGACATATAAATTAAAGCCTAAAGTAAAGCAAGTAATTGAAATACTGAACTTTAGGGACCCATCTAGTCACATTCTAACAGGAATGTCACTTGCTTCCTCAAAATATATTTTCTACCAGCAACAAGGATGTTTGAAATGGATATAACTGAAGGCTGAACCCTCCATTCCAGATACAGATAAAAGCCTTTAAATAAAAATTATTTGAAAAAATGTTGTATATGGGCATAAATTCATGACAGCATATGAGTACCTTCTGGCATCTATCTTGAGAGTAAAGTAAGCTAGGAGGTAACATGAAGCGCCTGATGGCCAAATGCAAGAGTGTGGTCAGAGTGTGAATAAAGGAGGAAAGGGGTTTCGCTGGAGTCATAACAGAACCAGCTTCGTTGTCGATGCACTTTCACCCAGGGCTCATGATAATCAAAGCTGTGAGCTCCTCAGTATACCATAATTCTCCAGAAGGGCTGTTGTTACTTCATTTTACACGTCTAGGAAAGGGAGAGGCTCTCTGAGAGAGTTCAGAGCTGGTAGGTCAGCCGTTGACTTTGGCTAGGATAATAGTGCATTAAATATCAGATTGGCTGTCTGTGCTAAAAATCTGTTTCCAAGAAGCCTTCACTGTGATTTTAGAAGTCACGTGAAAGGAGAGTGGGTGGGATTGTCTCAGCATGCTCTGAAAGGGAGGAAATATCTTTTGTGGTCAACATGGTACAGGTAGGAGATAGTTGAGGGATGAGTAATGAGGAGGTTGGGAACCCAGTATTTTTTACTGCAGCTTTTTTTTTTTGTGGCCAAGTAAAAGTTTTATTTCCAAAAAAAGGTGAGGGATCTTTCTTTAAGAACTTCCAGGAGTGACTGGCCACGTCCGCCCCATCTTTCTCCTTTTTTTCTGCCTTCCCATTATGCCCCGATGAGGATTAACATAACACACAGACCAGGAGGAAATGACAGATTTCCCACACGGTGGTCTCAATAGTTCGCTTGTTCCAGCCATTTTACTGACTTTCTGTGGAACGAATCCTTCGAAGGTGAGTAGCAGGTGGGTTGGGAGGTGGAGAAAAGACAGAAAAGGTAGGAGATTTGAGGTTAGCTGTGTCATGCATTGCTTGGAAAGATCTAAGAGGGCTGTATGAAAGGTTCGTCCCAGGGAAGTTGATAGAGCTGCCGGATGACGCCGTTCTGCTGGTAACAACATGTCTTTGTTCTGAAATGCAGATGTTTCCGGAGCTTTTCCTAACATGAAGTTAATTCGACCTGGTATTTAGGAATGCTTGATGGCACCTTTTGACATTTATGTGGATGGCATCAGCCATTATCTTCTAGTTGTATTGCAGGGTACTCCAGAAAAGCATATAAACCTGTATCCTCTTCCAAACACTAACAAACACCTCTTCCCTGGCTATAAATCCAGCTGCATGAGGTGGAAATGTAATTGGGCAGCCTACGCAGAAGTTTGGAGTTCATGGGGGAATATCTATTTGTAAGAGAACCTGAATATTCATGTAGCTGTGCAGACATCAATAAGTTCTCATTTTGCTTTATTTATTTCTGTTCCCTAGAGAATAGCAGCACGCTTAAGCTCGAAGTTAATAGGCATGTTCTACAGAGCCGTGCCCTCACTTACCTTAATAGAACATCTCCCTAACACATTTGTTTATCCGTTGCCAGGTAGCTCTCCCATCAGGTGACATGAGTATGTTTTCTTTGTCTTAGTGCATGGGAGACAGATGCCAATGTTTGCCATCAATTAGCTTGGGATAGCATATCAAGGATGTACGGGTGGTGTCATTTTAGTCTGACAGCCACCCGATCCAGTTGAGAAGGGATTGTTTCATTATCCTCTTATCAGGGCTGCTGGATAATGATACTCTACACTGCAAAGTGGGAAGGAAAAAAAAGGCAGAAATGATAGATTTTTAGGGATTGGCAATATTAAAAGTATTCATGCCACACGGAGAAGGGAAGGATTAGAGAGATGACTGTGCAAACACTTAAGAAGCTACTTTTTCCTAATACAGGTAGAATATGGAATGATGCCCTTCCTGACGCAGAGGCAGGGGAAAGGGGGAAATGCTCAGACATTAAGAAGAAAGAAAAAAGAAAACCAGCTCCTTCTATTCATTGGCAGCAAGGCTACGATTAGCTGAGGCCTCTCTCTCGTTCTCCAATTAACCTCAATACCAAATGCAGCCTTCCAAGTGACCCTGACAGGGCATTTTCCTTGCTAGAAATCTCTCCTGGTTTGTGAATTTAGGTTCAGAGAGCATTTTTCATTGAAGGACAACATAATTAAATTGCTTCAAGGTGAAATGCAAAAAAACCGCAGAAGGTATCAGACCTTGTATTTTCACTACTGGGGGCCAAAACTGAGTCACCCCCAACATTGGTAATTTTCTTCAGAATGCCTGAAGGGAAAGTCTTTCTTGAATCCTGAAAATTCTGGATCTTTATGCTCTTGGAGAAACAAAGAAAAAGAAGTGCTGAAAGTGTAAAAATACTTCAAGATAAACTAAGCTTCAAGAGGGACAATTGTGTTGACATTTTAGTAACAGCCCATTTTTGCTCCTTAACGAAGTGCAGTCATGCATGAAAATGACTTGTTATCTTTTAAACTGAAATGCATTATGGGTTGTAACTCAAAAGGTGTGTATTACTCTACTCGTGCAAAACAAAGTACATTTTAACCCTTGAGGATTCTTTCACAGGCCCCACTTCATAGCAACTCATACAGAAAAAATGGAACAAAAAGCTTATTTGAGAATGGTATGTAAACTCTTCTGCATTTGTAAAATAACACCACAGTTTATATTTGTATGAATTCTTCCATCTGTAGTTTAGATAGGAGGTCATACTTTATTCGAGATTTACCATTTGGGAGCAACATGTACCCTTATCTTTCCCTCGTTCTATTAATAATGTTAATAATTACAATAATATAAGTAGCCAAATAATAGCAACAGTGGTTTCTTGAGCACTTGACTGGCGTTCAGGCATATGCTAAGTGTTTTCTGCTTATTCTATAATCCTCCTCACAGTCCAGTGAGGTATTATCCTTATTTAAGATGAAGAAACTGAAACTTAGTTAAGTGATTTGCCTAGACACATTGCTATTAATAGCTAAGGCTGAGATGCAAATTCAGGTCTATCTGTCTCACATTGTGTGTACTCTGTTCTGTTAATAACCACGCTGACACTGTCTCTATAAAGTGCCCGATATCTGATGAGGCTGAGGGAATCAGAATTTCTATTGTCCAACTGTTCCTGAACTTTTCCCAGCTCTAAAATTCTCCAGGGAGAGAGACAAAGAGACAAGATTGAACTCACCATTCACATGGGGCTTCTCATTCTTTTTAGTGTCTCCGTGAAAGCTCATTTACCCTGATTTCATTGATTAGCTTATCCTGCATGCCTTGACCCTGGAAATACTGCCCAAGAGATGAATGGTGAGCCAATACCTCTTCCCATGTTCCAGCCACCAAGCAACTAATGTCATTTGTCAGGATCTCAACATTACTCTAGCACTACTTATATGTGAATTCACAGTGTGTGGATAATACCAGTTCCCCGTTTTCTATGAAAGCAAGCCTGCATGAGGAGCAGCACCATAGCCATAATGCAACCATGAGTGACTCCAACGCAGAATTACAAAGCAGCTCAGTGGTTGCAGATCTGCCCAGTAAACCTCCCCTTGGTGCATTATTGATAATTGGTGGCCTTTCACCCCAGAACTTCATTCTTGCTTGTGGTAAAGGATGCATATAACTAATTGCTCATGAATAACCCTTCCCTACCTTCCTTCCTTTCCCAGCAGTGGATCAATATGCCTCTGGCAAGTATCTGAAATCTTTATTTGGGAAAAAGCACATTTCCTACCAGCTGTTTGCTTTCTAAACCAAATAATTCAGTTAATTTCTTGCCTGAAGTAATTTTCAGAGCTGGAAAACTTCTCTCTTCAATGCTGAATTGCTTTCAGGATGGGCAGAAACAGAAATGGGAATATCGTTTTTGCATTATAACCCACAGTTTGATGGCTAAAGCTACTCGATGCGCATGTGTTGTTTGTGGTGGGGGATTAGTGGCTATTGGCAACAAGCAGCTTTTGCAAACAGAGTGTTCAGGGGCCCTGATACAACACTTCTATGCCTTTTCTTGAATCTCTCTTGCCTTTGGGAGGCAATATAGGGTGGTGTTCTGGGTCATGTGATCTATTAATAAAATCAGGCTTCCCAGGTTTGAATTCCAGCTCCACTATTTGCCCGCCATGTGACCTAAACCAGGTAACTTAACCAGGAACCAGAATAGGCCTCAAGTTCCTCAGCAGCAAACTGGGGAAATGTTTATAAAGAACTTTGCACATTATAAATGCTCAATAAATCTTAACTATTGATTCCAAGGTATCAAGGGGCAGCAAGAAGATGAAATGAAGCTGAGACAGGATCCCCAGCACCTACTACTCAAAGTGTAGTTTCCATACCAGTAGCCTCAGCACCCCCAGGACCTAGTGAGTCAGAATCTGTGTTTTACCTTGATGATTTATTTGCACATTAAAGCTTGAGAAGCAGGACTCTTGCTGCTCACATAGTTTTAAACAAGAACGCATATTGGCTGTTTTTAATATACCTTAGCCTGACAGGGGAGGTCTTCATCCTTTCCCTCTGAAGTGATGAAAACACAGTTACCAAGCAATGCCTATAGTAGCCTTCCTCTGCTCTGGTGATGGCCTGAGACAAGCCATCTTTATTTGGGGAGGCCACTAACAGTCTTGGCCTCCCTCCGTCCACACAATAAATATGTTACAGCTGAAGTAACCCCAAGGTTATACCCATTAGAAATAATAGATTAACGGTTTTCATTTGGACAAAGAGAACTGCATACTAACCAAATTCACCTGAGCTAAAGGTGCCAGCCTAGAATGCTCTGGTAGCCCATGAGATGGCATCTGAGAACCACATAGATCAACAGATGCTGCTTTGTTAAAATTATAAAGCTCAACTGAGTTACCTCCACCTACCTCTACTGTAGACGGATGAGAGACTGCAGTGAGCCAGGCCACTAAGAAAGAGAAAGCCCATGGCAGCAGGGAGGCCAGTACCTGGCCTCTGCTGAAGACAAGGCTCACGTATTCATCTCAAGAACAGGATTTTATTTCCTTAGGGAGACTACCATCTCTTAATCACAAAAGCAATAAGAATTTCCAATATGTTCCTCTGCTGTGCTTAATCAGTTGTTCCAGCTGCCAGTCATCAGCTACGTCTGGAAGTTCACTTAGAAGCCCTCTTCCAGCCTTGAAAGCAGTAATGACCCCTGAGATGACACAGACAATGAAGGCTGCTCCTGTGGGCAGCCTGTTTGTGTCGGCTGATTTGATCACAACAGATTTGTTAATATTGCCCTGTATTCTGGAGGGATCAGCTCTCTTATGTTTTGATCGATAGGCCACACTGTGTGCCCTATTGGTTGAGTTTGGAAAATTATTTTGAATGTGTATGGAAGGAAGTTTTTCCTTTTGCAAATGACATTACAGTTTTACTCTAAGCTGGAGATTTTCTTCCTGAGGTTAAAAATCACTTGGCAAAACCTGAACATTTGTCTGGAACCATATGTTGTGGTGGGAAAGTCTGTATGAAGTCAGCAGGTATTCAGACTTAAAACATTAATAGAGATTAGCACCTGCCTGGTGCAGAGTAGGTGCTGGAAAATTGTGTTTGGAAGAATGAATGAATAAAAGAATATTCCTAGACTGTAGTAATAAAGATTGAATTCTGGATGCTGACTGTGATATGGTCAGAAATTCCTAGAAGTCAGGGTAAGTAAAAGAGCATTTCCTATGCCACAGTGGATAATTGGCAGAGACCAAGGACAATTCTGTTGAAGACACAGCTCTCTGACTCCAGAGTGTTGTCCATTTTTTTTGAAGGGTATGTGAGATGGGGATTGCATAAATGTTGGGGAAAGCATGCTTGTGTCTGTTGTAACTTCCCCCAAATTTCTGGTCATCATCTTGGTCACAAGCAACGTCTACAATGAGCAGTCATGGCCTGGACTTGGCATGCAAAGTGCTGTCATGTACACACTGACTTACAGGCTTCTACTAGCTTGTAATCGCACCTTCTCACCAGAAGTAAGATTTTCCTGTACTATAGAAAATAAAGGCAAGTCATAGACCTTGTTTTCCAGAGAAGTGATTTCCTACACCCTAGATAAGAAGGACATTTTCCAAATCCAGAGTTTAAATTGAACCCTAAAGCCCTCCCTTTCTTGTTCTCATGGGGCCCTAAAAGAGGACCACTGCCCATTTCTGTCCCCTTCACCAGCCATAGCATTCAAGGGAAGGGCTATGGATGTGGGCTTGACTGGTGGTCAGTCAACACCAGTTGACGTGGGCTTGACTGGCAGTCAGTCAACACCAACACAGCTGGAGGGCATATTCTGGAGCCCTCAGCCCTATACCTGATACCTCGTGTGCCCTACCTAGCATCCCCTTCACCACCTGTTTCTAGCGGCCTTTGCTAATGCACCAGCCATAGCGTGGTAGCACCTCTCCTCAACTGCACCATGTCCCTGTGGCTTTCTGCCCTGAGGCTTCTCTGATACCCTGATGTTGGGCATCTGTGGGAACATTTAGCCACTGTGGTACATGTGCCCCTCAAAGTGTGAGCAAATTAATCTTGACCAATGGGGCAACCCGTCAACAGATGAAGCATAGCAGTTGGTGGATAAATGTTCCTTTCTGTCCCTGCCCTAGTCACTGAGCCCCAAGATTCCACGGGCATTTATATCTTGTTCATCTTTGTTTACTTAATGAACGTGAACTGATGCTGTTTGGAGATACCAGGCACCAAGGATGTGTTGTTCCTGTCCCAGGACATAGCTTCGTGTCTGCCAAACGATAGGTACCCCATACATATTTGTGGAATAACTGCCTGCTAAGAGAAGAATAAAAAGAACACAGTTAACTCTGCATATAGAGCAAATGTAATAAAGTAAGTAGAAAAAGGTAGAGGACATCACAGAAAAAAGCTCACTAGTATAAACTGTCATAATACAGCTGAGTGTGGTCAGTTGTCTGGTTTGGCCAGAGCTTAGGGTGCATTGTGGGGCCACAAATAAGACAGTGCGTTAAAGTGCTTTTAACACTGTCCAATGATTTATACTAATAGGTCTTGGTATTTTGGTAAAATCGTTATATAGAGGTCTGCTCCCTTCACTAAATTAGTTTCCCCAAGGGCAGGAACCCACATATAGTAGAGTATCAGGCATGTAATAGACACTTAATCAATATGGAATATAAAAATAATGGCTGAATGATAGATGGGTGAACAGATGGATGATGAGCAGGTGGATGATGGATGGTTTTTCCTGGCTGTTAAATGCGACGACAGAGAGATCCTAAACCACGCTTAACTCTGAGCGAGTGGCAGGCTACAAATAATCCCCAATTTCCCAGCCTATGTCATTGTGGCTAATGCCAAGTATAGCTAATATAGACCTCTGAGAAGCAGCACACTTTCTGTTGAACCCTAGAGTAGAGCACAGAGTGTGCACACCAAGTTTCCTTGTTGCCCATTGGGTTATAAACAGCAGGGGCAATGCTTCCCTTGTGATAAACACAGGCACATACATACAAAAAAACCTCCAGGGAAAAATAAATACTGGGTGCATTCAGCAACTACAACAAAATAAATAGGAGAACTCACATTTCTACACTGAAGCAGAAAAAAAAAAAGTTAGCTGTGTTTTCACAGTATCTCTGTGACCTTTATTATTCCATTAGACTTTGGAATAGTATATAAAACACCAAGCTCCATGCTGACAAACACCAGTTTTGAAACTGTTGCCACAGTCAATCCAAACAGCCTTCTCCCCTGGGTAAAATTATTATTTGGAATACAAGCAGAATTGTGGTTCCCTGAGCTAGCTGAGCATAAATGAGGTTAGTGATTCATAAGGTGACTCTAGCGAGTTTGCAAATGTGCAACTTGTATGGAAGCTGACGCACACAACAGAAGCTCAGCCTTGCCTTTCTGAGCTGGTAAGCATTTTCAGGCCTCACCACCTCTTTGGAGGACTGTGGTAGGTACAGGCTTCTGAGGACAAGAGTTAACCTGACAGAATGCTGATTTACCAGAAATAAACCCTTCAAATCAGATCACACCCTTGTCAGTAGCTTTTTGAGCGGGAAGATGGTAATTCTGCCTCTTCGCATGTTCCTTGAAATACTTGAACTCTTGTTCCATTGGATTAAGCTTTTGGGGGCTAGGTCATCTAGGGTACTTATTCTATCCTGGAGAGGTTGGGGAAAAGTGGTACTGGTATAAAAATACAACTCCCTGAACTTTTAAACCCTCACATCTTTTCGATAATGTGGCTTCTCTTTCTTAATCCTGAACCTGATTTATTTTTTTAAAAAATCCATTTATTCTTTGATATTAGTAGAGTAAGTTCAAGAAGAACAGAAATGGGTATGGAGCTCAGCATAACTTTGTACAAAGAAGGAAGTTAAAGAGAATCAGCCTAATGCTGCTGCTATGATTGCAGCATAATGAGATGTCTACGGAGTAGGTCCCAGACACTGAGGGAACCTTTCTGATAGACTGTGAAAGTGACAAGCCCCAGTTTCTTCTGTGACATCGTACCAATTAGCTGATCTAAATGGGCACACATTCACGTTTGAGGTCACGTACCGTTCTCGAAGGCTAGGCTGCCCATACGAATGGGACTGTAACTCACTCTCTGTGTCATAATGGGCAACAGTGGGGGAAGATCCCAAAGCTGTGTTTTCGTAGTTTGAGAGGCTCCTCTTTGATGAAGGCCAAGTGTATTCATCACAACCTCAGGAAAATGCCCTAGGTTAGTTAGACTCTAAAGTTAAAAGGGTGCAGGATCCTACGTTCATGCTAGGATCAGGGAAGCTCCAGTTCTCATTACATTGATTTAGCAGTGACAGAGAGGGACCCCAGCTGACCTGCCGTGGCTCACTGCAGCAGTGAGAAGAAGAAGAAGGCCTGTGCTGTGCCCTTCTCAGTCAGCTGACCAAATATTCTGTTACCTGACTCTCATCCCCTGTGACTGAAAAGTGCTAACACAGAGACCTTGGCACAGGCAAACAGTACAAGATTGACTAATTATACAGTGTCCAGACAGGGAACTGGCAGGGCATGGCAGCACTTAGGAGACAGACCATAAACGTCAGCCTGAAGCGAGCCAAACGTGAGCTCCGGAGGAACCTGTTCCACCACGAAAATAAAAGCTGTGTGTACCCAAGAAGGGGAGAACTGTTCCCTGAAAACCACTGAGAGAAAAACAAACAAGCCCCTCAAATATGCTTGCTGTCAGGCTTCGGTATTTAAAAAATGTGGGCTTCCTTTGGGGCACGGTCTCATGTTTGTTCTCCCTTGATTTCAGCTCCCATTTTCTCCAGCAATTATTCAAGCCGAAGTGGAACAGCTGCTGGGGCCGTACCACCCCCACATCCTGTCAGTCACCCTTCTCCAGGACATAATGTACAGGGGAGCCCCCACAACCCCTCCTCCCAGTTACCTCCACTCACAGCTGTGGACGCAGGAGCTGAGAGGTAAGGCCATCTGTCTCTGTCTCCTAATAGGTGTCGCCGCCAAACCTCCCTTCACGGAGAAGTGCTTTGACAGTTGCTGAATTTTATTAATAATCCGTTGGTGGGTTGAGTTACCCAAAGGTGACATTTTAAAAGTACATACACAAAGCACGTGGACCAAATATCTCATTATCTGTTTCATTTTTCCACGGGAAAACAAATGAAATGATACTGGCAATAGCCAGCCGAAGTTTCAGATGCTGGAAACACACCAGAATTTCCCTGTCTTTTCACCTTTCCTCGGTCTGTTTCAGAGACCCAATTTTAAGGTAATGTATGTGCAGGTCGAAACACGTCCCGATGTCAGATGGTGCCCTCACCACATAAATCAGTACTGTTAGGGCACAGGATTTTATATAGGCTGCTCATTCAATACTTTATATTAATATCTGTCTCATAAAGGACTTCTGGGAGACGATTTTTAAACAACCATGATCTTCATGATATTTTTACTCCTGAATTCTTTATTGGCCCCAGAGGCCTTTCGAGGCCCTTCATACTTCTGTTTCCCAGTCTCTTGTGTGCTTCTGTGGACCACAAACCAAAATAAGAGTCTGCATCTCTTGCTTCTCCATCTCCTTCCCCTCTTGTGGAGCAGGCTGTAATGAACTTCTCTTGCCCAAGGGCAAGTGTATGGCTGCATCAGTACAGGTAGCTTTGGAGGGAGGTTGGATGCTTCCGTCCTCTCCAAGCTGTCCAACACACCTCTTGTCACCTCTCTCCACTTGTCATCTGGCTTGAGTTGACCTACCTGTTTACTCCCAGACATCCAGAGGAGAAAAGTTCTCGTAGGAACCCTGCGCAAGCTTGGAGTGGTGGGCAATTGTTGCACAAAATAATGGGTTGAATAGGCAGCAGGAATAAAAGTTTTGTATCTTTGATTTCACCAGCGATCTCTGGTTCCATCATTGTTGGCCTGACCTATGAGTTTGGTCATATGTGGTTTTAATTCTGATAAACTATATATTTTATTGTTTATGACTTTCTTCCTTTATTGATATTATTTTGTTTAATGAACGTCTGTTGAATACCTTCTATGTGTCAGACACTGTGTTGGATGCTGGAGTCCAAAAAGTTATTAAAACATGCTCCTGCCCTTACAGGTTTGAATGGTGAGGACAGGCATTCAAAGGAAGTATAATAAGGCTGTTTGGTTAAACGATGTAATAGAGATACCACAGGAGCCTAAAGAGGATGTCTCTAAATCTGTATCAGGGAATGAGGGGTAGAAAGACACAGTGATGTAGGCATTGAAGGAAGACTCAGGCTTTTCCTGGATGCCTCAGTGGGGCACAGCATCCCAGACAGCAAGAAGAACATATGCAAGATGTGAGGAACGGAGAGGACACCGTCAGGGAAGGTCTCAGTAGCTTGGGATGACAGCATCCAGGCATACATGGCTGATGAAGTCAGATAATATTAGGTTGGCTCATGTAGAATTGTGTATTTGATGCTAAGGAATTTGCCCCTTATCCTGCTAGGAGTGAAGAACCATTATAGGCTCTTTGTTAAGAGAGAAGCACAATCAGATTGACATTACAGCAAAAGAATTCAGGTGACAAGATAGCTGAGTAACTGAACCTGGGAGGAGAGACGGGAAAAACAAGAAGAATATTGCAGGAGTCCTTGTAAGCAATATGGTTACTTGAAGCAAGGCAAAGCAGTGAGGATGGAGAATTTATTCAAGAGCAATTATTTAGGAGACAGAATTACTAATCATTAATACATACGTGGAGCAAAGAGGTGGGACCAAAATTCATTTCTAAGTTTTATCCCCCAGACACCCAGATTGTGTCATTAATAGAAACTGAAAAATACAAAAAGAGTGTGGTAGTGTGGAGGAAAAAACAGTACTGAGTGGAGGAGAAGGGGAAGAAGAGGGAATAATAAACTGACTTTAGGAGTTTGAACTTTAGGTGATTATAAAAGACCCATGTGGATATGTCTGACTGGCAATTAGAAATATGAATCAGAAGATGGTGGACTTTTTCAAAACAGTTCTATGCGCAAGGTAAAGTGTAAACAAATCATTAGCCTCCTCCCACAAGATGTGTCAGCAAAGCAGCACAAATGATAACCATCCATTAAGTTCACAGACATTGGAGACAGAAAATCTTTTCTTCCACTTATCTCATATATTCCTATAAATTAAGATTTTTTTTTAAAGCATTTTATGTAGTTTTCTGTTGGGTTCTAAATGATATTAGCCATGGACTTTTCATCATCTCATTTCATTCTGCCCGGCTGAGAATCCTACTCCACGATGTCGTGAAGCTCAAGAATGATCAATCGGAACCTCCCTTCACTGCACCTCCTTATCTACAGTCATAACAACTCTTAACAAGAATATAAGACAAAAAACAATCATTGAGTCTCCTTTTTGTACACAGCCTTTAAGAGAATACATGCAGAAACAGATTTCACTTATTATCAGAGTCAAAGACAACAATATCACAACCCAAATGCCTGAAATTTGCATCCCAGTTCTGACAGTTGCTGACTAGTTTGGCTGTGGGCAAGTTCCTTAGCTGCTCCTGCTGCTTGAGGTTTGTGTGTTTGTCTTTTTTTTAACATTTTATTTTGTATTTTTTATTCCTCCTTTTGAAAGTTTGTAACATATAAAGAATGGCAAGAATAGTACAATGAATACCCATGCATGTACCCTGCATTCATATTCACCCATTGTCGATATTTTGCCTTTCCTTCTTCCCTCCCTTCCTTCTCTTTCTTTCCCTCTCTTTCTCTTTCTTTCTTTCTCTCTGTCTCTTTCTCTCTCTCTCTGACTTTGGGGATTCTTTGTTTTCCTGCCTGTTGTTGCAGAACCATTTGACAGATGGTTGCAGATATCACTGAGCTTTACTCCTAATTACTTCAGTAGGGATCTCCTAAGAAGGACATTCTCCTACATAAACCCAATATAATAATCATACTCAGGAAATTTAACATTGATATAATACTATTCTCTAATAGTTACTTGCTATTCAGAGTTCCCAAATTTGGTGAATAATGTTTTCTATAGCCGGAGATTTTTGTTTGTTTTCCTGTTTGTGATTCAGGGATCTAATAGGGATCTCACAGTGCATTTAATTTTTATTTCTTTTTCATCTTCTTGAATCTAATGAAGTTCTCCAGCTTTTTATTGTTATTATTATTGTCTTTCAGGACATTGACAGTTTTTGAAGAACTCGGGACATTTATTTTACACAGTGTTCCAGGGTTCCATGGTTTGGATTTGTGTAATTATTCTATCCTAAACAGATTCATTGTAAATATTTTTGGTGGGAGTACCACATAGATGATGTGGTGTTTCTTAGATTTAGATTGCACCTTATGGGGAATTAGGATTAAATAAACCAAGTAGGTAAAGTGCCTAGTAAGTTATATGGCATGAAACAGGCCTTTCATAGCTGTGGATACTAACATCAAGACAGGCAGCTTTGGCATAGCTGAGTGATTCAGTCTGGAAGTCAGAGGATGTTGTTAAATGATCATAGGGGTTGATAATGTAAATAATCGTGGAAGGGGAAATGGAGAGGAAGGCGGTACTTTATATAATGGGAGAATGAAATGGACATTTGCACTTTGTGGTTTTGCCTTGCTGCCATATTCTCCGCTACTGGATGTGTGCCCCATCCCTTGCCTTCCCAGCTGGAGTGGGCAAGTGTGAGTATGGCAGGTTCTCTCTTCCAATCAGGTTTGGAAAGGAAGATGACTTGAAACAGCCCTGACTTACTCACCAGGTTTGCATTCGTGTCCAGCATAAAAACACTAAGAGGAAATGTGCTTACCTTCCGCTTTTGGTTTGTATATCTTTGCCTCTGTTTGCCTGGGAAATCCCCCAGTAAAAACTCCAGCAGTTTTCTTAACGGAAATAGGTTTATCACACTCTGCGATTTTTAGTGGGAAACTGGCATCTTTTCCTGCTTGCGGGCACTGATTCATCATTTACTTAACTTTCACATGCTAAAAAAAATGGGCTGAGTCCCTGTCACAAGTCAGGAAAGGTCCACCACATCTACCCAGTTAGCATCAAGTTCTTTGATCCTTACCATCATAAAATAAAATAAATGCAAGTTCTCTCAATCTGACAAGGTTCCATTTTTATTTTGAAATAGTATCTGAATGACACATTATTTCAGTGATTTAAGCAGCACACCACATCACCTAATGTTGATCTAACTTATTACGGGAAGTGGTGTTGTACTGTGGCGTGTTGAATGAGCCAGTGGTACTTTATGACAGTGGCTTCCCATGAGAGGAACTCAGCGTCTTTGGAAACGTTAATTCATTGAGTTTCATAGTATGTCTGTTAGACCAGAGAAAACAAAAATATTGATGGGAGTCTCTTTTTGAAATGCAGAAATCTGACAATTCCAAGAATAAATCCTCTGAGTTTGTGTTGCTCATCTTTTTCAAGAGAATGTCAGCTGCCTCTCTTCATTCTGAAGAAGGCCACAAACGGTGCGCTTTGTCGTGCAGGTTAATAGAGCTGAAGGAGGCCTGTGGATTGACCACAGTGGAGAGGCTTATGAAGAGCTTCCCATGAGCCCATGGCTGAGCCAGAAAAGACTGAAAAGGAAGTGTAAATATAAGGAAGAAAAAAACAAAGTGTTTTTTCTGTTCTCTCACTCAACAATAATCAACACAAAATGCTTCCTTGACCAAATGTGTGGGGGTTTTCCCCCAACCCACTAAGCATGCAATCAGTTCTGCAGTAGACACCAGCTGGGTGTCCTCTAATTGCAACCTATCCTGACTCTCTCTACTTGGAAAGACTGTCAGATTCCACAGGTTGAGGACACGGTTCCACAGGACTGCCCCCTACTTCTGATGCCAGTTGCAAGACCTGGGTTATTTTCCCTGTACACATGACTAACTGACTATAAATCAGGATTTCCACAGCCCCTTCTTCTGCTTCTATTAATTTGCTGGAGCAGTTCACGGAACTCAGGGCAACACTTACATTTACTGGTTTATTATAAAGGACATTATAAAGGATACCAATGAAAAGATGTATAGGTCAGGGCATATGGGAAGGGACACAGAACCTCCGTGCCCTGTCCAGGCCTACCACCCTCCAGGAACCTCCATGTGTTCAGCTATCCAGAAGCTCTCTGAACCCAGTCCTTTTGGGTTTTTATGGAGACTTCATTACATAGGCATGACTGATTAAATCATTGGCCATTGGTAATCAGTTCACTCTTTGGCCCCTCTTCCCTCAGAGTTTTGGGGTTGAGGCTGAAAGTCAACCCTCTCCTCCTGTCTTGGTCTCTCCAGTGGCCAGTCTCATTCTTTCAGGCAGCCAGAGGCTGCCAGCCATCAGTCAACTAATTAGCATACAAAAAGACACTATCACTTGGAAGATTCCAAAGATTTCAGAAGTTATATGCCAGGAATGGGGAGGAAGACCAAATATACATTTCATAATATCACAGAAAGAAGGGATGTGTAGTCTCTTTGGAGAGTATTCAATCTAGTATATGAATCAGCAGCAGAAAATATGAGGAACAATTATTTTTGAGAAGTAGTCAAAGCACCTTTACCAAATGAGGAATGCCAATTTTTTTAGACTCTATGGAGTACTGGGAAGGCTTACTCTTTTCACCCATAATGCATTATTTCAGATATGGCATTGCTAGAATTCTAGGTACTTTTATACATATATGATCTTTCTAGGCCTTTCAGTAATTTGCATAAGTAACTTTGACTTCTTTTTATTTTATTTCTTATCTTTATTTTAGTTTATTTTTATGCAAATTTATGGGGCATATGATGTGAAATTTTGTTACTGTATGTAATGCATAGTGATCAAGTTAAGGTATTTAGGATGTCCAACAACCAAGTACAATACGTTTTTTATTTAACTATAGTTACCTTATTCTGTTACCGGACATTGAATTTATTCCTTCTGTTTAACTGATGATCATATGGTTTTTTGCCCCCATTCTCTTGATATTATATATCCCATTTATTGATTTGTGTATGTTGAATCATCCTTGCTTCCCTAGTATAAATCGCACTTATGCTGTTGGATTTGGTTTGCTGGTATTTTATTGAGGATTTTTGTGTCTATGTTTATCAGGGATATTGGCCTGCAGTTTTATTTTTATTGTTATCGTTGTTGTGTGTGACTTTGTCTGGTTTGGGTATCAGGGTGATGCTGGCCTCATGGAATGACTGTGGGAGAATTCCCTCTTCAATTTTTTGGAATACTTTCCAGAGGATTGGAATCAGTTTTCTGTACATTTGGTAGAATTTTGCTGTGAATCTGTCTGGTCCTGGGCTTTTCTTTTGGGAAGACTTTTTAATACTGATCCCATCTCATTATGCATTATTGGTCTGTTCAGGTTTTTTATTTCTTCCTTATTCAGTCTTGGTAGATTGTATGTTTATCAATTTTATTTATATGTTCATATAACCAGCTTTTTGTTTTGTTGCTTCTTTGTATATTTTTTAGTTTCTATTTCATTTTGTTCTGCTCATATCTTTATTGTTTTCTTCTGCTAATGTGGGGTTTGGTTTGTTCCTCCTTTTCTAGTTCTTCGAGGTGCGTTTTTAGATTGTTTATTTGTAATCTTTCTACCTTTTTGATATAAGCATTTATTGCTACGAACTTCCCTTTTAGCACTGCTTTTGCTGTATTCCACAGGTTTGGGAACTGATATAGTTTGGCTGTGTGTCCCCACCCAGATCTCATCTTGAATTGTATTCCCATAATTCCCACGTGTTGTGGGAGGGACCTGTGGGGAGATAATTGAATCATCGGGATGGTTTCCCCCATACTGTTCTCTTGGTAGTGCATAAGTCTCATGAGCTCTGAGGGTTTTATCAGGGGTTTCTGCCTTTGTGTCTTCCTCATTCTCTTTGCCTGCTGCCATCCATGTAAAACGGGAGTTGCTCCTCCTTACGTTCCACTGTGATTGTAAGGCTTCCCTAGCCATGTGTAACTGTAAGTCCAATTAAACCTCTTTCTTTTGTAAGTTGCCCAGTCTCGGGTATGTCTTTAACAGTAGCATGAAAACAGACTAATAAAGTAAATTGGTACTGGTAGAGTGGGGTGCTGCAGTAGATACCTGAAAATGCGGAAGCAACTTTGGGACTGTGTAACAGACAGGGGTTGGAACAGTTTGGAGAGCTCAGAAGATAGGAAAATGTGGAAACATTTGGAATTTCCTAGAGACTTGTTGAATAGCTTTGCCCAAAATGCTGATAGAGATACAGACAACCAAGTAAAGGCTGAGGTAGTCTCAGATGGAAACGAGGAACTCGTTGGGAACTGGAGCTAAGGTGACTTGTTTGTTTGGTTTTAGCAAAGGTAGTGGTGGCATTTTTCCTCTGTGCTAGAGATTTGTGGAACTTTGAACTTGAAAGAGCTGATTTATGGTGTCTAGCAGAAGGAATTTCAGAGCAGCAAAGCATTCAGGAAGTGACTTGGGTGCTGTTAAAAGCATTCAATTTTAAAAAGGAAAGAGAGCATAAAAGTTTGAAAAATTTGCAGCCTGGCAATGCATTAGAAGAGAAAATCTCATTTTCTGGGGAGAAATTCAAGCTGGCTGCAGAAATTTGCATAAGTAACGAGGAGCCAAATGTTAACTCCCAAGACAATGGGGAAAATGTCTCCAGTGCATGTCAGAGGTCTTCACAGCAGCCCCTCCAGTCACAGGCCCCAAGGCCTAGGAGGAAAAAGTGGTCTCCAGGGCCTGGCCCAGGGTCCCTGTGCTGTGTGCAGCCTAGGGACTTGGTGCCCTGCATCCCAGCCGCTCAAGCAATGGCTGAAAGGGGCCTGAAGCTCTGGCCATGGCTTCAGATGGTGCAAGCCCTAAGCCTTGGCAGCTTCCACGTGGCATTGAGCCTGCGGGTACACAGAAGTCAAGAATTGAAGTTTGGGAACATCTGTCTAGATTTCAGAAGATGTGTGGAAATGCCTGGATACCCAGGCAGAAGTTTGCTGCAGGGGCACGGCTCTCATGAAGAACCTCTGCTAGAGGAATGCAAAAGGGAATTGTGGGGCTGGAGAGCCCACACACAGTCTCTACTGGGACACTGCCTAGTGGAGCTGTGAGAAGAGGGTCACTGTCCTCCAGACCCCAGAATGGTAGATCCACCAATAGCTTGCACTATGCGCCTGGAAAAGCCACAGATGCTCAATGCCAGCCCGTGAAAGCAGCCAGGAGGGAGGCTGTACCCTGCAAAGTCACAGGAGCAGAGCTGCCCAAGACCATGGGAACCCACCTCTTGCATCAGTGTGACCTGGATATGAGACATGAAGTCAAAGGAGATTATTTTGGAGCTTAAAGATTTGACTGCCCAACTGGATTTTGAAATTGCATGTGCCCTGTAGCCCCTTTGTTTTGGCAACTCCTCCCATTTGGAATGGTTGTATTTACCCAGTGTCTGTATCCCCATTGTATCCAGGGAATAAGTAGCTTGCTTTTGATTTTACAGGCTCATATGTGGAAGAGACCTGCCTTGTCTCAGACGAGAATTTGGACTGTGGACTTCTGAGTTAATGCTGAAATGAGTTAAGACTTTGGGGAACTGTTAGGAAGGCATGATTGGTTTTGAAATGTGAGGACATGAAATTTGGCATGGGCCAGGGGTGGAATTACATGGTTTGGCTCTGTGTCCTCACCCAAATCTCATCTTGAATTGTATTCCCATAATTCCCACATGTTGTGGGAGGGACCTGTTGGGGATAACTGAATCATTGGGGGTGGTTTCCCTCATGCTGTTCTCGTGGTAGTGAATAAGTCTCACAAGACCTGATGGTTTTATCAGGGGGTTCTGCTTTTGTATCTTCCTCATTCTCTTCGCCTTCTGCCATCCATGTAAGATGGGACTTGCTCCTCCTTACTTTCTGCCATGATTGTGAGGCTTCCTCAGCCACATGGAACTGTAAGTCCAATTAAACCTCTTTCTTTTGTAAATTGCCCAGTCTCAGGTATGTCTTTAACAGCAGCATGAAAATGGACTATATAATATAGGCATGTTGTATTTTCATTTTCATTTGTTTCAAGAAATTTTTTAATTTTCCTCTTAATTTTCTCTTTGGCCCCGTGGTCATCCAGGAGCACGTTGTTTAATTTCCATGTATTTGTATGGTCTCCAAAGTTCTTTCTGGTATTGAATTCTTGTTTTATTCCATCATAGCCTGAGAAGATATTTGATATGATTACAATTTAAAAAATTTGTTGAGACTCATTTTGTAGTCTCACAGGTATCATTTTCTAACTGATCATTGGGAATGTAATGTTGCTTGCTTGGATGCTAAAGGGTCAAAGATAGCAACCATTTTCAATTCAATGGCTTTGCAATTCTGTAAAGTTCTTTAGCTCTACTCAAACAAGTCTGACTTATGACTTAGTTTCCTTTTTTCCGTGTCTTAATTCAGGCTTTGTTTCTATATAAAAACTTCCTTTTTCTTCCTATCCTTAACCAAGTGTTACCCAGCCTTTGGAGCTCAGTTTAGTTCTCAATGCAGGAAGCCTCTCCTCTCCTCTCACAGTTCACAAAATCAAGTTCCCTTGATGAATCCCTTGGATCTTATCATCTGTTTCTTGTATATACTATTTACCAGATGTCTCCATGCTAACTGAATTGTTTGCTTTTGGTGAGCAGGAACCTTAAGTTTCCTGGTGACCTCCGTACTGCCATGTACTGACTAATGCAGTGAAAGGTCCTAAGGAAGGTTTGAGAAAGGTAAAAGACCAATGAGGGGAATGCCTACGAAGCAAGAAGTCATTGTCAAGTCCCAGTGTTTTGCCAGAAAGCAACAGTTCCCTTGATTTATTGATCAGAAGGGCAGTAGCCCTAATTCTGAAAGTTCTTCCCATCTTGTATAAGCTGCGTGCTTTGACACAATGCATAGTTTCTCTAATATATACATTCATGCACACACACACACATTGCTAGGAGTACCTTGCCAGCATCCATTTGTGGTTTCTCTACACTGCTTTCTTGAAATCTTGAATACTAGTGCCTGACACTCACCATTCTCACTTATTTGTATATGTATCATCTGAACAACTAAAAACTAAGCCTGTTGCTTTGCTGTTCTTTCCTCTCCAGGACTTTCTGAGTAATCAGGGATGTTGGTATCTTAAACCACTCAGCTTTTACACATGTACACACACACCCTAGATAATTTTTTCTCACTCTCTTTAATGTAATATATGTGCAATAGTCATACACATCATATCAAAGCATATCAAAATCTATCCCAGTACTAGAGGTTTGTTTGTTTACTGTTGTTTTATTGTCTTTTGCTGGTGTTTATATACCAGGCAGTATGCTGGACACTGAGGCTATAGTGGCAAATAAGACCAACAGAAGCCTTGCCCTCTCAGAGTATTCAGTCTAATGGAAGACACCAAGCCAATAGGCAATCATAGTTTAGAGTATTACGAAGGGATGATATAGGGGCCTGTGGATGCATACAGAAAGAGCACATATACCCAAAAATGAGGAGAAAGGACTAGAGGAAGAAATTTTTTCCTGAAAGCTGATAGCCTACAGGCAAGAAGACTATGTACAACAAGTGTTGTATACTCAAGCTAAGGAGCAAGAGAGCCAGCAAGGGTGGAGCTTAGTGTAGAAATTAGGGAGTAACCTTATCAGCCACATTTAGGGGTTTGGGCTTTAACTTGAGGACAAGAAGTTGTGTGTTGGGCCAATAAGGGGGATGTAGTGACCCTTGCATACATTCCAAATTTCTCCCTAGTCTGTTATCCACCCACAAAGAGTTCAGAATGTATTCTCTGCCAGATAGAAGAAAAAAGACAAAGAATTGAAAATGGTTCATCTTCAAATAGCCAAAGGCACTGTTTTGTACCTCCTGGACTAGTGAAGCAGCACAGTAGGGGTTATGTTATTTTCCTTTTTAATACCATTTGTAAAGACAGTTTTGTCCCTAGCAATTTGAAGCTTGTATTTTATGTAGTCATGAACTACCAGGATTTTGAAGAGTCACTGAGTGGCAAAAAAAA
The DNA here is from genome assembly GCF_009828535.3 of Hylobates moloch. Classification (NCBI taxonomy): domain Eukaryota; kingdom Metazoa; phylum Chordata; class Mammalia; order Primates; family Hylobatidae; genus Hylobates; species Hylobates moloch. The sequence goes on from NW_026652294.1 coordinate 74,824,783, forward strand.
AAAAAAAAATTACTTCTATTTTGAAGACAAAGTGATGAACATCTGAAAATTAGAGATCTAATCCAGCAATAACTTGGTCTCACTTGTCTCCGTTATATCTGAGAAAACTTGGATATGACTAAGAGTTCACCGCATGACTGCGTGTCATCTTATAGTTGCAATTTGTCCAGTGAGCACTGCTCTGTGGTCATTGATGCATATTAAGAGACTTTCTGACACATACAGAAGCATATCTAACTTAGAGGGTAACAAATAAACATAGGCAAGTAAGTTTGTCAATCTTGATCATTGGAATAGTTGAGAAAAGCCATAGTTAAAAGACAAATATAAGCCTCAAATAACCATTTTTATCAGCCTGCATGTTGACATCCACGTCATCCTCTGGTAGAGTCCCCTCTGGGAGCTCACCTTGTGCCATGTCATCATGAACATCATTCTTCTCTTTGGGCCACAGTATTTTTATGCAGAAGTCAAGCTGTTATCCTCATTTAGCATCCCATGAGAGGACCAGTTTCTCTCTAGAAAGGTAACTTCCACAGATATTCAAGATTAAGAGAGGTGGGGTCCAAAATCCACTCCCTACCCAACACATGTGCATGCACACACACGCACACACACGCTCACACACACACACATACACAAGAATTGTTGACTATAATAAAAGTTGTTCCTGATCTCAATGTTGTGAGCAGTACAGAGGCAGAAAATTCTGATCTCCTATTTTTGATGGAGATGAAAGCTTTGGGTTTTAGATTAGAAAAGGTTGGTGGCCTCTCCCTATTTTGTTTTCTTTAAATCTATGGAAAGTTCCTGGTACTTCTCAATGTTTATTCCAGGGTAAAATGGCCAGCCAGTCTTTAAGCTTCTTAACTATTGAGGATCCATGGCCAAAGCCATGCTTCATCCTCTGTGGCAAACATCAGTTAGGTCATTGGCCTTTGGAATGAACTTTCTTCTCTTACTAATAACTTCTTAAATACACTCCCCTGATATACTCCTGGAAGTCACACATACACTTACAAGGAAATAGATGACATAGGTTACTTTCTTTTTACCAGTCTAGTGATTGTGAATGGCTCCAGAAGAAAAGAAAAAGATAAAATACAACAGCAAAAACAACAACAAAAAAACATTGCTGAACTGGCTTCTCCAACCTATCTATTTTTATGAACATAATTTTCAGTCTAATGTGTTTCTTGATAATGGGGAAAAATCAAGAGTTAAGTCTATATAGTTATCTTCAACTTACTGTTAAAAACCTAAAAAGCCTAGGAGTCAACTCGGATTCTTCCCTCTTCCCAAACACTCTCACATCTAATTCATCTGTAGGTCCTGTTGGCTCTATCTTCAAAATACGTTTCAAGCCTAATCAACTCCACTCCTCCACCCTAGTTCAAGCCACTGTCCCCCCCCATCTTAAGCAAAATAGCCTCTAACTGGTCTCTCTACATCAAATCTTGCCTACCTATGCTCATCTACCCTCATCCCACCAGCACACACATGGCCTTGCTCTACACCACAAGAGCTACCCTTTAAAATGTAAATGGAATAATCTCTTTTATGTTCACACCTCTCCCTGGTTAATACTTGGAATAAAATTCAAACTCCATTTTGTAGTGTACATGACCCTCTATGGTCTGGCCTCTGCTAAATTCACCTACTGTCAATTCCCTTGTTTAATCTGTTCCAGCCACACTGGCTTGTTGGAGTTTCTAGAAAACACTCACTAATCTTGCCTTGGGGACTTTGCACTTGCTGTTCCTGAAACCTGAAAGCCACTCTCATCAGAACCTCACATGACTTGTGCCTTCCTTTGTGGTGTCTGCTTAAATTGTACCTCTTCAGAAAGGCCCTTCTTGACTATCTAAAACTTTCCTTTCCCGCCTCCGTTTAATCTATTTTTTTTTTTTTTGAGACAGAGTCTCGCTCTGTTGCCCAGGCTGGAGTGCAGTGGCGCGATCTCGGCTCACTGCAAGCTCCGCCTCCCGGATTCATGCCATTCTGCCTCAGCATCCCGAGTAGCTGGCTCCCTTTACTCTTTAACTCTGCTTTAATTTTCCTTCATTGACTTCTCGCTCCCTGAAATTACACTGTTTGTTTACTGATTGCTTCTATTACACTACAGGGGTCCCAGTCTCCCTGAGCACAGAGACTATGTCAGGTTGACGGCTACCTTGTGCAGAATGCTTACCCTTCGGTGCTAATAGGAGAAGCCTAAGGAATTTTGTGAAATGAACGAATGTGGATGGAAGCAAGAATACTACTCTCATTCCTTTGTTATTTCTGAGAGTGGTTACAGTATCCCAGAGCAGGCGATTGTTGTTCTTCCACCTCCACACTCTCCTTCGGGCCACTTCATGGGAAGGCAGGAGACATTGACGTGAGCCTGTGTGGGGCACTCTCCCAAGCAAACACCTCCACTTGTGGTTTCAGTGTGTGTTATATCAGATTCTTATCCACGTATGTTTTATTTTGAAATGCACTGGTTCTTCATTTTAGATTAATTACAATCACATATCAAAAACTAACTATTAGGATGCCTATAAAAGAAACCATTTTTTAAGTGCCAAGGAAGTCATTTGGCCTCCAAAAGCCAAATCAGCCATCTTTATTTTGTTTCCATATTCCAAACAAATCCACCTCATGTTAAGCTGAAGATGATGTTTTCTTAGTCCCCCTGGATTTTCAGTCAGGAAAGTGAGTCATGACAGTGATGAGAAAGGCTTAGGTGAAATAGAATTTCTCTTCTTGCAGCTTCTACTTTATTGCAATAGCATGAAGCAACAATGGAAGTCACACTAACTCATGGTATTATTCCAACTTGTTAGTATGTTCTTGTCATATGCTGTTTCTGAAACAGCGAGTCATGTATAGTCAGAATTCTCAAAGCAAAAGCCCACAAGCCATTCTAGCCTGAGTCAAGACATCCACATATTCCAAAGTGCTTCCTCTCTGACATAGAATAGCCTGGTCAAAGGATTGCCTCTACTTAATCTTTTAAAGGTGTGATCTAGAACTCTGCATAGTCTTTTCCTTTCCTAAGTGGCGACAGTCAGGAGACTTAGCTGCCAAGAGATTATCTTTTTGCAAGTGAAGAACTGTGTTGATTGGTGGTAAGGAGAGTATTGAGGTGAGCAGACACCAAGAGGTAAAGTTTGTTGGATGAACCTTTTGTGTTTGTGTCCTTTTCTGAGAAATAGTCTTTGGTTGCTTTTCTGTTTAGCTAGAAGGAGAAAAAAATTTCTGTTTTACTCATCCTTTGCCTCAGAGAAAATCATTAGGCTCATTCTCTTGAATAGATATTCTCCCCTCAGAGCCAGAAGCTGTGCAAATATAATATCCAGCTGGACATTTGCACCAAGTGTGCAAATGTATCATCTACCTGGGCACAAGAATTGGCACCAAGTTGAGAACCAGGTCTGTGGAACCATGTTCAGCAGAGTAATTCTTCAGCAGCAATGACCTACATTTGTTAAATACTTATCTTCTCATAGAACTAGATAAGGTGCTGGAGATACACAATAGTAGCAAGTATCTGAGGGTTTATGCTCTTTCCATCTATAAGAGCCAAAAGCCCTTCACTAATTGTGAATTTTTAAATATATGCTGTTTCCTTCCATTCATTTCTCTAGTCAAATGTTGAGTCTTATCTTTAAGAGAAGGTGCAGAAAATTCCTGCACCTGACATTCAATATATGAGGGAAAAAAACACATATGAACAGCACATTTTATTAATGACTGAAGCATCACCCAGCCAGTTTCTTCTCAAATGTATGGATTATATTGACTTTTGACATCCTCTGTGGTTGTGGCTTCCAAAGGTACCTGACCACACTTGGCAGGAGTACTGCGTTTAAAGTTGGTTCTCAGAGTTCTTCTGGTGTGTTCAAGAGACTAGTGTTTGCATTTTGAAACCATGGGAAGGATACTGGACAGTCCGTTTTTTGTATGCCCATGCCTCCATTTCTCATGCTTAGACAAAAATAACACTGATTTTTTGTCTTGTTTCTCATCTGACGTTCTCATTACACTCTCTTCTGAGTGTTTTTCTTTCATCTAATGCATTCTATTGTAAAGTAGATTGAACGCTATGTCTGACACCATACCGAACAGGAGGAAGATTCTTGCCTTTGCTACAGGACTATGAGTTAATCCCCTTGTTCTGACCCACTCAGAGAAACCCAAGAGATGATATCATTGCAGATTTTTTTTTCATAGTAGAATTTTTTACATCAAATGTCTAGGACCACTCTGGATAAATATTCTTCAGTTTAGTGCTTTTTTAAAGAGAGGATTTGGCAGAATCAGCCTTTCTTCCCTCTCTCCCCATGTCAGATTCTGAAATAGACAAACAACTGAGTCACAGCCAATTCTGCAGTCAGGATATTCCAGAAGACTCCTCTCTTGGTCCTGCATAATTCATTTCTCTGACATACCCGAGACATTCTCCCCTCCTCCCTTCTTCTTTCCACAGGGGGGAAACATTGCAGTGCTGTGGGTCCTGTTTCAGCATTTCGAAGAAAAAAAAATAACACTTCTCTGCCTTGGGCATTGAGTACTTTGATTTTTTGACTTACAACTTGCTCCCTATACCCAGGTGGAGAAACTTTCCTCCAGAACACTCTGTCCTTTCTGTTTCTCACACTCACTCACTCATGATATATATGAGCATCCCCTTCAAAAAGTATTTGTGATCGTTTCACCTACAGCCAACTTCAGAGACTTCATTTTGTCATGCTCGATGTAGGTTCAGGCAATCATTTTTGAGTCCTGGTCTTTTCCAACCTTATGAATTATTTGCAGTTAATATTGACCCAGCCTCTCATAAGGAGCACCAAGCTCATCCAGGGGACAGATTCGGCTCTTGGACTATTTGGGGACAGAGTCCTCAGATGGACACAAAGCTCTTGCCCTGCCCCAGTCCTGCCCCAGTGGACAGTGTTGCAATTACCCACACTTCCCAGCGGCTGTTTCTTCTTTACTGAAAGCTGGTCTTGATTGTCTCAGAAGCCGAATTCAATTTGCAGTTCCCCCAGTAACGTGCTGTGATTCATTTGGGGACAAATCTGGATTGAACTGAGTCCAAGTGTCTCTTTTGTGAGACAGAAGGGAAGTATAAGTAGATACTATAGTCACCCAGATGAGTCAGCCAGGAATTCATGAAGTGATTCATAAATCGTTATAAAGACCACTAAAGTCTGCTAAAATGGAGTGCTGTCTGGCTATACAAAGTGGGGTATTATCATTGCGGGGTTTTTTTAGATGTTAAATCAGATGTGAAATCCTTAAAACTGGGCTTTTCTTTTTAAGTTTTGAAAAGGATTCCTTTCTTCCCCCTCTGCAGTTGGCCAACTGCTATAGCCATTTTTCATTGATTAGTTTTCACAGATGAATTTTAAAACCGCCACAGATGATACCCCACAATTCTTTGGGGAAATAAAAAATACCTCCCCAAATCCATCGTAGACTAGTTTATATCCATTATTTCTACTCCCTGGCAGCAAATCAATAATATTTTTCGTGTGAATACAATGAAACAAGCTGTTTTAATGAATCCTTCCTTCTTTGGGAGGTCTGTAGCTGCCATGGAAGAGATGGGGGGGGGGGGGGGGAAGAAAAACTATCCAGAACACATGCCAACTTTTAATCTAGTTGATCATGTAAAAACATAAATTCCTTCTTTTCAAAGTGTTAACCCCCAAAGCAGTGCTAAAACACACAGTCCTGCATTGCTGGCTAGAACTGCTTGTGAGTACAGTACAAATGAAGAAAAGTAAGACATATTTATGACATGCTTGACTGGTAACACAATCTATTAGTAAATTTTGTTAAAGAAATAAATGTGTACATTGACAAAGAAATACTTTGGACTTACACACAGGGGAAAGAGCCCTACCCAAAAGGAGTTATCTAGTTAGAAAGACTAAAGGTATATACTATGTTGTGCATGAGGAACTCCAGTTCAGGACTGAGCAAGGTCACCAAAGCACAGTGAGCCACACCTGCCGTTGCTAGATTTCTTAAAGGTAGTATGTTGCCGACATGCCCTCCCACTAGCCCATGATAAAGATGGACATTTCAGATGCCCTCAGGAATCTTCATTCCCCCCTCACCCTGCCACTCATGATTGCTTTCCATCTCCACTAGAGAAGTCTTTCTTACCTTTGTGACTTTAAGCAAATTATTTTACCTCGTTGGGCATTTGTTTTTGCATCCAAATAAGATGGTGCTCCAGTGCCCTTTCCAGCTAAAACATTCTATAATTGTATGAATTTGTGGACTCAGGATACTCCATTGGAAAACCCAGCACCAAGATATGAGACCTATACACAAGACCAAGATTAACTACTTCTAGAACTAGAAAATCAGCCACATGAGTAAATGCTTCACTTTTTTAAGTTAAATTAAATTTAAAGTTCGGGGATACATTTGCAGGATGTGCAGGTTTGTTACAGAAGTAACCATGTGCCATGGTGGTTTGCTGCGCCTATCAACCCATCACCTAAGTATTCAGCCCCGTATGCATTAGCTATTTTTCCTGATGCTCTCCCTCCCCCGCACCCCCTAACAGTCCCCACTGTGTGCTGTTCCCCTCCCTGTGTCCATGTGTTGTCATTGTTCAGCCCCCACTTACAAGTGAAAACATTCAGTGTTTGGTTTTATGTTCCTGCATTAGTTTGCTGAGGATAATGGCTTCCAGCTCCATCCATGTCCCTGCAAATGACATGATCTCATTCCTTTTTATGGGTGCATAGTATTTCATGGTATGTATGTACCACATTTTCTTTATCCAGTCTATCACTGATGGGCATTTGGGTTGATTCCATGTTTTCGCTATTGTGAATAGTGCTGCAATGAACATACATATGCATGTATCTTTATATGAGTTATATTCCTTTGGGTATATAATGGGATTATATACCCAAAGTAATGGGATTTGGGTATATAATGGGATTTCTGGGTCAAATGGTATTTCTGGTTCTAGGTCTTTGAGGAATCACCACACTGGCTTCCACAATGGTTTAACTAATTTACATTCCCACCAACAATATAAAAAATGCCTCACTTTCTTTTGAGGCTTAGTGTTTACATCTGAATCGTCAAAGAAGGAAAGAGTCTTTCTTAAGATTTTCTAAGAACTCCATAGATGTTCTAATACATTGCTGGGACCGCAGTCTTACACAGCTCTCAAACACTGGGGTACATGTTAATGTCAGGCATGCCTTAAATGTACATTCAATTGATCATTCCATAAACATTTACTGATCACCCAGAAGGCGTCAGACTTTCATTGTATTAAGTACTTTGATATTCCTGACTTCTCAATTTAAAATTATTCCTAATCCACCCCACCCTTTGCTGTCTCCATGTTTTTCTGCATAGCACTCATTTTCTCTAGCCCAGTAGCTACGTTGCTTACTTAAATTTCTTCACTGCCTGCCTCCCCTTACTAAAATATACGTTCCACAAAGACAGAGATATGTGTATTTTGTTGCTCTATCCCTAGTGCTTAGAACAATGCCACACATTTAATGCTCAACAAAGACCCCTTGAATGAATAAATGTCACCATGGACTTTAGAACCTTCAGTGAAAGTTGAGATTACCTTTATTTTATGCTTGTAATTGATCCTGGGAGACGGTGGGGAATTTACTTGTTTACCCAGCTAGTAACAGACAGACCCAGCATCCAAGCCCAGGTGGGTGTGACTTCTGGCCTGTCTGTCTTCTCCTTTGTCCATCTGCTTCTCCTGCCATTCCCACTTTTTCTGCACATGAACCTAAGCAGTTCTCAGTGTCTCAGTGTCTACTTGTCTCAGTTGGGAGCTACTGATCTGAGAAACAGTCTAAGATTGAATGCTGTTGGGCCACCCCACTGCATGGCTGGGGAGCTCAATGATAACAGGGGGTTGGGACTGAGAAAGCAATGGAGAAGGGCATAGAAGGGAAGGAGAGTGGCCAAGTAAATACCCTCAAATAATCAGACATTCTTTAAGATAGGTGGAGATACATATTTGCAGAAATGTTTTAAATGTTTCCTCATGCCCCAGAGATTTTTTTGTTTATTTGTTTGTTTTTTTGACGAAGTCTTGCTCTGTCACCCAGGCTGGAGTGCGGTGGTGCTATCTCAGCTCATTGCAAGCTCCGCCTCCCAGATTCACGCCATTCTCCTGCCTCAGCCTCCTGAGTAGCTGGGACTACAGGCACCCGCCACTACGCCCGGCTAATATTTTGTATCTTTAGTAGAGACAGACTTTCACCGTGTTAGCCAGGATGGTCTCAATCTCCTGACCTCGTGATTCACCCGTCTCACCCATCCCTCCCTGGGATTACAGGCGTGAGCCACCAGGCCTGGCCCCTGCAGAGGATTTTTTATGAGGTTTTAAAATCTGTTCCCCTTCCCTTTCTTTTTTTCTTTTGCATACCATTGCTCATGGTAGGGTTATACAAACTCCTCTACCAAATGTGTGGATATGTTTGACTTAGTTATCTGGTTAGCTTTTGTGCGATCTGTTTCTGGTAAGCAGTAATTTTTTTTTCTAGTCTGTTAATGTGCCTATTTACAGAGCAATCATCTATTGTTTCAAAGAAGTATAAAAGGCTAAAGAAGAGACTAGTAAGCCATGTCCAGTGAAATCTCTGAAGTGTCACCTGCAGATCAGCAGCTAGAGAACAGGGTTGGACCTAGAAAAGATGTCAGAAGATGTCTCTTCTGGCTCTTGGACATGCTTTAACTCAAGATGAATGAGAGTGATGTCATCTTGATCTGACATAATTGGGGAATAAGATACTCCCTAAGAGGGAAAATGGCAAATAACCACAATTTATCCGCGGCATCACAATGTTTTGTTTATTTTAGCATCAAAAAATTTAATTCACCTTCATTTGATTTAAAATAAAGTCTCAGTTAACTTTTGGGGACAGAATATTCAGAGCATATTCATTTTGGTGTGTGTGTGTGTGTGTGTGTGTGTGTGCTTTGAAGAAACAGGGTTGGAAAGTAGGTACAGACACTTAGAAAATGGGGTTCTGAGGTCCCCACCCTGCCTCCGACAATAGTGAAAACAGTTTATTTTTGCTTAGTGAGCATCTAAGTATGTGTGTTTTCTGTTTGTTTGTTGTTTGCTTTTGCACCAAATAACCTCAGACTACTTGTTAGCTTGTTGAATCACCCTCCTGGCATCTCTTGCTGCGAGAAGAGTTGTCCGTTACTGTGTTTTGACATTCCCAGGGACCCTACCTCAAACAGGAGGACTCTCTCTTCATCTTCTCCACGCCTCTCCTGTCCTCTCACCCCTGATTTTAGTTTACTATTTCTACTCTACTATGAGCTGGTTAACAAGTAACTAACTTTATAAATGTTAAATTTCAGTTAATACATTTTGAAAGATTTGAAGTATGGTACTATGTGGTGTTTTTACAAAGTAACAAAATTGATTCTATCTGCTGTACTTGAAAATCAATCCTGTATATACACTTACTTCTTATGCTGGACTTTTTAGTGGTGGCTTCCTATCTACTTCCTTGTTCCTAGCAATTGTCTGGATAATTGTGATCACTTCTTGTCATATTTTATTTCTCTACACTTATAAAAGTTAACATTTTTGTACTATTTCTTTCCTTTTCAAATCAAAGCCTACTTTAAATGTGTATTTTACTTAGGATAGTTTATATTTAAATTTTTATTAATACTTTATATGGGGTGACATACTATGTTTTAAAATTATATTAACTTTATATTGTATAAATTCACTTATTTGACTAACGTAGAGGGAAATTCAGCCTGAATTAGGAAAAAGCAAAATCTTGAGTCAGTTGAAGCCATCACATTTTATTCCTCCATGTCCTTGAGACAGCAGTGCTAAAACCATGGTTTGTACCTATCAATCATATTTTTTTCTTTATTCAATGATGTTATTATACTGGGTAATATTTGGTAGCCAAGAGAGCATGGCCCTGGTTTGCAACTTCCATGAATGAGTACATAAGAATGATTTTAATTAGCATATAATTATATAGAACCATATATATGTAGGATCTACATATAGATCTACTTGCTGACTTGCCCATTCACACATCTCTGTGTCCCATCAGTCCTCAACAGAAAGAGGATAGCAGATATTCCAGAAGAAGTGACTGGAAAACCATCTAGAGCAAGTTGCATCTTTTATTTACCACCTGGGAAACAGAATTAGGGAGCCAATCAAAGGATCTTGCTCCTTTGGCCAAATGAACAAAATTGGGACACCAGCAATGACTGTTAAATAGCACCATAGGTTGCCTTGCAATTCAGATCCTTCCTGCCTCCATCCCTGGGGATCTTTAAGGACCAGGGGATTCGGGATTAGGTGGTAACCTGGATTCCTTCTGCCCCTAAAGTCTGTGATCTCACAATTCCTCATCGCTCTCCCACAACCTCAGAGCAACTTGTGAGACACGTTAAAGACATGTTCCCCCAGAAAATAGCCTTCATATGAGGAGTCCTGGCAGATGAGTTTTACTAGATGTTCTCAGGGCAGTGCCAGGATTTGTTTGCTGTGTTTTCTTTCAAGCTATTCAGCACATCTTTTCAGGGTAATACCAATTAAGATGATAATGCTCAGAAAATGTGTATTTACTCAGCACGGGACAGTCAGTTACTATTATCTTTCAGCAGAATGAAGATGTAACTGATCAATTAAACAGGCATCCCAACCCAGCTGGTTTGTTTAAGCTCCTCGCCTTGACTTCTTTTCCCTAGAGGTTAGCGAGTCCGACTCCTCCTTTCTTGGTTCTTACATTCACCTTCTTCTACAGTCTCATCACACATCACATGGGAAAAGCAAAAAGAACATGAGATTTTTGTCCCATGCTTTCTTACTGCTACAGTACAAACATAGAAGCTCTGCCTTATTAAATATTCTGGTTCAGACTGTTTCCAATCACTTTATAAGCTTGACTAGTTCATCTTCCCTTTTTATCATCTATGGCCCTCCACAAAAGCCCAGCAAAGTTAGTGATTTGTTCCTGTGAAATAAGCAATGTAAGCAGATGGTGACCTATACGTGTTAGTGCAAAACAAAGCCTGTCTTTCTATACAGTGTAAGGAACAGCTGATTAAAAGTTTTCAGCTTACTGGGACTTTTTGAGGAAACTAAACAGTTCATTTGCTGCTTCATTTTACTGCATTGACAGACTTCCTGCTCCTTTCTCCCCTGTACTTGTGTCAGTCCCGTACTGAACTGGCACCTGGAGGATCGTTTTGATATTTGATAGACATTGCCAAACTGTAACATTGTTTTAACAATTACATCTTGCCTTCAATGTTAGAAAGCATAAACTGTCATTTTAAACATAGTGAGTCAGGTCTTTCCAATTTTCCTTCACAACTGGAAGATCAATGCACAATCATCCATTTCATATCATACTCTCAGGAACAGCCTTTCTTTGCCAAGCACGGAGCCCACGCAGATCTCGTGGGTTCTGGGTTTCAAGCCATACTTGACCTTTGAGGTTTAAGTTAATTCATTCTTGGCGACAGCAAATGCATTGTTTAAAGAGAATAGGATTAGAGAGGCTCATAAGAAAGACTTGTAACAACACTTCTTGGACCTCAGATATATCTTACAAAACAAAATGTTTATGAGCTAAGTGTAAATGATTCAGAAACATACGGATCAAATTTCCCCTAAAATGCAAATAGATTTTAAAAATTAGCAGAAAAAGGGCTTGGCAAAAGATGTACTTTGAATTTCACCAAACACAGTGTATTTGAAATGCAGCTTAGAAATCTTGAGAAACCCAAACTGTGAGTAGGTTTTCCCTTTATTGTACTTGTTTATTCCCTCTGCATCTCAGTTGAGAATTCAGTGGTTAAATGGGGAACAGCAGTGGGGAGGGAGAGGGTAGAGGAAAATTCTGAAGGATTTTTTTTTTTAAGGCTTGTTGTCACGCTTTTGTATAGCCGGAATGGGAGGTGAGAATTTGGCTTTGGAGAGTTTGTCTTTGTTCCTGCTGTTTTATGTCCCTCATGTTTCCTTTTATAATTGTTTTCTCAGGTTTGCACCTTCTGCTCCATCTCCTCACCACATCAGCCCCCGGAGAGTTCCGGCTCCTTCTTCCATACTGCAAAGAACACAGCCTCCCCATACCCAGCAGCCATCAGGTTCACACCTGAAATCCTATCAGGCAGAAACAAACTCTTCTTTTCAACCAAATGGTATCCACGTCCATGGTAAGCAAGAAGCTGGCAGTCCCTTGAGTTTTGGAAAGTGAAATTGTGCTGTTGCTTTTCATCTTAGTTACCTGTCGTGGATTTCAGATGCTCTGTTCTACACCAGGCTTAGGCTTTCATGACTTGCCTGTAAAATTTCACACTTGATAGGCATGAAATCCTGTGGTATTTTCCTGACTTTGGCCTGATGATGGTATGATTTATGACACCTCACACTGGTCAGCTCAAGTTGTTGGTTTTCTCATTGACCAGGGTTCTAACACCAGCACTAGCATCCTGTTTCTAAACAACAGACACCCCATGGAGAAAGAAATGACTGACAGGAGTTCTTGTGCCCAAGCATGCCTCTGCTCTGCTAGGTTTTTGCTCTCATTCTCATAGGTCCACATCCTCTCCATCCTTCAAGGCGCAGGTGGAATGACACCTCCTCTCTGAAGCCTTTCCTGATCCCCCAGCCGATGTCATCTGTCCAGGCTCTAAACTCTGATTTTATATCGCCTGTCTTTCTCTGGTAGTATTTATGCTTCCTCTACCTTGTGTTTTACTTATCGTGAATAAAACATACTTTCACTATTAATGTGCAAACTTCTTTGTGAGCATTTTCTGACCCATCAGAAAATTATATCTTTTAGGGAACTTAACACAGCTCTTCACAAGTGGCAAAGAGACAGATACTTGTTAGGTGAATGAAGGATGAAAAGGAGAAAAGGAAAGCAAGAGAAATTGTAATGATTTTCTAAATGTGCAGATCTTGTGCTTAATGGGGAATATGCATAGAGAACTAAGTCTTAGTTTCTTTTCTTTATTTAAACTCATTTTGCCATTTCAGGCACCTATCTTAGTGAACATCCATAGAAAGCTGATTTGCCAAATGATATAGATTTGAACTGTCACAGGCTTTTACTTCCTGGGGCAGTCAGATCTGTATAAGCAGAAGAGATACTGTCCTTTTAGGCTGAACGTTTCATCTTCTGAAAAATACTACTCTCCTCTACCTGCCTCTTGCTGATGCCTGAATCTTCTCCATGTGAGTGAGTTATTACTTGAAATTAATGGGTGATGTTCCCAAACAAATCTAAATCAATATGCAAATTGAGTGTGAATAATTTTCTAAGATGGCAGAATCAACCAGTACTACGGAGCTAGGCTTGGATAAGAACATCAAAGTAGGCTGGGCGTGGTGGCTCACGCCTGTAATCCCAGCACTTTGGGAGGCCGAGGGGGGGCGGATCATGAGGTCAGGAGTTCGAGACCATCCTGGCTAACATGGTAAAACCTCATCTCTACTAAAAGGAGTGCCAGGTGATGGGGTGCCTATACCCCAGTATCGGAGTGAGGCAGGGGAAAGATGAACCTGGAGGGGGTGTCATGACTTGATGAGGTGATATAAAAACAGCAGCCAGCTGTAGGAAGGAAGAGACCTTGAAAAACTGGCTCAAAGTTCTGTCCATCTCATCCCCCCATTTCCCCAGTGTAGCCACACAAACCCTCATCAGAATTTACACTTGTACCATTCTGCAGGCCCATGGTCATTTTTACCTTCTGCTGGCTGTACCATTGTTTTTCAAGCTTTAGTTATGTATTTATTCAACCAAGAAATACTTCTTGAGTTCCCACTGTGCACAAGACAAGGCATCAAGGCATGCAAAAGACAGTCAGATTGAGCCCTCTTCCCTCTGAGGAGGGCCTGCCAGTCCAGTCGAGGAATTTATCTACTCTGAAAGAGACCCAGGTCCCCTGTGCCATGAAGCCATCTTCACCACTCCACGCAATAGGTGCACAGCCTGAGTGTGGGCTATGTGAAATGTAGAGTAGGCCATTGATTCTAAGACACAAATTCTTCACCTTCACATTTTAACATCGCTGAAATCTGGACATAGCTCACAGTGGCATCATATAATTGGCAGTGATTTTTCTTTCTGGTGCTATCTACAGTAATGGAGCATTTCACAGTCGATGGTGTCAAAGTTCCAAGAAAATGCAGTATAACACATTTTGATTACAACTGTGAAACACATTTTTAAAAATTTAAAAATTGACCTATGTGTAGAAGAAAAATTGGAAGGAAGTTCTCCAAAATATTGACGGTTTTATATCAGGATGGTAGGATAATGGGTGATTTCTTCTTTTTTCTCTAAAGAAATCTTTAAAAAGCGTTTTGAAATTAGACCATTTTGAATGCAAACACTAGTCTACTCTGAACTGTCTGACTCTGGGCAAATCATGGAGTCTTAGTTCACATTCGTTAAGTGGGGGGCATTTCATCTATCTTCTCTCTTCAGTTGTTAGGAAGATTTGACAAGAGAAGCACCTGGCACAGAGTAGGAGCTTAACTAATTTAATGCTTTTCCTTCTATTCCCTTCTTTTTTAAAAAATTAGACTCTTTGAGAATAGGGATAATGTTTGTAGCCCTAGGGCCGGCATAATACTTGGTGCAAAGTAGGCATTTAATAAATATTTACTGACTAAGTGATTGACACTCCCTCATTCAACAAATGAATAATGAACAAGAGGATACAGAAAATGGGATCTACCCTATTATTTTCCCCTACCTCTTGGCAAAATACTCTTCTTCCACATTTCTTTTTTTTAGTTAAATAATGAATGTATTGTCAACTTGAAATCGTTGGGATTTTTTTAACTCTCACATTAAAAACAATTTACTTTTTAGAGACGGGGTCTCGCTCTGTCCCCAAGGCTAGAGTGCAGTGGCACAGTCATAGCTCACTGCAGCCTCAAATTCCTGAGTTCAGACAGTCTTATTTTAGCCCAAGCAGCTGAGACTGCAGGCACACACCACCACACCTGGCTAATTTCATTTATTGTTTTTGCAGAAAGGGGGTCTCATTATGTTGCCTAGGCTGGTCTTGAACTCTTGGGCTCAAGCGATCCTCCCGCCTCAGCCTTTCAAAGTGTTGGGATTACAGGTGTGAGTCACCTGTGCTGGGCCCTAACTTTCACATTCTAATTGTTAAAAAATTCCCCATGGCCAATGAGAAACTGCTAATATCAGCCCTAAAAATAAGTTTAAAATGTAGTTAGGCAAATTGAGAAATCATGACTTTCTGCAGGAAGGTGGGCAAGTGACTGTTGTGACAAGGTTGCAAAGGGCATGCCCTTGTATTAGCCATTGGTCCAACGCTAATAGTTAATTGGTAGGTATCCAGATATAGCCGTACTTCCTTCTCCAAGCATTTTCTGAAATTGTTTTTCTGGAACTTTGTAGGCCACATTTCTAGCGGTTCTTATCTACTACTCTTCAGGGTAAGGACAAAATTTATCTACTATTTTTCAAGTGGGCAATGCAATGCTGAGGGTAAAATGAGACCTTCTTAATGAGTTGCATTTATTGGTCGTGCCTTTCAGCTTTTGTTGGACGAGTTTGCTGGAGTTATACAGCATCTTGGTAACAGGGAACACCATCACCTAATAAAACTTGATTTTTAAAGCCCAAAGCAGCGTCAGGGTTGCTAATGCAATAGCTCAAGTGAGTGTCTGTTCTCTCTTTCAAAAAGTTCGTGGTTTTAGTGAGCGTAGTCACCCCCATTTCTTCTGTACTCGCTGCAGTAGGTAGAGGTCAGGGAGAAATACCATCACTGTATTTTTAGAGACAAGAACTGAGACAAATAAGAATATAAAATGTCTGGGCATTGCTACTTTAGCAAACTATGCAGTGCCTGCCTTTATCAAAATGTCCAAATTTCCAAGCCATATTCTTTTTTTTTTTTTTTTTGGGAACATAGTCTCACTCTGTCACCTGTCACCCAGGCTGGAGTACCGTGACACGTTCTCAGCTCACTGCAACCTCCACCTCCCTGGTTCAAGCAATTCCCCTGCCTCAGCCTCCTGAATAGCTGGGATTACAGGCGCACGCCCCCACATCCGGCTAATTTTTTTGTATTTTTAGTAGAGATGGGGTTTCACCATGTTGGCTAGACTGATTTCAAACTGACCTCAGGCAATCCACCCACCTTGGCCTCCTAAAGTGCTGGAATTACAGGCGTGAGCCACCACTCCCAGCCCCAAGCCATATTCTTAATCAAAAACATGTTTCTAAGTCAAAGGCACACTAAAATAAATATACATTTATATTTTTCCGTGGGGAAATGTAGACTCCTGTGTGTAGATGCTGTTGCATTACAGAGAGCTATGAGAGGTTACAGGTCAGAGGGGCTTTGGTCTTCCAAATGAGGAAGATGAGATCCATCGAGTTTTGTTAATCATGCTGTAATACTAAATGATACTGAGCCTAGACGTTGTGTGCTCTCTCTATATTTTTGTTGAGGCATTTTGTAAAAGGCATACTTTGAAAGATTACTGGCACTGCTTTTTCAAGTTTCCTCACCTAGTGAATGACCCAGGACCAGAGCTCAAGTTTGTTGACTCTGCATCCATCTCATTCATTCATTTTGCCTTCATTAGTACAGGGAATGCCGTATAGTTTCCTTTAACGTTTGAATCTTGGTAGCATTTATGGGTCTCCGTTCGGGTGAGATCTCCAAGGCAACTTCTTAGTACACTTTAGTCCTTTATTTTAGATGTAAACATAAGGACACTCTGCAATCATGTAAGCTTGTTTTTTGGTCTTTTCTTTCTCCTTAGGACACTTTTCTTGCCCGGACAAGCTTCAGAATGTTGCCTGGATTAGTTGCCCAGGAGTTGATATCTGTACATTTTGTTATTGGACTAATGGATCATTTCTTTCTAAATGCCTTATTCACTCCAGGATTATTAGCATGCCATGAGAATTCCTACAACAGCATTTTCACAACTTTCCTCCTTCTGGGCCCATCAAGGAGACACCAAGTTCAGTTCAGCAAGTGTTCATTGGTCACCCACTGTGTGCCAGGCAAACATGAATGTCATTTAATCAACGCACTGTGACACATGCAATAAGAGAAGGTGCAAAAGGCACCTGATTTATTCAGAAGAAGATGTCAAAGAAGGGTCTGTAGAAATGATACTTGAAGAGGGTTTTGAAGATAAATACCTTATTGCGCAGGCCAAGTGGGTAAAGGCATTCCAGGCAGAAGGGAAGCAAAGAGCACAGGTGAGAACACAAATGACACCGTAGTGTGTGTGTGCACAGAGGGAAGAGCCAAGGGGATGGCTGGAGTACACAGGTTAAGGCATGGAGTAGAGGAGGAAGAGGATGGAGAACTTACAAGGCCAGCTCACGAAGGGTTTTGTGCCATGCTAACTGTAACCTATCGAATGAAGAAGTCAGCCCAGTATTTTAGGAAAGTCAAGTAGAGTGCTGTGTAGAGACTGGAATGGGAGAGGTAGGAACATTAAGCTCTAACTGTTGGGATTATGTTGGGCCACATGTACAGAACACCACAACAGTGACTTATTAAAGAGTTCAGTTCACTCAGATGCAACTGGTAAATAGGGGAATTATGTCAGGACAATGTGCAATTGTGTTTGTTCACATACAGTCTTTCCTAGACAAAAGCTGGAATAGCAAGAGAAGAGAACAAAAACATCCTCAGCCTAGCTGCTGTCCAGACAGGAGCCCTTTCAGCTCCATTTTAATAACATTTGACATGAGCACAGTCCCAGGGGGCTCCCTCCCAGAGAGGTGCACATCCAGCCTTGCATGGCCTTCAGCTCACGGCAGATCACACGCCTTCCTGTGCACTGGGCCCTGCTATTACTTTTTGTTTCAGTACCTGCAAGCCAGCCTTTCTAGTCTATTTTGTGTGATTTTTAATACCACCCAGGAGCCTATAGCCACACTGACCTGCCTGCCTAGATTTCCTCTTGATATTTTGTTACTGCTGTAATTAGAAGGTATCAAAGATTTTCCGTGGTCTTACCCAATTTTAGATTTCTCAAAGACCTTATTTTTAATACACATTTGTGCAGAGGACAAGATTTTTCAGGGTTTATTTATCATGTTACAGCAACACCACCAACATCCCCAGTGTGCAATTGACTCTTCTCTCATGACAAGATGTCTTTTTTTTTTTTTTTTTTTTTTTTTGGAGATGGAGTCTCACTCTGTCACCCAGGCTGGGGTGCAGTGGCGTACTCTATGTTCACTGCAACCTCTGCCTCCTGGGTTCCAGCTATTCTCCTGCCTCAGCCTCCTGAGTAGCTGGGACTATAGACACATACCACCATGCCTGGCTAATTTTTTGTATTTTTAGTAGAGACGGGGTTTCACCATTTGGGCCAGGCTGGTCTTGAACTTCTGACCTCAAGTGATCCACCCGCCCCAGCCTCCCAAAGTGCTGGGATTACAGGCATGAGCCACCGCCCCTAGTCTTCTCTCATAACAAGATGTCTAACAAGAAACAGTGCAAGGTGGAGAAGGAGCCTCACAGAGTCAGCAGTGTCCATGCTTCCTCCCAACTTTGTGCTTTGTCATTGTTAACAGGTGGCTTCCATCCTCCTGGTCACAGCATGAATGCTGATATTCTACACATCTTGTCCCAGTTTCAGGCAGAGACGAGAGTGAAGAGTAAAGGACAAGTGTACCCTTAGTCACACGGCAAGGGGGTCTGGGAAGATGGATATTTTAGTGCATTGCCATACTTCACAAAACGGAGATTCCGTTCACAGTTTTTACTGGGTAGGCACACTGGAGGGGCTGCCAAACACTCTAGGATGGTTTTCTAATCTGTAAAATGGGACTAATATGACCAGTTTCACAGACAGATTCATTCATATCCTTCCTTGGAAGTCAGGGTGGACTACCCCATGTTTTCCCATCTCTTCCATTCTCTTACGTTTCCATACTTGCCACTGTGTGCTCTTATATTGCATCCCCCTGGAGTTTCCAGTTGCCAACACAGAGATTTCTGTCATCCATGTACCATTTATTAGATTTCATTAGGAAAACACCATGAAGCTACCTCCTCAGCCTGGGCTGTTTGAAATCAGTGCAGCAGCAGGGGGAAGGGGGCGCCCTCCCTGTTGTTCCCGTCTCCTGTGGTTCCTGAGCTGTCTTTCCCATGATTTAAAGCATGCCCTGCCTGCAGGCTTCCTAAAGCAGGCCAGTCAGCTCCCAGACAATGGTGGCATTTTCTTACCTCAGTATGGAGCTGTACGCTTGGCAGTCCAGTTCAAATTGACTGCAACAAGAAACAAAGGATTTCCAGCCACCAACAGGACTCCAAGAACAGAACACATTGTAAATGGCTTGTCCCACCAAAGAGCCAAAGCATCTTTCAAACTGTAGAAATATCAGAGCGTTGATATTTAAATGGCAGTGAGGTGGCAAGTGCAAGTTTAGCTAACTTCTTCCTCAGCTGGCTGTTTACTCACAGTGATCGTGCAATGGTACTTTCCAGCAAGATGCCTATGGGCTGTAGCCATGACTGATTTCATTGCTGCCAATTTATAGTGTTAAATGTTTAAAGGTTATCTTTATTTTTATTTTATTTATTTATTTTTTGAGACAGTTTCGCTCTTGTCGTCCAGGCTGGAGTGCAGTGGGGCGATCTCGGCTAACGGCAACCTCCGCCTCCTGGATTCAAGCGATTCTCCTGCCTCAGCCTCCAGAGCAGCTGGGATTACAGGCACATGCCACCATGCCCAGCTAATTTTTTGTATTTTTAGTGGAGACGGGGTTTCACCATGTTGGCCAGGCTGCTCTTGAAGTCCCAACCCCAGGTGATCCCCTTGCCTTGGCCTCCCAAAGTGCTGGGATTACAGGCATGAGCCACCGTGCCCGGCCAGAGGTTATTTTTAAAGGCTGATTTTAAAGACAGTAAACACTCCCATAGAAAATTTCATCATAACTGCATATATGAGGTTATGAAATAATAAAGCAGTAAGTCAAGAAATTGTATTGCTTAGAACTTAAGCATTGTGTCACGTCTTGAAATCCCAGAAAGACAAATATAATTGATTATAAATCAACAGTGTAATAGATTTCATGGAGAAAGTTGTGACATATTCACAAAAGAAATGAGCTGATGAGTGAACTTCATGTTATTCTGATGTTATCATCAGCAGTCATAATCAGAAATAATTTTCCATATCAGCCATGATGTTATTAATGCTTACATAGTACCAGGGATTGATGATTAGATTCGGAGAAGTCCTTAACTACTCTCATATACTTAATTACTACAAAATTACCCCAAGAACAGTTTTACATAAGTAGTACTTGAGAAATTCTGACTGTGTTCTAATTCTAAAAAACAAAAGTTAATTTTAGGTGTATACGCGGAGTGCAGCGAGCATTTCAACATGCCGAGTTTTGTGGGAGGGGTGTGAGATGGTCATCTGAACCAGAAGAGGTGGTGGAATGATTGATTATGGAAATGACTGAACTGTGAATAATCTACATATATAACTAAGCATCCGCACACACAAGCATGAGTGCATGTGCACCCACACAGATTAAACTCACCATATTAATGTGCTATGTTTGATCAATGTGAGTATTAAATGATTGAATCAACTATTGCTAAATTGTAAGTCTCAGGACAGGGACTGCATTGCCCCACAATATTCTGCACACTGTAAGTGCTTAATAACTGCTCATTAAATAAATATGAATGAACAGAAAGAAAAGACAAGAATAAAGGGATTTTTGCTTACGGCTTCTTAGACTGATTGGCAGAGCCAGCCCTTGGCAAAATTGTGACTTACAGACAAGTTTATCTGGGCCCCTCTTTTCTCTGGGCACTTCCTGCCTGTTTCTCTGCCCCCTCTTTATTTTATTTTTATTTTTTTATTTAATTTTATTTTTTCTGAAACAGAGTCTCATTCTGTCAGCCAGGCTGGAGTACAGAGGCGCGATCTCGGCTCACTGCAACCTCTGCCTCCTAGACTCAAGTGATTCTCCTGCTTCAGCCTCCCGAGTACCTGAGATTACAGGCGCTTGCCACTGTGCCTGGCTAATTTTTATATTTTTAGTAGAGACAGGGTTTTGCCATGTTGGCCAGACTGGTCTTGAACTCCTGACTTCAGGTGATCCACCTGCCTCAGCCTCCCAAAGTGCTGGGATTACAGCCATGAGCCACCTCACCAGGCCCTGCCCCCATCTTTAAATACCCAGTGCTTACCAACTGCCAGAGACCTCTTCCCAGAGGAAATAGGATGAACTAACAATTCACTTACACATTGAGGTAAACTTGATATATTACTGCTTCTTGTGAGTATCTGCATAATAAAAGAGGATACTGAGACACAGCTGGTACTGAGTGTGTAGTAGTGAAGTTCTGCGCCATGGCAGCCCTGTGGAAGAGGGATTGTGAGGAATTCACAGTGCCCGTAGATACCAGTCCTTTGCTTAAGAAAACATTTTCAGTTTGGAGGCAGAAAGATGGCAGTTACTAACTGGAATCCTATGAGCAGGTCATGCAATGCCTTGATTCTGAGGTTCTCAAGCTTAATAGATGATACTGACACCCCTGTTTCAGATGCACAAGAATGAGAGAATGCCTGGACTACAGTAGACGCTCACGTCATTGCAGCTGCTATTGTTATTTTTCTACCGTGTATCAGATACCTGGTGCTCTGAGCAAGTCCAGAGCAACCTCCCAGGTGAGACTGTGGAAGAGCTTAAGCACCATGCCCTAACTCACATACCTAGTGAGTATCAGAGGTGGTTTTATAGACCCAGTCTGACCCCAAAGCCCACAATCATACTTTGTGATGGTGCCTACTGATACAGTATTATGGAAATTTTTGCTTACTTGGGAACTGCTTTTGCTTGAAGGTTAAGTATGGAACCATAAATATGCTGTTCCTTATAGGGTTAACATTCTGCTGTCAGTAGAGGTGCTGCGATTTGCAAGATCAAGTAATTTCCCACCAACTGCTTGACTGCATGTCTTTGGACACCAATAGCTGAAAAATCACTTTTTTCTGTGTCAGGCAGTGTAGTGAATGCCTGTCATGCCCTTGCTCACTAATCCTCCATAACAACACTATAAAGAAGGCATTGTTTACTCCCATTTTACAGGGGGGAATCTAAATCACTGTGGTGCCCAGAATTTTTCAATCTCGAAACAGTGGAGCTGAAAATTGCACCCAGGACCATCTGACTCCAGAGTTGTGCTTTTAGCCATTCTGCCATGCTGCTATTAAGCCTTTGATTGGGGGTTGTCCCTGTGGGGAGGGGAGAGCCCACTATCTAACAGCTCCCAATGGGATTACCCCACTGTGTATGTGTGTGTGTGTGTGTGTGTGTGTGTGTGTACATGCACACGTGGGCACACACGTGTGTGTATGTGTACATGCCCTTATGCACTGTGCTTGCTCAAGTACAGGTATGCTGGGGGAAACTTTGGAAGCCTAATTACTATTATAAATCAATGAGCCTGGGTTCCTGGGCTTTTAGCACAGTCCTTATGTACAATTTACAAATTCTTACTGACTTTTTATATTATAAAAGAAAAATTTTACCTGTTCAGTTTTTTAAAGTCCTTACAGTACTGAAACTTATAGTTTAAGTCCCCTCCCAGCCTTATGTTTGCCCCAATTCCACTGCCCAAAGGTAATGACTATTAAAAGATTGGCAAGTATTCTTTTAGACCTTTTTAAATGCTCATAGAACGAGACATATCTGTGTCTATGTATATGCCCATATGCCCTGTTATAAAAATGGCCTCACGTTCTGCACCTCACATTCTACATTTTGTTTTATGACTTGATTTTTTTAATCTTAGCAAAATATATGCTTTTGCTTTCCAGGTCATTGCATATAGAGTCTTCTTAATTGTATAGCTCTCGTAAGAATAGGTCATCATTTTTTAAATCATTCCCTTATTGATGAACTTTTTTTTTCATTTTTTACTTTTTCTAGCAATGCTATGTTAAATCTCTTCATATATATATATGCATGTTTATATAAACACTCCTGTACACACATATATACATATATATCTTTGCACAGTTTCTTAGGAAATATTTCTAAAAGAGAAAATGCTGGATTACTGAGTTGCACATTTTAAAGTTGGATAGGTATTGACACATACTCTTTTAGGAAGGCTATACTAATTTAGACTCTCATCAGCAGCACATCACAGGGCCCATTTCCTCACACTGAATGTTAGTATTTTAAATTTTGCCGATTTGTAAAGCAAAGATTGGTGACTTGTTTTAATTTTTTCCTTTAGCTAGTAATGTAATTGAGCATCTTTTTATATTTTCATCAAACACTTAAAGACAGTATTAATAGTAACAGGGATTAAATAACAAGAGCTATGACCTGGGTTTTTACATTATTTAAGTATCTTTCACCCTGTCAGTCAAGCTGTGTCATTTGCAGCAAGACAGTTTGTTTTCCTGATTGGAACTCAGAAATTTATTGATGAGAAAGAAATATCCAGAAAAATCTCTTATATCACTGACCATCATGACTTCGTCAGTCAACTTAAAAATGCCTATAGAAAGTGTTTAATTAATATTATTACAGATTTAGCACTTTTTCTTTCTTTGGGGGAAGTAATGACATCTTTCTAGAAGCAAATGTTCTTATACCTGAAATTCATGAAGTTAGCCTCTCATGAAGGGAGCTCTTAAAATGAATTAATATTTTTCTGATAACACTATTCTATGTGTTCCTCTGTTGGACTCTTCAGGGCTAAACATGTTAATGACAATCTATGTCTTATATTTCTTATATTTTAAACTGGAATTACTCTTATAAATATGGTAAACAATTGATGGTTTAGAAGAAGCAAAAAATGTAACAGCTATAGATAGAGCTTCCTTAAAATACATAAGTAAACATCTGGGTTGCTGGTAGCGAGGCCACTCTCTTCATAAAACAGAACAACAAAAACAATAGAATACTAGAACTGGCTTGATCTGTCCCCATTCACAGCCTCTGAGCTCAGCAACATGTTACAAAACAATCCCAATTCCCTTAGAATTTCTTGTTGGTTTACTTAGAATTGTGAGTGCTCTTTCTGATTACAGAAATTTCCCCTCTCTAACTAGATTGTTCAGACTAAACTCTTTATTTCATTCTTTCGTGAGGTCTTCGAGAACTAGACCTTACAAAAGGTAAGTCTATTGAAATAAAAACATTTCGGTATTTTTCTAGATCACTTAAGTATGACTACCGAACCCTCCCTTCTTACGTTCATCACCAAACCCAACCTCATCTCACACATCCCAAAACAAGCTCTTATATTTCCTTGCCATTGTGACAAAATCATTCAGGGAATCTGAATTGGCAAAAGAGTTACCCAAGGTTCTTTGCATCTGTGGATCTGGGCTGATGCGGTATTTTTGTCAATACCAATGAGGTCAGTGGCAGTACCTACATTCATATATCAATATATGTTTTATAAATCACTCTTACATAATTTTTTTCAGTGCCTAGTAACTATGGGTATATAGAAATTGCCCAATAAATACTTATTGAATGAATGCCTGACAAGATACAAAGGCAAGCTTCCTGGTAGCCAGATGGAGATAACAGAGATCCCGGGATCCAGTGATATATGTCAGGTTTCCCAAATACAACACCCACGTTCCTATCTCAAAGCCACTTATATAGGTTTCTGTACTTTTACTTCAAGCCCAAATGTAATCTTAACATAATGTTGTAGAGAGTAGGTTTTGGGAAAGCCTAACCGTATATAATAGAGACTCAGCTATGAAGCAGAAGTTCGGAGGGAAAAATAATTGACTCATTGGATCACTGGCAAGGATGAGGTAGGGGCCCACTTTTAGATTAGAGTGCTGGAAATTTGTGTAATAACAGACTTGGATTCGAAGAAGCAAAAAATCACCTAGTTAGTAAAGCGGATGTAATGTGGGAGTTTGGTTACAGCTGGACCACAGAAGTCTAAGCCACAAGATCAGTATGGGACCAACAGTGAGACCAAGACTTCTGAGTCATTCAAATTAGGTCCCATGATTTCACCTTGACCAAGAACTGACATGTGAGAGACAGGCATTGGGAGAGAGAGCCAGGCAAGTCATCTGGATCCATATCTGCTGAGAGTGTAATTCAAGGCCCTTTTGGAACAATCATCACCACCTTATCCCCAAGAGCCCCATCTACCAGCAAGAAAGGGCTGGGATCCTGCCCAAGGGGAAGAGATGCCCATGGAAAGAACTCCTTCTCTCCATTTCAAATGAAATTAGAGCCGTTCTGTTGTTATTTTAAATTGGTATTTCACTTGGAAAACTTTCAGATGTTTGTAAATCATCTAAAGATGTTCTCTTAGAGCCTCTCAAACTTTAAGAAATACCTTATTAAATATACAGAATTCCAGGCCCTTCTTCCACAGTCGGCCATAGAGCTCAGGAATGTGCATGTTCAACACACATGCCAAGGTGGAGCTGATACCCCCAACCCTGGTAAGAATCATCGGCCTAGACACCAAGTGTAGGGCTCAGTGCCCTCTCACCGTGGCTCCCCAGTCAGAGATAACCCAAAGGAAGCAATTTGCCTGTGACTCGAGAGGTTAAGACTCTCCAGCTTCCTCCTCCCTTTATCTCTTGGGGAAGTCTTTTTGAGACAGAGTCTTGCTTTGACCCCCAGGCTAGACTGCAGTGGCGTGATCTAGGCTCACTGCAACCTCCACCTCCCAGGTTCAAGCAATTCTCCTGCCTCAGCCTGCTGAGTAGCTGGGATTACAGGCACCTGCCACCATACTGGACTAATTTTTGTAGTTTTAGTAGAAACAGGGTTTCACCATCTTGGCCAGGCTGGTCTCAAACTCATGACCTCGTCATCCACCCACCTCGGCCTCCCAACGTGCTGGTATTACAGATGTGAGCCACCGCACCCAGCTGGGGAAGTCTTTTAAAAAAAAAGCTATAGAACCACGCTGGCTCACATAGATTTCAGGGGAGGCTGAAGGGAATTGACATGCAGCAGCACTTCCTTTTAGTAATCCATGAAATCTCCGTCTGGAATCTTCTTCTCTGCCAGATCTTTCTTACAGCAAAGCATAGTTGGAAAGACAAGGGCATTTAAAATTAAATCTACATCTTTACCATGCTTCCCTTGTTCTGTTTTAGGTCCAAGTAGCCCTGGTCAAAAGATTGCTTGTGAGTTTATGGGAAAATTACTGATACAACCATCGGCAGATTTACCTTTCTGCTCAGAGAAGGGAGGATGACAGGCAACACCAGGCTTATAATGAGACAGTAGGAGCTAGAATTTTTAGTGGGTTTTACTGTTGGCAAAATACTTTCACGTTTATTATTTCAGTTGATCCTTGCAGCCACCCAATAGGGATACATGTATACTAGCAACCAGCAGTTCCCCTGATAGAAAAATTCCCAACTCCTTCTTATCAACTTTGGCAAAGTGTTTGCTCCACACTGCATCAGATACAGAATATCCAAATCTCCACCCTTCATTCTGATCCTTACTTGTATCCAGGATTTTTGAGTTACAGGGAGTAGTTGGCAGGTGATAGAGTGTGGGTGGCTACTAATAGGCAACTGGGCACTGAATCCTTTGTTCCCTGTGCTGCTTCTCCTTCCCACGTTGAGGATTCTGATGCCACGTGAGTGTTACTATCTCTTTTTATAAATAGGGATCACAGGCTCAGAGAGGCTAGAGTTCCCTCAAAGCCACACAGCTAGTACATGGCAGAGCTGGCTTTCAGATCCATCTCGGACCCTCAGGAGTTCCTGGTTTTGAGAATCTCTATTTTATGTAATTTCCAAATGTGCATTATCACCATCAGGACTCACTGAACCGTTTTACTATAACTGTATATATCCACACATGGCAATTACTGAGACACATTGCAATTAGTTTACTTTGGCAGCTTATCATTTTGAGAATTTGGAAGCCATAGGCCACCACGCGCTAGGGTTTTGGGTGGTTTGGGGATATTCAAATGAAAACTGATTACATCTTTTAATCAAGAGTGTTTTAAGCATGCTGCCTTCTCACTCTGTTTTTTTCCCCCTATTTCCCTATTGTCCCTTTTAGCCACCTGCTCTGCTCACTCCCATCCCCTTGTTTGAACCTTTTGCAGATGTGAGTAGCAGAACCTCCTCTTTCTCTGCTACCTAGTCCCTGGAAATGAGTATATAAGCCTCAGGGCCAAAATGTGGTTCGCAGTGATAAATGCTGTTTCCAGCTTGCTACAGACCAGATGAGGTGCCGTGAGGGGCACAAGTGGAGACAGTACCCAGCATGTTCAGAGTGCATCTCGCTGTGGCGTGCAAGTTGGCAGCAAGAGCTATAAATGAAAATGGCCTTGCTTCTTGGAACCACGTGGGCTTTTCTAATTAGAAGCCTTCATGCTACAACCCATCTCTCCAAGGACAAAGGGACCAGGCAGTTGCTCCAGTGGTCAACTTTTGAACCACTGTCATGGGTTCCTTCAAAAGAAATGTGCCTAAATGGAATTTTCAGGGTTATTATTTCCATTATCTTCCTCTTTCTTAGTAGAGTAGTTGCTTAAATGTCAGTCGTAAATAGCTCGAGTGCTTTGCAAGCTGGTTCAGTTCTCAGCCCGAAGAAAAATCTGTCTTCCTAACACAGTCTGTGAGCTGTTCCTGCAGCTTCCCCATTTATAGACTCTGTATTAAAATGAAGAGTCAGTTTTTATACCTCTTCCAGGAGGATGCTTAGTAGAGTCCTACCTCAGATGAAGACCTGGATGGTACTGATGGCCAAGACAAAAAGCCAAGGCAAAAATGATAACCAAATTGTGGCAGTTTCACTTTTAAGGGCAGTATGATTTTATCCTTAATGGTAGTAGGTTATGTGATAAAAATTGCTTAAGAACTTCTTATGTCCTCTACATATTTCTAAGCTTATTTCATGGTTACGTAATTGAACCGAAGACCTACTATGTGCCAGAGAATACACTAAATGCTTTTATAAACACTATTATACATAATATTTTCCACAACCCTGTAAAATTTCAAAGAAAATGAGGCTGAAGAAAAAATCATTCATCCAAAGACACACAGTTCGTTAACGGGTCATCTGGGATTCAGACCCAAATCCAAGTTGTTCGTGCAATGGATGGAAATAAAATAGGGGCTAAATCAGAAAATTGGCCATGAGAAATTTCTGAAATGTGAAATGTCTCTGTTTCTACACTTGAGGGTTTGTAGAATTTTTCAGTGATTAGGTGATTTTTACTAATTAATTACTTTTCTCCCTGAGAATATTTGCACCTTCCAAAATGTTGATGCAATCTGGGGAACTCTGCCTGCAACCTGGCAGTGAGAAACCTCCTCAAAAGTGGCAAGATTGCATTTAAATTGATTTGGTCACGAGCCTGAGCCCCAGTAATCTGACATGAACTATGTCCTTGAATAGATAAGAATTTGAGTCCTGGTTCTGAAACGTGGTAGGTATGAGGATTTGGATAAATTTAGTTATTTTAACTTCTCCCTCTGTTTTTTTTTTTTTTTTTGGCTATAAACTGGGGACAATATTACTTAACGAAAAAGTTGTTTTAATGATGAAGATTTTCTATGTAAAACACCTGGGGCAATGCCTGTCTCTGAGTAAATAAATATTAGTTCCTTTCCTTCCTTATGACAGAATTCTGAGTGGTTGGTATAACACTAACCAAAATATTTTTCCAAAATGCCAAAGCAAGGAACCTGCCAGTGAGAAAGCTCTGGACTTAGTAGGAGATTGTGTGATTGCTGTTTTCATTCTGCTGCCCATTCGTTTTAATACAAAGGTTACATCCACAAATAATTCCAAATATCTAGATATTTAGAAATATTAGAATGGTTGGATGAATTTTGCACTTTTATTGACATGATATCATATAAACAAAGTATTGGTTATAAAGGCAAGGCACTCAACACTTCCTCTGCTTCCATCTCGTTGTCTAAAATGGGAACATTTGTTTGAAGTACCTGCTTACAGGACAGAAATGTCAGAAGGCTACTTAAGAAGAAATTTTTATGGTATTCTAATATTAAGGTACCATGTAGGTAGTGAGTCTATGATTCCCTGGGCCTTTCTCTGAATTCAAAGTTTGAATGTATAGAATTATGCCGAGCAGATGCAACCCCAAAGACTATATTCTTATACCCTCTAGGAGCTTTTTCAGAAACTTATCTATGTGTTCTTTTTTTCTCATTGGCTCTGACATGGATTACAGAAGGTTTTCCAAGGCAGCAGGTCAAGGGTCCCCAGAGAGCAAGGGCTCCACAAATATCCCGAGTGTTGGAGAAGAAATGAAGGGAGCCAAGGGGAGTGAGGACATTTATCTTATTTCTCCTCTGTCCCTTTTCTTTTCCTTCCCCATCAAAATTTGTATTTTCAGAGACTGTTTAGTGTAGTTGGTTGGGGGAATTCATAACCGCCGTTAGTGATAGAGAGCTTTAACCTGGACAGGGAGCGTTTGAATCCCTGGGAAGCACCTAACTGACTCAAGTAAACTTCCCACTCCTAGGCTGTGTGGAAGCGTATTTTTAGCAGGAATTCTTGTTATACTTGCTGTTGTCTTTGTCATCTGCTTTCCCATGCCCATTCCATTCACCAGGAAGCAGAATCCCTGGATTCAGCAAACCTTCCTTTATTCTACCATCTGACTTTGCACTCCAAGGCTGAGTGAAACCAAAGAATCTCCTCAGCAGGAAGAAAGTCTGGGTTGGCCAGGGAGGAGCCAGTCCCACAGAGAGCTGAGGACTGTAGGTCTCTCTTAAGTACTGGGGTGTATGGAAAGAAGAAAGATATCACATCAGTAAAAGGCCTGTATTTTAATTCTTATTAAAGTAACTAAGATTTCCTTACATTTATTCAGTCAACAAATACATATTGAATGCTTACTACATGCCAGGTACTAGTCTCAGCGCTATGGATACAATAATTAACAAACTGGACAAGGTGTCTGCCTTCATGGAATACATATTCTGGTGGGGAAGGTATCTACTACAGAGATACATAATATAAAGTGATACGTGCCCACCCATTTATTTAATAGACTATTTCAGAGCAGTTTTGGGTTCACAGAAAAATGTAGTGGAAAGTGCAGGGAGTTCCCATACACCCTCCTCCCCCCACCCCCTCCACACACAATCTCTCCCACTACCAACATCCCACACCAGAGTGGTGCATTTGTTACAATCCATAAACCTACAGTGACACATCAGTTACACTCAAAGTCCACAGCTGATATTAGGGGTCACTCTTAGTATTGTACAGCCTATGAGTTTTAACAGATGTATAATGGCATCTTTCCACCATGATAGCATCATACAGAAAAGTTTCGCTACCTCTGTGCTCATCCTTCCCTCCCCCCAACCTGTGGAAAGCACGGACTTAATACTGTCTCTATAGTTTTGCCTTTTCCAGAATGTTGTATAGTTGGAGTCATGCAGTATGTAGCCTTTTCTTTTTTCTTTCCTTTTTTTTTTTTTTTTGAGACAGAGTCTCGCTGTCACCCAGGCTGGAGTGCAGTGGCGCAATCTCGGCTCACTGCAGGCTCTGCCCCCGGGGGTTCACGCCATTCTCCTGCCTCAGCCTCCCGAGTAGCTGGGACTACAGGCGCCCACCACCTCGCCCGGCTAATTTTTTGTGTTTTTAGTAGAGACGGGGTTTCACTGTGTTAGCCAGGATGGTCTCGATCTCCTGACCTCGTGATCCGCCCGCCTCGGCCTCCCAAAGTGATGGGATTACAGGCGTGAGCCACCACACCCAGCCCCATGTAGCCTTTTCAGATTGGCTTCTTTCACTTAGCAATATGCATTTAAATTGAAATTCCCTCCATGTCTTTTCATGGCTTAATAGGTCATTTCTTATTAGTGCTGAATAATATTCCATTGCCTGCATGTACTGCAGTTTATTTATTTATTCATTTGCCTACTAAAGGAAATCTCAGTTGCTTCCAAATTTTGGCAGTGATGAATAATGCTACTATAAACATCCATGTACAGGGTTTTGTATGGACATAAGTTTTCAAACCCTTTGGGTAAATACAAGAGGACACAATTGCTGAATCCTATGGTAAGCATATGTTTAGTTTTGCAAGATACTGCCAACCTGTCATCTAAAGTGGCTGTACCATTTTGCAGTGAAAGACAGTTCCCATTGCTCCACATCCTTGCCAGCATTTGGTGTTATCACTGGTTTCGGTTTTCACCATTATAATAGGTGTGTAACCAAAGATGCTCCAATTCGTCTTCATTAGTAGTAACAGGGGCCTTATGTGGTGCGAGTCAGTGCTTCTTGAAAATAGCCACCTTTTCAGACCTGTCGTAGGTCAGTGCCTTTGGTTACAGTGGATGTGACATATGAGACTTAGTGACCCTGAAGTGGATTGAGCAACAATATCCTTATTCTGTGGGAATATTCCAGCTTGTAAAGCAGCCCAGAGGCATAGGGTGAATTCTTTTCCAGGTGACCAGAACTTCTAGACTTGCACATTAGGCTGGGGTCCTCCAGATCGAGGATTGTTGTCCTTCATTTGCTCTGGCTTAACTAACAAGCAGAATGCTGAGATTGTCCTTTAACATAGGGTCACAGAGAGGAAGAAGAAGAGGAACAGCAGAAGTATGGAAGGGGATGGTGGTGAGTGGTGGTGAGATGTTGGCAGTTGGTTGTGGAAGTGTAGAGCCACTAGTATTTGGGGGAAACAGCAACCCTGGTGTGGCCGTCAGCATATGGCTCTTGTCTTGCTGGGTCTTAGGGGATGCCACCACTGTCCCTAAACCAAGGAGCGAGTTGCCCTAGGGGCTTCACTGGTTATGTACCATCTTTTCTTCTTTTCTTTCCCTGGACTTGGTTTATGGGAAGTATTCAAAGGTGGTAGGCCAAGGGCCCCAAAAGAGTAGGGGAATCCACAAAGAGCCATAGAGTGCTGGAAAAGAAGAAATCTGAAGGCAAAGGAGAGTGGGGTCATGCATCTTCTGTGTCCCTGTTCTTGGGGTCCTGGTTTGAGCCCACCCATTCATCACTTATGCTTCTCCACGTCCCTGCATATGCAGCCACCATATGACTGGGGCCAAAATCGCTACACTTCCTAAAGTAGTAACCCACAAAATTATAGTCTCTGCGGAAAAATAATTAGAGCTGTAAAGCTCATAAATATACATCCTTCCTTCCACTTGGCTAGCAAACAGCCACACGACCAAGAAACTGAGGGGCTGCCAACTCTGCCTCTGCCGCTGATATCTGCTTATTCTTCTACCCAGGCACAAACTGCTTAGCACCAACGGCAGGAAATGTGTTCTGCCAGGGCTGGTTCTCAGCAGAGCTGTGGGGTGGCCTCCTGACTATACCTGCCATCAGCAGACAGGGCCAAACAAAGGGAACCACACTCAAAACTTCCTTATTTGTTCCTTTTCATTATTCCTATCTTGAATGCATTCCGGAAAAAAGAATTGCATCTCTATGTATCCCTTAAAGAAAATTTTCTTTCTATTGTCATATGTAGTATGAAATTATGTTACTTGATTTCTCATTTATATGTTTGTCTTCCTTTCTTTCTCACTAAAATGCAGGCTCCAAAAAGGCATGGAGTGTGATTTATTTACCATTATATCCCCAACACTTCAATAAGTGCTTAGTGAATAGTTGTCAAGTAAATGAAAGCATAGAAATTGAAATGCTTATGTTATTAGAAGAATAGAAAAAGAAAAAAGTAAAAGTAACAGTTATAGGGTGTGAACTCTGTGTCAGGCACACACCCAGCACTTTACACTGGGTGGTCTCTGTTAATCCTCTTTAGTCTCTGTGATTACCTTACAAGTAGATACTGTTAACACTCTCATTTTGCAAAATTACAATGATTGCAGCAAAGGCAAGCACACACATTAGTCACTGTTTCTTCTGAAAAGTCAAAGAATAGATGACTCCTGAGGTTTGGGTAGTGGCTGAAAACCCATAGCACTTGGCCTGGATCCCTGGATTGATACAGTCTGCATCACATGGAGTTAAAGGGTTTTCCCATCTGACATATCAAGGGGTCTTGGAACACCCAGCATTGTTTCCAAGGAGTCTCCTAGAGGATCCTGCCAAGCCTGATTAGGTCACACTCTGGTGGGGGAAATTCTGGGGAACCTTCCTGATGTTTTTGAGGGGTTCCTATTGTTGTATGTGGACCCCCTGGACCTATGAGTTGTCATCATGGTCCAGGCTGAGCCTACTGCAGGGAAGGAGCTGTCTCAATTCTGAGTGTTGTCCACGTAGCACTTTTCCTAATGCCCACAGTTTGGTGGTGGTTCCCCAGCCTCATTGTAAAGGAAAACAAGCACTTTGTTTTGCAAGGCCAT
Source organism: Hylobates moloch (assembly GCF_009828535.3). Lineage (NCBI taxonomy): Eukaryota > Metazoa > Chordata > Mammalia > Primates > Hylobatidae > Hylobates > Hylobates moloch. The sequence continues at coordinate 74,858,135 of NW_026652294.1, forward strand.
CTGCTGCATAAACAAACCTACTAAGTACACAGATCATGACTTATCCCCTTGATGAGGTGTAGGCTGATGGTATTAATCACCATCCATGTTCCTCAACAGTTGGGTAGAGCCTTCTGTGTTGACACTCCACCATCATATGGTAGGATAAATGGAGACCCACAAGGGCACATCGCCACCCTGGTGCGCATGGAGAGCTAGGCCTGCAATCTGAAGTGAAGAAAGTGGGTGACACATTTCTTTTTCCTTCTGCTGCTTCCAGAGGGGAACGTAGTACCTCTAGGAGGGTTGGAGTGCCCTGGCAGTTTAGCTTAAAACATTCCTCAGCTTCTTGAGGGGTTGGGAGTTGAGGGACCATTCTTTACTTATTAATGTATTTATATTCTGGTTCCTTCCACAAAGATTGAAGTGGCAAATTTGCAAGGAAAATATAGATGTATTAAAAAATCTAATATACTTTCTATCTTGAAGGCTAGGAGCCTAAGATTATTTATGTTGCTTTATTTAAACTTGGGGTGGGTCATGTGTTTTTCTTTCTAGAATTTAATGAGAAATACTCTTGAAACAAAGTTGGCTAGACCTGGGAATTCAGATTGCTCTAGAGCTGTGCTGTCAGGTACAGTAGCCATGAGTGGCTATTTAAATTTGAATTAATTAAAATTCAATAAAATTTAAAAGTCAGTTCTTCAGTCACACTAGCCACATTTCAAAGATGTAATAACCACATGTAGCTATTGTATTGGACCGCACAAAGAGCATTTTCATCATCATGGAAAGTTCTCTTGGATAGCATGGCCCTAGAGGGTATCCTTCTATTATCATATTTACTCTTGTAATTCCTTTCTCCTCTAACCTTCCCCACTCCCTTTCTAGTTTGGGAAGAAAATCCAAAGCTTCATGGGGCTGCTTTATCATCATTAGCAAAAGGGAACGTGAACTCTTTAACCTATCGTCACAGAGACACTAGTGACTCCGTGACTAAAAGAAAAAGAAAAAGCCTTCTAAGAATGAATGAATGTGAAGAAACTCATGCATGATACTAGAGGCGAAAACAGAAGATAAATATATAAAACATTTCAGTTTTGTGTGTATATAGCTGGCCATTTCTGAATCGTGGAAATAAAAAATAATTTTTGCCTTCTTTGTTTATACTAGTCTGCATTTTCTAGTTTATAATTAGCCTCAAATATTCTTATAATTAGAACAAGTTTGTTTTTAGGAGGGGAGAAAAAAACTTCCCAAAACTGAGAGGAAGAGGAATGATTCTCCTTGACCTTTGGGAACTGCGGTTTAGGTAGAATACATTTATCTGCAAGTTCCTCCCCTCCTCCATTCTTGAAGGCAAAATAACTTTTAAGGTAGAGGGGTGATTCTGTAATTAAATGTATAACAACAACTAACATTTATTGCCAACTTATATTTATATGTATGTTCTTATGCTATTATAAATGCATGTGTTCTCACTCCAGCTATATTATCAATCCTCAAAGACAAAGATGTTGTCTTATATTTCTTTGGTTTCAGCAATGGCACCCTAACCAGCACTTGATAGCCACTATTGACTGATCAGTCAATATTGAATTCAGAGCAATCTGAATTCCCAGGTCTAGCCAACTTTGTTTCAAGAGTATTTCTAATTAAATTCTAGAAAGAAAAACACATGATCCACCCCAAGTTTAAATAAAGCAACACAAATAATCTTAGGCTCCTGGCCTTCAAGATAGAAAGTATATTAGATTTTTTAATACATCTACATTTTCCTTGCAAATCAGTCACATAGCCACAATCTGACTGATGGACAGATTGGCTGACCTTGCCACCACTCTCAGGTTTTATGCCCACAAAATGTGTTAACATCTTGCCTTATTTTGCTTTGGGTCCGAGAAGTAGTGTTCTTTCCAAATTTGCTACATGAAATCCAACCGCTGGAATACAGGAGCCATTCATTAGAAAATGAGTTAGGCCTTCTCTGGGTTTGTGTGTGTGTGGCAAGACCCTAACAGAATTTTAAAAAAATTCTTGGTTTGTGAAAATAGCGCTGGGAAGAGAATATGTGAAAACTCTTTGAGTGACCACAGCCATCCACACCAGTGTATTTGGCATCTCTAGTAACTGGCTACTTGGAGGGAGAGATTTAATAAAGAGGATTTTCTTTTCTTGAGTTGGCTGTTAGAGTGATAAAACATGCTTGTGGGGCCATTCTGGTTTTGACAGTTTCCTGTGTCAGCCAAGACACCCACAGGCAGGAATTAGAGTCTACTCTGTCCTCCTCGCTCACATCCAGACTAGGAGATGAAGCCCAGAATGTTGGATTTGATATTTCACTTTTCCAGGTGTATTTTGTCACATCACAAACCTTCTATACTCTCATATATCACAACATTTGAATATAGACTGAAGCACGTGACACTTCTGTTCCCTCTCAGAAAAAGGAGAGAAGATAGGAAAGGGTGAATAAATTGGTTTTCACGAAAGGCCAGTGAAAGTCTCTATCATTGTCCCTGAATGATTAATGTCCCTACTTGCGAAGTTGTGGGAGTTTAGTAAAAAAAAATATCTTCTTTTCTTGGAAGGTTGATATTACACTGAGGAGTGCTATCAGGAAATTTATGGGTGACAAATATGAGGAGAGTTTGCATAAAGATATAGATAGCAAATATTGTCTATTTGCTCAGGAGAGATTATATTCTAGTAGACCAACCATGGCGGTTTATGCTAACGTTTTCCTCCTGACGATACTGCCATATTTGCCTGTGCCTGGCCTCCAGGTACCAAAGTCAAGATCAGTCCAAGGAACTACCGAAACCATACATCTCCACATTCCAGGTTCCCTCAAACCACTCAGACATGTTGCTGTTTGGAGCCCCCATTAGGATAAATGAAGAAATTAGTCTGTGTGTCCGTTAGTGCAGGATTGAGGAGCCATCAGCAAGAAGAGGTATACAGCTCAGGTCTTCAAAAGGCCAAAACTGTTGAAGAGTCCACCTAGGAACAGGGGGTGTGCCACATACCTGCTGCCTTGTCCTTTCTTACATTGGTTATTGTTAAATAACTTACTTGTTCTTTTTGGAAATTTTATTTCCCTCAATAAACTTTTATTTTTAAGAAATACATTGTCATTATAAAATAATTTTGTTTTTTATTTAGCAAACATATATACTATGTAATTTATATTATTAAATTATATATAAATGCTAATTATAAAATTGTATAATATGTAAATATTAACTCATTTAATCTTTATAACTCAGTATGATGTAATTACTGTTATTAACCTGATTTTACAAATTGGAAAACTGAGGCACCAAGAAGCTAAGTAATTTGCCAAGACTACACAGTTGGTAAGTAGTTGAGCTAGGATTTGAACCGCAGGATCCAGAGTACTTGCTCTTCACTATTGCTAAAATTCAAAAAAAATATACAGGCAAAAAAAACACACCCAAAGACAACTATAGATATGGTAACTTGCCATCTTTATTCTGTAACATAGGCATCCATGCAACTGATCCTAGGCTTTGTATTCAATTTTGTATCTTGCTTTTTGAAACATGAACCTTATAATGGTCTTTCCATGTTGTTAAAAGCTTATTATAAATACTGTTTTAACACCTATTTAAAATTCCCATCACATAAATGTACCACTGTTTGCTTAGACATTCTCTTATGGTTGGCCATTTTGGTTCTTCAGTTTTCTGTTTTGATCACTAGTGCTGCAATCACTGTCCCTGTGCAGAATTTCTTAATGTTCTTCAGAACATATTTTCAGGATACTTTATCAAAGTGTATTTCCTTAATCCAGTAGCCTGAACACTTTTAGGGTTCTAGATTCAGGTTGTCAAACCGTTTTCCAAAAGGCTTGTACTCTCTTCCAGTGTCTACAACATTACATAGAAATGCCTTCTTCATTCACACTTCAGCATTGAGAATGATTTTTAGAAATCTTTGCCAATGTCATAGGTAGAATGTGACATTTTATCATTGTTTTGATTTGTATTTCTTTGTGGGCTTGAGAGTTTACAGTTTGCTCATATTGGATGATCAATTATATGAGTATTTATGAGTGGTCTGTTTGGGTCCTTTGCCTGCCTGTCTATTGAAACCACCCCTTTGGGCATCAAAAGGAAAAGAGACAATAGCTTTCCATTCTTTCTTCTTCTGGCTTGACGTGGAATTTCCTTAGGTATTTTCCTAGTCTATACTAATAACAAGCATTTAATCTTCTTCCAAACCTTATGTGGATTTTTCTGTTGATTCTATATAAAGTGCACCCTAGTCTGCTTATAAAGGATATTATCATTTTGTTTTCTACTATGAATGTGCCCTGTCCATAAATCTGCATTTGATCTATCTTGGATCATAGACTCCTAGAGGGCCAGTATGTGTCTTTATGGACGGTTAAGCACACATTCTTTGGCAATATTCATAACAACCATAGAATAGGCCTCCCAGCGTCCCAGCAAGGGTGATCTGAGCAGTTACACAGGCTACATTGTGGGTCCTAATGGGAAATGAGAAGGGTTGAGAGCATAGTAGGTTGGATGTTATCACTTCACCCTGGTTTTACTTAAAGAGAGCTAAGAAGAAACTTAAATAGCACCTCCCCTCTCTTTTGATAGGTGGTTCATTTCTTTAATAAGGGATGAAGCCTTCCAGTCTCAAGAAGAGGCAGTTCTAGTAGAGGAAGGCACACAGGAATAAGGGTCCAAAGGCAATGGGTTTGTTCTGCATTCTCCATTATTTAGTGTTTGTGGAAGAAATCCTGGGGTACTTCCTCTATTAATCCCTTTTTTTCCATCAAAACCAGAATAGTGATATCAATAATAATTGGCATTTATAAAGTACTTTAAAACGTTACAGATGGACTTCCTTATCCAATGACTCACTTAATCTTCACAATAGCCCAGTGAAGTAGACAACGACATTCACATTTTACAATCGAGGAGACAGACACAATGAAATGTAGAGACTTAACAGCAGAGCCACAACTCTCCCTCCAATAACATATGGAACTAAGATTTCATTATTATATTTTCAAAAGCATATTATCCTGCAAGAAAATAATCTGTTGACTTAAATGTATTATGAGGCAAGGAGAAAGAAGAAAAAAGTAAGCCATCATGAAAGGAGTGGAGGATCATAGAAAAGAACCACATAGGACCCCAAGGAAAACTACATTGAATGGAAAAAAAATGAAAGGAATAGATGAAATAAAATTATCAAAAGGTTGATGATTATTTTCAAATACTACTCTTTTCTCATATTTTTCCTCTTTTGGAGTTTTATTTGTGTTTTATTTTTATTTTCTACCATTTTCATAACATTATTCACTTCCAGTTTTTCCATTTACTGTGACGATCAACCATAGAAATAGTTAAGTACATTCGACTATGGAACACTGTCTACCTAGCCAGGATAATAAGATCTAAATGTGCGTTATTTCTCTATTGGAAAGACAGATAGATGGATGCATTTTTAAGTGGGCCTTTTTAAGAGCATTCTGCAAGATTTTAATCAGTGTGAAAACAGAAGAAAATACAGGATAAAGGAAGTTAAAGAAGATGCATTTAAATGCCGGTAGGAGAGTCTAGGGTAGAAACCTCCCCTGAAGGTCAGGCCTTCAATGTCCAGGACTATTCAGAGAGTCTAGGGAAGGTAAGAAGCCTTCCCACTTCAGATACTAAAGCACATGATAAAAACGTTACACACTAACAAGCTTGGAAACCCCTCTAAGGTAGAGGAGCTTCAGCCCAATAGTGCATTCCAAATGTTTGCTTGGAAGATTTTACAGGTGGCCTTAAGAGTTAAAGGTATTTGTCATGTGAAGCCAGGCTGAGTGAGCTTCTGGCTGGGTTGGAATGATCTGTGGAACTTGTGCCCAAAGGAGCTCAATGCCATGCTTGCATTTCAGGATTTTATGGGCAGCTGCAGACGTTCTGCCCCCCACATTACCCTGATTCCCAGAGAACTGTGCCGCCTGTCAGCTCCTGCAGTGTGGTGCCTTCCTTTGAGGACTGCCTGGTCCCTACATCCATGGGCCAGGCCGGTTTTGATGTTTTCCACAGAGCCTTCTCGACTCACTCGGGCATTACAGGTGTGTTGGTTGTCTGTGACTCAAAAAATCCTGTCAACTGACAGGAGAGACCAGGTGGGCTGCCTGTGATCGACCTGGGCTGGACTTGACCAAGCACGTGACCCCATCAAATCCTGTTGAATGACCCCTGAAATGTCTCTCATCTTTGCCTTCCTCTCCAGCCCTCCTTCAGCCCCTCTTCTTCCACCACCCTGGTGCAGGAGCCATCATGTCTCTCCCAGACGATGGCCATAACCTTCCAGTAAGTCTCCCTGACCTGATTCCTCATCTTTACCATTCTGCCCTCCATACCACCACGAACATTGCCTCCCCAAAATGAAGAATAAAATATGCCTCTTTTCTGCTTAAATATATTAAATAGTTTCCAGTTGCCTAGAGAATAAATTTGACTCGCCAGCATGGCATTCAAAGCCCCCATAAGTTAGGCCTGATCCAGCTCTCCACACCTGCCCACACACATTTTTCCCTACATGCTCTTCACCTGAGCTTTGCCAGCACCCTTGACCCCACAGGCCTCTCCCTCTCTGTCTTTGCTCTTTGTTTCCTCCTTCCGGAATGTTCTTTCCATATTTCTTCATCTGTGAGAATTCCATTCTCTTTTATGACTCAAACTTTAACACCACCTCCTTTTTGAGGCCACCCCCAGCCATCCCTAGAACACTTTTCTTTTACTTCTTCTCAGCCTGTCTTTTGTGCGGTCATACTTTAGCCAGCTGCCTGCAAGTCAGCCTCTTCCCTCACTAAGGTCGCTGGAAACAGAGACTCACTATAGGGCCCAGGCTGGCATGGTTGCCTCCTTAGCCCCCAGTCCTCACCTGGTGAGCTGCATTACTGTAGTGCACTTCCAGTGGGTGTGGCATGGGGCAGGAGTTACTGACTTACTGTGTTCTTTCTCTTCCAGTGTATGATTTACCTTCAAGTTCCTCGAGCCTCTTTGGGGAGTCTCTCCGCAGCGGGGCTGAAGATGCTACCTTCTTGCAGATCAGTGCTGTGGACCGCTGTCCCAGCCAGCTCTCCTCTGTCTACACCGAAGGCTAAAAGCTCTCTTGGCCACTCCTGCACACCCAGGACCTTGATGTTGCTTGCCACCTTTTGTTTTCATACTCTCACAGACTGCATGAGGAAGGATGTCAGCCCAATCAGCAGGACCTGCAGAGTCACTGATGTTCTTTCAGAAGGCAGGACTGAATGGCAGAGCTAGCTCTGCAGGAATCACTGCAGTTGCTCCTTTTTCTCTCTGGGTTTCCTGGACTATGTGACCAGGAGGACTGTCTTTTCAAAGGGAATTTAGAGCCTCACTCTACTGGATACCTGTTACTTCCTGGCTGTCAACCCTTAAAGGACCCCAATGAAATGATGTGCATGTGAAAATGTAGTTTGGGGATGACCCGGCCTGAAAACTCCAAACAGGGAAAAAGACCTCAATTACCAGAGGCATAGTGACCTGCCTCACCTAATCCTCACCCTTGCTGCTCCTGATGCAAAGCCAGGCACAACAAGGGAAATCCATGTCCAAAGCATAGTGCAGTCTCAACTCTTAGAAACTCCCTGGGTTTCCCTTTTCTCTTAGCCACATGCTAACCAGTTGCTTCTCAGTGTTTCTTTAATAGAAAAATAAGGTTTTATATGCCAGCAGCCTATCTTTGTTTTTGCATTTTAAAGACTTAGTTATTTATATGTACTTTAAAATGAAAAAAAAAATATGTAAAGGTCTGTTCTTTGGATGGAAATCATTATTATTGTAATCACCTCAGCTATAGACATTTTGCACAGCTGTGGTTCTGCCTGGCCCCACCTCTGGCATGTTAGTTTTGCAGTTAGCAAAGGCTACCTGAGGGAAATGGAGTGGGCACCTCCCGCACCAACAGTCCTGTAGCTGGAACCTTCCTGGGTTGACTGTTTAGTAACTCCACCTCAAAGACTTTGTTCAAAGAAAAACGTTGTTTGACTGGTTTACCCATTGCCTCCACTCTGGTGCTGCACCCAGAGAAGTGCCAGATGTGAGAACTGGGACAGACTGAGTCGTGTGCCAGCTTCCCTTGGAAAACCAAACCTAATGATGCTTGACTTCCAGTGCTCAGATTTTACCAACGTTTTTCAGGATATCCACTCCTCTGTCTGTCTCTTCCCTATACTTCTCTCCACCCTCTTTGTGCATCCCTCTTACCCTCTTCCTGACTGTGGTTCAGATATCCCCACCAGCCGCCACTGTCTGATCATCTTGGGAAGGTAGAAGTGACAGTTCTCGAAAAGTCTAAAGAAAGAGGCAATTCTTTTTCTAAGTTCCAGTTTGAAGGCCTGGAATTTTCACATAGCACTTGGTCGAAAATATCAAGCCTAAATAGGAAGTCACTTTCTGTGACACCTCTACATAGCTATTACAGATCCTAAGTCCTAGGGCATCAGCTATAAAAATTGGCCAGTCCCAAGGACACAGTAAGTTCTAACATTCTGGTACTATCATATTTCAAGTATTTTTTCTCACTTTTTAAAAATGTTTTTCTGAACAAAAGTGAAACAATGCCATTTGTCAAACTAAGATCATTACAATCTTCAACAAGACAACTAAAACAGCTTGATGTTAGATGGGATTCTGTGACAATTTGTATACTAACGGGTCCTTCCAGTCTCCCTCCACAGTCCCACAATCGGAAGTATTCTACCTGATTCCAGAGTTCATTCCCACTTGCAGTAGAATGAGGTGAATGAAGAACCAAGTGTGGGTTTTGTTTTCACAGTGCACTTGGTCAATCTAGTTTCTCTGAGTAGTGGGCTGTATTCTAAGAAAAGCTTTCATGTAGACGTCAAAGTCTGCAAAAGAGATGAGTTAGCCACTTTACAAAAACCTGCTCTGCTTTACAAAAGATGCACATCAGGCTTCCTTTAAAAGTGAACTCCAAGGCTGCTTGGAAAGTACCACCCTTCTGGCAGACTTTGTGGGTCATGTCACTTGGCCTAAGCAAGTGGCCTAACATATGCATGCTCACAGCTAGTAGCATCCCTCATGCGTCCTCTGTCATACTCTGGAAAGAAAAAAACTCTGCTATCTTCAGAGAAACCATCTATTCATACTTAAATATGGAAGCCTTTACAAGGAACTCAAAATACATTTCATTTGTACAGTGAGAAAAAAGATGAAAAGGCAAGGTTGTTATTGCAGTTGACATTGTCAGCCGTGCCTTTTGGTTTTATGTAATTTAAAGTAGAAAGAGGGAAGGAGGACAAAACAGAAGCTCAACTTTAGAAACCATGGACATCACCTCCCTCTTTGAGAGGAGCTGCTTGTGAACCAGGCTCCAGTCTTCCTGTGGCCTCTCACAGTACCCCTGCCCCTTTCTTACTACACAGGGGCAAGAGGGACTCTAAAGAGGGTGTAAGCAGTAGAGGCCCCTGCAGCCCTCCTTCCTCAGCAGGAAATAAATGTGGAACCCCACAGGGACATTTTGTCTCACAGAGAGCATGCTGGCAGCAGGACCCAGTGCAGCCCTGCTTCCTGCACCATGGGTCTTTCCTGATAGCTGCAGGCTTGAGATTGCGACCTCAGGATAGGACACGTTCAGATGCCTTCCAGACTACACACACTATGCTTAGATTCGAGAGTCTTTCCTGACCTTAAAATTTGTCCCTTGCTTACTTTCACACTGCAGAAGATTTATATATACTTTCATCATTATGTTTGCAGCAGTACAAGTGGAAACTTAAAAAAAATCATTCCCTTTCATGTCCTGGTCTTTTTAAGTCTTGATATGTAACCATTTTCATAAGCATCCAAACAGAGATTGTCATTCCCCTTAAAAACAGAAACAAAACACAAAACTAGTGCTTGTGAAAACACACAGCGTGGCCGGGCGCAGTGGCTCACGCTTGTAATCCCAGCACTCTGGGAGGCCGAGGCGGATCACGAGGTCAGGAGATCGAGACCACAGTGAAACCCCGTCTCTACTAAAAATACAAAAAATTAGCCGGGCGTGGTGGCGGGCGCCTGTAGTCCCAGCTACTCGGGAGGCTGAGGCAGGAGAATGGCGTGAACCCGGGAGGCGGAGCTTGCAGTGAGCCAAGATTGCGCCACTGCACTCCAGCCTGGGCAACAGAGCAAGACTCTGTCTCAAAAAAAAAAAAAAGAAAGAAAACACACAGCGCAAAGACAATTATCCTATTGCATTAAAAAAAAAATCAGTCTGCCTAGAGACATTTCATTGGCTGCATTGTCTTAATTCCCTAACGAAACTACATCAAAATGTCAGTTGTAATTTAGCCTCTGATCAGCTGTTAAATATTATTTAAATATTTACTGGTCCTGTGGGGTATCTCCCATTACCCATGTCTCCCTCAAATTACATAAGCGATCATAAAATAGAAAAAAAAAAAAAGGTCTTTAGTAGATCACAGCAGAGTTACCACTGATAACAGAGCGCTGGCTTTGTTTAGTTGTTTCTAAATTACCAGCCGTCAAGCACAGCAGCACCCTAAAACCAATTTTGAGCAAGGATAAATTCACCTCCCTCATCTGAGAACCCTGACTTTCCAGTTGCCTTGAAGTATTGGGAATAGTGACTGTACATGTTCAATTTAATTATTTGGTATTTTATTTGACTGTCTTGGCCATGTCATTTTATAGAAGCATTTTTAAATAGCACTTTTTGTTAGTGGTGTGGAATTTCTGCGGTTACTTTTTTTTTTTTGCAACAGATGAAGCAAAAAAAAAAAAAGCACTCATTGGAGAAATACTGAGTGTAAAAAGTAAGAGATTTATTTTGTACAGACAGCAAAGAATCCTGTGTAATGTTGCTGACATAAAGCACTTTGGGGGAAAAAAGTGGAAATCTGTTTTCCATAAATCACACAGACTCTTGTACATAGTTCTCTACACTCACGTAGAGAAATGAACTGCATATATCATACTGGATATGGGGCCGACTTTACTCTACAGGCACATCTGGTGCTTATTGTCATAAATCTTTTAAAGAATTAGGTACACTTTTTTCTATTAATATGTATAGTTTTATGATTTGTCACAGTTATGTTTCATATAATCATAAGTTATTTTGTCTTGTTCATGAAGTCCTTTTTTTATGTCAAAAGTAAAATGAAGGGATTGTGCACTTGGTACAGAATAAAACTGGAAATAGAGGAGACGCCCTCCTGCCTAAAATCCTCCTTCAGCCTGTCGCTTTAAAAAACAATGGCAACCATCATTGTTTGTTTGTTTGTTTTGTTTTGTTTCACCATCAGCCTCCTACATACTGGGAATGGTAATTATAATTAAAGGCAGATGATGGGGGAGGGAATGTTCAAGTCCAGCTTTAAAATGCCGCATTGCTTTGGGCCAGAGCTGTAGCCTGGATTTAATTATAGATATGAGGACGAAATGGCAGTAAAAATGAAGGTCTCCCTGAATCCTTTACATGTTGGGAGTGTCCATAAATAAAACATGAAGTTTTATTTCATCAGATTTAATTAAAGCTTTTATACATGTTTTATTGGTTATTCTATTAATCCGCTTCACAAACTGGATAAATGTGTGCTAGGATTTGGGGTTTATTTGTGCCTTTTCAAAGTAGCGCTACATCATGCTTCAGAAATGCCTCTAGTGCTTGGTACTCCCAGTGCTGGGGTTTCGGCAAGCTGACAGTTGGAGGAGGGGGTCATTTCAGCCCTGTTTTCCCAAACCCTTCAGAGAAAGACACAAGCATCAACTTCCCATGATCTGAGGCCCTGATCATATAATCTGATTCCCTGGAGAAAAGGGCAGGTACCATTTCCCTAGTTTCCTCATCCTGTCCACTGTGCATGCCTTAGAATACCACCTGCCCCATTGGCTGTGATGAGCTTTCTTCTTCAGCTCCCATCTATGGGGGGATGTGTCAGAATATTCTCACATCTGGTTTACCTGCTAGCCAAGCACGTGAATCCAAAAGAGATCACATCTCAAGGACCAATCTTAGAAAGTTGACTGTTTTCTTGCTGCTTTTTTTTTAAGACTTGAGAATTGTTTTAAGAGAAGATACAAAGTAGAAGGGACGATGGTCCCATGAACCTTGTCTGGTCCCTCAAGGTCAGAGAGCAGGCACCATTAGGTCCAGGGTTGTGGAGGTATAAATAGTGCTGATAACATACAAAGAGCCCCTCAGGGGGGTGGAGCCAAGATAGCCGAATAGGAACACCTCCGGTCTACAGCTCCCAGCCTGAGCGACATAGAAGACGGGTGATTTCTGCATTTCTGCTTGAGGTACCGGTTTCATCTCACTAGGGAGTGCCAAACAATGGGTGCAGGACAGTCGGAGAAGCGCACTGTGTGTGAGCCGAAACAGGGCGAGGCATTGCCTCACTCGGGAAGCGCAAGGGGTCAGGGAGTTCCCTTTCCTAGTCAAAGAAAGGGTAACAGACAGCACCTGGAAAATTGGGTCAGTCCCACCCTAATACTGCGCTTTTCCAACGGGCCTGGAAAACGGCACACCAGGAGATTGTGTCCCGCACCTGGATCGGAGGGTCCTATGCCCATGGAGTCTCGCTGATTGCTAGCACAGCAGTCTGAGATCAAACTGCAAGGCGGCACCGAAGCTGGGGGAGGGGCACCCGCCATTGCCCAGGCTTGCTTAGGTAAACAAAGCAGCCAGGAAGCTCGAACTGGGTGGAGCCCACCACAGCTCAAGGAGGCCTGCCTGCCTCTGTAGGCTCCACCTCTGGGGGCAGGGCACAGACAAACAAAAATTCAGCAGGAACCTCTGTAGACTTAAATGTCCCTGACTGACAGCTTTGAAGAGAGTAATGATTCTCCCAGCACGCAGCTGGAGATCTGAGAATGGACAGACTGCCTCTTAAAGTGGGTCCCTGACCCCCAAGCAGCCTAACTGGGAGGCATCCCCCAGTAGGGACAGACTGACACCTCACTCAGCCAGGTACTCCTCTGAGACAAAACTTCCAGAGGAACGAACAGACAGCTGAATTTGTGGTCTCACGAAAATCCACTCTTCTGCAGCCACCGCTGCTGACACCCAGCCAAACAAGGTCTGGAGTGGACCTCTAGCAAACTCCAACAGACCTGCAGCTGAGGGTCCTGTCTGGTAGAAGGAAAACTAACAAACAGAAAGGACATCCACACCAAAAATTCATCTGTACATCACCATCATCAAAGACCAAAAGTAGATAAAACCACAAAGAGGGGAAAAAACAGAGCAGAAAAACTGGAAACTCCAAAAAGCAGAGCACCTCTCCTTCTCCAAAGGAACACAGTTCCTCACCAGCAACGGAACAAAGCTGGACGGAGAATGACTTTGATGAGTTGAGAGAAGAAGGCTTCAGACGATCAAACTACTCCGAGCTACAGGAGGAAATTCAAAACAATAGCAAAGAAGTTAAAAACTTTGAAAAAAAATTAGAAGAATGGATAACCAGAATAACCAATGGAGAGAAGGGCTTAAAGGAGCTGATGGAGCTGAAAGCTAAGTATCGAGAACTACGCGAAGAATGCAGAAGCCTCGGTAGCTGATGTGATCAACTGGAAGAAAGGGTATCAGTGATGGAAGATGAAATGAATGAAATGAAGAGAGAAGGGAAGTTTAGAGAAAAAAGAATAAAAAGAAATGAACAAAGCCTCCAAGAAATTTGGGACTATGTGAAAAGACCAAACCTACGTCTGATTGCTGTACCTGAAAATGACTGGGAGAATGGAAACAAGTTGGAAAACACTCTGCAAGATATTATCCAGGAGAACTTCACCAATCTAGCAAGGCAGGCCAACATTCAAATTCAGGAAATACAGAGAATGCCACAAAGATACTCCTCGAGAAGAGCAACTCCAAGACACATAATTGTCAGATTCACCAAAGTTGAAATGAAGGAAAAAATGTAAAGGGCGGCCAGAGAGAAAGGTCGGATTACCCACAAAAGGAAGCCCATCAGACTAACAGCTGATCCCTCAGCAGAAACTCTACAAGCCAGAAGAGAGTGGGGGCCAATACTCAATATTCTTAAAGAAAAGAATTTTCAACCCAGAATTTCATATCCAGCCAAACTAAGCTTCATAAGTGAAGGAGAAATAAAATCCTTTACAGACAAGCAAATGCTGAGTGATTTTGTCACCACCAGGCCTGCCCTAAAAGAGCTCCTGAAGGAAGCACTAAACATGGAAAGGAACAACCGGTACCAGCCACTGCAAAAACATGCCAAATTGTTAAGACCATCGAGGCTAGGAAGAAACTGCATCAACTAACGAGCAAAATAACCAACTAACATCATAATGACAGGATCACATTCACACATAACAATATTAACTTTAAATGTAAATGGGCTAAATGCTTCAATTAAAAGACACAGACTGGCAAACTGGATAAGGAGTCAAGACCCATCAGTGTGCTGTATTCAGGAAACCCATCTCACATGCAGAGACACACATAGACTCAAAGTAAAGGGATGGAGGAAGATCTATCAAGCAAATGGAAAACAAAAAAAGGCAGGGGTTGCAATCCTAGTCTCTGATAAAACAGACTTTAAACCAGAAAAGATCAAAAGAGACAAAGAAGGCCATTACATAATGGTAAAGGGATCAATTCAACAAGAAGAGCTAACTATCCTAAATACATATGCACCCAACACAGGAGCACCCAGATTCATAAAGCAAGTCCTGAGTGACCTACAAAGGGACTTAAACTCCCACACAATAATAATGGGAGATTTTAACACCCCACTGTCAACATTAGACAGATCAATGAGACAGAAAGTTAACAAGGATATCCAGGAATTGATCTCAGCTCTGCACAAAGTGGACCTAATAGACATCTACAGAACTCTCCACCCCAAGTCAACAGAATATACTTTTTTTTCACCACCACACCTATTCCAAAATTGACCACATAGTTGGAAGTAAAGCTCTCCTCAGCAAATGTAAAAGAACAGAAATTATAACAAACTGTCTCTCAGACCACAATGCAATCAAACTAGAACTCAGGATTAAGAAACTCACTCAAAACCGCTCAACTACATGGAAACTGAACAACCTGCTCCTGAATGACTATTGGGTACATAATGAAATGAAGGCAGAAATAAAGATGTTCTTTGAAACCAACGAGAACAAAGACACAACATACCAGAATCTCTGGGACACATTCAAAGCAGTGTGTAGAGGGAAATTTATAGCACTAAATGCTCACAAGAGAAAGCAGGAAAGATCCAAAATTGACACCCTAACATCACAATTAAAAGAACTAGAAAAGCAAGAGCAAACACATTCAAAAGCTAGCAGAAAGCTAGAAATAACTAAAATCAGAGCAGAATTGAAGGACACAGAGACATAAAAAACCCTTCAAAAAATTAATGAATCCAGGAGCTGGTTTTTTAACAAGATCAACAAAATTGACAGACCACTAGCAAGACTAATAAAGAAGAAAAGAGAGAAGAATCAAATAGATGCAATAAAAAATGAAAAAGGGGATACCACCACCGATCCCACAGAAATACAATCTACCATCAGGGAATACTACAAACACCTCTATGCAAATAAACTAGAAAATCTAGAAGAAATGGATAAATTCCTCGACAAATACACCCTCCCAAGACTAAACCAGGAAGAAGTTGAATCTCTGAATAGACCAATAACAGGCTCTGAAATTGAGGCAATAATCAATAGCTTACCAACTAAAAAGAGTCCAGGACCTGATGGATTCACAGCCGAATTCTACCAGAGGTACAAGGAGGATCTGGTACCATTCCTTCTGAAAGGATTCCCATCAATAGAAAAAGAGGGAATCCTCCCTAACACATTTTATGACGCCAGCATTGTCCTGATACCAAAGCCTGGCAGAGACATAACCAAAAAAGAGAATTTCAGACCAATATCCTTGATGAACATTGATGCAAAAATCCTCAATAAAGTACTGGCAAACCGAATCCAGCAGCACATCAAAAAGCTTATACACCATGAGCAAGTGGGCTTCATCCCTGGGATGCAAGGCTGGTTCAACATATGCAAATCAATAAATGTAATCCAGCATATAAACAGAACCAAAGACAAAAACCACATGATTATCTCAATAGATGCAGAAAAGGCCTTTGACAAAATTCAACAACCCTTCATGCTAAAAACTCTCAATAAATTAGGTATTGATGGGACGTATCTCAAAATAATAAGAGCGATCTATGACAAACCCACAGCCAATATCATACTATTTCAAAGAAAGCATTCCCTTTGAAAACTGGCACAAGACAGGGATGCCCCCTCTCACCACTCCTATTCAACATAGTGCTGGAAGTTCTGGCCAGGGCAATCAGGCAGGAGAAGGAAATAAAGGGTATTCAATTAGGAAAAGAGGAAGTCAAATTGTCCCTGTTTGCAGATGACATGATTGTATATCTAGAAAACCCCATTGTCTCAGCCCAAAATCTCCTTAAGCTGATTAGCAACTTCAGCAAAGTCTCAGGATACAAAGTCAATGTACAAAAATCACAAGCATTCTTGTACATCAATCACAGACAAACAGAGAGCCAAATCATGAGTGAACTCCCATTCACAATTGCTTCAAAGAGAATAAAATAACTAGGAATCCAACTTACAAGGGATGTGAAGGAGTTCTTCAAGGAGAACTACAAACCACTGCTCAATGAAATAAAAGAAGATACAAACAAATGGAAGAACATTCCATGCTCATGGGTTGGAAGAATCAATATCATGAAAATGGCCATACTGCCCAAGGTAATTTATCGATTCAATGCCATCCCCATCAAGCTACCAATGACTTTCTTCACAGAATTTGAAAAAACTACTTTAAAGTTCATATGGAACCAAAAAAGAGCCTGCATCACTAAGTCAATCCTAAGCCAAAAGAACAAAGCTGGAGGCATCACGCTACCTGACTTCAAACTATACTACAAGGCTACAGTAACCAAAACAGCATGGTACTGGTACCACAACAGAGACATAGATCAATGGAACAGAACAGAGCCCTCAGAAATAATGCCACATATCTACAACTATCTGATCTTTGACAAACCTGAGAAAAACAAGCAATGGGGAAAGGATTCCCTATTTAATAAATGGTGCTGGGAAAACCGGCTAGCCATATGTAGAAAGCTGAAACTGGATCCCTTCCTTACACCTGATACAAAAATTAATTCAAGATGGATTAAAGACTTAAATGTTAGACCTAAAACCATTAAAATCCTACAAGAAAACCTAGGCAATACCATTCAGGACATAGGTGTGGGCAAGGACTTCATGTCTAAAACACAAAAAGCAATGGCAACAAAAGCCAAAATTGACAAATGGGATCTCATTAAACTAAAGAGCTTCTGCACAGCAAAAGAAACTACCATCAGAGTGAACAGGCAACCTACAGAATGGGAGAAAATTTTTGCAACCTACTCATCTGACAAAGGGCTAATATCCAGAATCTACAATGAACTCAAACAAATTTACAAGAAAAAAACAACCCCATCAAAAAGTGGGTAAAGGACATGAACAGACACTTCTCAAAAGAAGACATTTATGCAGCCAAAAAACACATGAAAAAATGCTCATCATCACTGGCCATCAGAGAAATGCAAATCAAAACCACAGTGAGATATCATCTCACACCAGTTACAATGGCCATCATTAAAAAGTCAAGAAACAATAGGTGCTGGAGAGGATGTGGAGAAATAGGAACACTTTGACACTGTTGGTGGGACTGTAAACTAGTTCAACCATTGTGGAAGTCAGTGTGGCGATTCCTCAGGGATCTAGAACTAGAAATACCATTTGACCCAGCCATCCCATTACTGGGTATATACCCAAAGGACTATAAATCATGCTGCTATAAAGACACGTGCACACATATGCTTATTGCGGCACTATTCACAATAGCAAAGAGTTGGAACCAACCCAAATGTCCAACAATGATAGACTGGATTAAGAATATGTGGCACATATACACCATGGAATACTATGCAGCCATAAAAAATGATGAGTTCGTGTCCTTTGTAGGGACATGGATGAAACTGGAAACCATCATTCTCAGCAAACTATCGCAGGACAAAAAACCAAACACTGCATGTTCTCACTCATAGGTGGGAATTGAACAATGAGAACTCATGGACACAGGAAGGGGAACATCACACTCTGGGGACTGTTGTGGGGTGGGGGGAGAGGCGAGGGACAGCATTAGGAGATATGCCTAATGCTAAATGACGAGTTAATGGGTGCAGCAAAACAACATGGCACATGGATACATATGTAATAAACCTGCACATTGTGGACATGTACCCTAAAACCTAAAGTATAATAATAAAAATAAATAAAAAAATAAAAAGAAAACACATATAAAGTTCACACAGCAGAGTATCTGAAACATAGTATGCTCTCAACAAGTATTTTTTTATTATAAACAAGATAAAATTGATTCCCCTCATTTATATCTCTGGTCATATATTCTTTTAACAGTGCTTTGCAGTTTTCAGAGAGTTTAACTGACAAATAATAATTACAGATATTTATGGAGTATGATGTGATATTTTGTTATATGCATACAATGTGGAATGATTAAATCAAGCTAATTAACATATCCCTCCTTTTCGATGAGACATTTGAAATTTACTCTCTTAGCAATCTTGAAATATGCAACAGGTTAGTGCAAAAGTAATTGCGGTTTTTGCCATTAAAAGTAATAAAAACTGCAATGACTTTTGCACCACAATTACCTAATACTAACTGGAGTCACCATGTTCTGCAATAGATCTCAAAAACTTCTGGTAATATATTTTTAAATTATCTTAGCTCAAATTCAAGACCACCATCTGCTTTCTTCCTCTCTAAGATTGAAGGGCCACGTTCATATTTTGCTAAAGGAGACGGCATTTTGCTGCTCCCTTTTTCTTAACGGATGTCTGCCTCTAATGAGCCTTTATTGTTTCAACAACTCCATTTAGCCACGCTATATGCCAGGTGCCTCAACAGTGGAGTACCAGGGGAATAAGACAAACATGGTCCTCCTGCTTAGATCTTAGAGTCCGGCAAAAAAAAAAAAAAAAAAAGTCAGTAACCAAGTAATTATAACTGTAATGTGTGTTACCACAGGGAAATGCAGAATGCTCTGTCCCAGCATGGTCCGGCAAAAATAGGATGCAAGATACATGTGTAATTTAAAATTTTCTAGTTGCTACATTTTAAAAAAGTAAACAGAGGTGAAATTAATTTTAATAACGTATTTTTATTTAACCTAACACATCCAAAATATTCTCATTTCAACATATAACCAATATATTAATAAAACATGTTACTGATTAAAAAAAAAAAAAAACAAAGAGCTCATCAGCTTCCTAAAGGGAGGTGGCTGGTGGGAATGTGATTTTGTCTAGCCTCTTCCAAGAAAAATTTGGCATTACGTGGTAGACTTGAAAGTCCGCATACCCTACAGCCCAGCAATTCCACTACTTTCTAAAGACTCTCAAATCAATGATGGCTCAAGTACGAGATGTTTATGGCAGTGTTATTCACCATAGCCCCAAAAGAGAAATGATCCAACTGTCCACTAACAGTAAAATGAACAAATGAAGCTTGCCTAAGTAACATAGTGAAATGCCATGGAAGTGACAACAGAGGAAATGACAGGACGACAGCCACACACAACTCAGAGCTGAGTCTCGCAAATTTGAGAGAAAGAAACAGACGCAAAGGCAAATATACAGTGTTATTCTGTTTATATACAGTTTGAAAACAGGCAAAACACAGAGTTTAGGTGATAGAAGTACAAAGAACAGTAAGGAAAATGTCACAAAAGCTCATAGCTCTGGTGGAAGAGAAAGAACACCTGGAAGATTTCTGGGTGCTGATTGATGGACAGTGTTTTATTTCTTGACTCAAGTGTTAGCTTATACAAGTGATTTATGATTAGTTAACTGCATATATATCTTATAGTTTTTAGTTCAAATAATAGTGAGAAGCAACTCTTACATTTCTTATTTGAGGACTCTGCAAACTTTTTCTGCAAAGGGCCAGATAGGACACATTTTAGGCTTTGGAGGCTATGTGGTCTCGTGTCTCAGCTACTCAACTCTGCCACTGTAGTTCAAGAACAGCCGTAGATATTATGCAAACAAATGCATGTGGCTGTGTTCCAATAAAACTATTTACAAACACAAATTTGAATTTCATCTAATTTTCAGATATTTGTGAAATATTCTTTTGATTTTTTTCAACTCTATACGAAAGTTAAAAAAATTCTCAACAGGCTGTGCAAAAACAAAACTCAACTAAAAAGGCAGCAGGCAGGATTTGGCCCATGGGCCAGAGTTTGCTGACCCTGGTCAATTGAAAGGGTGTTCTCCAAAGTCCTTCCCAGAAATATCCACTAATAGAAAACCATGGATAGGAGCCCCTCTGCTTATTCTTCTGCTACTTTGGGTCCTATTCCTAGAGGAAATTCATGAATTCTACTGATTAAACTTTTCTTTGTTTAGATCCTGGGTTCTGCTCCCTGGGATACAGATGAATGCTTAGCGCCTGCAGTGCCATTCGACTTTATCTCTGGATTTAAAGTTTTTCATAAAAAGAACTGGGCATAGAGAAATCTGTGAGAATTGGAAAATGAGCACCCATTCTTTCCAAGCTAACCAAATATTTGCTGGATCTTGGCAGCCACCGCCAACCTTTTTCCTCTGAAATGCTGAGAGGTTATAAGTAATGGGAGACTTCATTTTTCTCTGGCCACAGCTCTTGTGAGAAGCTCAAGCTGCCTCTCAAAACCTGCAGGGTTCTCACGGAAAAGAGAGTCAAGGGTTTTATATTCAATGACGCCACTGACAAGTGACCATAGAAGAGTCAGGGGGCCCTGACGGTGCTAACAGTCTGCCCCCTCCCTGCCGCAGGAAGGCAGCTGAACACCCTAAGCCCCTCCCTGGACCCTGGTTTCCCATAATGCCTAGCTCTCTAATTCCCAAACCTAGGGATTTTTCACCCCTGATGGCACGCCCGTTGGCTACTCCCACTTAAGGGAGAGAATGAGACTGAATTCACATGGCATTGGTATATGGCCCTCTTTGTGTTTCTAGCCTGTGATAACATTACTAGTTTCAAAAATAATGGTTATTCATGAGTCTTGGGTCATTGACTGGATATTAGCTTGGACTAAATCCTCTTCAGCAGGTCTCCCTGGTTGTTTCATGTGCTTGAGTTTGTGTATTGTATATGGTTCTGCTATTAAAGCTGCCAAAAGTGTAGAATTTTTGGTAAAAATAACCTAAATTACATGAAGTTTAAGCCAAGAAAAAGCTTAGAGGACATCTGGTCCAAGCTCATCATTTTTCAGAGGAGGAAACACTATTTCATTCATTCACTCATCATTCGTTTGTTCCTTTGCTCACTCATTCACCATTGTTTCATGCCTACTATGTGTTAAATAAACAGGGGTAGAATTGGCTCTTATCCTCACAGAGCTAAAGGGGATCACCAGAATCATCTGCCTGAGAATACTGCCTGAGGCTTGTTAATAATGCACATTCTGGAGCTGCTACTGAATGCACACCACAAAGTTAATGAGTTGGAATTTCAGTGAAATGGAGTCATCTGCATCTTTAATAAACTCTCCAGTTGATTATTTATATGAACTAAAGTTGCAAACTAAGGCTGACCACCTTTGATATAGCGGAGGAAGCAGGCAATTTAACAGGGCCACACTGTATAATAAGGGCTCAGCAGAAGAGGAGCTCCCAATTCCTGTCTGGGGAGTTAGGAGAGCAGGGTCAGAGTTCCCTGAAGGAAGGGGGACGAGGATGCCTGAGCTCGTCCTGAAACTTAAGTAGAACTTCAAGAAACAAAGAAGCAGAGGAAAGGTATAACAGGCAGAGAACACAGCATGTGCAGAGCTGCCGAGAGAAGGAAAGCCACCCAACAGGCTAGCTGGAGGGTCGGAGGTAATCCCATCTCTATCTCCTCTGAGTAATACTTCCATGACCCGCTGGCCCTAGGTCACAGCCCTTCCTATGCAGGCCTGCTGAGCTTAAAGCATTGTTTCCCAAACCAGCAGGGACTTGTATATTACCAGTTACTCTGCACAAAGGGTTTCACGATCACATTAATTTGGGAAATGGCCGGTTAAAGTTACATAGGTGTCTTTGCCTCAGGACGTCTCACATCCTTTACTGTGCCAATGTGCATTGTAACTCTCCAAGGGAATCAGGGGATTCTGTGTGTTGAACAGGGAGCCCTATTTCCAAAAAGCACCTTGTTAGTAACATGGAAAGAGTTGAGCAATTCTTAAAAATAGTTAAACATAATCACCATATGATTCAGCAATTCTACTCTTAATTCTAAAGACTTGAAAGGAAGGACTCAGATACAAGTATACCAGTGTTCATAGGAGCATCATTCACAATATCCAAAAAGTGGAAATAACCTAAATGCCCAAGAACTGATGAGTGCATAAACAAAATATGATATATACATACAATGGAATAGTATTCAGCCTTTACAAAGAGGGAAATTCTGATACATGCTAACACATGGATAAATCTCAAAGATATTGTGCTGAAATAAATCAGACACAAAAGAGATATTCAAAAGGACAGAGCATGATTCCTCTTATATGAGGTAACTAGGATAGTCAAGTACATAGAGACAGAAAGAACAGTGATTAGCAGGGGCTTTGGGGAAAGAGGAATGGGAAGTTGTTATTGAAAATAAACAGTTTCTGTGTGAGAAGATGAAAAAGTTCTGGAGATGGATAGTAGTGATGTTTGCATAAAATTATGAATATACTTAGAAGCACTGAATTGTACCACTCAAAATGGTTAAAATGGTAAATTTTATGGTATGTTTATTTTATCACAATTTTTTAAAAAAATAATGTGGGCAGAGTACCTAATAGGATGCCTGATATGTAGCAGACAATTTTAAAGGTTTAAAAAGCTCCTTGTTAGGTCAGCAGTGCTCTTTGGAATTACTTAGGATGCCCTTTGGGAACATTCCCTACTCTCAGGAGTATGGGAGTAGAGCCCATCTCCTACTCTGGAAAGGATGGGAGTAGAGGATGAGTCAGTATTTGCTCCCGATTGGTGGATATGGTGGCTGTAAATGGCCCCTAGCTTCCTGAGAAAAAGAAGGAAGAGAAGCTGAAAAGGAGATGAGATGGTGGTTTGGAAGAACTGCAGAAGGTGTTCTGAGCACTAAGCACTGTGCCTGATATAAAATCTTAGGAAATGAGGAAGGGAAAGAAAGGAAAGAGGATGAAAGGGGACTGGATGTTGGTGTGGCAGGAGAAGGAGGTAATGAAATAGGGGGTGATGGAAGAAGAACTACTTTAGACCCAGCTGATCCCAACATGAGCAAATGCCAAGATCTGTTTGGATTTCATTCATTCATTTAACAACTGTTTACTGAGCTCCATATCCAACACTGTGTGTCAGTGATCATTCTAGGTGCTGGAGACTATTCAGAAAGAAACCCATACATATTATATTCTAATGGATTGGCATTAGTGTTTTATTTTGGTTATCTGTGAAGTACAAGACTCTGCAGAAGGTCAGGTTAGCCAGGAAGCAGATGCTGAGACAGAGTTGGGAGTGTAAACAGTTCTTTGGAGAGTTATACCTGTGAAAGGAACAGAGTAGAAGCTGGATTAGGCAAAGGGCGCCATCAAACTGTGATGCCATCCAAACAGAGGCCAGCCCACTGGGATGCTATAGAGCAAAGATTGCTGTCATGCAGCAGAAGAGTTCCATGTTGGGTAGAAACAGCTAGGCTGTCATACCACTCCCTGCAGAAGCCCACCCTGAGAAGAGTGTGTCTTTGATATCACTGTCTTATTCATTCATTGAGTAGGGTCCTTCCCAAGAGCTAGAAAACTGAGGTGGACCCTGAAAGAATTAACACCATCAATGAACCACAATCCACGTAGCTGGAGATCTGAGCAGCAGAGCTCTGTGTCTGCACAACACATTGGGGGAAACCACAGGTCCCCAACCATTATAGTTCCCAGTTTGTAACAAAGCATGACTTGGGCACACACATGCACACACACTTTTGAAAATGGATTTCTGCCTCAGTTCTTCTCCTGTTGGCTTTATCACTCACACACACACACACACACACACACACACACACACACAGTCACTGGGATTACAAAACCTCTCAAGACTGTTCTTTCTCAAATCTAGAGTACTATTCCTCCTTGGAGAATAGTGTGTGTGTGTATGTGTGTTTTGTTGCAGGGTGGTGGCCTGTTGCTTTTTCTTTTCTAGCGGGAGGCACCAAGAAAGGGCACAAGCTTTGGCATCAGGCAGACCTTGTTCTTTATTTTGTGCTTTGGAGTCCCCAAAGCAATCCCTACATTCCACTGCTCTGAGCCCATTTGTTCATCTTGCAGCAGGCGTCATATGCCTCATCTCATAGGCAATCAGATAAAGGCACAGATGATGTGGCACAGTTCCAGGTGTATGTTAAGTACTCTCTAAAGGGTCACTGGCATCTTTTAAAAAGCATTGATACTGCACCCTGTATGGAATAATTGTGAGAAGACCATAGCAAGGACCATAGTTCTGAGATTAGTGTACAGAGGCACAAAGGAAATGCACTAGCTCAGAGTGCACCCAAGTTGTAAAATCCTCCAACGATATTGCTTCAAGAATGTCTTTATCTTAAGCTCAGTGCAACCTATGGTTCACACAGATATCTCTTTGGTACTTTCTTGGGGCCATCAAAAAGGTGGTACCACTTTTAGAGGCAACAAGAGGACCTCCTGTACTGGGCCTTATGTTTCAAAGGCCTCCACTCTGACCATTCTCCAGCCATGCCCGACCCCACACAGTGGGGAGTCCATGTGGCCGAAATGATGTCACCACCAAAAGCCCACTCTTTTTCTCCTTATGGATTCACTCCAGGTATCTGGAACCCCAGAACTCCCTGTCCAAGTGGCCTGTGCTACTTCTGGGGCCAGCATGGACTTCTTTCTCAAATGGATTTGAGATGGTTCCCCCCAAGAGTGGATCAGGTCTCCAGTGTGTGCATCCTGAGGCTTGAGGAGTGGCCATGGAGTGGCTGTTTGTGGATGAAGCTAGACATGGAGATGATCATGGTTGAAGGAGGAACAGGGGTTTCAAGAGAAGGGGTTTGGGTCTGGGTCATAGGCAGGAGGCCAAGGGCTGCTCTCCTTGTGCCACCACATTCTAGCTGAGATATTCAAGGAGTCTCTGATCATTCTAAATCAAACCTGGTCTTTCAGTTGCTGTGAAAGTATATTTGTTAAAACAAGAGATGAAAACACATTTTTATTTAACAGGTTTTGTTAGCTAGCTTTGGAATTTTTAAATATTTAGATCTATGCATTTATTGGTCTCCATTTGCAATCTTGCCCTAAGCTCTGTAAATACTAGAGGCAGGCCTGGGAGAATTCTCACAGCCTTAGAGTCAGTAGACCTCAAATACCAGGAGAGAAGATGTGCACTGCAGATTATAAAATCCACGAAAAATCATTAAGGAGTATCAGAGACCATAGGGACTCAACAAACAGCTTGACAGTTGCCAGACAGCAAATGGTGTACCATGCAAATATTAGTTGTAGTCTAATACATTTTAAAACAAAATAAAGCATTTTTATTTCTAATCCAAGTGCTTCCTGACTTGGCTGTGCTCTATAGCCAACAGTGAACATCTGTAGACCATGTCCCCGTATATGGACCATCTGTACAACACAGTCCTTTGAGTTGCCCATCAATATAGCATGACCCATTATATTGAAGAGCGGCTTTATGGAATGACCCCCTTTCCCCTACTGGAAATCTTTAAGGCACATTGAGCTAACAGTCTCCCTGGGGTACTGTGGGGGCATAGCTGTATTGCCCAACCACATAGCTGGGTCTTTCATCATCAACTCCAAATCATCTCTATTCCCCCTGCATGTACCCAGTGCTCTCTTCTGCCTAGATTTTTTAAAGGCCAAATTCCTGTCCACAGAAAGGGTTTACGTGTGAGGCCAAGGGCCCATGGTGGAAGAGGACCATCTGTGCCCCAGCCTCCCATGACTCTCAGGCCTCTGAGCCCAAGCTAAGCCATCATATCCCCTGTTACCTGCAGGTACACATCCAGATGGCCGGTTCCTGCCTTAATTGATGACATTCCACCACAAAAGAAATGAAAATGGCCTGTTCCTGCCTTAACTGATGACATTATCTTGTGAAATTCCTTCTCCTGGCTCATCCTGGCTCAAAAGCTCCCCTACTGAGCACCTTGTGATCCCCACTCCTGCCTGCCAGAGAACAATCCCCCTTTTTCCTTTACCTACCCAAATCCTATCAAACGGCCCCACCCCTATCTCCCTTCGCTGACTCTCTTTTCCGACTCAGCCCGCCTGCACCCAGGTGAAATAAACAGCTTTATTGCTCACACAAAGCCTGTTTGGTGGTCTCTTCACACGGACTCCAGTGAAATTTGGTGCCCTGACTCGGATCAGGGGACCTCCCTTGGGAGATTGATCCCCTGTCCTCCTGCTCTTTGCTCCGTGAGAAAGATCCACCTATGACCTCAGGTCCTCAGACCCACCAGCCCAAGAAACGTCTCACCAATTTCCAATCCGGTAAGCAGCCTCTTTTTACTCTCTTCTCCAACCTCCCTCACTATCCCTCAACCTCTTTCTCCTTTCAATCTTGGCGCCACACTTCAATCTCTCCCTTCTCTTAATTTCAATTCCTTTCATTTTCTGGTAGAGACAAAGGAGACACGTTTTATCCGTGGACCCAGAACTCCGGCGCGGGTCATGGACTAGGGAAGGCAGCCTTCTCTTGGTGTTTAATCAGTGCAGGGACGCCTCTCTGATTATTCACCCAGGTTTCAGAAGTGTCAGACCATGCAGGGATGCCTGCCTTGGTCCTTCACCCTTAGCAGTAACTCCCGCTTTTATGGGAGAGGGGAAAGAACCCTTCAACCCCTTCTCCTTCACCCTTAGCGGCAAGTCCCGCTTTTCTAGGGGAGGGACAGGAACCCCCCCCTCTTATCTCTGTGCCCTGATCCCTTATTTCCATGCCCCGACCTCTTATCTCTGTGCCCCAATCCCTTATTTCTGTACCCTGACTTATCTCTGAACCCCAACCCCTTATTTCCGCACCCTGCCCCCTTGTCTGCTTTTCTGGAGGGCAAGAAGCCCTCACCCCTTCTCCATGTCTCTACTCTCTTTTCTCTGGGCTTGCCTCCTTTACTATGGGCAAGCTTCCACCTTTCATTCCTCCTTCTTCTCCCTTAGCCTGTGTTCTTAAGAACTTAAAACCTCTTCAACTCTCACCTGCTGCTCCCAAATCTTCCTTCTTTCCCTCCCACCTGTCCCCTCAGTCCCAACCCCAAGCGTCGCTGAGTCTTTCTAATCTTCCTTTTCTGCAGACCCATCTGACCTCTCTCCTCCTCGCCAGGCCAAGCTAGGTCCCAATTCTTCCTCAGCCTCCGCTCCTCCACCCTATAATCCTTTTATCACCTCCCCTCCTCACAGCCGGTCAGGCTTACAGTTTTGTTCTGTGACTAGCCCTCCCCCACCTGCCCAGCAATTTCCTCTTAAAAAGGTGGCTGGAGCTATAGGCATAGTCAAGGTTAATGCTCCTTTTTCTTTATCCCAAATCAGATAGCGTTTACGCTCTTTTTCGTCAAATATAAAAACCCAGCCGAGTTCATGGCTCGTTTGGCAGCAACCCTGAGACACTTTACAGCCCTAGACCCTAGGTCTAGGCCGTCAATCATTGCAGGTCAAAAGGCCGTCTTATTCTCAATATACATTTTATTACCCAATCTGCTCCCGACATTAAATAAAACTCTGAAAATTAAATTCCGGCCCTCAAACCCCACAACAGGACTTAATTAACCTCGCCTTCAAGGTGTACAATAATAGAGTAGATGCAGCCAAGTAGCAATGTATTTCGGAGTAGCAATTCCTTGGCTCCACTGTGAGACAAACCCCAGCCACATCTCTAGCACACAAGAACTTCCAAATGCCTAAACCACAGTGGCCAGGCGTTCCTCCAGAACCGCTTCCCCCAGAAGCTTGCAACAAGTGCCAGAAATCTGGCCACCAGGCCGAGGAATGCCCGCAGCCCAGGATTCCTCCTAAGCCGCGTCCCATCTGTGAGGGACCCCACTGGAAATTGGACTGTTCAACTCACCTGGCAGCCACTCCCAGAGCCCCTGGAACTCCGGCCCAAGGCTCTCCGACTGACTCCTTCCCAGATCTTCTCAGCTTAGCGGCTGAAGACCGATGCTGCCCGATCGCCTCGGAAGCCCTGTAGACCATCACAGACGCCGAGCTTTAGGTAACTTTCACAGTGGAGGGTAAGTCCGTCCCCTTCTTAATCAATACGGAGGCTACCCACTCCACTATACCTTCTTTTCAAGGGTCTGTTTCCCTTGCCTGCATAACTGTTGTGGGTATTGACAGCCAGGCTTCTAAACCTCTTAAAACTCCCCAACTCTGGTGCCAACTTAGACAACACTCTTTTAAGCACTCCTTTTTAGTTATCCCCACCTGCCCAGTTCCCTTATTAGGCCGAGACACTTTAACTAAATTATCTGCTTCCTTCACTATTCCTGGACTACAGCTACATCTCATTGCTGCCCTTCTTCCCAATTCAAAGCCTCCTTTGTGTCCTCCTCTTGTATCCCCCAACCTTAACCCACAAGTATAAGATACCTCTACTCCCTCCTTGGGATTGGGAATCCTTGAAAGGATTAAAGCTTATTATCACTCGCCTGCTACAGCATGGCCTTTTAAAGCCTATAAACTCTCCTTACAATTCCCCCATTTTACCTGTCCTAAAACCACACAAGCCTTACAAGTTAGTTCAGGATCTGCGCCTTATCAACCAAATTGTTTTGCCTATCCACCCTGTGGTGCCAAACCCTTATACTCTCCTATCCTCAATACCTCTGTCCACAATCCATTATTCTGTTCTGGATCTCAAACATGCTTTCTTTACTATTCCTTTGCACCCTTCATCCCAGCCTCTCTTCGCTTTCACTTGGACTGACCCTGATGCCCATCAGGCTCAGCAAGTTACCTGGGCTGTACTGCCGCAAAGCTTCACAGACAGCCCCCATTACTTCAGTCAAGCCCAAATTTCTTCCTCATCTGTTACCTATCTCAGCATAATTCTCACAAAAACACACGTGCTCTCCCTGCGGATCATGTCCGACTAATCTCTCAAACCCCAGCACCTTCTACAAAACAACAACTCCTTTCCTTCCTGGGCATGGTTGGATACTTTCACGTTTGGATACCTGGTTTTGCCATCCTAACAAAACCATTATATAAACTCACAAAAGGAAACCTAGCTGACCCCATAGATCCTAAATCCTTTCCCCACTCCTCTTTCTGTACCTTGAAGACAGCTTTAGAGACTGCCGCCACCCTAGCTCTCCCTGACTCATCCCAACCCTTTTCATTACACACAGCTGAGATGCAGGGCTGTGCAGTCGGAATTCTTACACAAGGACCAGGATTGCGTCCTGTAGCCTTTTTGTCCAAACAGCTTGACTTACTGTTTCAGGCTGGCCATCATGTCTCCGTGCAGTGGCTACTGCTGCCCTAATACTTTTAGAGGCCCTCAAAATCACAAACTATGCTCAACTCACTCTCTACAGCTCTCATAATTTCAAAATCTATTTTCTTCCTCACACCTGACACATATACTTTCTGCTCCCTGACTCCTTCAGCTGTACTCACTCTTTGTTGAGTCCCACAATTACCATTGTTCTTGGCCCGGACTTCAATCCGGCCTCCCACATTATTCCAGATACCACACCTGACCCTCATGACTGCATCTCTCTGATCCACCTGACATTCACCCCATTTCCCCACATTTCCTTCTTCCCTGTTCCTCACCCTGATCACACTTGGTTTATTGATGGCAGTTCCACCAGGCCTAATCGCCACACACCAGCAAAGGCAGACTATGCTATAGTACAAGCCACTAGACCGCCTCTTAGAACCTCTCATTTCCTTTCCATCGTGGAACTCTGTCCTCAAGGAAATAACTTCTCAGTGTCCCATCTGCTATTCTACTACCCCGCAGGGATTGTTCAGGCCCCCTCCCTTCCCTACACATCAAGCTCAGGGATTTGCCCCCGGGACTGGCAAATTAGCTTTACTCAACATGCCCCAAGTCACGAAACTAAAATACCTCTTAGTCTAGGTAGACACTTTCACTGGATAGGCAGAGGCCTTTCCCACAGGGTCTGAGAAGGCCACCACGGTCATTTCTTCCCTTCTGTCAGATGTAATTCCCCGGTTTGGCCTTCCCACCTCTATACAGTCTGATAGCAGACCGGCCTTTATTAGTCAAATCAGCCAAGCATTTTCTCAGGCTCTTGGTATTCAGTGAAACTTTTATATCCCTTACAGTCCTCAGTCTTTAGGAAAGGTAGAACAGACTAATGGTCTTTTTAAAACACCCCTCACCAAGCTCAGCCACCAACTTAAAAAGGACTGGACAATACTTTTACCACTTTCCCTTCTCAGAATTCAGGCGTGTCCTCGGAATGCTACAAGGTACAGCCCGTTTAAGCTCCTGTACAGATGCTCCTTTTTATTAGGCCCCAGTCTCATTCCAGACACCAGACCAACTTGGACTGTGCCCCCCAAAACTTGTCATCCCTACTATCTTCTATCTAGTCATACTCCTATTCACCGTTCTCAACTACTTACACATGTCCTGCTCTTGTTTACACTGCCAGTTTACACTTTCTCCAAGCCATCACAGCTGATATCTCCTGGTGCTATCCCCAAACCGCCACGCTTAACTTTTAAATAAATAATCTTTGCTGGCAAGGCTATGCTGAACCTCCTTAGGCACTCTCTAATTAGATGTCCCAGGTCCTCCCAATTCTTAGTCCTTTAATACCTGTTTCTCTCCTTCTCTTATTCTGTTTAGTTTTTCAATTCATACAAAACTGTATCCAGGCCATCACCAATAATTCTAAATGACAAATGTTTCTTCTAACAGTCCCACAGTATCACCCCTTACCACCAAATCTTCCTTCAGCTTCATCTCTCCCACTCTAGGTTCCCACGCCGTCTCTAATCCCGCTCGAAGCAGCCCTGAGAAACATCGCCCATTATCTCTCCATACCACTCCCCCAAAAATTTTCACCATCCGAATGAACACTTTAACACTAGTTTATTTTATTTTTATTATTAAAATAAGAAGACAGGAATGTCAGGCCTCTGAGCCCAAACTAAGCCATCATATCCCTGTGACCTGCACGTACACATCCAGATGGCCGGTTCCTGCCTTAACTGATGACATTCCACCACAAAAGAGTGAAAATGGCCTGTTCCTGCCTTAACTGATGACATTGTCTTATGAAATTCCTTCTCCTGGCTCATCCTGGCTCAAAAGCTCCCCTACTGAGCACCTTGTGACCCCCACTCCTGCCTGCCAGAGAACAATCCTCCTTTTTCCTTTACCTACCCAAATCCTTTCAAACGGCCCCACCCCTATCTCCCTTCGCTGACTCTCTTTTCCGACTCAGCCCGCCTGCACCCAGGTGAAATAAACAGCTTTATTGCTCACACAAAGCTGTTTGGTGGTCTCTTCACACGGACGCGAGTGAAAATGACCACCAAGGAAATTCAGAGCTCAGTCACCAAATGCTATCCAGTCCGGGTGCCTCCTTAGATACTGCACAGTAACTGAGATGCTAAGGTAGTGGCTAATTCAGGGGAAGAGCTAACAAATGAGACAACCAGGAAAAGAAGCCTGGGCTCTCGTTTTTCCTCTGTGATTACTTCCTTTGCCCCTGCCTGTTCTAGGACCTTAGCTCTTATTAAAACTTGACCTGGCTGGCCGGGCACAGTGGCTCACACCTGTAATCCCAGCACTTCGGGAGGTCGAGGCGGGCGGATCACAAGGTCAGGAGATCGAGACCACCGTGAAACCCCATCTCTACTAAAAATACAAAAAATTAGCCGGGTGCGGTGGCGGGCGCCTGTAGTCCCAGGTACTTAGGAGGCTGAGGCAGGAGAATGGCTTGAACCCGGGAGGCAGAGCTTGCAGTGAGCTGAGATTGTGCCACTGCACTCCAGCCTGGGCAACAGAGCGAGACTGTCTCAAAAAAAAATCAAACAAAACTTGACCTGGCTGTGCTGAACTATTATTGGGCACACCTACTCACAGCCCTCAGTGGAGGCAAAGCTGCTATGGGAAATCCTGGGCTCTTGATCCATTTTACCCTTTGCAGTAGATACCAAGATGCCTGGTCATCTCATACTCCCAATGCTAGGGAGTATGAGAGTAATAGAAAAGTCCTTTTAAGATGAGGAATTGATGAAAACTGGTAGGGAGAGACCAGCCTCCCTAAACTTTCATTTCTCTGTTCACTTTCACCTCAATATCCCCCAAATTTTTTAGTACAGACTTAGGAGATAGCTACTTTCTCCAAATACTGTTTCGGCCTAATGGTCTAAAGTCAAAACCCTGTGGATAGTTTCCTGGTAGAGTGGCAAAGAAATATTAATGGTCAGCAGTGGTGCTATGGTTGTTCTGTGACAATGTACTTTGGAACTAAGCCTCTTCTCTTTCTTAAAGTTTCCAGCACTGACAAAGACGAGGACTGTGAATAGACCTTTTTAAGTACATACTACCTGACAGAGTCCATGACCACTGAATGGGTCATGAGCTCACAAACTAAAATAACCAGACTCCTGTTTAATACCACAGACTGCAACATATATCATTCGAAGCAGACATATTAGAACAGAGGACAAAGCTTTCTGTAAAGCCTGCTAAGATATTTAAGGAAATGAGAAAGAATATTACCAATATGAAACAATAACCAAAATAATAATGAAAATAATCAAGTGGAAATATTAGCTATAACAAATAGAATGGTTGGAAAAAAGAATACAGTAGGATAGATGCAGCTAAAAATGAATTAATAAAATATAAGATCATATTGAGGTTTCATAAAAGATGATAAAAAGAATAAAAGAAAGAAAATATGAAAGAAAAGCTAAAAGAAATGGATAGTATAAGTCAAGATGCCAGCACCCAGAAGTTAGAAACTCTAGAAGGAGAGGAAAATAAAAATGAAGAAAAAAATTTGAAGAAAAAAATGAAGTTATATTTCTCAGAATTGAATACAAATGACACAGATTAAAATAGCCCATACACTGCCAAATATAAAAGATTAGGAAAAATTGACACCTAAATATAGTAAAATTTAAAGACATCAAAAGCAAGAACAATTACTAATACTTTTAGAAAGAACAGCTCAACTACAGAGGAATAAACATCAGAATAACATCAGACTTCTCAACAGCAACACTGAATGCAAGAAGATAATGGCATAATGGCATAGCACTTCTAAAGTAATAAAGGAAAGGAGGAAGAATAAAGAGAAAAAGCCAAAGTTAGTATAATGCCTGGAAAATATTAAGAAAGATGACAAAAATATGTTCTAATATAACAATAATAAATATAAATGTATTAAACTCACCATTTAAAACACACAGATTCTCAGATTGGATTTATAAAAGAGGCTTCAAATATATGTTACTAGAAGAGCTCACTGAAAACAAAAAGATACAAAAAGACTTAAATAGATGTAAATATATAACAAGAAAATATTAGCCACAGAAAGGATGCAGTAACAATCCTAATATTTGATCAGATTATTTAAGAAAAATATGTCTTAAAAAACAAAAAAGATATCATATACAAATAAAAGGAAGTAATAAAAAGATATATTGATTATAAACTATACACACCTAATTATGCAGACTCAAAACATACCAAGTAACAACAAAACCAAAGAGAAATAAGTGAAGTAATGTAAGTTACCAATTTTAACACACCACTTTCAGAAACTGAAATTTATAGATCAAGTAAAGAAACATATGTAGATTTATCAAAGATATGTAAAGAATTATAAAACACACAAACATAAAATCCATAGAATCCTTTTTGAGTTTATACAGAATAATTTTACAAAAATAAACCTTTATGATGCCAAATTGGCTTGGCATTTCGAGGCTGCTTTAGTATTATGAAACCTTTACATTAACACTTTTTTTTTCACAACTGCCATGACTGAGGAAAGAGTGTGGAAATTGCACCCAGGCTTTTACATGCTTTCATCTGGAAATGACATCCAGACTTTCACTTACTTATATTGGCTAAGGAAATTAACAAGGTTTTGCTTAACTTCAAGAGGCAGGAAAATAGAATTCTCCTATATCCTGGAAGAAATGGAAAACTAGATATGAGTGATAACAGCAATGTCTACTAGGGGCAATTTAATGAAGGTGAAAATCTACAAGATTTAAATATGCATGTAGCACTATTGATAAACCTTAAAAAACAGCTCTGACTAAAAAAGTTAGAAAACAAAGAAAGAATAAGCTGCAAAACACAATATCATTTACATACATATAAAATTCATGCACATATTGAAAATATATATACATTTTAAAAATATTTTAAGGGCTGGGTGCTGCGGCTCACGCCTCTAATCCCAGCACTTTGGGAAGCCAAGGCGGGCAGATCACAAGGTCAGGAGATTGAGACCATCCTGGCTAACATGGTGAAACCCTGTCTCGACTAAAAATATAAAAAATTAACCAGGCGTGGTGGCGGGCGCCTGTAGTTCCAGCTACTTGGGAGGCTGAGGCAGGAGAATGGCGTGAACCCAGAAGGCGGAGCTTGCAGTGAGCCGAGATGGCACCACTGCACTCCAGCCTGGGTGACAGAGCGAGACTTTGTCTCAAAAAAAAAACAAAAATTTAAATGATATCTATAGGGAAAAGGCAAATAGCAGTAGAGCATGGGATAAAGATAAAGAGAATAAATAAGTCAAAAAATAAGAGAAGGTCTTTGTGAGACCAATGATAGTAGCATGCTATGAACAGAAGAGCATGATTAACTCTACCCTCTGATGCTGAATTGTTGTTGTTGTTGTTTTAAGGCATAGGGTTCAGCTTAGAAAAGAATAAATCGACTTCATTATTTTCAGATGACATTAGAATATTCCTAGAAAACCTAAAAGAACATACATAGAAAATTTTAAAATTAATGTTTATGAGTGTTCTTGGATTCAAAATCAATGTAAATAAATTTGTTGCATTTGTACTGACTGGCATGATTAGTTAGAAAATGTAATTTTATAAAAGATTGTTTGCAATGATATGTTTAAAAAACTTTAAGGGCCTAAAAATAAATCTAACTGAATATGGAAATGATTTTAATGAAGAAAAATACTAATTTTATTAATTGATTTAATATGATCTAAATGAATGGAAATAAATACTACATTTATAGATTGGAGCACTCAAAATCATAAGGCTGACTGTTATTACTAAATTGATCTATATATTTAATACAATCTGAATTTTAAAATACCAACAAGTCTTCATATGTGTATGTAAGGGAAGAGGGCTTAACTTGGCAAAAAAAAAAAAAATAGTGAGAACTTTGAAGCAGAAGGGAAAGAAAAAGTAGAAGGAATAGGAAGATGAGAAGAAGACAGAGAAAAAGACAAAGAGGAGAGAAAGGAGAAGTTGTTTGGAATAGTGATTACTGACCTTCACAAATATGAAGAATTATTACAACATAATGTGACATCATCACAGGCGAGTAACCAATGGAATTGAACAAAAAGCCAAAAAACAAACACACACGTATGTGAAAACGTTTATAACAAATCAGATCAGTGGAGGAAAAAATGGAATTCAATAAAATATACTGAGACAATTGGTTATACACATGGAAATAATTAAAACTGGATCCCTATCTCACTCCACACATTAAAAATAAATACATCTCAGCTGGATTTAAATGTGAAGGGCAAATCCTTAAATAAAGGGGAGTGTCTTTGTGACATTAAGATATTTAAGAGTTTCTTAAACAAAATGAAATAGTACAAACCGTAAAGAAGATAAATCTGACTTCATTCAATTTAATAGTATGTATATTTCCAGGCTCCTGAAGAAAGCAAAAAGACAGACTACAAACAAGAAGAAATTATTTGCAGCATTAAAACTACAAAATGAGACTGTTCAGAATATATGAAAAACCATAAATCATTAAGAAAGGAAATAACTCTTGTTTGCCCAAAAATGGGCAAAACTCTTGAATAAGCACTTACGAGAAAAGAAAACTTGAATGGGCAATACATTTATGAAAAGATACTCAGCCTCATTGTATTTTAAAGAAATGCAAATTTAAATCAAAATGAGATAACGTTTCACAGACGTTAGATTGATTTAAAAAAATGTATGTGTACTACAGTTATCCCTTAGTATCTGCAAGAAACTGGTTCCAAGACCCACCACAGATACCAAAATATAAGGATGCTCAAGTTCCTTCTATAAATTGGCATAGTATTTGTGTATAAACTACACACATCCTCTTGTATACATTTGTATTTTATTTTATTTTGTTTTTTGAGATGGAATCTTGCTCTGTCACCGAGCTGGAGTGCAGTGGCGCTACCTCAGCTCACTGCAACCTCTGCCTCCCAGGTTCAAGCAATTCTCCTGCCTCAGCCTCCTGAGTAGCTGGGACCACAGGTGTGTACTACCACAATGGAGATGGGGTTTCACCATGTTGGCCAGGCTGCTCTCGAACTCCTGACCTCAGGTGATCCACCCACCTCGGCATCCCAAAGTGCTAGGATTACAGACATGAGTCACAGCACCCGTCCTTTCTTGTATACTTTAAATTATCTCTAGATTACTTATAATATATAATACAATGTATTAGATATGTAAATAGTTGTTATATGTAAATATGCTATGTAAATAGTTGTTACATTGTTTTAACTTTGCATTATTTTTATTACTATACTGTTATTTTTTCTGAATCTATGGTTGGTTGAATCCACAAATGCAGAACCCATGGATACAGAAGATCAAGTGTAATATCATGTTGGTGCACATATGAAGCAACCAGAACACTTATACTTTGCTGGTAGCAGTGTAAATAGATACAATTGGCAGTGCCTAGTAAAATTAAATATGCACACACAACATTACCCAGCAATTCCACTCATTTTATATCCTAGAGAAACTCTTTCACATATGACCAAGAGACAAAGAATACTCACAGCAATATTTTTGTAATAATAAAATACTCAGAAACAAATGATCTGATCATCACCATCAAAACTGCTACAGGTTGAGTATTCTTTATCTGAAATGCTTGGAACCAGACGTGTTTTAGATTTCAGATTCTTTTCAGATTTTGGAATATTTGCATATACATAATGAGATAGCTTGGAAATTAGATCCAAATTTAAACATGAAATTCATTTATGTTTCACATACTCCTTATATACATAACCTGAAGGAAATTTTATACAATATCTCAAATAATTTTGTGCATATAACAAAGCTTGTGTATATTGGACCAGCAGAAATCATAGTGTCGCTATCTTACACCACCATCATGGCTGACTCTCAATTTATATGCTACCAATAAGCGATCATTTTTCATACTTCTTCACACATAAGTACTTAACAGCAAAAAGTATGACATGCCATTAATACAGTGAAAAAATAATGTGTTCAGGGTAACTAAGCAGCCTAGTAGCATCACCAGAATACCCGTATGAGCTGTTAAACAATGCTAACAACAATGACAGGCTTTCAGTCTCCACCTATGATGCTGTGTTTTGAATAGAAGGTTATTGTACATTGTATTTTATTTTTTTACATGAGAAAAAAACATCAGAAGCAGTTGAGGGATCGGGAAATAAATACCTAGGAATGAGAAGGCATTCCAGTGAATGGTTTTTTTAAACTATTTCCTCCAAAGTCATCTGCCTCATTAACAAGGCTTTGTCTTAGAAGTCTTTTCTTAGATTTTATAAACTGACACGATTTCTTGTTCTGTTACGAATGCATTCTGCCCTAGTCCTTCAGAAGCCCCATCACACATTTTCACCATGTCATCTACAGGCACTTTTTCTGATGACAATGTAGTCTTTATCATCACTATTACCACGATCTTCTTGATTCAGAATCATTTCAGCTCTTTCACCATTGGTCAATGAACAACTGGAGCTTCATTGTTGATATGAAACACTTCCTCAATATTTGCTTCTCCCAGTTTACTGATGAACTCTGAAGGTATTTTTTTTTTTGCATATGCAAGGAAGTCATACATCATTTTTTTCTCACTTGACATATGAAATCCTTCAAAGTTACCATCTTGATCATCATCACTGAATATGGTTCCAGGCCAGAACTTGTGCCAGGCATGTCCAACTGTGTCTTTAATCACTGTGTTCCAGGCACTGACAACAGCATATAAAGCATCCTTCATGTCAAACTCCTTTTGAAAACCTTTCACACTCATGTGTCTCTGTTCACTGCTGTTAGCATACCATTGAGGAAAGTGTTTTTATATTTACTTCATTGATCTGAGAGAACCTGGTCACATGGCTGAATTAATGAAATCACATTTGAGCGAAAATACATGGCATTAACATTATTTTTGATGAGAATTTCAGCTGAAGGATGAACAGAATGGTTGTCCAGTAATAATAAAAGCTTGCAGTTGTCATCTAGTCTGGCTTCCCTGCAGTGAACATGAGCCACTGATACAAAATGTTTGTGAAACCAAACAGAGAAGATGTTCTTGGAGGTATATGCCTTTTTGTTAGCATAATACAATAATGAACTGGTATGAAATTCACTCTTTGAAAACAGTGAGGATGAAAGTTTTTGCCTGTCACAGCAAGTTTACACTTAGGTGTGCCTGTTGCATTAGCACACCCCAGCACAGTCATTCTATCTTTGGTATCATTAATTCATGTTGGGGCTGTCTCATCAGATATAGTCTATGTCTTTTTGGGGCAGTTACAACAAAAGAGTGATGTTTCATTCACATTATATACTTGTTCTGGCATCATTTACATCAGTGATAATCTTGGCAAACCCATCAATGAATTTGTCCACTTTGTGATCAGCAGTTGTTTTATCACCACATGTCTTTACAGATTTAGTGCTACGTCTTTTCTTTTTCTTTTTTTTTTTTTTTTTGAGACAGAGTCTCGCTGTCGCCCAGGCTGGAGTGTGCAGTGGCGTGATTTTGGCTCACTGCGGGCTCCGCCCCCTGGGTTCACACCGTTCTCCTGCCTCAGCCTCCCGAGTAGCTGGGACTACAGGCACCCACCACCTCACCCAGCTAATTTTTTTTTATTTTTAGTAGAGACAGGGTTTCACCGTGTTAGCCAGGATGGTCTCGATCTCCTGACCTCGTGATCCGCCTGCCTCGGCCTCCCAAAGTGCTGGGATCACAGGTGTGAGCCACCATGCCTGGCCAATGCTATGTCTTTTCTTAAATTTCTGCAACCAGCCTGTTGAATAGTCACAGTTCCCTTCAACTTTCAGTTCATTGTGTTAGATCTATGCTTATTTCATAATCAACATACTATTAAATGGTATATGTTCATTGTGACACTGATCCGTTATTTTAATATAGGACCAAGATCTTCAGCTGCAGCTTTATGCAGTATTTATCTGTTTTTCACTAACCTCCATACATCACTTTCAGCATAGAACTTCAACAGTTTATTCTTCCGTTTCTTCAGGTCATATATAGCGGTCATTTCAAAACTATACTCTTCTGTAAGATGTTTCAGGCTTACACTGCTGCATATTTTCTCCAGCAACTTGGCTTTCTGTGCTGTAGATAAACATAGACACTTCTTCTTTTTCTTATCACTGTTACCCATAGGGATATCTGCAGACGTTTTTGACATTTTCCACAACATCTTTATACCAGAAAGCAGAAAATAAGCAAAAACAACAACAACAACAACAAAGTGAGTAATGCACATAGGTCTTGGCCTCATGTAGGGCATCATGTGGAACCTAGCATTGGCATCTCCCACCTGCATATGTGCATGTGCCATTTTATTAGCCTTTGTGAGTGTGCTCACATAGGGGAATCTGGGCATGTGCAGAAAAGATATATTGCAGCTGAGGTAGGAAGGGAGAGTCTTCATTCCCTTAGGAATGTGGAATAAATTGTGTTTTGTGCACCTGGCTTAAGGCTGTGGCTGATCACATGAGGTCATGTGTGGAATTTTCCACTTGTGTCATTGTGTTGTGCTCAAAATGTTTTGGAATTTGGTGCATTTCGAACTTTGGATTTCATATTAGAAGTGTTCAACCTGTATATTACTTGGAAAATATTCATACAAAGGAATATTATGTAGCATCAAGGGATGAGTTTTGGTTATACACAACAGAAATTGGTCTAAGGAATACACTTTATTGAAAAACCAAGTCAATCACAGTGAATATAGAGATGCTCCTCGGCTTACGATACGATTACACTCTGATAAACCCATTGTAAGCTGAAAATATAAATCAAAAATTCATTTAGTACACCTAACCTACCAAACATCTTAGCCTAGCCTGCTTTAAACATGCTCAGAACACTTACATTAGCCTATAGTTGAGCAAAGTCATCTAACACTAGGCCTATTTTATGATAAAGTATTAAATATTAATGTAGCTTATTAAATGCTGTGCTGAAAGTGAAAAACAGAATGATTGTATGGGCACTCACCATTAATATACATGGCAGAAAGCACCATCGTGAAGTCGAAAATTCCCAAGTTGAACTACTGTAAGTTGGGGACTGTTTTTTTAATACAATCCCATTTAAGGATACAAATGTGGTAAAGGGATAGGGAAAGCAAAGGGATAATACTCATGAAATTCAGGCTTGTGGGTACCTTGGGAGGAATGGGAAGAATATGGGGGCTTCAAGGGACACAGAAGAGGCTGCAAAAATACGAGTAAGATTTTATTTTCTTTAAGTTGAATAATGGGCAAGGTCCTGTTATATCACTATAAAATATGTACCAGCGTTTTAGCCTTTGTGGTTTACTTTCCATTTTCTATATCTTTTATCCCTACAATTGTCAATGGGTTATTCTCAAATTTGCCTATGATAGAATTGTTTCTGTTCTCTTCAATGTATTTTTCCTTAGCTCATTTTAATCAAAAACGGAATTTTGCATCTTGGAAAAGTTCAATTCAAAGACTGTCTGTATTTGGTTAACAGGTAGCATGGCCAAAAAAAAGTAGGTTTCTTCAGGACAGATACTTACAGGTGGTGAAAGGCTGGATGCCTCCTTGACACATTGTGGGTCTCAGAAGTATAACTCACACAGGGCCCACACAGTACCCGACAGGGTTGTTTAACTCAGGACTTTATGACAAATGAGAAAGCAGACGTTTTAAGAAAGAGTGAGCCTACAACCTATGATAATAATTCTATGCAATTTGTTGTATATTTGTATGCACAGGTGGCAACCAATAGAAAGGGAGATATAGTTAAGTCTTTCCCCTTACTAAGAAGCAACTGATGACCATAACCAGGGAGGTAAGGAAACAGCCTTGCTGTTGGTGCGGTCAGTATCTTTGTCATCATGCCGTTTGGTTTGTACTGTGATGTCTGCTTCTTGATTCAGGTATTGACTGCTGTCTCTGCATTTTTTAAAATAAAGTTTTAAAGATCTCAGTTTTTATCTGAAGATCTTTATGGAAACTTCTAGTTCCCTCAAATAGCTCTACAAATTTTGGCTTTGTTCAAGTAGTACTGCAGTAATCTAACTCTCTATCCTCAACACTGCAGGTCTGTGTTCTTTTGGTGGTCAACCAAAATCACTTTGTGAGGTCAACATTCCTTGAAGGACAATTTGATTTGAGGACTGTCATTGATTGGGGTAGAGTCAGTACTGCTTAGGCAACCTTCCAGGGTATTGCTGTTTAATTATTTCATTCAAAATGTAACAAACTCTTACTGAGTATCTATAGAACAGGCACTTTTCATTTTTCTAAGCACAGCTTATAGTCTTCCTTCTCCCAATAGTTCCTCAGTATTTGGTTCTCCCCTTCAAAAGGTGTGAATGAATGAATGAATGAATAAATAAATAAAGTGCTTTAAGAATTAAAGACAGGAAGAGAGATTTTGAGACAGGGAAGGAATAACATTTGCTGCTAATGGGTTAGGCTGTTTACATTCTATATATGCTGTATTACCTTTTCTATCTAAATAGAGTTTAGAAGCCAAGCATCATTGGACTTAAGGAAGAAGTATTTGGTGGCTGCTGCTCCTGTCCTGGTCACTGCTTACTTTAATCAGTGTAGTAAGCAGTGGCCTGGCAATTTCATCCTTTTCGTCCGGTAACATTTAAAAGAAAAAAGAAGTAACAATAAAAGAGTGAGGGCTAACTAGGCTTCTTTACTCAGTATAACTCGTGTACAGTAATTTAACTTTTCTTTATTTCTCTAAGACAAATCATGGATCCCTTTGACAGATGTCCCTTTCTCTGCTCACTGGCTTAATAATTGTCATTTAAAAGTTGGCAGTAAGTTGTGCGTGCACGTGTGTGCATGTGCTCACACGCGTGTGCTTGTGTGCATGTTGGGGAAGAATCAGAAAAGAAGGGAAGAAGTTTTAATGGGGAAAATATTTTTTATTGATTTACTTCTCAAAGTGTGTGCATTACACATATGTGATGGGGAGGGAATGCCAGTGAATACAATCTGGGGCACCTCTT
Source organism: Hylobates moloch (assembly GCF_009828535.3). Lineage (NCBI taxonomy): Eukaryota > Metazoa > Chordata > Mammalia > Primates > Hylobatidae > Hylobates > Hylobates moloch. Next base: position 74,900,737 of record NW_026652294.1, read on the forward strand.
TTAACTATTATGCTTTACACACATGAATGTGTACACTGCAAGAGATTTTATCGGCGTTTCTTGTGTACTTGAAACCTGAGGTTAAGAGTTGAGAACCGTGTAAGGGATGTTGTGAAGTTTGAATGTGGTTAACACAGTGATTATCAAACTTTAATGTGCACTGAATTAGAGAAGGATCCTAATAAAACACACATTCCAATTCAGTAGGTCTGAGGTGGGGCCTGAGGTTCTGCATTTCTAACAAGCTCCCAGGCCATGCTGACACTGCTGATCTGGAACCACACTTTGGGGATGAAATGTAGAGAAAAAGACCAGCACCTGAGTGAATAAGTGGACATCACAGTAGTAACCAACCCGCCTACACTACAGAGATACCGACCACACCACAGAGAGGCGATTCCCTTGGACCCTGTGGTTAGGGTCATCACTTGCTTCTGAGTAAGAAGAAAGTGGAGACTTAAATGTATCCCTCTTTAGACTTGCTGCCCCCTACCTCTTCCATCATTCACAAATTACTTAGAAGTACAAGATTTTCTGAAATTTTGGCTAAAATTCTTTCAGCAATAGGTTTCAAATCTCTACACTTCTGCTTACACACACAACACGCCATGTTGAACAATTTACTATAGCTATTGCTGTGTGTATGTACAAAAAAATCCCCACATTTCCCCCTCAGAGAGGAAGACAAGTGCTATTTAAAGTAAAGTGGGCCAATTTTTGACATAATATGGAGATTATTTTTTCATATCTTTCAATATCCATGATACTTAGTATCCTCTGCGTTCAGGGTCCATCCCATGTGACTTGGTTTATCCAGCTCTGTGTTGTTTTCCTTCTGTTTTAGGCAGAGCTGCCTACCAGACACCAGGAGCATGAAACCAAAGCAAATAGATCAGTAGACTCATTCCAGTGTCCATCTCCCCTCTGAAACCTTTCCTTGGCACCTCGCCTTCCCCAACCCCAGCCACCATTCCTAAAGAATGAGTTATTTTTTGCTGCCACAGGCCTTCAAGCATGTCCTCGGGGAGAACCTGCTGAAATTTATTGTAGTTATTTACTGATGTCTCCCCTACTCTACTATGTTGTGAACTCCTCAGAGAGAGACTTTATGACTTACTTATCATCATATCTCCTGAGCATAGCAGTGTTTGGCACAGAAAAGGTACTCAGTAGGCTTTGTTGAATTGAATTAAATGAATTGAATTGCAGGTTAAAGAAAAAAAAAGTTTTCAAGTTCTTGGTGGAAAGTAAGAATTGTAGCTTCTAAAGTGAGAATGGGGCAGGGTCAGATCTAGAATGTAGAGGTGTGTAAGATCACCTGTGCAGGGAATGACAAGTTATTCAGTCTTGCTGATATGAACGATGTGCATGGGTGGGAGGAGAGAAAGGAGACAGGAAACGGAGCCTCAGGGGCTATAGACCCCCACTATATTGTTTTGAATATATCCTATGAGATCTGGAGAAGCATAAAACAATTTTAAACTGTAAGCAGCTTGATGCTATTTTGTTTATAGACAGAACACTGGCAGTAAAAATAAGGATAGTTGGAGCAGATTGAGACTACAGGCAGGGATTTAATAATCAAGACCCTGGTCCTTGGAGGGTTGGAAGGATAATGTTTAATAGACTGGGGGTAAACATGCAAATGTGCCTGCATCTCTAGTACCATCCTAGTGCTACCCAAAGATGTTCAATCATTTTCCCAGAGTTTTGAGAGCCTATTGGGTTATGTCTGAAAACAACAAAAATGGGCCTCTCCTCCAAAGACATGAGAAATTTATTTTGTGTTAAAATAACATAAATATATGTAAGAATATGGGGGTGGCCATTTTGGCAAAATGCATTTCCCATCAGCCTACTTGATTTCACTTCCTGCCTTTCATGAAATATACGTATATAGAAAGCATGAGACTTCCCACTGGGCTCTGCATTTATGCGCATCTGCCGTCCAATTTACAGCTTGCAAAGGAGGTGTTAATTAGTTGGCAGAAGCACCTGAACAGGGAGTACTGGGTTGACTGAGGGGGTGGGAAGGTCTCTGGCATTTCCTTATTCACATAGGTGGAAAAAAAGAAGAAAGGAAACTCACATTGCTGTCCAAAATGGCAACCTCCAAGCCAAGGCAAGTGGTGCAATTATGGCAGGTCCACTTTTCTCTAAAAAGAGAGTCTATTTCTATAGTCATGTGATTAATATCAGATGCTCATAATAATTTACTTTAAGTTTTATCTTTATATCCTACTCTCTGAATTGTAAAGATCTTTCAGAGAAACGTGGGTAAGATTTTTGCTATCGAATAGAGTAAAATGAACACTGCAGAAGGAATAAGACTAATTTCCACATGAGGAAAAGCAGAGGATGTGTCTTACAAGAGAAAGGGCAGTGATCCAGAGCCAGAAGAGTCTAGGAGGTGGAGGGTGGAGAGGGGAAGTCACAAATCCAGGTGGAGCTCAAAGGACTTTTCATTCGTGGTCAATAAAAATGTTGGCTGAGGTAAAGGAGGTGGTTCCAAGCAACCATTTGTTGGGAGTGGTGGGAGGAGAGCAAGGTCAAATGAAGATCAAATCCAGCTTTCTTCAATTTGTATATCAACAAAATTCATCCCATCTCTGTAGCTCCAAACCAACAAACGGTTGATGAGACAAAATGAAGAAAGAATTACAGGATATGATCTGGTAAAATATTTTCATTTTAGAGCTGGCACAACTGAGAGGCAGAGAAGGGAAGTAACCTCCCCAAGGATACTGATGGGGGAATCATGCATACACCTTGGGTTCCTGACTTTCTGCTCATTATTACTCTTGCCAACACATGTTTTTCCAAAGGCCTTTGAAACATTCCTGGGGGCAGTACTCTCCCCTTAAATGTGATCCAACCTAGCAACTCTTAACAGCACTGAACTGTACAGTATTGTTGTGGAAAGAGCAGCAGGGCCAAAGCAAAAAGACATGTCTAGAAAAAAGATATGGACAAACAAAAAGCTTGAATCACATAGTTATTTATGTCTCTAGTGACCATCAAGAGGAAATCAATCAAAAAGTTGGCGAAATAGAAACTTGCAGTTGGTTAATAAATATTGCATGCACCAATGGGGCAGAAGACATTGTGTTAAAAATTCAGAGGTGCTCAGATTAAACATATAAAGAATACAGGGAGAGCGCTTACTTTCTACTTTGGAAAATGCCACTGAACCTTCATAAAATACAGCTTGCACTGAAGCAATGCAAAAAGGAAAAAGCAACATAAATTGAGCTTTTAGCACACTCAGCAAGCACTCTTTCAGGCTGCCAAAGTACAAGGTACCTGAACAAAGAGAAAAGAAATACTTTTTATCTAACCCCAGGATGGCTGCCCCTAGCTCCTGATGAAGTTGAGGTGTCCAAACAGAGAAAGCAAACAGAGTAGAGGAAATTCAGTGAGGCAAACAAATGAGGGTCCGGCCTTTCTAGGAGATCAGAGGGCTCCAGGCTCTGCTGCTTCCTTCAGCAAATGCTAATGAGCCCACGAGAAGACAAAACACAACGTGTTTCCTGAACACACATCCCAGACAGAAAGGAATTCTTCAAGTATATAATTAGGAGCAATTAGCGAGGACTAGAGAGGAGCAGGGATAGGATGTATAACTGGCTGATCGAGTTACACTTCCCCTAAGAATTGTGGGAGGTGGCCTGCTTAGGGCTTTTCTGAACTAAGCCTGTGCTCACAAGCTTGAGGATAGACACTGGAAAATCAAAGGAGATTTTCTTACCCAAGTTTACCAAATATTTTCTCTGCTAATTATTTTAAGCCTCCAGTTCTCAGGCCAGTCTGATGGTAGATTTTCAGTAATATTTAGCAATGAGGACACATAATGAAATGAAGTGATAAAGGAGATACACACATTTCCTGTCCCTAAACTCACCCTCTGTACAAGTTGTGAAGGTTTTGGCAGAGGTAGGGCAGGCAGCCTTTAGTTAAAAATAAAGCCTTTCTAGTTGTTTTGTACTAGTTCCACATAGCCTGTAAAACCCAGAAAAGGGAAACCAGAGTGATGTTTTCATTGCTTGAGGATTCATGAGGTGCAATAGAAGATAAAGGAGAGAGGCCCTCCTATAGCCTATGGGAACATGTATTGGGGAGGGTTGGTTCAAATCCAAGATTCCTCTTCTCATTAGCTATGCAACTTTAAGAAAGCCATTTGATCTTTTGAGTCTTGGTTTGCTCATCTACAAAATGGGCCCAAATCATCCTGGATTATTGTAGGGATTAATAAGATAATGGCCCCAACTGGCTTTTCTGAACAACATGAGGCAACAGGCTAATACATTCATTTACCCAGATGTGTGCTTTAGAGCCAGTTTATTTTGGAGGGTTCACCAGGAAACTGCATTGCTCAAAATTAGACGTTCTAAACCTGGGAGATTTATTGGGATTTTTTTTTATGGCCAAGGTGGGTGTTTGGCAATGCCTACTTTGAAAGGTTTTCAAATTAAAATTATTGTGGCTAGGCATTAATGGTATCAAACTTTGGAGCCATTCATCCTTTTTTGGAGTGTTCCTAACGTACTTTTTTTCATTTTGTAAATTGTGATAATACATACATAGCATAAAATGTACCATTTTAGTCATTTTTAAATGTACATCCAGTGGCATTAAGTCCACTCACATTGTTGTGCAACCATCACCACCACCCACCTCCAGAAGCATTTTATCTTCCCCAACTGAGTTCCAGAGTTTAGTGGAAACTCTGTATCCATTAAACATGAATTTTCTACTCCCCACTCCCACCAGCCTATGGTCACCACTATTCTACCTTCTGTCTCTATGAATTTGACTACTGTAGGAACCTCATCTAAGAGGAATCACATAATATTTGTTTTTTTTTTGTTTTTTTTTTTTTTTGGTTGGGGGAGTAGGGGGCAGGGGGGAAGACTGGCTAATTTCACTTAATGTCTTCAAGGTTTATCCGTGCTGAGGCATGTGTCAAAATTTCCTCCCTTTTTAAGGCTGAATAATATTTCATTCTGTGTGTGTGTGTGTGTGTGTGTGTGTGTGTGTGTGTGTGTGTATACCACAGTGTTTTTACCCATTTATCTTTCAGTAGACACTTGGGTTGCTTCTACATTTTGCCTATTGTGATAATGCCATTATGAACATGGTAGTAACCCGAATTTTATCTTTTAAGAAAAAGTATTTGTTCCAGTTCGTAGGTACTCTCTTGATTCATCTCTGATTATTGCTGGGTTGATTTTCTCTTCAAGCAGATTGCCTCCTCAGGTTCTTAACATCTTACAAAAATGTCAGCCCTAACCCTAGCTCAGTCAGCTGTTAAAGCATATGAATTTGCAATTAAGAAAAAAAAAAACTTAATAGCTGCACACTAGGTACTTGTCAGAGAGTATAATCTGAAATTTAGTCTTCATACAAGTGATCTGCATCATGCCTTGGTAAAAGAGTTGCACTTAGCTTTAGTCTTACTCATCTGTGGATTTATGAAACCGTATTGTATTTGCTGTGTAGATATTTTTCAGGATGCTGTTCACTTTCTCATATTGTGTCCTCTTTAGAAGGACCCATGGAAGAAATAGTTCTTTGGTGCCAGCATCATCTATGCCTTCCTGGAACTACTGGTTTATTTTTCTTCTTTAGGTATAGAATTGTGTAACAAATTGTGTCCGATCATTGCCTTAGCTACTACAAAGCTTCAATACAGATTAGTTACACACCTGTAACAAAAGCCATGGGAATGTATTTTATTTATTAAATACTTATGAATTTTACATAATAAACCCACCTCTGGTTTTATCCTACACTTCTTACCATAAGTCTACCCTTTGTGCTGATTTTCTCACTTATTCCTTATTGAGGTTGTGTGTTTGTGTAAATAACTCTGAAAGACAGGCAGAGAGAAAGAGAGCAGATTTCTTTTAAATCGCAGAGAAAATGAGAGTGTATCATTCAATGTTGTTGGCTGCAAACAACAGAAACCAATTCCAATTAACTTCCACACTAATTAATTAATTAATTAATTTAAAAAGGAATTTATGGGAAAGCTCTTAGTTTAGCTCACAAAAGTTATTGGGAAGGGTGGGAACAAGGATAAAAAAATATAGGCAGTATTCCAGAGAAGCTAGGCAATTGGCACTGCAGGCATGCCCAGTCACAGTAACAGTCAGAAAAGACCCTGCAGCTTAGTCCTGTCTTGTCTGCAGCTTTGCATAATTCTTTTCCTGCTAAGGGCCCGGGAAGAGTGCTACTTGCTGGGGTGTTTTTATTGGGGCTTGTGGGGCTTTGCTGGGATTTCTCTGAAATAGGTTGGGTGTTTAGATCATTTGTTGCCCACAAACAATAAATATCCACTGTAGATACTAAGAGACAGAGAGGGAGAGAAATTGGGATTATAGAAAATCAAAAAGAATTGAAGTAGCATGGTGACCTTATTCCTGTTGAAGAAGGATGGTTGGCAGAGAAATGATCAAGAAATTAAAGGTGTATGTAACTATTTGATATCATTTGGCTATGTGCCCACCCAAATCTCATCTTGAATTGTAGTTCCCATAATCCCTATGTATGGTGGGAGGGATCTGGTGAGAGGTAATAGAATCATGGGGGTGGCTGCCTCCATGCTATTCTCACGATAGTGAGTAAGTTCTCACAAGATCTGATGGTTTTATAAAGGGTTTTCCCCTTCACTCAGCTCTCAATCATCTTCTTCCTGCCACCATGTGAAGAAGGATGTGTTTGCTTCTCCTTCTGCCATGACTGTAAGTTTCCTGAGGCCTCCCCAGCCATGCTGAACTGTCAGTCAATTAAACCTCTTTCCTTTATAAATTACCCAGTCTTGGGTATGTCTTTGTTAACAGTGTGAGAACAGACTAATAGAGTAAATTGGTACCAGGTAGTGGGGTGCTGCTGTAAAGATACCTGAAAATGTGGAAGCAACTCTGGAACTGGGTAACAGGAAGAAGCTGGAACAGTTTGGAGGGCTCAGAAGAAGACAGAAAAATGTGGGAAAATTTGGAACTTCCTAGAGGCTTGGAGGGCTCAGAAGACAAGAAGATGTGAGAGAAAGTTTGGAACTTCCTAGAGACTTGTTCAATGGCTTTGACCAAAATACTGAAAGCGGTATGGACAATAAAGTCCAGGCTGAGGTGGTCTCAAACAGACATGAGGAACTTCTTGGGAACTGGAGTGTATTAATTCGTTTTCATAATGCTAACAAAGATATACCCGAGACTGGGTAATTTATAGAAGAGGAGGTTTAATAGACTTACAGTTCCACGTGGCTGGGGAGGCCTTGCAATGATGGTGGAAGGCAAGAAAGACAAGTCGCATCTTACATGGATGACAGCAGGCAAAGAGAGAGCTTGTGCAGGAAAACTCCCCCTTCTATAACCATCAGATCTTGTGAGACTTATTCGTGATCATGAGAGTAGCATGGGAAAGATGTGCTCCCATGATTCAATTATGTCCCACTGGGTCTCTCCCACAACATGTGGGAATTCAAGATGAGGTTTGGGTGGGGACACAGCCAAACCATATCATTCTGCCCATGGCCCCTCCCAAATCTCATGTCCTCACATTTCAAAACCAATCATGCCTTCCCAACAGTCCCCCAAAATCTTAACTAATTTCAGCATTAACTCAAAAGTCCACAGTCCAAAGTCTCATCTGAGATAAGGCAAGTCCCTTCTCCCTATGAGCCTGTAAAATCAAAAACAAGTTAGTTACTTCCCAGATACAGTGGGGGTACAGGCATTGGGTAAATACAGCTGTTCCAAATGGGAGAAAATGGCCAAAATAAAGGGGCCAGAGGCCCCATGGAAGTCCGATATCTAGTGGGGCAGTCAAATTGTAAAGCTCCAAAATGATATCCTTTGATTCCATGTCTCACATCCAGGTAACACTGATTTAAGAGGTAGGTTCCCATGGTCTTGCGCAGCTCCACCCCTGTGGCTTTGTAGGGTACAGCCTCCCTCCTGACTGCTTTCATGGGCTGGCGTTGAGTATCTTTGGCTTTTCCAGGCACATGGTGTAGGCTATTGGTGGATCTACCATTCTGGAGTCTGGAGGATGGTGGCCCTCTTCTTGCAGCTCCACTAGGCAGTGCCCCAGTAGCGACTCTCTGTTGGGGCTCCCACCCCAGATTTCCCTTCTGCACTGCCCTAGCAGAGGTTCTCCATGAGGATCCTGCCCCTACAGCAACTTCTGCCTGGGCATCCAGACATTTCCATACATCCTTTGAAATCTAGGCAGAGGTTCCCAAACCCCAATTCTTGACTTCTGTGTACCTGCAGGCTCAACACCACATGGAAGCTGCCAAGGCCTGGGGCTTGCACCCTCTGAAGCCACAGCCCAAGCTCTATGTTGGCCCCTTTCAGCCATGGCTGGAGCAGCTGGGTCACAGGGCACAAAGTCCCTAGGCTGCACACAGCATGGGGGCCCTGGGCCCAGCCTATGTATCCACATTTTCTTCCTAGGCCTCTGGGCCTGTGATGGGAGGGCGTGCAGTGAAGACCTCTGACATGCCCTGGAGATATTTTCCCCATTGTCTTGGTGATTAGAATTCAGCTCCTCTTTACTTATGCAAATTTCTGCAGCTGGCTTGAATTTCTCCTCAGAAAATGAGATTTTCTTTTCTATCACATTGTCGAGCTGCAAATTTTCTGAACTTTTATGCTCTGCTACCCTTTTAAAACTGAATGCCTTTAACAGCACCCAAGTCACCTCTTGAATGTTTTGCTGCTTAAAATTTCTTCTGCCAGATACTCTAAATCATCCCTCTCAAGTTTGAAGTTCCACAGATCTCTAGGACAGGGGTAAAATGCCACCAGTCTCTTTGCTAGAACATAACAAGAGTCACCCTTGCTTCAGTTCCCAACAAGTTCCTCATCTCCATCTGAGACCACCTCAGCCTGGATTTAATTGTCTGTATCATTATCAGCATTTTGGCCAAACCCATTGAACAAGTTTCTAGGGAGTTCTAAACTTTCCCACATTTTCCTGTCTTCTTCTGAGCCTGCCAAACTGTTCCAACTTCTGCCTGTTACCCAGTTCCAAAGTTGCTTCCACATTTTCAGGTATCTTTTCAGCAGCACCCCACTTTTGGTTCCAATTTACTGTATTAATCTGTGCTCACACTGCTGATGAAGACATACCCAAGACTGAATAATTTATACAGCAAAGAAGTTTAATGGACTTACAGTTCCATGTGACTGGGGAGGCTTCACAATCATGGTAGAAGGTAAGGAGGAGCAAGTCATGTCTTACATGGATGGCAACAGGCAAAGAGAGACCTTGCACAGGGAAACTTTTTCTTACATAGCCATCAGATCTTATGAGAATTATTCACTATCGAGAGAACAACATGGGAAAGACCTGCCCCTATGATTCAATTACCTCCTGCTGAGTCCCTCCCACTACACATGGGAATTCAAGATGAGATTTGGGTGGGGACACAGCCAAACCATATCATGGAACAAAGGGGACTCTTGCTGTGCTTTAGCAAAAAGACTGGTGGCCTTTTGCCCCATCCTAGAAATCTGTGGATCTTTGACCTTGAAGGAGATGATTTAGGGTATCTGCAGGAAGAAATTTCTAAGCGGCAAAGGGTTCAAGAGGAAGCAGAGCATAAAAATTTGGAAAATTTGTAGCCTGAAGATGTGATATAAAAGAAAAACCCATTTTCTTGGGAGGAATTCAAACTTTCAAGCTGGCTGCAGAAATTTGCATAAGTAATGAGGAGCCAAACGTTATTCACAAAGACAATGGGGAAAACGTCTCCAGGGCGTGTCAGAGACCTTCACAGAGCCTCCTATCACAGGCCCAGAGGCCTAGGAGGGAAAAATGGTTTCTGGGGCTGGGTCCTCTGCTGGAACTGTGTCCCAGTTGCTCCAGCCATGGCTAAAAGGGGCCAAGGTAAATTTCAGGACATTGCTTCAGAGGGTGCAAGCACCCAGCCTTGGCAGCTTTCATGTGGTATTGGTCCTACGGATGCACAGAAGACAATAATTGAGGTTTGGGAACCTCCACCTAGATTTCAGAGGATGTATGGCAATGCCTAGATGTCAAGACAGAAGTCTGCTGCAGGGGTGGATCCCTCCTGGAGAACCTCTGTTAGGGCACTGCAGTAGGAAAATGTGGGGTCAGAGCCCCCATTCAGAGTCCCCACTGGGGCACTGCCTAGTGGAGCTGTGAGAAGAGGGTCACCATCCTCCAGTCCCCCAAATGGTATATCCTCAGACAGCTTGCAGCGCGCACCTGGAAAAGTCACAGACACTCAATGCCAGCCCATGAAAGCAGCCAGGAGGAGAGCTGTACCTTGCAAAGCCACAGGGGTGGAGCTGGCCAAGGTCAGCGTGACCTGGATGTGAGACATGGGGTCAAAGGAGGTCATTTTAGAACTTTAAGGTTTAATGACTTCCCTTTTGGATTTCAGACTTGCATGGGGCCTGTAGCTCCTTTGTTTTGGCCAAATTCTCCCATTTGGAATGGGTGTATTTACCCAATGCCTGTACTGCCATTGTATCTAGGAAATAACTAACTTGCTTCTGACTTTACAGGACCATATGTGGAAGGGACTTGCCTTGTTTCAGATGAGACTTTGGACTTGGACTTTTGAGTTAATGCTGAAATGAGTTAAGACTTTGGGGGACTGTTGGGAAGGCATGACTGGTTTTGAAATGTGAGGACATGAGATTTGAGAAGAGCCAGGGGCAGAATGGTATGGTTTGGCTGTGTCCCCACCAAAATCTCATCTTGAATAGTACTTCCCATAATCTCCACATGTGGTTGGAGGGACCTGGTGGGTGGTAAATGAGTCATTGGGGCAGTTTCCCCATGCTATCCTTGTGATAGTAAGTTCTCATGAGATCTGATGGTTTTATAAGGGGCTTCCTCCTTCACTTGGCGCTCATTCTTCTCCTTCCTGCCACCATGTGAAAAGGACATGTTTTCTTCCCCTTCCACCATGAGTGTAAGTTTCCTAAGGCCTCCCCAGTCATGCTGAACTGTGAGCCAATTAAACCTCTTTCCTTTATAAATTACCCAGTCTCAGGTATGTCTTTATTAAAACGGTGTGAGAACAGACTAATACACTATCATATGTAACTTCCCACAGAAACGTGTCATTTTTGGAGAAACTGTATCTCCAGAGATGTTTATGTTCACAGGGCTATTAAGGATAGAAAAGGAAAGTGTGCTAAAATTCTAAACCATTGAATCTCCAAACAATTTTTATTTCATCATCATTTTTACCTAGCTCCCAGGGGAAATATATAACATGAGGAAGCCTGACAGGTGAATGAATCCTCTATAATTTTTTCCGTCAGAAAATAAAACACATGGGAGCTCAAGACTGTTCCTGTCCCTCTAGCTAAATTTTTAGACCAGAAGCAGGCATAAACAGTGAACTCCATGATTTTTCTCTTGGAGTCCACTTTAGTTTCATCTGTTCTTCCAAGAAAGGGATAAGGAGAGACTCCTACCCAGATTAGACGTGACATTCAGTCCACCTATTGCACTAGCCAAATAGGAAAGAAGGGAAGGGAAAGGAAGGGGAGGGGAAGGAAAGGGAGGGGAGGGGAGGAGAGAGGAGGGCAGGGGAGGGGAGGTGATGGAGGGGAGGGGAGCAAAGAGAAAGTAGAAATGGAGAAGTGAAACTAGAAAGGGAATAGAAAGCGACATTTTTAAAAAATGGGATAGGAATAGAAGAAAAAGAAAGGGAAGGAGAGAGGAGGGGAGGGAAGGAAGGAGGAAAGATAAAGGGAAGGATGGGAGGTGCTATGATTTAAGTGTCCCTTCCAAAAGTCTTGTTGAAATTTAATGTCATTGTGATGGTATTAAGAGGTGGGGTCTTTAAGAGGTGATTAGGTTATGAAGGCTCTGTCCTCATAATGGATTAAGGTTGTTATCAGGTGAATGGGCTCATTATCTCAGGAGTTGGACCCCCTTTTTCTCTGTCTCATATGCACTCACCTGCTTTCACCCTCCTCACCACATAAGGCATCCTCCATGTTACGATGCAGCAGTAAGTCTCACACCAGATGAGGCCCCTTGGTCCTGGACTTCCAAGCCTATAGAAATGTGAGCCAAATAAATCTCTTTTCTTTATAAATTTCCCACTCTATGGTATTGTGCTATGGCATCAGAAAATGAACCAGGGCAGGAGGGAAGGAAAAGCAAAACAAAACCAAAAGAGAGGACTTCTGAGGAAGCTTCAAGGAAAGGAGAATTTTGAACCCCATTGCTTCTTCCATGTAGAGCCCAGATTGATGGCAGTCCTCTCATCTGTGTAGGCTTTGGCATGTCTTAGCAGACATCAAGTTCTTTGTCCCTTTCCAGGGTCATCTGACACATTTTATGGTTGGAGGTCAGGCTTCATTGAAGATTGCACATTCTAAATAGATATTTTGACTTCATATCCCCACTGCCCACCATGACAAATAATCTCAAACATCTGCATCCAATAAATTTATTTTTCCTGGTTACCTCTCGTATCTGGTAACCAGGTAACATGAGGATACTAGCTCTACAACTTTGCTCACCAAATAATTTTCAAATGGAAACTTGACATCCCATGTAGGTTTGCATGCTAGGGAAGGATACATTGACAGGCTGACATGGATATCTGGTGCCCCCTTGCCTGTTCTAATCGTACTGTAATTAAAAAAATGGTATAGGAACAATTATAACTTCCGTCAGTTTCTTAGCTTGGTCTGTATGGAATAGTCTCTTGAACTCACTTAGCTATTCATGCACTGAGTACATCATATTTTTAAATCTACAAAGCTGTTTATCCTACCAGGATGCTCAAGGGTTATGATGACTTCATGCACTTCCACCTTCTGAAGTCCTACAGGAGTGGTTGACAGGATTCTAGAATAGTAACAACACTTAACATTTATCACTTATATACCAGGCACTATTGTACATACCCCTTTATAAAAAAAAGAAAATTAATTTATTCCCACAATACCAGTGTGAGATAGATACTATAATTTTTACCATCCTACAGGTGACAGAACTGAGGCACACAGAGGTTAAATAGCTTGCCCCAGTGGTAGAGACAAGATTCACTCCCAGGTATTCTGGCTCCTAAGCTTGCATTCTAGCGTGTTACACTATAATGCCTCCAGGGATTGATGACATTTATATTTTGGCTCTACAATTAATATTTTGAATGACTACAAATAGCACATCTAGAAATCATTGATCTGAAGTCTTTGGAGAAGCTATGTCTAGTGGCTTAGGGTTGCTTCGATATCGAAAAGCAAAGCAAAACAAAATGGGAAAGAAACAAAACAAAATACATGTGGCATGTGCTAGGTTGTTCTGCAAGCTGTGCAACAAAGTGATGTCTTCAGCATGGGAACTAACCAAAAAGATTTAGTCAAATATCCACATGGATGTTGGAAGTTTGTTCCAGAAGAAACACTCCTCCTTAATTGGCTCAAATGATCTTTCTAGACCTCTGCGTGTGTAATTCCAGTGCCTCTCCTGTTATTTGTGATACCTGCATTGACATTGACAGGCATCACATATGTAGCAGGGAGTGCGAAGAATGAGCTGCCAACATCAAACCTCATCACATTAAAGGGAAAGATGACAATTTGGTGGGGACCCTTCTGCTAGGATCTTCTTCCTTAATTGTCCTCCCATGTTCGGTATGAGTCATTGTTGACTAATGAGCCGTGTTGCTCACTTTTATTTTCTCCATTCAGCACCAACTAGACTCTGGCTCATTGTAGCCATTCTTTCTTTGTTATTTTATAGCAAAAGGCTGAGAATTTCAAAGTTAGAGCATGTGGATTCCCACCACCACAAATCTCACAACTGAAGCCCAGGTCATCCACAAATCAGAGTAAAGCCTGGGTTGGGATGTCCTCATCAATACTAAAGTCATTTCTCCTATGGAGACTGGCCAAAACCCAAACTATTGGATTAGTGACTCTTCTCTGGTGGCATCCACAGTCATCTCTTTGTCTATATCATCTGAGTCGCCAAGTCGAAGTTCATGCTCTTCTAAGCTATACTGCCTCTCTTTCAGCATTTGTATGTTTAATTGTACCCTCTGTGGTATTGGAATATAGGATTCCTATAGCTAGAAAGAGTTTTCATCAATAAGTTGTATCAGAAAAATTTACTATTAAAAAAAAACACACCAAAGCATTCCACAATGTAACTTACAGCTTCCTATCCTAGCATTTAGGCCTGAGAACAAAGCCTGGCACTACCTTAGGCCTGGCCTGTTTCAGCCTCCCAGGCAAGAATTTTCTTGCTCAATTTCCAACCAGGGTTTAATCTCTTTGACCCATTTCACTGGTCTTGCTTTCTCTACCCATCCATATCTCAGGCTACCGGATCCTTTCCTAATCTGGGATGAAGCAACTTGTTCTTGACTCTCCTACTGCCTGGAACTCTCTTATTATTTTATCCTCCCTCAACTTCAACAGACTGTGACCCTTGTAGCCCCAGTTGCCGCTAGCCCTGCCTCTGAAGGGGAGCCAAGCTCCTTACCTTTTTTCTCTCCCACTGAGCCCATATTTTTGAGTGACTCATTAATTTTTATTTCAATATCTAAGTCCCAGAGGCAAAAATGCCCTTAAGTTACATGGACAGGCCTGCCTCCCCATTTCCATTCTCTAAACAACAGGAACCTTACTGTTATGGATGATTAGTTTGGTTCAATTAAAATTGGATTTATTGAGTGTTTTGCTGCTTATAAAATACTACATACTTGTAGAAAATTCAAAAATTGCAAGTATATATAACAGAAAAAAGTGAGAATTCTTATTAATATCCACATGAAACAACTACTGTTAACAGTTTGGTATACATGGCTCTGTGTGTGTGTGTGTGTGTGTGTGTGTGTGTATAAAATACAGAAATGTTCTCAACTTACAATGGAGTTACATCCAGATAGGCCCATCATAAGTTGAAAATACCTTCAATACACCTAAACTATCAAACATTACAGCTTAGCCTAGTCTACCTTTAATGTGCTCAGAACATTTGCATTATCCCACAGTTGGGCAAAATCATCTAATACAAAGCCTATTGTATATTAAAGTATTGAATAGCTCATGCAATTTATTGAATACTGTACTGAAAGTGAAAGTCAGAATGGTTGTATAGGCACCATCATAATATTGAAAAATCCTAAGTTAAATCTTAACTAATCCTAGGACTACCTGTATATACAATATATATAATATATCTATATGTATATAAAATTGGAGTCTCTTGAAACTGTTTTGAAGTTGTACTATCTATATCATTTTGGAACTTGTGTTTTTCTCACTCAATATATTCTAAACTTATTTTCCTATCAGAACTTATAAATCTAGCTCATTTTGTAAAAGGTTATGCAGTGTTCCATTGTATAAATATATCATAATTTATTTAACAAATACCTAATGATGAATATCTGGTATGTTTTCAATTAATTTGCTGTAATAATGCACAATATACATCCCTGTACATCTAGTTTTGCTTAATTGTCTGAGTTTTTCTGTAGAGCTTAGATTTTTGGACATGGTAAAGTATCTCTGAGCTTCAGTTTCCTTTTCCATAAAATGAGGACAACTTACAAAAGGTTGTGAGAATTAAATGAGATAACTAACATTGTAGTGAATGCGTCATTCACTCTAGTTTAAATTTTAGTACCTAAACCTCTACCTAAGTTGAGAATTCTTCTCTTTATGGGTCTTCAGAAGTACCAAAAATATCAGCTACTCACCTTCTCAGATTCCCTTGCAGCTTGGAAAACTCACATGACCAAGGCTCCAGCAATCAGATGCGCTCACAGCACACTTAGATTTGGGAGCTAGCTGTGCAACAACCAAGGGTTAAGGAGCACACTCACCCTCTCTGTTTGGCAGCCTTGGCAGTAATGGTGAAAGCAAGATCAAGTTCTCATCAGGAGAACAGCAATGGTGCAAACTGTCCATTGAGTGTGTGGTGACTGACACAAGTAGGGGCTTCTTCATTAGAACAGTTTTCAAGCATGGTTTTGGGCATTGTTTCTGGCAGCTTAACCTCAAGTTTCACTCTTCAGAAATCCTGACAGCTCTGAAGTACTCAAAATCTGTGAATAAAGTCATTTGCTGGTTAAATTAGACAGGCACATTTTCTGTTGCCTGTAATGAAGAACACTGTCTGCTGCATATGCATAGCTGCAAAACACTGTATGAAAATAAGCAACGTGGCAGATGCTCTTGGATGCTTCCCTGACAACCATTCCTTCTCCCTCCTTGCTAACAGGGTGAGTATTTGACCCAATTCATCTAAGGTGATAAAGGGAAAAGTCTTCTTGGGACTTCTGGGGAAACGTTTTCATTCCTTCCTAATAACAAAGAGGCATGTGAAGAAAAAGCCTTTCTCTGTAGCTGCCTCCAGCTTTCTACTTGGGATGCTGTCATATGAGATTGAGTTTCTTGAAGATCTGGCAGCTGTTTTCTGATCATGAGGAGAGATATTGCCCTTGACAAAGCTCAAGATTCTAAAGAGTCTGGATATTTTATAATACCACGGAATTTCCAAAGCAAACTTGGAATGCCTACTTCCAGATTATCCGTTAATATTTAAAATAATTGCAACTTAAGACATTAAAAATCAGGTACTCTGCTACTTGCAGCTGAAGACGCTCTAATTGGTACAAGACATTTTTTGTATCTTTATAATAGCTGAAAGAGGCTGGGTTTAGAGGTTTTAAAACGTCAGCCAGGTGTGGTGGCTCATGTCTGTAATCCCAGCACTTTGGGAGGCCGAGGTGGGTGGATCATGAGGTCAGGAGATTGAGACTATCCTGGCTAAACCGGTGAAACCCCATCTCTACTAAAAGTACAAAAAATTAGCCGGGCATGGTGGCGGGTGCCTGTAGTCCCAGCTATTTGGGAGGCTGAGGCAGGAGAATGGCGTGAACCTGGGAGGTGGAGCTTGCAGTGAGCTGAGATGCGCCACTGCACTCCAGCCTGGGTGACAGAGCGAGACTCCATCTCAAAAAAAAGAAAGAAAAAGGAAGGAAGGAAGGAAGGAAAGAAGGAAGGAAGGAAGGAAGGAAGGAAGGAAGGAAGAAAGAAAGAAAGAAAGAAAGAAAGAAAGAAAGAAAGAAAGAAAGAAAGAAAGAAAGAGAAAGAAAGAAAAGAAAGAAACCCTCAACTATCTGCCCCTAACTGCAATTGCAAAACAACCCCAAATTACTAATGATATAAAAATATTTGTATTTAATTAATTACTTTATTTATTTTGAAATGGGGTCTTGCTGTGTCATGCTGGCTGGAGTGCACTGGCAGGATCTTGGCTCACTGCAAACTTGACCTTCCGGGTTCAAGTGATTCTTTCACCTCAGCCTCCCGAGTAGCTGAGATTACAGGCACCCTCCACCATGCCTGGCCAATTTCTGTATTTTTAGCAGAGACAGGGGTTTGCCATGTTGGCCAGGCTGGTCTCAAACTCCTGGCCTCAAGTGATCTGCCTGCCTGGCCTCCCAAAGTACTGTCACCATGCCTGGCTGACATCAAGATATTTTTAATGCAAAGGAAGATTTTGGATAGTTCAGTCTGTTGTTGTTGGAAGCCTGGTCTCATTGAAGTGCTCTTTGGGAGATTATTAAATTGTCCCAAACTGACACAGATCAAAGTAATCTTACATACTCTGGAATTTAGCCTGATAGGGCTCTCTGGTATAAGAATGTCTTGTGCTCAGGGTCTCTTGACAAAACTGTGGCTGACTTTCAGGTCTTGAGCACACATTATGACTGTTATCTCTATTCTAGTTTCTAGACAATTGTTCAGCTTGACATTATTCAGCATTCTTCTACATTCATCTTTTTTTAGCCTCAAAACAAGTTGATGAGGTAGGTATTATTTTTTCTTATAGACATGGAAAATAATGTTCAGAGAGATTAAATAACACTCTCTAAGTAACACAGCTGGTGAGTTGTGAAGATGCAATTCAAATCCACAGGTTTTTCTCTACCTTGGTTCTTATGGGCTGCCCATTAGAATATGTGGAGAAGCTTTACAGGATGCTGATGCCCAGGTCCCAGCCCCAAAGGTTCCAATGTTGTGGGTCTGGAGGGAAGCCTGGACAATAGGATTTCTTAAATAGCTTTACTGAGGTCTACTTTACATAGTACAAAATTCACCCATTATAATGGTAAATTATATTATTTAAAATAGATATATTTAAAGAATTGTGTAGGCATCACCACAATCTAGTGTTTTTTATTGATACATAATAGTTGCACATATTTTGGGGGCACATTTGATTATTTTGATACATGCATACAATGTGTAATGGTCAAATTAGTGTAATTGGGATACACATCGCCTCAAACATTTATCTCTTCTTTATGTTGGGAACATTTTAATTCTTCTCTACTAGCTATTTTGAACAATATATAATACATTATTGTTAACTATAATGATCTACTGTATTATCAAACACTAGATCTTATTCCTTCTATCTAATTATATTTTTGCAACCATTAACTGACCTCACTCTTATGTTCCTTCCCCTCTGCTCTTTCTGCCTCTGGTAACCACCAATCAACTTTCTATCTCCACAAGGGCCATTTTTTTAGCTCCCACACAAAAGTGCAAACATGCAGTATTCGTCCTTTTGTGCCTGGCTTATTTTACTTAACATAATGACCTCCTGTTCCATCCATATTGCTGCAAATGACAGGATTTCATTCCTGTTACAACTGAATAGCATTCCATTGTGTACATACACATTTTCTTTACCTGTTCATCTGTTGATGGACATAGATCCACAGCATCCATATTTTGGTTATTGTGAACAGTGCTACAATGAACATGGGAGTGCAGACATCTATACAATCTAGTTTTAGAACATTTCCATCACGCAAGAAAGTTCCCTCTTGCCAGTTTGCAGTCAATCCTTGCTCCTACCTGTGGCCCCAGACTGCCACTGATCTGCTTTCTATCTCTATCAATTTGTCTTGTGTGGACACTCACATAAAGAAAATCATAACATATGTTGTCTTTTGCCTCTGGTTCCTTTCATGTCTCATCATATTGCTGAGGTCTAAAAGGCAGTGGGAGCTGGAGAGGGCAGCAGCACAAGTCGATCAGAGTAGTAACAGTTTTGGAAGTCACTGTCCCATTGTATACTGCTTTCTTGGTACAGGCAGCCCTGGCTCCACAGCTATGAATAGCTGTAGCATGTTCCTTTTTATGGTTGAACACTATTTCACTGTATGAATATATTACATTTTGTTTGACTTTTCAGCAGTTCGTGGGCATTTGAGTTGTTTCCAGTTTGGTGCAATTATGAAAAATGCTGCTATGAACATAAGCACAACACACCTTGGTATGAAAATATGTTTAAATTTCTCTTGAGTATATTTCTAGGAGCAGAATTGCTGGGTTGTATAGTAAGCTTACGATTAACTTATTTTTAAAAAACTGACTTTTCCCACTTTACATTCCCACCAGCAATGAATGACTGATGGTTCCATTTTCTCTATATCCTTACCACACTTGGTGTTATTTGGATTTCTAATTTTAGCCATTCTAATGACTGTGTAGTTATACGTAATTGTAGTGTTAATTTGTATTCTTTATGTTCTTTGGATTCCTCATTATATTGAATATTTTTTCAAGTGCATATTAGCCATTTGTATATCTTCTTTGGTGAAACTTCTATTCAAATCTTTTACCCCTTTTAAAATTGGATTGTGTTCTTATTACTGAGATGTAAGAGTTATTTTATTCTCTATTAACAAGTACTTTATTAGATATATGACTAGCAAATATTTTCTCCAGTCTGTGGCTGCACTTTTCATTTTCTTTTTTTTAATACAAACATTTTAAATTGTGATGAAGTATAAAATATTTATTTTTCATTTTATGGATTGTGCTTTTCTGTTATATCTAAAAACTCTTTGGTCAACCAAGATCATGAAGGCTTTCTCCTATGTTTTCTTCCATAAGTATTATACTTTTAGTATTATTTTGAGGTCTGTAATCCACTTTTAGTTCATTTTTGTGTGTCTTGTGAGGCTTGCATATGGATACTTGTTCCAGAACCATTTGTTGAAAAGATTGTCTTTTCACTAAATCATCTTGTCATCTTTGTTGAATGGGCACTGGAATTTTAAAAGCTCTCCTAGTGCAGCCAACGTTGAGATTCAAGTTGCTTGAAGACGTTAGCATCCATAGGTCTTTTCTGCCTTTTCATGTCAGGCAAAGATCTTGATAATGTTCTAGAATCTAGAATACTTCTAGCCTGATGAGAGACTGTGATTTTTCCTTAGAATTTCTGCAAATAGTGTCACTATCTGCACAGAAACCACCAGAGGAAACCAACTATACAAAGGCAATCTTAAACATGAAAATAAGCACAACCCATACTTGTAACCACAACCCATACTGTTCTATCTGCGTGAATCATACCCATGTCTGCTTTTCCCATTAGGCTGCGAGCTGTTCAAAGGCAGGCACAGTGATTTAATAATAATAACCATTCGAATAGCTACCATTTTAAGAACATGCCATGTTCCAGTGCTGTGCTCTATATCTACTTCTAGATACTATCTCATACAATCATTGTTTTCCAAGACTCCTGAGTTGTGTTTCATAGAGGTTGAGTAACTTGCCCAAGGTCTCACAGCCTGTAAATGGCAGAGCCAGATTTCATGCTATGGAAAGTCTCCCTATTAAATCATAAAAAAATAACCAAGCAAGTGTTATGGATAACCCAGTCCCTTACAGGAAATGGCCCTGAGTTCTCCAACCTATTGTACACCAATAACATAGTTGTAGTATATATATATATATATATATATACACACACTACACTTATATATATATATACTACACATATATATATACACACACACACACAGACATATATACATATATATCTGCACATATATATATGTATATATATAGTCAAAACAGGCAAGAAGGACAGGCAGGCAGAAACCTTGAACTTGAGTCTTGAGTGATCTTGGTCTCTCTAAGAGGCTGGAGGAAAGCCTACAAGGAAACGTGTAGGCTTTGTGTTTATTTTCTGTTGTGACGACAATTTAGAAATTTTTTCCCATTGCAGGGAGTGGTAATTCATTTCATGTTTAACATGGCTGGCTTAGAGTCCTTTTGGCAGTTTTTCCCCCATTTTTGATAATTGTTGATATTGATCTTTTCTCCGGAGTGACGGATATTATACTGAGACTTGGGGGATGATGTGTTCTCTTCTGCCAGCCATCCACAAATGCATAATGCTTGTCTGTATTTCTCTAATAGCTTCTTCATTTTGGAAGATGACGGCTATGCAATTCCTCACTCTCCTGCTCAGACTACATTCCCACACACAAGGCCATACCTTTGCTCCTCTCAAAAATAGGGCCCTCTGTCAGTTTCTTGTCAATCATTATATTCATAGCTGTGGAGCCAGGGCTGCCTGTACCAAGAAAGCAGTATACAATGGGACAGTGACTTCCACAACTGTTACTATTCTGAACGACTTGTGCTGCTGCCCTCTCCAGCTCCCACTGCCTTTTAGACCATGCTTCTTGCCCACCTAGTCCACCAGACCAACCCAGACTAGCCCTTCCTGTACTGGCTTTGCACAGGGGCTTCCGTGCCTCTGCTGAGGAATTTGAAAGAGTCTTTAGCTCAGACATCCATAGGAAAAAACTAACCATTCCAGTTGTCTCAGCCCAGTGACTTCCAAGCAATTATTTTTCTAGCTCTTGGGCATCTGTCAGCTCTGCACATCTGCCCTACCAGTCCGTGTGAGTAAAACAGAAGGCTTCTCCCCTTAAGTTTTTTATTTTCTGATAAAAACCAGGGGGCTGTCCCCTCCTTATGAGTCACAGCTCCAGTAAGAAAATAGCCTGTCTTAAAACTCAGTCCTCATCAATTTATTAAAATATAATTCAAGGTCCATTAATTATTGGATGTAACATAGGGGCTATCTCTGGTGGCCAGTTGTGTTTTTCTGAAACAGATATTTTCCAATAATTTGTACATGAATGTAAAATACACTGTGAACACTTGCTACTTACCATTCTTCAAGGCTAATGAGTTGGTAATGTCCTGGTCACATAATAGCTATAGTTAGATTCATGACTGTAGATAGTACCTACTAAAAACCATGACAAGGGCTCACTGTTTCTCTTTGACCCTTGAGCATCAGGATTTTATGTGGGGAAATTAAAAGAGCACTATTCTGTTGATGAAGAAGTCCGACTTCTGATGCTAGCCCTGCCACTCTCTAGCTATATTACTTTGATCAAATCGCCTAACTTCTGTAAATTTTAATTTCTGTGTTTAAAATTAGCCCTAGATCTGTATTTCCTAAGTGCTGCCCTATGTAATACAAACCTACAATATTCTCTAGTAAAACTGAGTTAAGTGAGTATTTAAATTGGGAAATCTCTGGAAATCTATCTTGTCTACTTGGAAGCCTCCTATTCCTCCTTTAAAGCCCTCCTCTGAATCTTGATTCCTATGAATCTTATTCTCATCCCTCCTTCCCAACAGAATGCATCCTTTTCCCTCTCCTTCTCGCATACTACTTTTCAAATTCTTCTACTACAATTCTCATTCCATAACACCCAGTTTATTTTTGCATGTCTATTTAGCAATAACTCAAACTCTGAAAGGTTGGAATCTTATACCATTTGTCTTTATGTTCCCAAGATCTAACATAGATATGACATGTAGTAGGTACAAAATAAATGTTGATAGGAATAACTAATAATTGGTGCTATTGGAGGACTGGGGATACTTTTACACTTGGCTGGACTCCTGTAACCATTTTGTTGTCTGTACACAGAAAAGTATGTACCTTTCTCCTTTCTCCTCTTTGGGAAATAGCTTCTCCCTGACTCCAGTTGTGTAATCTTGGTGGGGCTGTCAGTCATAGCACTTGGTCCCTCCCCACAGGAATAGCCATGATGTGACTCAACCTGGCCAACTGTTGTACCTTGTCCTCCTTCCCCAGTGACAAAGCAAGTAGGGAAGGTGAGCACAATACCCAGGCTAGGCCCACTACTGCCCTACTGGGTTTATTTCATTGTTGTTCATGAGTCTTTTATCAAAACTTGTTTTAATGTTAATTAATACTTTTTAACTAGGTAAAAGCAGCTTTACAAGGAGCCATAAATTTATGGGCAGTTGACCAAATCGATGTGTCCAGTGACAGCATTAGCAAACTAATATTCAAGAAAAGCACTGTGATATGCTTGTTTACATATCCACATACTGTGTGAGCAGAAAAATGTGACATTAACTTTTTGTGTGTTGCAAACCTTGTCAGGAATTCTTTCATCACACTCTACTTCATCCCTCTGTAGTGTCTGATTTTTTGACCGTTGCCTTTTCCTTGAAATTCCATCCTGCTCTGGTTTCTGTGGCCATAGCCCTCCCTCTCCTACTTCCAGGTCACTCTTCTCTCATCTCTTTAATGGAGTCCTCTTTCCCTGGGGTTTTTTCCCCAACTGGGGAAGAACAGAGTGTGTTGCCTTTTGAGTCATAGAAATTGAAGGGCATGAATTGGGAGCTGCTGGTGGCCATCTTCTACCATATTTAAAAATCTGTGTTTAGCAGAAGAGAATGAAGATTGGCGATATGGTGAGATGGAGGGAGAGAATGAATGCGAGTGAGTGAGCCTTGGCAGTGGCAAAGCCCTAAAGCCCAGAAATTTCCCTCCCTTTAATTCCATTAACCTCCACTGTGTTTCTCGCATACCCCTTTAATACGTGACTTCTTAATTACAATCTAACTTAACTAAAATAAAACCCCAACACATCCTTTAGCTGATATCATTCTAGGAACATAATTGCTGTGATGGTTTAGCACAACGAAATAAAGACTCATTCCAGGGTCTCAAACAGGGAGGCGGTGTCCCAGGCCCAAAAATGGTTTTTCCAGACCACAACTCAGGAAACGCACACATTTTGCAATAATTATTTCTTTCCGTATGGACTTTAAAAAATCAATCTACTCCTTGCCTCTAGCATAGCCCTCTGAGAAACCTGCAGTCCTTCAGAAGGAATCCTATATTTGGATGCTGACTCAGCCAAAAAAAATTTTTTTTCTTTCTCCCAGCTAGTTTAATCCTGCAAGCCCCACCAATGACTGACAGCGTTCCAGATTGGGAGCACTGTAACCGAAGGCAGAGAGTTGCCTGCTGTTATTTTCTGCTTTGTTCTAGCTTAATTGCTTTTGTACATTTGCCTATTACATGAAAAACTAAATGAAAACTCTATAAGACTGAACATCACACTTAAAATAGCATTTTGTCCCTTCAGAGTCTCCTATTTGACTCTGTAGCCAGGCAGGTGTTTTTCAGCAGAAAGAAAGACTTAAAAAAAGTTACTGTGGATCTGGGGAAATGGGTAGCTACAATTTCCCTTTGCCTACGCCACTCTCTCTAGCAAATTCTTTCACTACAATGACAGGTTCTGCCATGAAGCTCACCAGTAAAAACATCACATTTAATGGTGACAAAAGAGATAAAAAGTTGTGTGACAATCCCCAAGGCACATTGTCTTAGTGGCATTTTCTTAGTTGAATGGAGTTGGATTTGGGTAAAGGGAAGGTATGATCATAACAATAGTTCCGTGTTATTTTTATACCGTCACAAATTTGCCTCAGTGCCCAAGGAGTAATGGCCATTATGGTTAATATACTATCGACTGGTCCTCTTCTTGCCCTTTTTCTTCTCTATTCTGGATCACAGGTGACCCCCGCAGACTGTGTTCTTTGAGCAACTATAACAGCATGCTTTCTAAAGACTTTGGCCAGTGAGAGAAAGTGGTTCTTGTTTATCTTGCCACCAGGATCTAAGAATCTATGTCAGAATGGTGCAAATAGAGAGGATACAGAGGCCAGAATTGTAGAAAGAAATTCTTTTAAGCTTCTGGTTCATGCCATGCCTGAAGTCAGACCATCCTTTTACTTTTCATTGATACGAGCCAATAAATATCCTCTCTGACTTGGCCTGTTTGGGTTTATATTTATATTTATTATTATTTTTATCACTTGCAACTGAAAGAATTTTGATACTGATCACTTCAGTCTTTGGGAGCTTTCTTGATGAAGAAAGATCTTTTAAGGAACCCTAAGGAGCATGAATTATAGCACATTCACCTCCACACCCAGACCTCACTTGATACCAAGTCATCCTTCTGCTGCTGTTTAATTTCATAGCTGTTGACTTTGCTAATTTCACCTGGTTCAGTTCTAAATCAACTGGTTTTGGTTTTGGTTTTCTTCAAGGAGCTGTCAAAAAATAGAAAGCATACAACATACATTCTCAAAGTAAGATCCCAGATCCAGCAGTATCAGCTTTACCTGGGAACCTGTCAGGAATGCAAACTTTACAGCCCTACCCCAGTCCTCTTGAATTAGAAACTCTGGGGGTGGCACAGTGATCTGTACTTTAACCAGCCCTTTAGGAGATTCAGACACTAACTGAAGCTTAAGGACTGGTAGCATAGAGGGTGTCCAAAATCATTGTATACTATGGGGCAGGCATGATTGGCATTTATAATGAAGAAATTGGAAAAAGCCATAGTAAGACCAGGGAGGTATCTTGTTAGAAATGTTTTATGACGGAGGATGGGAATTTCAAGTGGTGAAGTAGGTCAAATATGACACTCGGCAAGTCTGGAGACCAAAACAGGGTTAGGATTTATTAGACCCTTGTGCTATTCTAAACACCCGTACAGGTGAACTGGGGGCAAAAAAAGGTGTGTGTGTGGTAATGAGGGTTGGAGGGGCGGCACTTAAATGTTTCTTCTGTGCAAGATACCATTGTAGCATTGTATGTTATATGAAAATAAATTTCCCAGACAACCACATTTTGGTATCATCTTTGGTGGTTGTCCATCTAACAACTTTGAAAGCTTGGGGGTTAATAATTTGATTTCTGTGCAAAATAAATTTAGTTTCTTTTGGATAAGCAGTAGCTTATCCAATAGGCTCCTACCTTATAGTGATGCCTGTGATTTGAAGAAAACCAGGAGGAAACTTTTTATCCCTTTTCGTCATTAAGAGTGCTTGGTGGCCTTACTCATTTAACACGTCGGCACAACTAGAAGGAGTGATTCCTTTCTAAATACGGCATTCACTGGAGCCCATGCATTTTAGCAAAGCATTCTTTCCCTAGTATTCTTTGGAGCCATAACATGTAGAGTAAGCCTAAATTTAAGCAAAAAATCTAACTACCAGCCAGGCTGAGGCCTGGTCTTGACTTTTCTATGTTTGTCCCCTGTCTCCTCACAACCCAGCCTTCTTTCTAGACAGAGAAGTAGTGACATTCTCTCAATACTAGCTGACAGTCCTCAGCACTAACCAGTGGAAGCCTGGAGCATGAAGAAACGGCTAAGCGGATCCCTGCGCCAAATCCCAACGGCAGGTGGTAGCAGCAGGTGTAGGTCCTGAGCGGCAATTCCAGAGAAGTCCAGGCAGAACTGCCTAATCTTTCTTTCTTTTTTTTTTTTTTTTTTTTTTTTTTTGAGACGGAGTCTCGCTCTGTCACCCAGGCTGGAGTGCAGTGGCGCGATCTCGGCTCACTGCAAGCTCCACCTCCCAGGTTCACGCCATTCTCCTGCCTCAGCCTCTCCGAGTAGCTGGGACTACAGGCGCCCGCCACCACGCCCGGCTAATTTTTTGTATTTTTAGTGGAGATAGGGTTTCACTGTGTTAGCCAGGATGGTCTCGATCTCCTGACCTCGTGATCTGCCCGCCTCGGCCTCCCAGAGTGCTGGGATTACAGGTGTGAGCCACCGCGCCCGGCAGAACTGCCTAACCTTGAGGCTCTTGTCTGCAATGTCAGCCTTGTCTCCCAAGGTCAGAAACCTTACAGGAAATAAAGAGTTTCTACAAGACAAACATAATGTAGCACTTGTTGGTGACTCCTTCTGAAAGACATCTGTGAATGACCAACATTTCATCCTATCAGGTGCGCTCCATACCCATGCATCTCTTGGTCTCTCCCTCTGTTACCAGATAATTCACTGGTATTCCATAATGCTGCCTTTGTTAAATGCCTGCCAAATTAGGTAAGGCTCTAGGATGGAGGCCAATGCCTCTACGTACACATGCACACAGACACACCTACAGGATGTCTTTTCAGTAAGGAATTTTATTATTTAAAAGAAAAAAAGAGGCTGTGGCAACAAATTGAGCAAGGACAGCTTGCTGTCTCCTTCACTGTAGCATTGTCTATGCTGTCCAGCATCAGCATGACTGGTGTAAAATCCCACCACCAGTGCTACCAGCATCAACACTTCAACTGGTTTTCCTTTCCCACTCAGGAGTGATGGCACGAGCCACTGGGCAAACTTGAGTCCAATTGCTGGCTTTACCAAGTATTTGGATAATCTACTAAATCCTCACTCCCTACCACTTGATAAGTATTTATCAAGCACCTCCTCTGAGCCCAGCACTCATCTGACCACTTGAGATTTTTTTCAAAGCAACAGACAAGGATAGCCGCCCTCATGAAACTTATATTCTAGCAAGAAAAGACAAACAACATAATTGATAAGAAAATATATAACATATTAGAAAGTGAAAATTGCTAAGAAAAAAAACAGAATAGGTCTAAGAGGGTAGATTCACAGGCTGATGGGTCATCAGGTTGCAAAATGAAATAAGGCAGTCAGCACAACCTTCAAGAGCAAAGATTTATAGATGAGAAACTTAGATGAAGGATACTTGGAAGAAGAGTGGAAGCTCCAGGTACGGGGAACAGCTGGAGCAAAGGTCCTGAGGGAGGAGTGTGTCTGCCAAGTTTGAGGATGAAGTAGGAGGCCAGTGTGGCCAGATCGAAGTGAGTAGTATGGAGAGGAGTAAAAGAGGAGGTCATGAAATACTACAGATGTGGCATTAGCTTGCTCACTTAAGTCAAATGTAAGAACATCAACTTTAGTGATGTGGGGAGTCATTGCACTATTTTGAGCAGAGACATTAGGAGATTCCACCTGGTTTCTAAAGGGATCTTCCAGGCTTCTGTAGGGAGAATAGTCTGTAGGGAGCAGGAGAGAAGCAGATGCCTCTTCCAAGGCTGTGGCTGGAATTCAGGGGAGAGAAGAGAATGGGCCAGGCCAGGCTGGCAGTAGTGAAGGAAAAGAAGTGGTTGAATTCTGGATATATTTTGAAGATAGTGAGCTCCCACTTCTTGATGAACTTCCTAACAACTTATGTTCAGTTCACACCAAACAATGTGTTTGTCTTCCCAGCCTCTGCATACATATTCAGACTGCAGAACATGATCCCACTCCCTCTGTCCTCTAGAATGCCCCCTTCCCATCAACTCTTCCAGCTCCGAATAATGTCCTACTCTTCCTTTAGGACACAGACAAAATGCTACCACCTCTATAAACACTCTTTAACTCCACCAGTTATTTTTCCTTCTCTGTGCTAGTACTGTGGAGTGTACACATCTATCTGTTTATACTTCTTACACATCACAAAGCAGGGATGATATTAAAATATTTAACAGTTGGTATAGCCCAGACACCAGCCATTCAGAACAGACACCAGCCGTCACCAGCCTGTGTGCACGAGCGGAACATCAGCCTTCCCACACAGCATTTTGCATTGATCTGCCTGCCTCCCCTATTTCATTCCAAGGTCCCACAGGCTAGAGAACACAACTTATTTATCTCTGCACCCCCAAAGAGTGTCTGCCACCTATTAGCCTCTCTTTATTCAGATGTCTGAAGAAACAATTACATGAAAAACAGAAGCAAAGGTCCTGGCCTCATTTGAAGTCACCTCAGCACAAATTTCTCACTCAAAGTATCCTTCCTTTCACCTTGTCTTCTGGCTATCGGAAAGCTACATCCACCACCGCTTTCCCTTCTCTTCCCTGATGCTCGACTTCAATCAAACACTCGTAATGGGGCTGAAGGTGTCTTCCCAAGAGCAAGTTTTCACAAGTAGTGAAGCCAAAACCCACAACATCCTCCTCTGCCATCCGTTCCAGAGCGTACACTTGGCCCCGGATGCCAAAGGAGCACAGCAATGGGGAGAAGGAGGCTTCCTGAATTCACAGCTTCCAGCTCAGCTCAGCATTGGCAACTTCCGTTGTCTACTTTTCCTCACTTGTACACTCACCTTTTCTAGCCCCAACTTGAAAGTGTGTTTTATAAATTTATTCCCTCCCCGTCAGGAAAAGCAAGCTACAAATAGGCCAAAGTAAATTGGCTGAGCATTTGAATAAATGATTATTTTTCCTAAGTGGCCTCTCACACATAGCCAAAGTTCATGATGTTAGCCAAAAAATAAATAGAGGGAAAGTGAGAAAAATTAGATTAAAGAGGGTTGGATAATCTACATAGCATTCCCCAAAGTTCAAGCTGGAACAGGCCCTCGAGATCAGCTACTTCAAGGTTTCTCAAATTGTGTTCCAAGGAACTATAGGAGTTTCAAGTAGCCCCATCAAGGAGATAAGGCTCCAGTACCCTCATCACCCGTCTAAGCAAATTTGGCAAGGTTTTATCTGTTTTGCATAAGAGTTTACTTGAATAGAGAATTTTGTGGTTAAAAATGCTTGCAAATTACTGTTCCAAGCCAAATCCACAGTTTTACAAATCAGGAAACCAAGTCTGAGAGAGGTGAAATACTTTGCCTGGACTTTCACAGCAAACTGATAATAGAGTTAGAATTCAATTTCAACTTTTCTAATTCAAAGCCAATACTTTCCCTTTGGTACCTGGCTGCCTCGTGGTATTTTATATCTGTTGTCACTTGCTCAGAATTCCCTTTTTCTTCAGCCAAGAACTCTGTTTCCCCTCCCACAGGGGGCTGAGGAGTCATAAACTTCACTCAAGCTGTCCTCCCAGAGCCTGTGATCCCCATCACCAAAGATACAGTGATTGGTCCGGGGAGAGAGATGTCCTTCTGAGACTGAGGGTAACCTGGGGCTGTTGTAGGCTCTTGTTGCAATCACGGGTACACATTTGTCTGAGATTGACACCAACATAAAAGAGAGCAAATCAGAGTGGTGGAGAGAGATGTGGCAGATTTCTGAAGACATTGTTTAAACTCTCAGGCCCACCCATGTGGAAAGTTTGTGCTGTCTCTGGGCTTTTCAATAATGTAAGTCAATACATTTTTTTTTGCTTAAATTAATTGGATTCAGTTTCTAACATTTGTTGCAACATTGTCCTGATTAACGTGTTCTAAAGTTACTTTTATATATAAAGTATCATATACTTTACTAAGCTTTTCCATCGCTCCAGGTCATAGAGGTGGGTGGAGCCACCTTCCCTCATCCCTGGATGGTATCACCTCCTTCCTGGATAAAAGCTGGCTACAAGGACACATGAAACCTAGGATGTCACAACATGCCAGAGAAACTAATGTGTCCAAAAGATATGCTTTGAGAGCTCTCTAAGTGTCATTGCCATTTCTCGCACACTTGATGCGAATCTGTAGTCCAGTTAATAAATAGCAAGATAAAGCAGGAAAAGTATTGACTTTTCAGTTAGATTAATTGTGATTGTGTTTGATGTCTTGCCTTCCTGAGTAGCAACATTACAGTAAAGGGAAGAATACATATGTATCAGTCAAGGTCTAATCAGGAAACAGAAACCACTTCAAGGATTGAACCGGAGTAGATTTATCCAGAGAATTGTTCACACAAATGATAGATAGAGGAGCTGAGAAACCAAATGAGATGGTGAGACAACTCTGAGATTAGCAACAACGGGAAGCACCTACCTACCACTCCTAGGACTGCAAAGACAAATGGAGGGGGTGGTGATACTGGAGCTCAGCAGCCAGATTACCAGATGGAAGCCATAGTGGGCCTGTCTGGAGGGAATCAGAGATAAGAAGAACACTCAGCCATCACTGGAGACCATGTAGATGCAGACAGAAGGCAGGTAAGGGAAGTGTCTTGGGTAGCTTCTCTTCCCCTGCTATCTTTAGGCAAACAAGAACCAAGACATGTTCACCATGATGTGTCATTGGTAGAAATTCACAGATGTGATCTTTTGATAGCCCTTGATCTATTTGCTGCATTTCAGAGTTGAAGTGGAAATGATGTTTCAACCAGGTCAGAAAAGTACAAGGTCCTTCTCCATGATTTGGAGGCTTCTTCAGTCTTTGCTAGTTTTTATTTGGGAAAACTGTGTTCTCTTTTCTTTTCTATCACTTTCACACCGAGCAAACTCTTGCTACTGAGTTCCATCAGCCATGTCCTGGAAACACGTAGGGGAGTTGGGAGCAGCCACATCTCCCGAAGCAGCTGACCTAGGCCTTTTGTTCCTCGCCTGTTGTGGGCAAAGACCTGGTAATTTTCATTAAGCCAGCTGAGGGGATCAGCATTTGGCTATAGGCCCACACATCCCTATAACTTCATAGTTCTGAGCCTGCCAAAGTGTAATTAAAAGACAGGCCATCCATGGGAAATAACCCCATTGACAAATTCCAAGAAAGGAGACAGAACTTCCTGAAACTCTTTGGTCATCTTCTCTGCCTAGTTTTATTTCTCCACGGGACGTGCCAAGCCAAGAAAGCTAGAAGGTCATTGAGCAAAGTTACTCATTTATGGGTTCTTTATTTGGTCCAGCCCCAATTTGTTATAGTTTGCTTCTCAACAGCAAGCAAGGAACAGCCTCAGCCTGGCAAGGAAATACTGCCTAATCTTTGTTGATATTGGGAGGGCCTGCAGTTCATCAAGTGGAAAATTGGGATTTAATGGGAAATGACTCTCAGGGAAGAATTGAGACATCTTCTTGTGTTTTAAATGCTATAAAGGGTTGCGTGACTTTTAACTGCTTAATTATGGAGCCATTCATTCACCAAACATTTGTTGAGTAACCTCTTAGTGTGTCTTCTCAGTTTTTCCTCAGAAAACAAAACTGATGCGGGCAAAACCATGATAAGCCTTTGGTAAAGATGAGAGATCCCTTTCGATATTTTTTCTTTTCAAGAAAGAGAAAATCAATTTCACAAAAATCTAAGCAATTTTTAAGAACAGCTAAGTTTCAGGTGAAGAAGATGTTTTACTAACTCAATCCCACAGAAGGACGATGTTTCCGAGAGGAAGGAATTCATACTCTGAAGGCAGAAATTGAACCTGATTCCTGAATCTGCCATCATCAGCTGCTTGGATATGAGTGAATCACATCCTTTCTGAACTTCAATTTTCTCATCAAAAGAATGAGCATCACAATATTGGCCATGTAAGGGAAGACATCGAGATAAAGAAATCTCGAATATATTAACAGTCTATTAGGCACATATTAAGTGATCACATAATTATGAATATTATTATTTACTCAATATCCTTGTCTCTTTGCCAAACTAAAGTGAGCTCACATTATTTCTCTCTGCCCCAGACCCATAGCTTTCTCCCTTCACTCCCTCATTAGGTTAACCAGGAACACAACGCTGTGTCCTCTCTGATCAGGCTCCTAGTGCTGCATTTTATGAGCAGTCTTCACCCTTCCCCCACCTCCTAGTAGCCGATGCCATTGCACCATTCTTGGTTTGTATAAATGCAATGAGCATAGTGCCTGGCACGGAGTAGGTTCTCAGTAAACATTTGTTGAGTGAATGAACAAGTAATCTGACCTAATAAGTGAAATGATAGCACGGCGTGCAAATTTCTTATTAACCCTAAGTACCTTGGGTATATTTTAGGATGAGACTACTGACACCATGGCAAGTAACGCCAAGGAGGATCACTAATGTGAGAATTGTAGGAATTCTCACATTAGAACTGTGGGGAAATGAGTAGGGCACATCCTTTTGGGAGAGACTCCTCAGATGGGTGTTCCTCAAATCATACCCTGACATTGTACTCCCACACCCTCTGTGAAGCATTGTTTATTCTAGGAAGTATAGAAATTGGTGGTTGGATAATTATTGAATAATTACTAGAAATGGCTTATAAGCCTTTAAAACAACTTGCGGAAAGATATATTCGAATGCCTGAGTATCTCACCTCTAACATATACCTAGTACACACACTGCAAAATTATGTGGGAGTCAGTGGCAAAGGATGTGCTCAGGCCTCCTTGTGATAATGGCACGACACCAAAGCCTGGACTGTGTAGTCTGTGCCCATATAACTCTGGTGCCCATGTGCCTGAACCTCTGAATTTGTCCTCATCAACTCCAGGCTCTAACCAAAAGAGCTACCCACCCACAGACGGGAGACAAATAATCAGAGTTCCATATTTGTCACAGTATCCCTTCTTGAAGAAAAAAAAAAGCCAAATATTGAATGTTTGGTGTTTTCTCTTGATGTTGAATATGGGAATTTTTTGGCATAAAATTTATAACATATATTTTATATTACTCTTCTATGCATTTTATACCCCACAAAAATAAATGAGATGGATTGCTGGTTGTTTTTTGCTTTCAGTCTCCCATCTGCTGTCTGCCCTTCTGCACCCTACTCTGTGCTTAGAGAAGGATGAGGAGTGGACTCTCCAGACTGTATCTCCCAGGCTCCCTAGCCCCTAGCTTCTGGTTCTTATCAGCCAAAGGAAAGCACCAGCAAGAGATTATAGGGCAGGAGAGAAGGGCCAGGGTATTTTTCCTTTACTGCCTTGCTGCTCTGCTCTTTGTTCTGGCAGTAATTGCATCTCTAAGTCTATACCTCCTCTAAGGAACCCTCTCTTTACAGCCTCAATGCTCATCAGGCTCCAGAAACACTGTTTTCTCACTTGCTCTTTTAGGACTAGGCAGTAGTGGCTTCTCTCTGTTGAAAGCTGCTAAATTCCCTGACATTTTTTGTTGGTTTCTTAAATCTTTCCCATACCTGTATAAAGACTCCTCAGTAATTAATTTTTTTCAATATCCAAGCTGAGTACAGCTTCTGTTTTTTGTTGGGATCCTAAATCCTATAGATAATTATAACATTATATCTGTTTTGTAGTTAAAGTATCATGCTCAGAATGTCTTGCACAAGAACATCCAACTTAGAATGTAGAAAATACAGGAACTGACCTCAAGACTTCAAACTCAATACTCTCAACATGTCACTTTATGGACAATAGAAATTGTCTCCAGATTACAATGCTCTGTGTGTCCTATAGATCACACCCATTTCATAGATCATTGAAAGGGTCTCACCCTTACGTGGCTGTACCAAGACTACATACATTTGTAAAAATTCATCCATTCATCTAACATCCAACATACATTTATTTAGCGCCTACCTTGAGGCAGAATTTGGAGATTTAAGACAAGACATGGCTCCTGTCTTTGAGGAACTTTTCCATTCTAAAATATGGAGGTAGATCTAAAAAAGGAGGAGGTATCCTTGAATTGAGTCTTGAGGATTGAGGAGGTAATCACCAGATAGACAGGATCAGAGATGGGATTCTATGAAATTCCCAAGGGAGGGAGCAGTTTAACAATGACTGAATAAGGAGAGCGAAATGACCCAATTTGTTCAAGGTACTTCAGAATAGCTGCTACTGTGCCTTAAGTGCATATAAAAGAGAGAGGAAGGGGACAAAATAAGGGATTTGATTGGAGAATTAAGAAAGGACCAGAGCACAAAGGGTCTTATTTTTCATGCTTAGGAGTTTAGACTTCTTATTTAGGTTAGTGTATCAACTGAGGGCATTTTCATTGGAAAGTGGCGTGATGGTATTGACTGGATTTGAGATAGGGTAATCTGAGGTTATTATGAAGGCTATATTAAAGGAGAACTGTAACTGGACACTTGGAGATCAACAAGATGTTACAAGAATATTGTAGCAATCCAAATCCGATATGATGGATATGATGTCAGCTGGAGGAAGCTGGTAGCTAAGCAGGTGGAAAGAAGGGAACAAATCCAAGAGATGTCAAATGCAACAACAAATCCAAGTGACAGCCAGGGTCTCATCAGGAGACAGAAGCCACATAGTAATTTGAATGGAAAAGTTTAATATAATTATCTATAAAAAGAGATTGTGGTAATGAAGAATTGGCTAGTAAACAGAATTCTAAAGAATATAAGGATAGCATGTACAAGGATCATACCCCCTAGGACTCAGAAAGAGTGCCCAAAGAAAAGGAAAATGACAGATCTAATTAACAAAGAAAAATTATAATTTAAAACATTAATGAAATAGTCAAACTACTAGTTAGCTTGATCAAGAAAACAAGGAGTAGGCACAAACATTTCAACTAAGAAGTGGCAAGGGAGATAAAACTGTCAAAGCAGAATAAATTTAAAATATAATAAAAAGCCACTTCACAGGTTTCCAAGGCAAAAAATTTGAAAGCCTAGATAGGGTGGATAATTTCTTAGGTAAATGAAAATTACCAAATTTGACACCGTTAGGGTAGAAGCTTAAACAGACTAATTTCTACAAAAGATATAAAATTAATAAGGAAGTAGTCTACACCAAAAAAGTTACCATGTCCTGTTGGTTTCGTGAGTGATTTCTACCAAATCTTCAAAGACCAGATTGTTCTAGTAATTGTTTTAAAACATTAAAAGAAAGAAAAAATTCATAATGCCTTTATGAGCAAGCGTAAAACTGATACATTTATTAGATAAAAACTATCAAGAAAGATAATTACAGACAAATATCATTTGTGAACATTCTTGTAAAAATTCGGAATGAAAAATTCCCACTCCAGCTAGGATTTTGAAAAATAAAAAATTGGGATGGAGTCTTTTTAAAGGTATGGCAAAATTAAGGGAATCAGCAAACAAAATATTAGCAAATAGAATCCATTACCACATTAAAAAGAATAATACAGGCCCAATGCAGTGGCTCACACCTGTAATCCCAGCACTTTGGGAGGCTGAAGCGGGCAGATCATGAGGTCAGGAAATCGAGACCACCCTGGCCAACAGGGTGAAACCCCGTCTCTACTAAAATACAAAAAAAAATTAGCTGGGCATGCTGGCATGCCCCTGTAGTCCCATCTACTTGGGAGGCTGAGGCTAGGGAATCACTTGAACCAGGGAAGCAGAGATGGCAGTGACCTGAGATGGCACCACTACACTCCAGCCTGGCGAGAGAGCGAGACTCTGTCTCAAAAAATATATATATAATAATAATAATACAGTATGACCAAATAGCGTATATTTAAAGGATACAAGTTGGCTCAACATTAGGAAATCTATTTATACAGTACACTATATTGATAAATCTAAGGAAAATTTATATGTCTATTTCTATAGATCCTGAGAATGCCTTTGACAAAATCCATTACCCATTCATAATAAAAACTCTCAAGGAAATAGGAATTGAGGGCTACTTCCTCAACATTATAAGGTATGTATATCTCAGTCCTAAAGTTAGTATTTTATTTAATGAGGAAACACTTGAGGTATTTTCATTGTAATCACAACATGCAGGATTCAAACATTGTACTGAATGGCCAATGCCCTTAGATGAGAGATCAATTAGAGGCATAAGAATGGGAAAAGAAGTAGTAAAACTGCTTGTATTTGTAGGTGATATAACAGTATACTTTGAAAAACCCAGAGAATCAATAATAAAACCAACTCAATAAAGTAATTCAGTGAAGTAGCAGGTTATAAAATTAACATACCAAATCAGTAGACTTCATATATAAAACAACAGAAGACATAAAAGTAAGGAATGCCCATTTATATTAGCAGCAAAGGAGATTAAGTGCTTAGGAATACATTTAACCAGAAATGGGCAAAACCTATATCTGGACAATTTGTAAGCACTCATGAAAGACACAAAAGCAGACCTGAACAACTGGCAGTTCATTTCCTGTTCTTGGCTAGGATAACAAGATTAAGAGATATCAGTTTTCCCTAAGTTAATTTCTAAATACAGTGCAATTCCAATAAAAATACCAAGCTATTTTATAGACAAGTTGATACTAAAGGTCATACAGCAAAACAAACATGCAAGAATCACTAGGAAACATTGAAAAAGAACACCTACAAGGGGGGATTAGCACTAACGACATGAAAACATAATATAAAGCTTCCGTAATTAAAATAGTGTGGTACTGGCACATGAATAGACAAATACTACAGTCACTAGAATAGAATATAGAAGAAAGTTCAACATTTGACCCAAATACATATGGATCTCTCTGTACTTCTCTCTTTCTGCCACGTGAGTATATAAGGAGAAGTCAGCAGTTTGTAGTCTGGGAGAGGGCCCTTACCAGAACTCCATCGTGTTGGCACTCTGAACTTGGGCTTCCAGCCTCCAGAACTGCTATAAATATTTATTATTTAAGCCACTCAGTTTATGGTAATTTGTTATAACTGGCCAAACTGACTAAAACATGAGCTTTCATACATTGCTGGAGGGAATATGAAATGGTGTAACTTCTTATAGAAAACAGTTTGACAGTTTCTCAAAAAGTTAAACATAGAATTACTATATGACCCAGAAATTCCACTCCAGGTTATATACCCAAGACAACTGAAAACAAACATTCTCACCAAAACATGTGCATGAATCTTCACAGCATTATTATCTATAATAGCCAAAAAGTTGAAACAACCCAAATGTCCATCAACTGAATAAATAAAAATATAGACACAAAATATGGCACATCCATACCATGGAATATTATTCATCCAAGAAAAGGAATGAAGTACTAATACTTGCTACAGCATGGATAAACCTTGAAAACATTTTGCAAAGTGAAAGAAGCCAGATACAACAAAAAGTGACATATTGTATGAAGAGTCAAATCGACACAGACAGAAAGTAGACCAGTGGTTGCCGGGGATAGGTGAAGGAGGGGGCAATTGGGAGTAATTGTGAACAGTTACAGGGTTTCTATTGGGTGATGGAAATGTTATGGAATTAGATAGTGATAATGGTTATACAACTTTGCAAATATACTAAAAAAGTCACAGAATTTCCTATTTTAAAATAGTAAACTTTAGTTTAAGTTTCAGCCAATAATAAAAAAAACACACACAAATAAAAAACATTTTGCCATCTAGCAAAGGAAAAAATATTTAGAAAGGGTAAGCTCCAGTTTCACAGAGGCCTAGATTTGGAGAAGAGAAGTGATACTAAATTGATGGATGGAAAAGTCTGCCCCTTTGGTAACTCACTTTCCTTATGCACTCCTTACACATTTGAACTCTCGTGCACTCTGAAAACAAAAAGTTCAATATAAATGTGAATAATTTCACAGGATCTGCTTACATTCTGATATCCTTTTCTCTGCCTCTTCTCTCTCTGAAAACAACTCCATTTGAATTCCAAATTCTTTTGGATCCCATAGGGTGATTTTACATCACTGCACCACACAAAAGGAAGACATAAAGGTTATATGTGGCTTTTCTATCTTTAGTGAATCTAGAACCAAACATAGATAAAACCAAATGAGATAGCTGGTGTGGGTGAAATAGCCTGGGAAAGCCCTGAATTTTTTCTATCCTCAGAATAAAAAGGGACCTTGCATTCAACCATCCTGGGTTCTTAGTAAAAGGGAAAAGTAGGAATAAGAGTGCGACTTATCCGCCCCCGCCCACCCTTTTTCTACACCAGCTCCACAGATCTCCGTCTTCCTAAGCAAGGTCAGACTATGCAGGAGCGGCAGGGAACTCAGAGTGGTGGCTTTACATGGAAATTTCTAGAATAAAGTGTTATATATATTTTTCGTACATACCAACAAGCTTGACGAGAATTACGTTAGAAACATTAGTCTTTCACATCTTCCTCTGCATGTTTGATGTTTTTTTTGTTGTTGT
This sequence comes from Hylobates moloch, assembly GCF_009828535.3. Taxonomy (NCBI): domain Eukaryota; kingdom Metazoa; phylum Chordata; class Mammalia; order Primates; family Hylobatidae; genus Hylobates; species Hylobates moloch. Next base: position 74,939,380 of record NW_026652294.1, read on the forward strand.
TGTTGTTTGCCCTGAGAAGCCCATTTATGCATAGGCCAGAGTGAATTCACTCTGAAAGTGAGTAATTCTTGACTGCCAGGTAACACAGTGAGGTCTATTGTCTAATTCTGCATGAAGCCCTTAAAATATTTGTATTCATGTTAAGGTATATCAAGCGGTGAGTATTCCTCATAAGAGTGTGTCCCTTCTCCTTGTGGTAAAGTAACAAAACAGATGGCTTTGGTGTGCATTTCTCTCACCTAAACTGTCAGTGAGCCAGCCATCTTGTCTCGATTACACCAACATTCCAGTCCTTGAAAAATGTAGAACAACAGACGCTCTTCATTCAGCATTGGCTTCAGTTGTGAAAAAAACATAAAGCATTTACCCATTTAACATAATAGTGATCACCTAGGAGATGCTGTATATTTTCCTTTAAGTTGATATGAGTGATTTTGTTTTCAAGTAACCTTTTTTTTTTTTTTTTTATGGAGATGGAGTCTAGCTCTGTCACCCAGGCTGGAGTGCAGTGGCATGACCTCGGCTCACTGCAACCTCTGCCTCCTGGGTCCAAGTGATTCTGTTGCCTCAGCCTCCTGAGTAGCTGGGATTATAAGTGCCCACCACCACGCCAGGCTAATTTTTCTTTTTTTTTTTTTTTTGTACTTTTAGTAGAGACAGGGGTTTCACCCTGGCCAGGCTGGTCTTGAACTCCTGACCTCCAGTAATCTACCTGCCTTGGCCTCCCAAAGTACTGGGATTACAGCCATGCACTACCGGGCCCAGCCACATTTACATGATTATGGGAATTCAGTCTATTCTAATTTCCTGAAGTAAAATTTTCTACTATAGTTTTGGGTGGACAAGAATTAGATGAGTGGAAGAGAGTGGAATTTTAAGCATTCAACATCAGTTTTAACTTCAACTAACAGGAATTTCCCTCCTTTAGGAGAGGGAGCAAAATTTTAAGAACTCATATCGAGGAACTTTAAACAATTTCCCGAGTATTTCTTGGGATCAGTTTACCTTCCAGATCTCTATCTCTTTTAGAAATAGATCTTTTGAACCTGATGTTCAAAAAGATAAACCTAACTAACTAGAGGATTCCCAGTGATCAAAAGAAAGAATTCAAGTGTGGTCATTCTACGACTATACTGAGTAAGACATGAAAGATGGTTAATGCATTTATAAAAATTATTCAGTGACAGTGGTTTAAATGAGAAAATTTGGGGTTAATGTTTAATTAATTATCCAATTCAGTTGATTTGGGCCACAAACTTTCTGAGTAATTGAGATTTTATGAGAATTTACACATAAAGCTGTGTACCTACATGCCCTCTTTAAGAATTCCTAGAAACATTTATTTTGCTATAAAGACCTTGCCTTAAAAATGTGGTATATAATTAAGTTACTTTTATTTTTTTTTTCAGTGAAAACATTCATTCAAAGATAGTGCTGTGTTTTAGTCTGGAAACATTATTTAGCCCTTGCTTTGTTTGAGAGAATCCTGCCCTGGCAACCCTCAATAAGCCCCCATTTGACTTCCACTGGCCAAAATCCATTGATTAGAGGCCCCTCTGGGAGTTAATGGGGCAAATGTCGGGGCAAGAGGAAAATAAAGGACGCAATATCCAGTTCCCAACACCAATTCGCCAGCCCAGGCTTGTCTCACAAGCTTTGCGATTAATCATGCTCCTTCACCTACCCTTTGTTTATATTTGACAGAATCCCACTTAACAGAAAATAGCTAAAGTAGCAAGGAGAAACAAATTTGGCAGAGCTCTTCAATTAGAAGCTAATGATTACATTCCTTTGGTATCCTTTGTGCCATAATGGCATTATTTATAAGAAATTCTTTTGGTGAGAATGTAGCTGCCTTTTACACTTCCAGCAACATTTCTCATCCATTATCACTAAATAATCTTTACTTCTTGTAAATCCCTTAGCAAAGTCTTCTTATAAAAGAATTTAAAAAGGAATAAAACCTCTGAGATACTACAGGGTTCATGCTGTGTACCTCCCATAGACTTGGATGAGAACTGCTTAGCTTAAACCCTGTACATTGCTTTGAAGATCCAATTCATGTGCCCGTAATTCAGGAGGGGAGAAAACAAAAGACAGGCATAAATATTTACATCAGCGCCAACATCTGCACTGGTTTGTGATATTTTGGGGGTGGAAAAAAGAGGAGAGTAAAACTCTGATGTTTATTTGTAGCCCCCTTTTTCAGGAGAATTTCAGTCTATCTCCTGGGTGCAAGGAATTAGAATTTACTTTGGAGAGCATGGATTAGGCAGAACTGAAAGACTAGGGTGCGGATGGAAATGAGAAGGAGAGAAAGTAAATAATTTTTGACATCTGACTTTTATTATTAAGAAGCCACTTATATGTTTGTTCATAAATGCCCCTGAAATGTAGCCTTTTTTGCCCAAAAGGGCATGGATGAACACCTGTCACACGCCGCTTTCTGCAGCTGCCAGTGATTTCAGCTTCCCAAGGTATGGACTTGCAGCTGCCAGATGAGCGACTTTCATGATTGCAGTTTCCTATTTTTAGTCAGACTTGCAGGAAATTGCGGGCATCTCTGTTTTATTTACTTGGTTTTAAAATGTTTCCTGCATGAGTTTCTTTTTTCAGCAGAGAAAATAAATTGTAGACGATATTATCTGTGGACTTCAAAAACAATCTCCGTTGGGCAGTGGGCTCCTCTTTTTACAGTCTGTAATGCAGGTCTTGAATATTTAACAAAGTCCTGAGTTTCTCACAATCAGTTTCTATGTGATTTTTCTTCCTTTATTTCAGAAGTGAAAGAAAAAATCTAATAAATGGAATTTTACTGAGTGTATGTTGAGTAGTACTGCTTTCTGCTACAGCACCAGTATGGTCAGGAAAGAGCAAGATAACTTCCTCCCCACTGCACCATGCTGAGTAAACTCTCATAGCACCGAGTCACCAAATGAAGGTTCAGGATCAAGATTGTTAATTACTATATTTTATCTAATCTATGAGGCTGCTAAAAAAGAAAAAAAAAACTGCCAATTAATTCTGATGCACCATCAATTGAATGACTGATTTCAGAGTGCTAAATGTAAAAAAGAGTGTATCTTTGAATTGAAGAAAAGTCATAATTAGTCCACAATTATTTCCTGAGCAGTTTGTGTGCCTGCCCCTTGGATGCCAGTGGAAATATGAGACATGGCCCTAGTGTCAGGGAAAGTATGGGGAGATAAGACTATCACACATGGATCTAAAAGACAAAGAGCCACCTAAATATAATGAACAAAACTGAATGCCATGAGGCTGCAGAGAAAGCAGAGGTAGGAGTCGGGAGAAAATCTCAAGAGAGTAATTTAGAGGAACAACGCAAACTGCATCTTAAGGATAGTCCTATGGGTAGAGGAGAACATGCTAGGGAAAGACAGAAGCTCTGGTAACAGTGGAAATGACAGGCAAAGATGTAGTGTGCACAGGCTCTAGAAGCAATCTACCTAAATTCAAATCTCAGCTCAGCCTTGCTTTAACCTCTTCCTGCTTCAGTTCACCCATTTGTTGAAGGGAATTAAATTTGTTGCTGTGGTTATGTTACTTTATAAACAACAGGTAATTAATAGGAAATAACTCAAAAAGTAATAACAATGGCATGTGTAGAGGAGAAAAAATACTTTTCTGCTACTCTCTTAGGTTCAGTTCCTAGGGTCTGTGAATTAAACTGACAAAAGACAGAATAATACAAGAAAAGGCCTACACTCTTTATCGATGTTAATATGTTTGCACAAACAGGTGCTTCACAAAACAGAAGTAAAAATCCAAAGAAGTGGTTAGACTTAGGGGCTTGTATACCATTTGCACAAAGGGTGATAAACTGTGGAAAAGTAACTAGACAAAGGAAAAGGGGATTGGGCTTCCAGGGCCAATAAATTGTGGGAAAGTGACTAGGAAATATATTGGGAGAACTAATGAAAGGTAAGGGTTATTTTAGGAAGATCTTTTATGGACATTCTACTCAGTGCTGACTCTCCACCTCTGGGGATGAGGGTCGCTCTCCTCATTGTGGTACAGAAAAAGCAGAAGTATTCATGCTACCTTCACCAAGGGAAAATTAGGCCTTGCTTCTAGGCAGAAAACTTTATGTGTTTATTCTGACTGTCTTGAGTAAAAATAATCAATATGCCAAAGTTGCATATTTGGGGGTATGATATCCTGGTCCCTTTCACATATAAATGACTTAAGTGACTGGAACATGAAGGGAGAGGAAGATAACCTTGAAGAAAGAATTGTTGTTGGATATTTGGAAGGGTGAAGCTACACTGACTTCTATACTATTCCTTAAACACAGGAACACATTGAAGCACCAGGGCCTTTGCATAAGCTAATTCCCTGGCCTAGAAAACTCCTTCTTTAGCCGGCCATCTGACTTGCTCCTTTATCCTTCTGGCCTTTGTTGAAATGCAGTGCAATCTTTTTTTTTTTTCTGAGACATATTCTCACTCTGTTGCCCAGGCTGGAGTGCAGTGGCATGATCTTGGCTCACTGCAACCTCCGCCTATTGGGTTCAAGTGATTCTCATGCCTCAACCTCCCAAGTAAGCTGGGATTACAGGCGCCCACCACCACATCTGGTTAATTTTTTATTTTTAGTAGAGATGGGGTTTCACCATGTTGGCCAGGCTGGTCTCAAACTCCTGACCTGAAGTGATCTGCCCACCTTGGTCTCCCAAAGTGCTGGAATTACAGATGTGCGCCACTGCGCCTGACCTGGCCTGTTGAAATGCAATCTGACCAGTGATGCCTTCTCTGACCACCCTGTATGAAATAGTACCAATATCTCTGCTCTGCCACTTTCCATTTCCTTTACCATACTTAAAAATAGCCCTTGTTAATAAATATTTTATGTGCATATTTATTTGGTTAAGGGTGTGTGTGTGTGTATATGTATGTTTGTGTGTTATTATTCTCCAACAACAAGAATGGATTAAGAAAGCAGGGCTTAGATGGATAAGAATAACAGGAAAGAACAAGTCTTCAAGGCTGAAAGACTTGGAATATCTGTAAAAATAACACACCAATGGATTCCACTGCCTCTGATATATAGTTTACTTTTAAATAACAACAGCAAAAACTGTGGAGCCACTTGAAGGCAGAAAGTATATCGATTTTTGTAACCTCAGCACCTGCTCATATCCTATTCTATGAGTGAATGAAGAAGCAGCATCTCCCTAGATGGAGATGCCTCCGTGGGAGAGAAACACATTCTCCTGGCTCATTAATTGAAACCATGGCTCGGAGGGTTTGGGATTATTCATTGTGGTAGGCCGAATAATGGCCCCTCAAGGTATCCAGATTCCAAACTCTGGAAAATGTGAATGTTACCTTATAGGCAAAAAGGACTTTGCAGATGTAAATTAAAGATTTTTGAGATAAGGAGATTATGCTAGATTATCTGAGATGGGCTCTAAATGAAATCACAAGTGTTCTTATAAGTGGGAAGCAGAAGGAGATTTGACTATAAAAGAAGAAGCCAATGTGATGATGGAAGCAAGATGCTACGTCGCTGGCTTTGAGGATGGAGGAAGAGGCCAGGTGCTAAGAAATGCAAAGAATGCGGCTCTAGAGAACAGAAGGAAGAGAAGGAAATGGATTTTCCCCTAGAGCTTCAGCAGTGTGCGTGGCCCTGGGCTTCTGATCTCCAAAGTTGTAAGAGAGTAAGTGTGTGTTGTTTTAAGCCACAATTGGTGGTCATCACTAATTTGTTACAGTGGCTATAGGAAGCTAATACACTCACCACATTACTTCGGTGTTACTTCATGGACATCATACTCAGTGTGCATTTGTTCAGGCAGTCATAGTTCAAGATAATAGACCTAGCTGTCTTAATTAGGAAGTTTCAAATTTTATGAAGGCTTAAAATGGAACTTTATTTTACACTTCCCTTCATCAAAATGTTCCATCACTGGCTATAGATGGTGGTTCCCATTGTTTTTCAGCTTGTCCTACTTTAAGACAAAAGGCAATGTGAACCAACCAATGAGAATTCTCTGAGGACCTACTATGTGTTGGTATTTGAGGCATAAAGGAGACTTTGACCAATTAGTCTAACCTGTATTATGCTGGTAATGGAATTGGGATGTGAAGAACTCATAAAAAAAAGTACATAAAGAAAGCTTTAGGGCTGGGCACAGTGGCTCACGCCTGTAATCCCAGCACTTTGGGAGGCTGAGGCAGGCAGATCACGAGGTCAGGAGATCGAGACCATCCTGGCTAACACGGTGAAACTCTGTCTTTACTAAAAAAAAAAAAAAAAAAAATTAGCCGGGTGTGGTGGCGGGCGCCTGTAGTCCCAGCTACTCAGGAGGCTGAGGCAGAATAGCGTGAACCCAGGAGCGGAGGTTGCAGTGAGCCGAGATCACACCACTGCACTCCAGTCTGGGGGACAGAGTGAGACTCCATCTCAAAAAAAAAAAAAGAAAAAAAAAGAAAAACCAAAAAAAGAAAGCTTTGAAAACTAAAATGCTACACGTATAAATGTATTTTTATTGGCTAATATTATGTCAGGCCTATGTACAGTCTCAATAAATATAATATTTAAATGACACAGTTTCTGTTGTTAAGATGCTTACAACTAGGGAAAAACATTTACATGGGAAATAATAGAGTTTCTAGATAATAAAATATTTTTCAAAACCCTAACAGTTGAAGCAATATGATCCTGGTGCAGGAATCAACAGATAACTGGAATGTCACAAACCTCTAAGAATAGAATAAGAATTTAATTTATAATGTAAGAAGCATTTCAAATAATGGAGAAAAAACAGATTAGTATGACAAAACCATCTAACACTTTGGGGGAGAATGTTTGGTTCCCTATCACATACCTTACATCACAATATCTTAGCAGGGTTATGGAATTTTGAAAACACATGATATAATAAATTAATAAAAGAGTACAGGTTAATATTCATTTTGGAGTTCAAAAAGTACTTTTTTTAAAACAGTGCACAACATAAAATGCCATAAATTAAAAATTTTTTAAGTTTTATCACAAAAAAATTAATTTGTTGGTTTGTCCAAAGAGATCATACATACTACAAATACAAAGAATCTGAAAACGAATTCAGAAGTGTGAAAGTATTTAGCTACAAGAGGTTCATTGCAATATATACAATATGTGTGTGTATTTCTAGGTATAGACATAGATATGTGCATGTATGTTTAAAAATGTAGAAGAGAAACATCAATATATTAACAGTGGTTATATTCTGTTAGTAGAATTACAGTAGACTATGTCTATCTGTCTATTGAGACATATATATATTTCGTTTACTTGTTTATTTGATAATTTAACTCCCGGTAAATGACCACTCCACTATCTCATTTAATTTTTGGAGCAACAAACACATCTCTTAACATGGACTGAAGTTTTGGTTTAGTATGAAAATAGAGAAGAATGAACTCTGAAGGGAAGCAGAAAACACTTTAGAATTTTCTACCCCTTCCTCAATTTATTGCTAGAGATTTCATTGTTATTTTAAAGGCAGAATAGTTGGAACGACTAGACAACTGCATATGGGTTATTCTTAAATTCCTTCATTTATTCTGCAAAATGAATTTCAAATTCTGGTGTGTTCAATGTTTAATTTACCATGGGAGATTTAAAATATTTTGTGAGTTGACTTTAGAAACAAATCCTACATATACGCAGCTGCACTGTATAGGTGAGTTTTCTCTCTTTTTTTAAAAAAAAAAAATTATTTTAGGCTGGGCACAGTCTCTCATGCCTGTAATCCCAGCACCTTGGGAGGTTGAGGCACGTGGATCATCTGAGGCCAGGAATTTGAGCCAGCCTGGACAACATGGTGAAACTCCATCTCTACTAAAAATACAAAAGTTAGCTGATCATGGTGGCGCATGTCTGTAATCCCAGCTACTCAGGAAGCTGAGGCAGAAGCATCGCTTGAACCCGGGAGGCAGAAGCTGCAGCGAGCTGAGATCACATCACCGCACTCCAGCCCGGGCAAAGAGCAAGGCTCCGGCTCGAAACAAAACAAAAACAAAACAAAACAACAAAAAAATGAAAACATATTTTAATGTGAAAAAAAAAAAACCCTACTTTGTTTTTCTTCTTTTTTCTTATTTGTAACATTCCAAGGCAAAAATTGAGAGACAGGAACAGCACAGCCCAGAGGCTGGCTTACAAATGCCTTCCCACAAAGGAGGATAAAGATGAAGCCCTAGGGTTTTCTGGCTGCTAGTGATTCTGCTTCACTCATAGTGAAATAATCGGCATATGAGCATAGTGAATAATGAGCGTAGTGAATAATGCTCCGAATGTGAGATGAGAATTGGGAAATGAGGGACCAGGTAAGAAGGAGCAAGCAGGAAAGTCCTTGACAGATTCCCATGACTCTGGGAGTTGATCCTGGGAAGGCAGCCCCCAAAAATGGGAGAAGCCAAGTGGACCTGGAGAATGGCCACTCGCAGGGACACTATTCAAATGCCTAGGAGAGCCCACTGTTTCCCAACCAAGTGCCCAGACCCATAGAGTGGCATCCCCTGTTACCTAAACACGGAGCCTCACGCCAGCAGATTCTCTGGGTGGGAAGCTGGCCGCTCTGAACCTCCCCAGTTATCTGACCATCAGGAATTTTGCCTGTTCCTGTCCCACTGCTTGATATGACACCCCCTGTCTACAATATCCAAGATATTTTTCAGCTCAGAAATTGTGTGTGAGGGCTTGGGAGGACTGGATTCCTACACTGGTGGTGATGAGCATGCCAGATTGAGTAGCTGGAAAGAACTGGGCTGGGTTATGGTTAGCAACACCTCTGACATGCATTTTCTAACTTGTGCAAACATTAAATAAGAAAAACCTTAAGCAATGAATAAATCACAGAGGAAAATATCTATAGATTTAATTATATATACCTTAAAAACAAACAAACAAAAACTCTCTGCTTCCACCAATAATATTAACCAGATTAAAAGGCACACAGTATAATGCGGGGAACTAATTGCAACTGCTCTACCTTTGTTTCCCCAGATGGCATGAAGTGTCTGCTAGAATCCAGACTGACAACAGGGATGCTGGTGTGGGGGGCTGTTTGTTTTGGTTAATTGCTGGAATGACTGGAGACTGGCCTCCGTTTTCTGAACACATGAATCCAGAGGGCTTGAAAATTTGGGAGGTATTGGAGAGCTCTGCCTTTTCCAGTGAAAGACAGAGACATACCAGGATAGTGTCTGATGAAGATCTGATCCTACTGGGCCAAAAAGGAGAACTCACTAGCTGAGACTGAGTACAATGAGAAATTGAGGAGGAGGAGGACTATAGTCTGATTGATTTGTTATTGAAGTAAACTAGACTGGAGACTTTATTTTTAGAACTCTGTGAATTTTATAATGGAATGAGTTAATGTGTCCAAATTCCATATGCTTTATTTAGGCATATTTTGAAACTTTTAGTAAAATATGTTGAGTAAGATAAATGACCATAATTCGAAAGACAAAATAATAAATATTATGGAGGCAAAGTATATGATAATATTAAGTGGTTATCTGGGTACTAGGATTAGGAGTGATTTTTATGTATTTTTCTCTTTACTGTGTTTTTTTTCAGATTCCTCAATGTGCATATATTTTATAATACAAGCAAACAATTGTTTTAAAAACTTTAAAAGCTAACCCACAGCACTGTAACACATCTATATTTTTCCTATAATATTAGGTCAGTGCAAAAGTAATTGCGGTTTTTGCCATTGAAAGACAAAAACCACAATTACTTTTGTGCCAACCTAATACTTGTCATCATTTAAAGGTTGTTATATTATTTTATGCTTATACTGCATCTGTTTGCACAATGGGAATATTATTTGTTGGAAAATTGTTACATATATGCTGTGATACAATCTGAAAAACATAAGCCTCATAAACTGCCAACTTTTTATATTTTTCCTCATTGCATTTATTCTAAATGGAGTAGTGAGCTTGTCTTGGTGCTAATTCTTTCATACTGCCAGGCTGAGTAATTTACCCAAGACAAGAGAACAAAAAGAGTGAAGTGGAAATAAAGAAAATTTGAAGCAAGTAAAAACTTTTTAAATGTTACAAACAAATCTTGATCTAATTTGAGGGCTACGGAATCAATGTTATCCTTTGCCTTTTAATAGAATACATGGAAAGAGACGCTTACACTCTCCCCTCATCTACAGGAACATGCCTATACCAAAGTTGTGACTATAGGAATTCAATTTTTTTCTCTTTTGCTACCAGGAAGTGCATTTGTATTAGATGACTGTAGCATAACAAAGGTTACCCTAGAAGCTGGTAAATAATTTATATGAAAGAATTTGTGGAATTTTGTTGTTCTCTGATTTTCTTGTTGAAAGAGAGAGCAAAACAAGCAAAAGCCCTAAAATCTCTTTGAAATCAATGTTAGAACTGGTTCCAACTTTCAAAACAACCACCACCATAAGGCAATGTGCTCCTGTGGTTTGGTCTGTGGCAAAGTTGCCAAAACTCACCAGCCTGTGGCTACATTGTTCTGTGCTAAGGAGGGACTGAAAGAATGAAGTGAGCTTTTTGAAATTCCCTTGCTTGTTTTCACAGTTATTTTTCCAGTCAGTGTGTTCTTCCAACTTGGCCACAACATGCCCTTGTTTCTAGAAATGGGGTTAGCTCTCTCGAGGGCTTACCATAAAATATAACGTAGCACATCTTTGGCTGGCCTCTCTGGGTTACTATTATGAATGAAGCCTTCCATGTTTTATGCAGAGTTTTCTGATTTTCAGAGAAATTTTAGGTCTTCTGTCTCACTAAGATGAGATAATGAGGACATGAATGTTACCCTGCATTTAACAAGTGAAAAAACCCTGAAGGTTCTAGAACTTCTACAGGATATTGTTGCTTGGGCCCTTCTGGCATCCAGATCCCCCTTCCTTTTACTTGGCCTGCCTCGGGAGGCCCCAAACTAGGGCTGATATGCTCCCTCTCGCTGCACTGGTACAATATAGACACATGGAGTAGTCTCACGCAGTAGGATGCTGTCTCCTGGGATGTTGTATCTTGAGTGTGACCCAAAGACAAGAGGACAGAATATATTTAATGTTGCCCCCAATTCCTATCTTTTCATTCTCTCTCTCTTTCCCTCTCTCTTTTTCTCTCTCTCTGGGTCTTTTTAAAAAAATCGTTATTTATAGTGAGCATTCATTGACATGCAGAGAAGTGCTATATTTAAAGTTTAACCTGGCTAGGCACAGTGGCTCATGCCTGTAATCCCAACACTTTGGTAGGCCAAGGTGGGTGGATCACTTGAGCCCAGGAGTTTGAGACCGGCCTGGGCAACATGAGGAAACTCCATGTCTAGAAAAAAATGCAAAAATTAACCAAGCGTGATGGCATACTCCTGTAGTCCCAGCTACTGGGGAGGGTGAGGTGGGAGGATCACTTGAGTCTGGGGAGGTCAAGGCGGCCATGATCACGCCACTGCACTCAACCTGAGTGACAGTGAGACTGTGTCTCAAAAAAAAATTTTTTTAAGTTTAACCAAATATTTTAAAGCAAACACACATATAACCACTATCCCACTCAAGAAATAATCCTTTGCCAGCCCCTAGAGGTTCATGTTATACCCTTTCCAGTCTGCAATTTCCTCCTTCCCCAGGGTAACCATTAGTCTGACGTGTAGTAATCACTCTCTTTCTAACTTTTAATTTTATCATCCAAATATGAATCCACAAACAGTATGGTTTAATTTTGCCAGTTTTGGAATGAAATCAGACACTATGTTTCATGTGTGTCCGTGTGAAGAGACCACCAAACAGGCTTTGTGTGAGCAATAAAGCTTTTAATCACCTGGGTACAGGTGGGCTGAGTTCGCAAAGAGAGTCAGCAAACGGAGACAGGGGTGGGGCTGTTTTATAGGATTTGGGTAGGTAAAGGAAAATTACAGTGAAAGCGGGGGATTGATCTCTGATGGGCAGGAGTGGGGGTCACAAGGTGCTCAGTAGGGGAGCTTTTGAGCCAGGATGAGCCAGGAGAAGGAATTTCATAAGACAATGTCATCAGTTAAGGCAGGAACAGGCCATTTTCACTTCTTTTGTGGTGGAATGTCATCAGTTAAGGCAGGAACCGGCCATCTGGATGTGTACGTGCAGGTCACGGGGATATGATGGCTTAGCTTGGGCTCAGAGGCCTGACATTCCTGTCTTCTTATTTTAATAATAAAAATAAAATGAAATAGTGGTAAAGTGTTCGTTCGGATGGTGAAAATTTCTTGGGGGGTGGTATGGAGAGATAATGGGCGATGTTTCTCAGGGCTGCTTCGAGCGGGATTAGAGGCAGCGTGGGAACCTAGAGTGGGAGAGATGAAGCTGAAGGAAGATTTGGTGGTAAGGGGTGATACTGTGGGGTTGTTAGAAGAAACATTTGTCATTTAGAATTATTGGTGATGGCCTGGATACAGTTTTGTATGAATTGAAAAACTAAATGGAATAAGAGAAGGAGAAAAACAGGTATTAAAGGTCTAAGAATTGGGAAGACTTAGGACATCTAATTAGAGAGTGCCTAAGGAGGTTCAGCATAGCCTTGCCAGCAAAGATTATTTATTTACTTCAAGAGTTAAGCGTGGTGGTTTGGGGATAGCAACAGGAGATATCAGCTGTGATGGCTTGGAGAAACAGTGTAAACCAGCAGTGTAAACAAGAGCAGGGCATATATGAGTAGTTGAGAATAGTAAATAGGAGTATGACTAGGTAGAAGATAGTAGGGATGACAAGTTTTTTGGGGCACAGTCCAAGTTGGTCTGGTGTCTGGAATGAGACTGGGGCTTAATAAAAAGGAGCGTCCATACAGGAGCTCAAATGGGCTGTACCTTGTAGCATTCCGAGGACAGGCCTGAATTCTGAGAAGGGAAAGTGGTAAAAGTATTGTCCAGTCCTTTTTAAGTTGGTGGCTGAGCTTGGTGAGGTGTGTTTTTAAAAGACCATTAGTCTGTTCTACCTTTCCTAAAGACTGAGGACTGTAAGGGATATAAAAGTTTCACTGAATACCAAGAGCCTGAAAAATGCTTGGCTGATTTTACTAATAACGGCTGGTCTGCTATCAGACTGTATAGAGGTGGGAAGGCCAAACCGGGGAATTACATCTGACAGAAGGGAAGAAATGACCGTGGTGGCCTTCTTAGACCCTGTGGGAAAGGCCTCTGCCTATCCAGTGAAAGTGTCTACCTAGACTAAGAGGTATTTCAGTTTCCTGAGTCGAAGCATGTGAGTAAAGTCAATTTGCCAGTCCTGGGCGGGGGCAAATCCCTGAGCTTGATGTGTAGGGAAGGGAGGAGGCCTGAACTATCCCTGCGGGGTAGTAGAATAGCAGATGAAACACTGAGAAGTTATTTCCTTGAGGACAGATTTCCACGATGGAAAGGAAATGAGAGGTTCTAAGAGGTGGGCTGGTGGCTTGTACTAAAGCATAGCCTGCCTTTGCTGGTGTGTGGCGATTAGGCCTGGTGGAACTGCTATCAATAAACCAAGTGTGATCAGGGTGAGGAACAGGAAAGAAGGAAATATGGGGAAATGGGGTGAATGTCAGGTGGATCAGAGAGCTACAGTCATGGGGGTCAGGTGTGGAATCAGGAATAATATGAGAGGCCGGATTGAAGTCCGGGCCAAGAACAATGGTAATTGTGGGACTCAACAAAGAGTGAGTGCAGCTGAAGGAGCCAGGGAGCAGAAAGTATATGTGTCAGGTGTGAGGAAGAAAATAGATTTTGGAAGCTATGAAAACTGTAGAGAGTGAGTTGAGCATAGTTTGTGATTTTAAGGGCCTCTAAAAGTATTAGAGCGGCGGCAGCTGCCACACACAGACTTGAGGGCGAGGCAAAACAGTAAGGTCAAGTTGTTTGGATAAAAAGGCTACATGGCGCGGTCCTGGTTCTTGTGTAAGAATTCTGACTGCACAGCCCTGCACTTTGGTTGTAGGTAATGAAAAGGGTTGGGATGAGTCAGGGAGAGCTAGGGTGGCGGCAGTCTTTAAAGCTGTCTTCAAGGAATGGAAAAAGGAGTGGGGAAAGGATTTAGGATCTATGGGGTCAGCTAGGTTTCCTTTTGTGAGTTTATACAATGGTTTTGTTAGGATGGCAAAACCAGGTATCTAAAGTCGAAAGTATCCAACCATGCCTAGGATGTAGAAGGTATTGGGGTTTGAGAGATCAGTCAGACACGATCAGCAGGGAGCGCACGTGTGTTTTTATGAGAATTACGCCGAGACAGGTAACAGATGAGGAAGAAATCTGGGCTTGACTGAAGTAATGGGGGCTGTCTGTGAAACCTTGCAGCAGTACAGCCTAGGTAATTTGCTGAGCCTGATGGGTGTCAGGGTCAGTCCAAGTGAAAGTGAAGAGAGGCTGGGATGAAGGGTGCAAAGGAATAGTAAAGAAAGCATGTTTGAGATCCAGAACAGAATAATGGGTTGTGGAGGGAGGTACTGAGGATAGGAGAGTATATGGCTTTGGCACCACAGGGTGGATAGGCAAAACAATTTGGTTGATAAGGCGCAGATCCTGAACTAACCTGTAAGGCTTGTCTGGTTTGGACAGGTCAAATGGGGGATTTGTAAGGAGAGTTTATAGGCTTTAAAAGGTCATGCTGTAGCAGGCGAGTGATAACAGGTTTTAATCTTTTTAAAGCATTCTGTGGGATGGGATATTGGCATTGAGTGGGGTAAGGGTGATTAGGTTTTAATGGGATGGTAAGGGGTGCATGATCGGTCGCTAAGGAGGGAGTAGAGATGTCTTATACTTGTGGGTTAAGGTGGGGAGACACAAGGGGAGGGTGTGAAGGAGGCTTTTAACTGGGGGAAAAGGCAGCAATGAGGTATGGCTGTCACCCAGGAATAGTCAGGGAAGCAGATAATTTAAAGTGTCTCGGCCTAATAAGGGAACTGGGCAGGTGAGGATAACTAAAAAGGAGTGCTTAAAAGAGTATTAAATAAGTTGGCACCAGAGTTGGGGAGTTTTAAGAGGTTTAGAAGCCTGGCTGTCAATACCCACAACAGTTATGCAGGCAAGGGAAACAGGCCCTTGAAAAGAAGGTAATGTGGAGTGAACCGCCTCCGTATTGATTAAGAAGAGGACGGACTTACCTTGCACTGTGAGAGTTACCTAAAGCTCGGCGTCTGTGATGGTCTAGGGGGCTTCCGAGGCAATCAGGCAGCATCAGTCTTCAGCCGCTAAGCCGAGAAGATCCGGGAAGGAGTCAGTCGGAGAGCACTGGACCAGAGTTCCAGGGGCTCTGGGAGTGGCTGCCAGGTGAGTTGAACAGTCCAATTTTCAGTGGGATCCTGCAAAGATGGGACATGGCTTAGAAGGAATCCTGGGCTGCGGGCATTCCTTGGCCTGGTGGCCAGATTTCTGGCACTTGTAGCAAGCTCCTGGGGGAGGAGGTTCTGGAGGAACCCCTGGCAGCCGCAGTTCAGGCGTTTGGAGTTCTTGTGTGCTGGAGATATGGCTGGGGTTTGTCTCACAGTGGAGGCAAGGAATCGCAACTCCGAAATACATTGCTACTTGGCTGCCTCTACTCTATTATTGTACACCTTGAAGGCGAGGTTAATTAAGTCCTGTTGTGGGGTTTGAGGGCCGGAATTTAATTTTTGGAGTTTTATTTAATGTCAGGAGCAGATTGGGTAATAAAATGTATATTGAGAATAAGACGGCCTTTTGACTTTTAGGGTCTAGGGCTGTAAAGCGTCTCAGGGTTGCTGCCAAAGGAGCCATGAACTGGGCTGGGTTTTTATATTTGATGAAAAAGAGCCTAAACGCTATTTGATTTGGGATAAAGAAAAAGGAGCATTAACCTTGACTATGCCTTTAGCTCCAGAAACCTTTTTAAGAGGAAATTGCTGGGCAGGTGGGGGAGGGCTAGTCACAAACGAAACTGTAAGCCTGACCAAGTGGGAGGAGGGGAGGTGATAAAAGGATTATAGGGTGGAGGAGCGGATGCTGAGGAAGAATTGGGACTTAGCTCAGCCTGGCGAGGAGGGGAGAGGTCAGATGGGTCTGTAGAAAAGGAAGATTAGAAAGACTCAGCGACACTTGGGGTTAGGACTGAGGGGACAGGTGGGAGGGAAATACGGAAGATTTGGGACAAGTTGCATTGGGAACAGAGACCAGGGAGGGACTGATGTGTAAAAGAATGCTGGACGTCAGGCACCTCAGACTATTTCCCTATTTTTTGACAAAAATTTTTTAGGTCTTGTAGGATGGGGAAATCGAAAGTGCCATTTTCTGGCCATTTAGAGCCATTGTCAAGTTTGTATTGGGGCCAAGCGGTGTTGCAGAAGAAGACAAGGCATTTAGGTTTTAGGTCAGGTGTGAGTTGAAGAGGTTTTAAGTTCTTGAGAACACAGGCTAAGGGAGAAGAAGGAGGAATGAAGGGTGGAAAGTTGTCCATAGTGAAGGAGGCAAGCCTAGAGAAAAGAGAGAGTAGAGACACGGAGGGAAGGGTTTTGGGGGTTCTTATCCTCCAGAAAAGTAAGAAAGGGGTCAGGGCGTGGAAATAAGGGGTTGGGGCACAGAGATAAGAGGTCAGGGCACGGAAGTAAGGGATCAGGGTGCAGAGATAAGAGGTTGGGGTGTGGAAATAAGGGATCGGTTGGTTCTTGCCCCCGGAAAAGCAGAGAAGGGATAGCGACACGGAGAGAAGGGGTTGGGGTGTTCTTGCCCCCTAGAAAAGCGGTACTTGCTGCTAAGGGTGAAGGACCAAGGCAGGCGTCCCCACATGGTCAGACACCTCTGAAACATGGGTGAATAATCAGGCAGGCATCCCCATGTGATTAAACACCAAGGGAAGATTGTCTTCCTGAGTCCATGACCGGCGCCAGAGTTTTGGGTCCATGGATAAAACGCGTCTCCTGTCTCTACCAGAAAAGGAAAGGAACTGAAATTAAGAGAAGGGAGAGATTGAAGGATGGCGCCAAGATTGAAAGGAGAAAGTGGCTGAGGAATATTGAGAGAGGTTGGAGAACAGAATAAGAAGAGGCCGCTTACCTGATTTAAAATTCGTGAGATGTTCCTTGGGCTGGTGGGTCTGAGGACCTGAGGTGGATCTTTTTCATGGAGCAAAGAGCAGGAGGACAGGGGATTGATCTCCCAAGGGAGGTCCCCCGATCTGAGTCACAGCACCAAATTTCACGCGCGTCCCTGTGAAGAGACCACCAAACAGGCTTTGTGTGAGCAGTAAAGTTTTAATCACCTGCGTGCAGGCAGGCTGAGTCCGAAAATAGAGTCAGCGAAGGGAGACAGGGGTGGGGCCGTTTTATAGGATTTGGGTAGGTAAAGGAAAATTACAGTGAAAGCGGGGGGTTGTTCTCTGATGGGCAGGAATGGGGGTCACAAGGTGCTCAGTGGGGGAGCTTTTGAGCCAGGATGAGCCAGGAGAAGGGATTTCACAAGATAATGTCATCAGTTAAGGCAGGAACAGGCCATTTTCATTTCTTTTGTGGTGGAATGTCATCAGTTAAGGCAGGAACCGGCCATCTGGATATGTATGTGCACGTCAAAGGGGATATGATGGCTTAGTTTGGGCCCAGAGGCCTGACACTATGTATTCATTTGTGTCTGGCTTCTTTCACTCAGCCTTTTATTTGTGAATTTTATCTATGTGGTTGGGTAAACCCATAGTTCATTTATTTTCATTGCTAAGTAGTATTCTATTGAATGGGTCTAACACAATCTGTTCATCTATTCTACTACTGAATGTTATCTGGAGTATTTAGGCTGTTATAAACAATGCTGGTATGAACAGTCTTGTGCATTTTATCTTGATGCCCATCTAGGGTATCTATGGCTGAGAATGAAATCAATGGATCGTAAGTTTTGTATATATTTAACCTTACCATGTGATGCCAGTGTTTTCCAAAGCAGGTGTTCCAATTAACACTGCCACCAGTAGCAAATGTGTATTCCCATCATTGTTTAACCTCACCAATACTTGAAATAGTTGTACTTTTTAATGGTATCAAATGATTCCAGCAGTTGTAACTATCTGATTGGCATGAAATGGAAGTGAGTTAGAATACTTTCCTCACAATCTCACAGGTAGAGGGTAGAGTAGTGGTAGGAGTGCTGTCTTTGATTTAGTCTGAGTTGAAATCCCAGTTTACTGCTTAGCTGTCTGACCGCAGGTAAGTTACCTAACCTCTTTGTGTTTCATTTTTCACATCTGTCAAATTGGATAATAATAATGCCCAACCTCATAGAGTTATTGTAAAGATTAAGTGATTTAATACACCTGAAACATTTAGAATAATACTTGGCACATAATGAGTACTATATATGTCTTTGTCATTGTTATTATTATGGTAAAAGCAAAATAATGTCTAGGATCAGGTGTTGCTAAAGAATAGTATGCTGATGTATTGGAAGGAAAATGGGGTTATTTATTTATTCATTCATTGATTTATTAATTAACAAATATTGAAGAACTATGGAGTGTGAAATTGATAAGAGATGTAGTTTGCCCCTCAGGAGTCTCATAACTTAAGGGGACAGGAAGGCATTCAAACAAGTACCAACAAACTCAACATGGTGCTATAATGATTTCATATACATGGAAGAGGAAATTATTAGTCAAGCCTGGGAACAAGGAGTTGGAACAAAGAAGACTTTATATTAGTAATAGCAATTGAGATGGTCTTCACAGTTTGAATAGGAATTCAGCAAATAGAAATATGGGGGAAAGAACATTCTAAAAACCAGTAAAAGCCTGAGGAAAAAATTACAGAGGCATGATAGTAAAGAGCCTTTTTTAAAAGTTAGAAGCGAGGCACCATAGCACATGCTTATAGTCCCAGCTACTCCAGAGGCAGAGAGGCAAGAGGATCCCTTGAGCCCAGGAGTTCAAGTCCATCCTGGACAACATAGCAAGACACTGTCTTAAAATAAATAAATAAATAAAAAATTAGAAGGTGGAAGAAAATTAGACTAAGGTTAGATTGTAAAGGGAGTCTGTGTAATGTTAAAAAGTTTGTAAGTTATTCTTTACCTGATAGGGAGTTGCTAGAGGTGATTTTGTTGTTGTTGTTTTTTGTTTGTTTTTGAAGGAGTCTCACTCTGTTCCCCAGGCTGGAGTGCAGTGGCACCATCTCAGCTCACTGCAACCTTGGCCTCCTGGGTTCAATACATTCTCGTGCCTCAGTTTCCCGAGTAGCTGGGACTACAGGGGTGTGCTACCATGCCCAGTTAATTTTTGTATTTTTAGTAGAGATGGGGTTTCACCAATTTGGCTGGGCTGATCTCGAATTCCTGACCTCAGGTGATCCACTCACCTTGGCCTCCCAAAGTGCTGGGATTACAGGCGAAAGCTATTGCACCCGGCCTCGCTAGAGGTTTTAATCAGAGGAGTATCCTAGAACTTTATGACAGAGTAATAAGCCATCATATATATAGTAGCTTGGAAGGAGAAAAGAAAAAAGGTATCCTACTATATGTGAGTTTGTACTAGGGGATTAGGATCAAGTGAACTTTGTCTGTGCTGGCACCATTTTCAGACACGGCTCTCCAGTTGTAACTCTAGATCTTCCGTCCTCTCATCTTTGAATCCTTGAGAAAAGAAAGAGTTTCTCTTCCAAACAGCTAAACTGCTACTGGTTTACCAGAGTGTAAATACTTAGAAGATGGGCTGCCAAACAAAAGTTGCCCCTTTACAACTGGGAGATCATTTAGGAGGTGAATAAACAGATGGCGCAGTAAGTTGCTAGAAAAATTAAATGAAAAGAAGGGGATGAATAGCAAATATGATCAGATTTGACAATTGACGTGATATGTGGGGAGCCATGAGAAAGGACAAGAAGGCTTAAGATGATTTCAAGGGTGAAGGCCGAAACATTAGGGAGGATGATGATGTAGTTTTCTGAGGTAAGAAACACAGGCGGAGGAACAGGTTTGGGGGCCAGATGAGTTTCATTTGCTAAGTTTGCAGCCTTGACCATCTATTGGTGGAAAGGTTGACCAGGCAGATGGATGAGCAGGTCTGTAGGAGGCACAATACCCTGCACACAGCTTCCCCATAAGTGTTTATTAAATACAAAATAAACAAAGATGAAACCAGTTTCCATGTTAGCATTCCCACAGTGATATTTACTGGTTGGGTCCTTGCCGAAGTGAGGCTTGAATAGATCCAACTTAAAAATAATTGCTTACCACTTCTGTGCCCTCCCATATGGTCTCCTTCTAGTTCCTAATACAATTTTTTGAAAAAATAATTAAGATTTTGAAAAAGAAAAGCACCATTCAAACACATGGTCATTCTTATGCTAATGTTATTAATTATCAGAGAGGTAGGACTTATCAAAAGCATTTTCAACCATGTGCAGTGGCACACAGATTGGCAAGGGTCCTTAACTTAGCCTGGTAGTGAACATGCTTCCCAGCCTTATTGTGCTGGGGCTACTGCAACCCTCTGTCAGTCTCATACTTCAAAGATTTTCTCTTCTTGTCATAATATGTTAGATAATGGCTTCCCATTTTTGATTCTGGAAATATGCTTGGTATAGATGCAGTGTCCAAATATAAGGTAGCTTGCATTCTTTTTTCTGGCCCTCAATTTACATTCTAAAGGCATCTCCGACAAAATACGTCTCATTCCAATTTGAAAGTACTTTGAGGCTGGCAAATTCAATCCTCAGACTGCATTCCATGAATTCATGCCACCTCCCACCCCACCCTCATTCCCATTATTGTACTATCTGTATGTTTGTCTCCTACATTGACCTATCAGTCCCTTAGATGGAAGGCTGAGCTCTGCTCATTTTGGGGTCCCTTACTCCGGTTAAGTGCTTTCCACAGGAATTTCTCAGACAAAGCATGTGGGGAATAGAGTGGAAAAAACAATTGTTTATCTGGTCTGGTTTGCTATGAGAGCTTTATGCTGAATGCTTCTTGCTTCTGTTTGCCTGGTGTAGTGGGGCAGTAGCTTTGCCCAGACGCGTTAGAAGTTGAGATGATTTACTGGGTAGGGTAAAACAATATCATACATTTTCCCCTAGCAATAAAGCCAGTCTGGTCATAATTTGTTTTTTTCTCAATTGGACTCTGTTTGAAAGATTCTCTGCTAGTGTTTCCTTTTTTAAGTTTTCAAGAAAGAGGTTCTCTTTCACCCCCAACCCTACTCATCTTAGCCAGGTGCCAGAACACAACATGGGAATGTCTGACTCATCCTTGCAAAAGTGGAACTGTATAATAGGACACATTCTTCTCTGACTAATTTCTTCTTCTCAGCACATTGACTCATTAGAAATTGTGAGAAGAAATTTAGCAAAAGTCATTGGCTTTTATTGCTTCCTTTGCAGAAAAAAAATTTTTTTTCTTTATAACACGTTAATTTGCATGCTGGGTGCCATATAATTCCACACCCATTTTAAGAGTACCTACTAGGAAAAAAGCAAAGGGAAGTGCTTCCTTCGGAAGTCATAAAAATTAAGAAGCTAGAGGGAAAATCTTAGCAGATTTTTATGGCTACAAATACAGGAATTTGGTAAGATTGAGGGACACCTTTGAAGAAAAACAGGGGACAGACTTCAGTGTAGAGGAAACCCTGCAAATGAACATTGAGCTGCGGAGTGAAGAATGGCAGGCACTTCTTAGAACATGGAGATGGAGGGCCGGGTGTGATGGCTCATGCCTGGCCTGTAATCCCAGCACTTTGGGAGGCCGAGGCAAGCGGATCACCTGAGGTCAGGAGTTCAAGACCAGCCTGGTCAACATGGTAAACCCCGTCTCTACTAAAAAGATACAAAAATTAGCTGGGCATGGTGGTGTGCACCTGTAGTCCCAGCTACTTGGGAGGCTGGGAAACTGCACACTGCACACAGTTGGAAATGCTTTTGATAAGTCCTACCTTTCTGATAATTAATAACATTAGGACAACATTAGAGGTGGGAGAATCACTTGAACCTGGGAGTCAGAGGTTGCAGTGAGCCGAGATGGTGCCATTGCACTCCAGCCTGGTCAACAAAGTGAGACTCCATCTCAAATAAATACATTAATTAATTAATTAATTAATTAAAAAAGAACATGGAGATGGAATAAGGATGTTTGCTCCTCAGTGGTCTCTTTCAGAGTACTGCAGAACGAAGGCGTTCTACCTCATCTCAACGGCAACAATTCTGGTCATTGAGCCTTTTTCTCATATTTTTGATAACTTATCGTCTGTTGTGTTTTGCTTCTAAGATAGGACAGGTGCTCTCAGTAGGGGTAGAGGCGGGATTATGGAAACTTTTTCCTCAGGGCCCACTCATCTCTTTAAGGTTCAACTCAAATTCTACTTATTTTTTGAATATCTCTCAGATTACTCCAAAAAGTCTCTGTTTCCTACAGGTATTCCCATGGTGTTTTTTAAAATCTCTGATGTTTATTGTCATACAATAGCCATCCCCAAGTTGATGGCTTAAAGGAAAAACATTTTCTTGCTCATTATTCTGTGTGTCAGGAATTTAAGCAGGGCTCAGCAGGGATGGCTTATCTCTGCTCTACGAGGTAATAGGTGGGGGTGGCTCCACTGGGGTTGGAGGATCCAACATATCTTGATCCCATGTCTGGTGCCTCAGCTGGAGAGGCTGGGATCTTTGGAGGAGTGCAAAGTCTCACTTTCTAGAAGGGTAGTTCAACTTCTTTTCAGAGTGGCTCAAGGCTCCAACAGAGTAAAACTGGAAGTTCTTAGGTCTCTTAAGAACTAGGTACTGAACTGACATGGTGGCACTTCCATGCCATCCTATGGGCCAAAACAAGTTACATGGGCAGCCTAGATTCAAAGAGAGGGGAAATGGATATGACATCTTAAAGGAAGGAGTGCCATGCCCAGATAGGGAAGAATAAATTGATAGTGACCATCTTTGCTGACAGCCCACTACAAATTCTTTTGTGGCTCTGTGGTACTCTTGTTCCTAATATTCTCTTATTATTTGTCAGCCTACACTATCATTCTGTGATCTTCTCAAAAGGCAAAGTCAAAGCCATATCCTTTGCAGTGTCCTGCCAACAATGGGGTCTCAAAGACTATTTGGATAAACAAACAGATTTGTATAGACTGGGGACAGAAAGTGGGGGAATATCTTGCAGAGAGAATTGACTTTGGAATCAGATGAAGTGGGTTTAATTCCCAAATTTTGCCTATATCTATGAGCTCCAAAAGTGCTTTTACTTTTTATTTCTGTTTCCCCAAGTGTAAACAGAGGTGATGCTACACAGCTCATAAGGTGATTGTTAAGAGTGAATAAGTTACTGTTCACTCTTAACACAAGTGCCTCATCCATGGGGTAAGGTTGGGGGAATGAGTCTTGTTCTCAACTTTTGCTTAAATCCTCTCTGCTCTCCTCAAATGTTCAGACACATTTCAACATAGTTTTTGACACATTTGAGGGAAAAAGCTTTCTCAGTAAGTGGTTAAAAGTAGAATAATATTTTAAACACATCCCAGGATATAACCACATTAGAAATAAATGCTGTAATTGGCGCTGAGCAGAGATGCTGAGGAAAGACACTGCAGCATTCTCATTAAGGCCTCAGGCACAAACGCACATGTGGATATCAAATTAAGGGTCCAGTTGTACCAGTGGTCACTGTTTTGAGGAGTAGCTCTCATGACCATGGCTGACGTATGTTTCAGAAAACTGTCTATGATCTGTCCATAGATGACCCTAGCAAACCATAACTAATGGACACACACTAGAGGACAAAAGAAGGAAGTAGGGAGATGCTTAATATAATGGCCTTGACATCATAAAGAGCAGAGAGCCATCTCTCCCTGACTAATTTTCAGTCAATCTCCTGCGCAAAACCAAGGACAAATAGCAATTATTCACATTTCTTTAGTGTAGTAGTTCTCAACATTCTCAGTCCCAGCTCTCCCTCTAGAGAGTATATATTTTGTGTTGGCCCTTTCATTATTCTGAAATTTCCTTCATAGATAAAATAGTTTATCTACAAGAATATTTCAAAAACACGCATATAATGCTTTAAGTGTACTATAAAGACAACGAAGAGTAAGGTGATCTATAATCAAATAATATGTGTTTCAATATGTATATATGTAGGTACAACTACACTAAACAGAATAATAAAGTAGTCAAATGCTTATATATACTTAAAATTTGTAAAGTTTGAAATTAAGATAATATTCAACTAGTATCACTCTATTTAAATTTTTTACATGCTTAAAATAAGGGTAATATAAATACATATATGTGTGTATTTATGCATGTATGTAAATGCATAGATATGTGTAGATATGAATATGTGTGTTTATAAATAAACAAGTTCATAAATCACTGTAAATACTAGTTACAAACAAAAATTGAAACCGATGTGTTACATTTGTGACTCAGCTACCACAAGAAGCATCAATGATGTAAATTACAAAATGACAAATAATCCTTGGAAAAGTTCTCAACAAAACTAAATTCTTTATTCTTTCAATTTACGTGGGAATTTTCATCTGGAAAATTCAGTGCATGTTACAATCATGCAAAACTACTTGCTGTTTATATGTTAAACCAAGTAAGGATTTACGCTTGGATTATTAAAAACAAGTTCATTACTTACCAGAATGCCTAGCTTCCCAAATTGAAATATCCTTGACTTTAGAAAATTCACTTGAGGCAGGACAATTCTTCATCATACAGGATTGTCTGCCCATTGCAAGGTGTATAGCACCTCTGATCCCCACCAACAGAATGGTCCCTAAACCATGGCTGTCCAAAAGCATTTGTATTAGTCTGTTCTCACTCTGCTAATAAGGACATACCTAAGACTGGGTAATTTATAAAGGAAAGAGGTTTTATGGACTTACAGTTCCACATGGCTGGGGAGGCCTCAAAATCGTGGTGGAAGGCAAAGGAGAAGCAACGGCAAGTCTTACATGGCAGCAGGAAAGACAGGGCATGTACAGGGGAACTCCCCTTTATAAAATCATTGGCTCTCACGAGATGTATTCACCATCACAAGAACAGCATGATCATGGGAAAAACCCACTCCCATGATTCAATTACCTCCCACCAGGTCCCTCCCATGAAACATGGGGATTATTACAATTCAAGGTGAGATTTGGTTTGGGACACAGAGCCAAACCATATCAGCGTTGTAACCATCTCTATCAGTGCTGCACAGGCTGAAATCCTCAAATTTTGTATGGTTAGTTTCTAAAATGGCTCGCTCTCAAGTGATATTGTCTCATTGGATCATCACAATTAAAGATACAATTATTTTCAACTTTTGCCAGTAAGGAAAGTCTCACAGAGGCTAAATGACTCCCCACATATTGTAATCAATGGAGTTGACCCATATATATTGTACTTGATTTAGGATTTGCCCTCATGCTCACATTTTATGTGAACATGAAGGTTGGGGGAGGCAGAAATGAGTAGGTGGAGAACACAGGATGTTTAGGGCAGTAAAACTACTCTATGATACTGTAATAGTGGATACATGTCATTATACATTTTTCAAACCCATAGAAGGTACAATGCCAAGAATCAACCCTAATGTAAACTATGGATTTGAGTCGATTATGATGCATCAGTGTAGGTTCATCAATTGTAGCAAATGTACCACTCTGATGAGGGATGTTAATAATTGGCGAGGCTGTGGTTTTGTGGGGGCAGGGGAAATATGGGAAATCTCTGTACCTTCCTCTCAATTTTGCTGTGAACCTAAAATTCTCTGAAAAATAAAGTCTATTTAGAAAAAGAAGAAGAAGAAGAAGGCCTGTTTCCATCAGTGTAGGAGTCTTTTCAAATGGTGTTGAGGGACTATATTAAGGGCGGCAGGGTCAGCACTGCAGAGGTTAGGGTTTTCTGACTCACAGAGCTGGGATGTAGTTCTCTGTCCGGCTACGACTTCTGGCTTTTCCTCATCTGGTCTCTTCATTTTTGCTTACCTGCTGGAAGTGGTTGGGGTTGCTCTGAGCTTACAGCAGTTGTTTAAGGGGGAAAATGACTTGATTGCAAGATGCTTTGAGCTAATTACATGAACTACACTAGTTGATATAGGCGTAAGCGCTTGGAATAGTGCCTCACATGCAGGAAGTCCATAAAGTTAGCTTAGTAAGTGTTAGCTATTACTACCAAAACATTTGAGAAAAGACATAGACTTTATAGACATAGGTCTATGACAATGGTGGTGGAGATGGTGATAAATGGCTTTCTTGTGTGATCAAATTTAGTTTCAGCATCTTTGTTTTGATCACCTACTATTTACAAGTCTCTGCACTCTCAGAATAGAATCCAGTCTTTGCCCTGAAGGGCCTTATTAGTGGTGTTGGGGAGAAGAGCTGAGGTGAGGTGGAATGAACAACACAAATAAAAGATATAGAAAGATAAATGTCTTGAGAGGCAGAAACACAGTATTATAAGGCATTAGGACTTCCAGCTTCTGCGAATAGCAGGGATCAAAAACAGGAAGAAATCACATTAATCTAGAAATAAAGAAAAGTTGAAGTGACTCTGAATGATGGTATTTGAAAGTGGAATTGGAGGAGAGACCCAGAAGGATTAAGAATTACAAGAGGAAATTGCTGCATCAACAAAACCACCAGGAGGCTTTGGGAACACATTCACCACTGGAATTAGAAATAGAGTCGCTGTTCCCAAACCTGCTAAACATGAGGATCACCTGGGGAGCTTTAAAAATAGAGATTCCTAGGACCCAGTCAGCCTTACTGAATCATAACCTCCAAGAGTAGGTCTAGAAACTTGTATTCTTTTATAAACTTCTCAAAGAAATTCTACTCATCAACCTAATGCGGTCCTTAGACCACCAGCGGCAGCTCCTGTATGTATGTAGGAGATCCAGGCTCTCAGACCTACTGCAGCAGAAGCTCCGGGACTGGGGACCAGCAATCTGTGTTTTAACAAGCTCTGCAGATGACTCTGAAGCACATTAAGTTTGTGCAGAGTAGAAAAATGTCTGTCATCAACTGTCATCTTCGCAGTAAGGGAGTTAGTGAATAAACAGGTGACAGAAAAGTGGAGACATGAGATATTGACACAACCTTTTACCAATTTTTTTCCCTCCCCTTGCCCCAAGAACTTTAGTAGTGAAGAGTATGGAAAAAAAAATAAGGTGGAATTCTTCCTCTCCATTTAAATTATTGTACTAACAACGCTAACATTAACAATGCTAGCTACTTCCAGTATACTTTTCTCCAAGTCTGATAACAACCTGAGAGGGAGGTTGATATTATCTCTATTCTACCCATGAGAAAACAGTCTCAGATATTTTAAATAATTTGCCCAAGGTCACACAGTTAATAAGTAGCTGACCTGAGATGTGAATCTAAGGGTTTTTCACACTATGCTGAGCCGCCTCTCCTCTGATCTTTCTCTGATCAGGACAGTGGATTTGGCAGGGAATTTAGAGACAAATGCCAATCTCCTAATTTCGGACACCGAAATCTAAGGCCTAGACAAGTAAAGTGAATTACCCCAAATTACTGGGCAGATGGGTGGCAGAGATAGGGTTGGAAGCTAGAGAGAGTGTCTATATTCCAGCCTAGGGCAGTCCCCAATATGCCACGTTGAAGTTCATTCTCAAACTGCTGGGACACTTGTTACATAATGTTTAAATTTATG
Source organism: Hylobates moloch (assembly GCF_009828535.3). Taxonomy (NCBI): domain Eukaryota; kingdom Metazoa; phylum Chordata; class Mammalia; order Primates; family Hylobatidae; genus Hylobates; species Hylobates moloch. The sequence goes on from NW_026652294.1 coordinate 74,966,970, forward strand.
TAGGAATGTGACTAATCCACATTCTTTGGTATTTGATCAGATGTAGAATATAAATGAGGTAAGCACGTAATTGAAAAACTCAAGAAGTGAGAAGGCTGAGGAGTCCTGTGATACAGAACAACAATGAAATGCAGATTGCATGAATATTTTTCAAGCCGTTATAGCTATGAACTACCGTTTACTACCTCTGCCGAGATCAGTTCATATTAAAGCTAAACAATTGCAGAGTTATGTGGCATCTATGTCTGACTAGTAGAGGATTTGGTAATTACTAATCTTCCTAATACCTTCATGTGTGAATCAAGCAAAAATTAAATATTTGCTGTATTCCTACCTGTCTCCAGACAACTGTCTGAGTTGTTCAGCAAAGCAGTGATCAAAGCAATCTGTTCATCTTTTCAGATTTTCTCTTTTAAAAAGTCATTATTTAAAGTTTATTTTTTTGCTAGAGAAAAGATAGCAAAGATAGCAATGAATAGAATTTCCTTTCTTAAGAAGCACCTGTCATTTGAAGAAGCACAAAGACCGTAGAAGGAAAATACATATTTTTAGTCACAGTTTTGTGTCCTTTTAATTATAATTATCTTAGAGCTCTGGCATGAAAAGATAGAACGTTTCACTAAAATAGATGAAACAGATCTTCTAAATGATGCTACTAAAAACTGTTTAATTTAATATATTATTATGTCTAGCTGGCTTTAAATGTCAGACAATAATCGCCAAAACTTTAAAATGCGGTGATCTTTAGGCTGCCTTTGACCTGAAATTTTAAAAGGCTAACAAGTGAGAATGATAAGATTATCGAAACAAATTTACAGACTTCAAGTTGAAGTCTTTACGGGTCAAAGAATTTGTTGTAGCATGGACCCGCCATGTTCATGTTTATAGCTGGCACTGCTGGTAGCCTTTGCAATACCGATACCCCAATACCACCTCCTTTCTCTGCTTTCTTCTTCCAACAAGAATATTGTTTTTATTCAGGTGTGCTTCCTCCTGGGTATGGCCATATGGCAGAGGGTAGGTCTTGATTGGTGTCAGCTAATCACATCAGTCTTATCCAACTTGCCAGTAACTGGCTGAAGACCTGGTCAGGTAACAGGATTCTGGCCTTTGAAACATGAGGGCAAGGCTGTTGGGAGGATTTCTGGGAAAGATATCTCCAATCTTTGAAAAAGATAAAGAGATGGCTCATTTTCTGCTTCTGGGTGTGGGACTACAAGGAGAGTCAGTCCAAGGAAAAGTGAACATGTGGAGAAGAACAGAAGTAAGAGAGTTATGGGGAACAGAACTTGGCCCTGATCCTGCTGTACCCAGAAATACCCTTTATACTTCCTGCTTAGTGAGAAAGTGAATTAGTGAATTTCCTTATTGTCACAAACACTGGTTTTCAAAGTTTAGCATTCATCAGAATCCCCTGGAGGGCTGTTAAACCACAGCTCACTGGGCTACACCCCCAGAGTTTCTGATTCAGTAGATCCAGGGTAGAAGTGGAGAATTTGCATTTCTAACAAGATCTCAGGTGATGCTGATGTTGCTGGTCCAGGGGTCACACTTTGATAATCACTGGTCCACAAGTCAGTTGAGTCAAGTTTCAGTTACTTGCAGCTGAAAGCATCCTAATTTACATGCCTAGGTGCTGAGAAACACATAAAGATGTAAAAGCCTTCTGCCTTCTGGGAAGTTTCAAGCCTGATTTATGTTAAGCTAACCGGGAAGAAGCATTCTATCCTGCTTTTCCTTTCCGTTAATGATGACACTCTGTAAAAACACATTGATCAAAACCTTGAAACATAACATATTTCTAGAGTAAAGAACACAAGAGTTGGAGTCAGTCTTGGACTTAAATGAGAGCTCTACAATGCTGACTTTACTTGTGAATTACTTGGTTTGTCCAGGTTTTCTGTTTATAAATGAAAATCAAGACCTTATTCTATAGACCTGCTGGGGGGGGGGATTAAAAGAAATAGCATGCGAAATGCTTCTAACATAGTACCTGATATAGGGTAGGTGCTCAGTACACATATCCCATTTATTTATTTTTCTAACTTCCTAACTGAAATATAACATATAGGGTAAAAATGAATAAATTAGAAAGTCCTCATTATCTGAATCTTTGTTATCTAAAATCCTGTACTTAAAAGGTTTTATATGTAAACAAGGGTCTTCCTAATGCAAAAATATTTACTAATGAAGTGCCCACTTATTAGTACCTATTCAAACATCCTTCCCCTTAAAAAGTAGTATCTATTTCCATGCATCTGTCATAATATTTCTAGATGAGTCTCTACTAGATGGTAAAGTGTAAATCTCTGGTAGTGAGCTTGATTGCAAATTGAGGTTGCAAATCTTGCACATGGCACAAGATTTCATGACGTTAATTAAAGTGCTATCAGAAAATTAATCATATCACACTGAATGTCCCTGACAAATGAGGGTCTGGCAGAAGTAGACCAGTGAAAATTTTGAAGTGAAACATCTGGAACTTTGATGCTAGGATCAGGTCTTTAAGAGAACGATGTGGATACCAAAGGCCTAAGAGAAGCTCTTAGTAAAAGTGATGCACGTTTTCAGAGATCCTCTCCATGACCACGTAGCCAAAGACGAATAGAAACAAAGAATGTCCCATTATTAAATCATATTATATTCTCATTTCAATGTCATTAAATTAAATCATCAGCACTTAACTCATTCTTGGCAAAAAAAAACTCCTAATAAATAATCGATACTATAACCGAAATTATATTAAATATAAAATAAAATATGCTTTCACAATTTTAGTATCATTTTTCATGGTAAAATTCCACTCAAAACTTCCCCCTTACCATTTACTTTAAAAACTTGGTCTCTGCTTTAAGTAGATTTGCTTTAAAATATTGAGGGAAACAGATATCAAGAGAGTAACATTATGTTGTTTTGTATAATACCTAAATCCTGCTCAGGAGAAACTTCCAGTTACCTCCCGATATCTAGTCTTTTATTCTCCAATAGTAACAGAAATCTGAGTTTTAGCTGGGCCAGTGTTGTCCAGATAATAGCTAAATTTTCTGCTCTTCTTTGAATTTATAGTCTGATGAGATGTAATACAAGTGTTTTGTGAGAGTTCTAGTAAAGCTACTTAAAAGTGGGGAGGTGTGCCTCTTTCTTTCCTTCCTTCTTCCTGCCATCCTGGTGTAGGCAGGAGCTCTAGCAGTCATCTTGGACCAACAGGAGAAAACCACACACTGAGGATGGTGAAAAGGAAAAGTAGACATCTGTACCCTTGAAATCACCATGGAGTTTTCATACCAGTCCCCAAATACTTACCTTTGGATTTTGTTATATGACAAATAATTATTCTATCAAAACTCCTGTTATTTGGGGGTTTTCTGGTATATACAGCACAATTCTATCTCACATACCCTTTATGTTTTGCTGAATATATATTACTAATTTTTGAAGTGCATGTTCACGCATTGCTTTGGACTATTAGGGTAGGGGAAGTGGAGTAGCGACGTGTGGGGGCGGGGAAGGAAAAGCCTCATGTTTGATTCTAAGTAGAATCGGAAAAAGCAAGACAGTCATATTTAGTCATCTGATTTAGCTTTGAGTATAAATGTACTCAATAAGTTGCTTTTGTAGATTATTTGCATCTTATTTTGTTATCTTTAGTCCACAATGTTTGATTAGGTAAGAAGAGCCTTTGTGATTATCCAATGCAATATCTGTCTACTTCAGGAAACTTCTCTACAACATCCCTGTTGCGTCATCCACCCTCTGCTAAAAGACATTGGTAGGAAAATATTTAAGGTCTAAGACACCCAGTCAATTGATAAGAAGGACTTCCTTGCGCTGATGCTGCACCTGCCTATTCAAAACTTCTGTCCATCAGGTTATGGTTCTACAGAGCTGAACTTCCTCTCAGTAGCTCCTGTGGCTATTTAAGAAAGCTATAATAGTATGTTGCCTAAACGTCTTCTCAGCTTTAGGCTAAACACTCCCAGTTCTTTCAATTATTCTTCTTTTCAGGTAGTTCCTAGATCTCTCTATTGCTCATTGACACATTTTAGATTGTCAACAGTCTTCTTTGCTAAAACTCATTTTGTTATTCTGTGTCTCACAGAAAGCAGAGGCACATCATCTGCTATCATGACACTTTTATAGTTGATGGCTACGATCTCTGCCCTCTGCAACCTTCTGTTCTTCTCACAAAATAGAAACTTACTCATTTTCCTCATAGTTCCTTAAAGCCCCTTAAAAAACATTTAATCTCTTTCAAATAGGAGGCACAGAAACACCCTCCAAAACAAAAACAAGCAAACACACAATAACTTGAGAGAAAAGAATTTTGAAATATATTCCAAAGTATTTAAGCCCCCCAAATTAAAATGAATTAAGACATATGCAAATAGATCATGTTCCCAATAGTTTCTCCTGAACACACACACACACACACAAACACACACACACACACACGCACCAGCAGCAACTAGTAAAGCCTTTTGCAACTTGCGCTGTTTCCCAGTCATCTAAATATAAGAAGCTATGAGCAGCTCCAGGCTGTGTTATCTCTCTCACAGACATCTGCCTCCTCTTCGTCCTGGGATTAAATCTTCTCTTGATCGCTATCTCACCCTTCAGCTATTCAGTTCCCCATTGACAATGTAAATGTCACTTTGAAATAACTGTCCCTGTGACTTACTTTGAGGATGCTTGAAAAACTAGTGCTTTTGCAGAAGTTGATGTTGGGTTATATTATTTCACATAAAACAGAATGTGGTCAGTGGGCACGTTCTGCTTCTTAAGGGTTTTCTAGTTCCCTTTAAGAAAGATTTTATGCCAAGAGAAAATAAAAAGCAACTGACCTTACCTTGGGCCACCCCTCCTTTTTTCATGATTATAACATCCATATTATGTCAGGGGGCTAACAGGTCATAGGTAGTAGGGTTTTTTTTAACTAAAAATTAGCGTCCTCCACTGTTGTACATTTTGCCAAAATGTTTGTTCCACGCTGGTGTAGAGTGGAGATTTCTGATTCTCAGAAGGCCTTGCGTAACTGTTCCGCCATCTTCTTTTTGTTTTTTTTTTTTTTGAGACGGAGTCTCGCTCTGTCGCCCAGGCTGGAGTGCAGTGGCGCACTCTCAGCTCACTGCAAGCTCCGCCTCCCGGGTTCACGCCATTCTCCTGCCTCAGGCTCTCCGAGTAGCTGGGACTACAGGCGCCCGCCACCACGCCCGGCTAATTTTTTTGTATTTTTAGTAGAGACGGGGTTTCACGGTGGTCTCAATCTCCTGACCTCGTGATCCGCCCGCCTCGGCCTCCCAAAGTGCTGGGATTACAAGCGTGAGCCACCGCGCCAGGCCCCTGTTCCGCCATCTTCTAACGGCTCTCACAACCCTCTTTTAATAACAAGCCTTGGCCGGGCACAGTGGCTCATGCCTGTAATCCCAGCACTTTGGAAGGCCAAGGTGGGTGGATCACCTGAGGTCAGGAGTTCAAGACCAGTCTGACCAACATGGTGAAACCCCGTCTCTACTAAAAATACAAAATTAGCTGGGTGTGGTGGTGCATGCCTGTAATCCCAGCTACTCTGGAAGCTGAGGCAGGAGAATCGCTTGAACCCAGGAGGTGGAGGTTTCAGTAAGCCAAGATTGCACACTCTGGCCTGGACAACAAGAGCGAAACTCCATCTCAGAAAAAAAAAAAAAAAAAGAAGAAGAATGCATAATAACTAAATGAAGTTCATTGAATGATACAAGAATAATTAAAAATTAAAACGTGAAAAACAGATATAATCAGAGGACAATTATAACCACATACAAACTTCAAATAACAGTGGTTTCACTATAAATATAAGGGGAAATTATAAATTATTCAATAAAGTATTTTTAGAGAAATAAAAAATTAGTTATTTTATACATTAGCTTCATAGGGGCTAATGAATTTAAATACATAAAATGAGGTGATGCAAAAAGCAACATATAGCAATGAAAGGAATACAGTACATGTATATATTTATCCTTATGGATTGATCTCAAACATGCTGTGTATGGCCAGTGTGGTACTCTATTTTTATGTCCGTACTTATTTATGTAAGCTTAAGTTGTTAAGGCAAATAAATCAACATTTATTTTTTTCTGAATATTTCTTCTCACAATTTTCAACTCTTCCTCTAGAAAATTGAAGGTTTTTTTAATCTGGCACACACATATTGGAGATAATTAGAGCATTATTTGAAGTTATTATGAAAGTAACTCTTTGGAATTTACCATGTGCCCTGGGTTATCTCAAGAATGCTCAGAGCTAAATTTACCACCTGTGCCATCTATCATAGTTGACTCCCTCCTCATTCCATAGTCTTGTTTGCCTTTTTCTATGGTATTACCTTATGTATTTTGTATTGTTAAGATTTCTCCACATCTTATTTGGAAACAGGCAGAGTGCAATAGAAATAAAGAGACTAGATCCATCTTGTCAGCAATTGACTTGAAGCAGTACTTACCTTTTCTAGTACTCAGTTTCCAAACATGAAATAAGAGGGTTCAACTGGATTTTGAGGCCACTTCCAGCTCTCACATTCTCTGACCACGTGACTTTGGGGCTCTAATAGTGCATTTTAAAATACAGTCTAAAAGGAATACAGATCTAAGGCTTCCACCGGAAAAACAGGGCTGTTTTTCTGCCTACCTTGGGGAAGGAAGAAGGGTATGGGGAGATACTGTGTCCGGAATTGGTGGATTCTTGGTCTCACTGACTTCAAGAATGAAGCCGCGGACCCTCGCGGTGAGTGTTACAGTTCTTAAAGGTGGCGTGTCTGGAGTTTGTTCCTTCTGATGTTTGAATGTCTTTGGAGTTTCTTCCTTCTGGTGGGTTTGTGGTCTCGCTGGCTCAGGGGTGAAGCTGTGGACCTTCGCAGTGAGTGTTACAGCTCTTAAGGCGGCGTGTCTACAGTTGTTCCGTTCCTCCTGGTGGGTTCGTGGTCTCGCTGGCCTCAGGAGTGAAGCTGCAGACCTTTGCAGTGAGTGTTACAGCTCATAAAGGCAGTGTGGACCCACAGAGCCAGCAGCAGCAAGATTTCTTCCAAAGAGCAAAAGAACAAAGCTTCCACAGTGTGGAAGGGGACCCGAAGGGGTTGCCACTGCTGGCTCAGGCAGCCTGCTTTTATTCTGTTATCTGCTGCACCCGCCCCCCAACATCCTGCTGATTGGTCCATTTTACAGAGAGCTGATTGGTCCATTTTGACAGGGTGCTGATTGGTGCATTTACAATCCCTGAGCTAGACTCAAAAGTTCTCCACGTCCCCACCAGAGTAGCTAGATACAGAGTGTGGATTGGGGCATTCACAAACCCTGAGCTAGACACAGGGTGCTAATTGGTGTGTTTACAAACCTTGAGTTAGATACAGAGTGCCAACTGGTGTATTTACAATCCTTTAGCTAGACATAAATGTTCTCCAAGTCCCCACCAGACTGAGGAGCCCAGCTGGCTTTACCCAGTGGATCACGCACTGGGGTCACAGGTGGAGCTGCCTGCCAGTCCTGCGTCGTGCTGCAGCCCTTGGGTGGATGATGGGACTGGGCGCAGTGGAGTAGGGGGCGGTGCTCGTAGGGGAGGCTCTGGCGCACAGGAGCCCATGGAGTGGGGGGAGGCTCAGGCATGGGGGGCTGCAGGTCCAGAGCCCTGCCTCGCAGGGAGGCAGCTAAGGCTCAGCGAGAAATTGAGCACAGCAGCTGCTGGCCCAGGTGCTAAGCCCCTCACTGCCCGGGGCTTGCAGGCTGGTCTGCCGCTCTGCTGAGGGAGCCGGCTCTGGCCTTGGCCAGCCCAGAAAGGGGCTCCCAAAGTGCAGCGGCAGGCTGGAGTGCTCCTCAAGCGGGGCCAGAGTGGGCATCAAGGCTGAGGAGGTGCTGAGAGCAAGCGAGGGCTGCTAGCATGTTGTCACCTCTCAATACCACTGATTCATAAATAGAAGCTATGTCGCCCTGGGAAGAAGCTATAAGCTGAATCCACTCCTCGTTGTGGCTGAAGTATGTCTCACTTTTGAGCTTTCAAAGGATGCAATCCGGTTTATTCAGAGGGTAGAGGTAAGAAAGTATCAAACTACTTGGAATAGCTATGTACTAAAGACATTTAAGGGTGCTTCACAGAAAACAGATAGGAACTGTGAGCTGCACAAAAGGTGGTATTCAATCCAGACATCAGGATCACCAAGACCCATGAGATCCTACCTGTGCCAGAGACAAAATCTTCATTGAAAACTTTCATTATTTACTTGTTCAACAGGGACTGAAAAGTCCCAGCCTAGTGTTAATTGGTTCATCTGGTGACCTGATCTGGCCCTCTATGACCCCAGTTACTAAGTGAAACCTAACAAAAGTGAACCATGACCCATTTGCTTTCCAAGCATGCAATTTGGTTCATGAATCTAGAAAACAATAGTGTGAAAAGCCTTTCACTTTCTAACTTTGGAAAATGATTTTTTTTAAAAAACCTAATTAGATACCATGTTTCCTCTCTCTCCTTTTTTAAATAAGTTAGTTTCATTAGAAAAGGCATTTCTGTGATGCATCTAATGGACTTGCTTGCTGCAGTGTGCTGGTAGAAATCTATAAACAGTAAGTGCTGGGGGTGGGCCTGGAGTGGTGGGGAGAAGGAAAGCAAGCCACATCTCCTGATGCACAATTCTAAAGAATCCAGTGGTTCTTGAGTATATAGTGTACACATGAGTCAACAAGTAGACAAAGAAAATCCAGACCTTTGATGACCCCTGGTGAATAAACTAAGCACTGCATTGAAATGCAGCTAGAGCCACAGACCTCCCTTGCAGGCAAGCCTCCGGAATGGCTCCTCTCTCAAGTAAGGCAAAAGGTTTTTTCTCCCCCAAATGTCTGTTTCATTTGTATTACAGACATACCTTACATACTTGAGGCATCTTTATCCTTCTGAACAATTCTCATGTTGGTGATCTCTGTTGGTAGAGACTAAGAAATGTGTATCCAACACTACTTTCTATTTGTGCTGTGACCTCTTAGACCCGAATAGTGTTATTCATGGAACACTGAAGAATTCAGTGACCTCCATAAAGCAAGATCTGTAACTTTCTTTCAGGTTAGGTATATATTTAGTATTTTTATTGAACAATTACGAAGAATAAATCAACCATCTTATATAACTCAAATTTAAGATCAGAGTTTAAAGGTAATCACTTGTCTATAACTGCTGAGTACCAGGTAAAATACTCTTCTAGGCAGCAAAAGTCTGCATTTTTGTAAACAGCTGTGTGTGACCAGCATGTGGTACATGCCAGCCAGAAAGCAGGCTGTATTTTGTCAGCTTGTAGAATGGAAGGGAAATTTGCCATTGTAAAAGAAGGAAGCAGAGAGGGGAGGTGCAGAGAATGAAACATTGTTATTGTACACCCCAGGCATCCAATTATAAAAGAAATGCCAAATCCCTATTTGTAATAATCCAGAATGGAACCTACCTGATAAAGTTATATAGAGTAGAATACAAAACAGTTTATACTGTTAATACAGTTTAGCTTATCAGTCATTTGCGTACCATAACTATAGGCTTTTAAGTTTTTGTTGCCTGAACAGGAAATATTTTTTATATCTCTCAGATTGGTGTACACAGGGTGCTGAATTGCTGAATTTATTCCCTCTCCCTTCACCCTTTTTAATCACCACAGACTAAGGAGTGCCTTTTTTCTCTGCTATGGTTTGAATGTTCCCTCCAAAACTCATGTTGACATTTAATTTCCAATAAAATGGTATTGGGGAGTGAGGCCTTTGAGAAGTGATGTGGTCATGAGGGCTCTGCCTGGTGAATGGATTAACGCTGTTACAGGGGTGGGTTAGTTATCTCAGAAGTGGGGTTCTGATCAAAGGGTAAGTTTGGCCCCCATTTTCTCTCCACCTCATGCACGTGCTCGCCACGTGATGATGTCTTCTGCCACGGATGATGAATGGGAAGGCCCTCACCAGATGCTGGGGCCATGCTACTGGACTTCCTCGCCTCCAGAGCTGTGAACTAAATCAACTTCTTTTTTTAAATGAATTACCCAGCCTGTGATATTCTGTTAAAACAGCAGAAAATGGACTAATAAAATCTCTTTAAAAATGAACTAAATTAAATTTTTTGAAAAATACAAAGCATTACATATTCCAAATACGTGCTTCAGCTTCATGGGTAGGCATCTCAGTCTCTCCACTGGGATTTCAGGGGCTCAAGTAAACATAAGTCATCACTTTCTTATGTGACCTTCAGCATAGTCCTTCTGGATGAGGAGTTTGGCATTCAGGAAATTTAATCAAAAGCCAGAGGTCTAAAATTTCAAAGGTGGAAAGTATCTTAGAAGTTGTTCAGTTTAATTCCTCCAATTAGTTTGAACGTGAGAAAACTGAAACCTAGAATTGGGTGATGTTTCTAATACAGCACAACTAAACGCAGAGATCTGTTTCTTCCCAGTCTAGCTGTCTGTCCTTTCCATCACTCTGCCTTCCTTGGGGCATGTTGAACATTCTGTGTCTTTATAGAGGACAGCCATGTCACCCTTGGGAGTATCGAGTAAATTGTTAAATAAGAAAATGAGGTGAAGGGGGGATATAGTGAAACATTAATAAGAATTTAAGAAACAACTCAATTTGGAGGAATATTTATATAATTTTCAGTTCCTTTTGCAAATTAGAAAAAGTAGTTTTGATTCTAACCACAAAGTCCATTTGTGTTTATTACTTCATTGCATGTTTTAATGACATTACAGCAGTATATATAGCATATTATAATGTGAAAGGTATGTCATGATACTATTATGGGTGTGATTAGGTATGTGTCCCACCATATGGCTAAAGGACAAACAAATTACTAAGCATTTGTGTACTGTGTGTCTCATTGTTAAAGTATTTTCTGAGACTTTTAACCCGGATATGACACATTTTGAAATCTTTATCTCATGTTTGAAGTTTGCTCATCTTTCATTTCTGTATGAAGTACATATCTCAATTGAGTAAATGTAGCATTAAAAAGGCTCTTGGGGCTGGGTGTGGTGGTCATGCCTGTCATCCCAGTGCTTTTGGAATCTGAGGCAGGAGGATCACTTGAAGCCAGGTGTTGAAGACCACCCTGTGTAACAGAGCAAGACCCCATCTCTACAAAAAAAATTTAAATTAGCCAGATATGGTGGCATGCACCTGTAGTCCTAGATACTCGGGAGGCTGAGACAGAGAATTTCTTGAGCCCAGGAGTTCGAGGTTAGTGAGCCATAATTACACCACAGCATTCTGGCCTGAGCAACAGTGAGACTCTGTCTCTAAAAGAAAAGAAAAGGCTCTCCAGTAGGCCACTGAGGCAGAAAAGTATCTGTGTATGAAGTGTTGGATGATATGTCCAAGTGCCTTCAAACTGAAAGTCATGTGCTCTAAGCCACCAAATACAACATGGGACTATTCACCCCAGATTCAATGAATCCTTCCTTTCAAAAGATCAGCTGGACATAATATGAGGTTCTTAGTAACCTGATCAAGGTTTGTCTCCCAGTTTGGAATCTAGAAACCAACAAATTTAATGGAAAGGTAGCAAGATTTAATGGAAAAAGCATTGGGAATCTGAAGACTTGACTTTGCAGCCCATGTCTGCCCTTTATAGCTGTGTAATTTTGGGCAAATTCTTTAGCCTTTCTTGATGAATGAACTCAGTAATGGAGGTTAAGGAAAACTAACTCTGGCATGTGTGGCTGCAACCTGAAGTTCTTCTGCGCCTGGTTATAGGGTGGTAATTTTGGGAGCCATAGCACAGGAGTATGAGCTAGACTGATTGTAGAGCCTGCTATAACATCCACACAAGAACATCTCCACAGGAGTAACCAAGCATCCCCTGGACTGGGCAAGACCAGTGTTCAGTGGCCACAGTGTATAGCTCTGGCTGAAGTTTGGCACCTATAAACTGAAGAACTATCAAGCCTCTTCGTTATCTAAATATAGGTGGTTTGACTTTTTATGCATGGGTGTGTGGCAGAGTAGGGAAGTGGGTATGTATCAAATGATGTATCCTAGATTTTCTTCTTTAAATGGCAGGCTTAGATTCAAGCAATTAATTGCAAAAAATAATGCAAGTGTGAGCAGTTTCACTTGAAGTTTAGATTTCTTGCATATCATGCTGCTAAGAAAATTAATAATTTTACTGGCAATTCAATCAATTTTGAAGAACAAGCTCTTCCTGCATTGAAAACAAAAGCAAAACAAATAAAAAACCTTAAATGTAGAAAAGTGATACAATTTACACCGTTCTGTATAGTACAGTCTTTCCTAGAGGATGGCGTTACAATCGCCCAGGTTGATGGCCAGGTGCGGTGGCTCATGCCTGTAATCCAAGCACTGTGGGAGGCCGAGGCAGGCGGATTACTTGAAGTCAGGAGTTTGAGACCAGCCTGGCCAACACGGCGAAACCCCGTTTCTGCTAAAAATACAGAAATTAGCAGGGTGTGGTGGCCCACACCTGTAATCACAGCTACTCGGGAGACTGAGGTGGGAGAATCGCTTGAACCCAGGAGGCGAAGATTGCGAGTGGAGATCCTGCCACTGCACTCCAGCCTGGTTGAGAGGAAGTCACTTTTTTTTCTTTTTCTTTTTTTTTTTCTTTATTTTGAGACAGGGTCTTGCTCTGTCACCCAGACTGGAGTGCAGTGGCTTGATCTCAGCTCACTGCAACACCTCCTGGACTCAAGCCATTCTCCCACTTCAGCCTCCCGAGTAGCTGGGACTACCATCACGCACCACCATGCCTGGCTAAGTTTTGTATTTTTGGTAGAGACGGTTTCACCATGCTGCTCCGGCTGGTCTTGAATTCCTGAACTCAGGCGATCCACCCACTTGGCCTCCCAAAGTGCTCGGATTACCGGCGTAAGCCATCACTCCCGGCCAGGAAGACACTTTTTCTGATTTCATACATGTCACATGTCCCTTTCCCTCTTAGAATGACTGCTTGATTTCATGGCAGTATTTACTAATGGATGTGGGTTGCACATGTAAACAAGTACAGAGCCAGAAAAGCAGTTGCAAAATTTGGATTTTACCACAAGTGTAAGTAGATAAAAAGGAATCGATTTATGATGTGGCATAAGGTTCTAGAACCACACAAATGAAATAAAATATTCTTCAGCTATCTAGAAATGTGTTACTCAATCCAACAATTATTTATTCTATGTTACCTTAAATTTCCTACAATGATGCCTCATGGCGTTTAAGGCCTTTAATGATTTGTGATCTATCTGTCTGCTTGATCTCCTTCCACTGGCTTCTTGAGTTACAGTAATTCAGAATTTTTAACCTTTGTTTGAAAACGTTATTCTGTTCCATGCCTCTACTCCTTGACATACTGTTTCTTTTTTTCTGGATTTTATTCCTCCCCTAGTGAATTCCTACTCATTCTTAAAGACCTGGCTCAAATGCCTTTTGTCACCTGCCTTTGCCATGAGTAGGCACAATTAATTGCTGTTTTCCCTGCATATGTCACATTGTATTCTAATTATTTGTAAGCAAGTATTTTAACCATCCAGACTACAAACTCCAAAGGGCAATGACTGTGTTGTCATTCTTCCCCATTTCCTGGAACATGGTCTTTAAGCACCATTTTTGAATGAATGAAGAGACACTTGCATAAATTCTAAGCACTGTGTTGAAGAGGTGGTAGATTGAGCTACAAAAATGAAGACATGGCCTTTAACCTAAAGAAGATTATAATCACAGATAGGAAATGAACATCTTAATCCAATCTAGTTTCCATAAGTGAACAAATAAAATCTTTGCATTGTTTTTAGGAAAAGATTACTAAAAATAAAAGTTGGTACTCAAAGACAGATATCCAAGGCTTGTCCTGAAGATATAAAGTGCTGTAGGAGTATGTGAGCCTAATAGTAAAACTTTTGTTGAAAGAATAATGAATAAAATAAACATTTATTGAATAAGTAACAAAGGACAATGATGAGAAAGTTATGGTAATGGATAAACAGTAAACACTTGGTGGAGGAGACAACATTTGAGCTGAGGTTTAAAATCTTTACCACTGAGCAGTGGTAAAGATTGCAAAGACTGAGCAGTAGTGCTGGTAAAAGCAGAATCATAAAAACATGATGTGTTGGGGAAATGAAAAGCAATCCAGTTGGTTAGAACATAGTGAATATAGGAAGAGATGTTAAGAGATTTGTCTGAAGATCTCTATTGCAAGTACTATGAAAGCCTTGGAATGTAGGGGAAAAGCAGTGGGGAGCTGTTGAAGGTTTTAGAGCAGAGGAGTGAACTGAGCTATAAATACCTGTGTTGAATGAGGATTAAATGAGCTAATGTATAGAAAGTGCTTGGAATAGTGGTTTGTACATAGTGAGTAACTCATGCATTTTGTTATTATAGTCAGATATTTTTGGAAGAAGAAATAATATGGGAAGAGATTGAAGTCAAGAAAAGAAATAAGCTATAGCAATAGTCCAGATAAAAGGTAACAAATTTCTAAATCTAGACAGAGGTTGTAGGCATAAAAAGGAAAAGATTATACTCAAATGACATTTTAAAGGTAGAATGGAAGTAACTTGACCACCAACTGGTGATCCAAGAGCAATTTAGCCTTGCCATATAGAAGAGTGGTGGTATAAAAATAATGAAACCAGAGGCGGTGGTGGTCTGGAAGGCAGGCAATGTGTGCGTTGGATATGTTGAGTTGGATGGATCTTGGGACTCAAAAGTGTCTACCAACCTAGTAGATGTGTGGGTCTGAGTCCAAGAAAGAGGAATAGATGAGAGATATACATTTTGTGAATCATCAGGATGGAGGTGATCATTGACACCATGCAAGTGTAGAGGAAGAAGAGTATTGAGGGTGGAAAATTGGTGACTGCTAATTTTTAGCAGCAATCTGACCTTGTGTGTGATAATCCTTGAGACTTGCAGAGTGTCTTCCTTTCTTGCCAGTCATGCTATTTTGGGTACCAGTGGATGTTGTGTGCAGGAAAATCAGAACACAGAGCAAGGCAACATAAATATGTATAAGCTGAGACAACTTAATAATAACCTTATTTTGACAAAATACAGGTGCTTTAAAAGGGCAAAGTGAGCAGCTAAGATTCCACCATAGTGCCCCTTAGTGTATTTCTAACCTGGTCATTGACATACTTCAAATTAGGGAAATGCTTCTTCATTAGGAGCAAGCTTTCTTTTTTCTTGTCTCTTGATTCTGATATTGCATGGAAACTGACTTTTAATGATGTGCCTCACAGCTTTCACTTCACAACAATTATTTTTAAATGGTTATACCTTATAATACTTTATAATTGTATAGCTCTTTGCAGCTCATAAAACTCTTAGTGAGATTTTCTCAGTAACTTCATAAGATAGGCTGTATATATTCCCATTTTACAGACATAAAAATTGAGTTTGAGGCCTCATGACTTGATCATGATATTGAGAGGAAACTTCCATGTAGCTGTACTTTAAAAACTGAAATATAACTAGATGCTTTAGAATGATCATCTCCCTTAATTTGTTGCATGTGGTCATTATTGATCCATGCAAGTTACTCTTTTATTTTTCTGTTCTTCATATCTCATTCTCCGTTTCTAATTCTTTTTATTACCACAATAGGCACATACTCTCATATATATTGTATATAACATAGAGTGAAAAAAAGGGAGCAGAATCAGATGTGTGGAATAAGATCTCTTATTTTCATTTATAATATATTTGTAGAAAAATCTATGTGTTATTTATGGATAAGTTTATATGTGTGTAGGGTAGAGGAACAAGAATATTAAAACCTCACTTCTGTCTCCTAGGAGGCTTTTGGAAATTCTACTTTCCAGTGGAGAAATCTTCAGGTGTAGAGAACTGGTTGTCAAACTTGAGCATGAATCAGAAGCTCCTGAGGGTTTCTGAAAACACAGATTACTGGATCCCCTGCCAGAGTTTCCTATTCAGTAAGTCTGGGATATGCCTGAGAATTTACATTTCTAACAAGTTCCTGGGTGATGCTGATTCTGCTGATCTGGGACCACACTTTGGGAGACGTAGGCAAGGGGGAAAGGAAAGCCTAAGGGATGGGCATGTAATCTGCAGGACTTTTTCAATTTACCAACTATCACCAAACGTTTTTTTTCCTATGAAACAAACACAAAATTTATTTTATTTCATTTTTAAATGTTTTTTTTCTTCCAGTTTGTATTTTAGGTTCACTGGTACATGTGCAGGTTTGTTACATCGGTAAATTGTGTACTTTGGGGGTTTGGTGTACAGATTATTTTGTCACCAGGTTATAAACATACTACCCTGATAGGTAGTTTTTCAATTCTCACCCTCCTCCCATCCTCACCCTCAAGTTGGCTCCAGTGTCTATTGTTCCCTCCTTAGTGTCCAGGTGTACTCAATGTCTAGCTTCCACTTATGTGAGAACATGCAGCATTTGGTTTTCTGTTTCTGCATTAATTCACTTAGAATAAGGCCTCCAGCTACATCCATGTTTCAGCAAAGGACGTGATTTTGTTCTTTTATGGCTGCATAGTATTCCATGGTGTATATGCACCACATTTTCTTTATGCAATCCACCACTGATAGGCATCTAGGTTGATTCTATGTCTTTGCTTTGAATAGTGCTGCAGTAAACATACACATGCATGTATCTTTATGGTGGAACAATTTATATTCCTTTGGGTATGTACCCAATAATGGGATTGCTAGGTTAAATGGTAGTTCTGTTTTAAGCTCTTTGAGAAATCTCCAAATGGCTTTCCAGTGACTGAACTAATTTACATTCCCACCAGCAGTGTATAATCATTGCCTTTTCTACACAACCTTGCCAGCATCTGTTATTTTTTGACTTTTCAATAATAGCCATTCTGAATGGTGTGACATGTCATCTCAGTGTGGTTTTGATTTGCATTTCTCTAATGATAGGGATGTTGAACATCTTTTTCATATGCTTTTTGGCCACATATATGTCTGCTTTTGAGAAGAATCTGTTCATGTCCTTTGCCCATTTTGTAATGCAGTTTGTTTTTTTGCTTGTTAATTTATCAATTTTGTTTTTGTTGCAATTGTTTTTGGACTCTTCATCATGAAATCTTTGCCAGGGCCTGTATCCAGAATGGTATTTCCTGGGTTTTCTTCTAAGGTTTTTATAGTTTTAGATTTTACATCTAAGTCTTTAATCCAAAAGTGTCTTTCACCTTTTTTTGTATATGGTGAAATGAAGGGGTCCAGTTTAAATCTTTTGCATATGGCTAGCCAGTTTATCCCAGCAGCGTTTATTGAATAGGGAGTCCTTTCTCCATTGCTTGTTATTGTTGACTTTGTCAAAGATCAGATGGTTGTAGGTAGGTAGTTTTATTTCTGGGTTCTTTAACCTGTTCCATTGGTCAGTATGTCTGTTTTTTTATCAGTACCATGCTGTTTTGGTTAATGTGGCCGTCTAGTATAGTTTGAAGTTGGGTAATGTAATGCCTCTGGCTTTGTTCTTTTTGCTTAGTATTGCTTTGGTTGTTTGGGCTCTATTTTGGTTCCATGTGAATTTTAGAAGTTTTTTCCAATTCCGTGAAAAATGTTATTGATAGTCTGATAGGAATAGCTTTGAATCTGTAAATTGCTCTGGGGAGTATGGCCATTTTAACAATACTGAGTCTTCTTATCCATGAGCATTGACTATTTTTCCATTAGTTTGTGTCATTTCTGATTTCTTTGAGCAGTGCTCTGCAATTCTCATTGTTGAAATCTTTCGCGTCCCTGGTTAGCTTTATTCTTAGGTATTTTATTCTTTTGGTGCTATTGCAAATGAGATTGTGTTCTTAATTTGGTTCTCAGCTTGGATATTATTGATGTATAGAAATGCTACTGATTTTTGTACATTCCAAGTCCCTTTCTGGCTTTTTTTGTTAGCTCCAGTTATCATTCTATTTCTCTCCAGCTCTGCCTATAGTTTGGTAGAGTGGACAGAGAGGAAAGAGTTGTAGCCAAATAAATCAGCTCTGCCACTTTGATTAATGTCTGAGCAAATTACTTAATTTCTTGCTATACTAGTATTCTCATTTCTACAGACCACAAAAATATGGCTAGTAAATCTTCAACTTTATTCATTAATTTCATTGTTCATAATAATATTGGCATTGCTATTTTGAAATCATGTTATGAATATTATAAAATATGGCAAGTCAGTTATTAGAAATCAAGATATTCTAGATACAAGAAAACAGACATAAAACCAAATAAGTTCAGCAAAAACTCTAGATTGTCAAATGAGAATTGAAAATATTATTATTAATTTCTGCTACTAAAAAATACATTTTCTAGATCTGTCCACTGAAAAGACCTAGAACAATGACATGGCAGTAGTAATAAGCATTCCCGGTTCCTTGATTTTGGTTTCTAAATACTATTTCCTACTAAAAGGACTCAGAGCTCCTTTAAGAAATATGTGATTTGGCTGGGCATGGTGGCTCATGCCTGTAATCCCAGCACTTTGGGAGGCCGAGGTGGGTGGATCACTTGAGGTCAGGAGTTTGAGACCAGTCTGGACAACATGGTGAAACCCCATCTCTACTAAAAATACAAAAATTAGCTGGGCATGGTGGTGCACACTTGTAATCCCAGCTGCTTGGGAGGCCAAGGCAGGAGAACTGCTTGAACCCAGGAGGCAGAGGCTGCAGTGAACTGATATCATGCTATTGCACTCCACCTTGGGGGACAGAACAAGACCACCTCAAAAAAAAAGGCAGGGGGAATAATATATGAATATGTGATTTTTGGTCTGAGGCAGCAGTTGTACAAGGTGAGCTGGGACATTTTCGAGGTCAGAAAGCTAAGAAATATTTAAAGATTAATGGGATAATGATAAAAGAAGACAGACTTAAGGGGCTCCCACAGGCCAAATTTGGGACAACCTGAACATCAGAAAGAATAATTACTATAACCAAGTGAAGCACAGTGAATATGTAAAACTTTATGAGTCTACGTGATATTCAAAAAGAGAAAAGAAAGAGTAATGAACTTCATTTGACACCCTTGGGATGACTATTATACCACTCCTTAATTTGAAAATTGGTTATTAAAGAGAGAGAATTAACCATTTATCCTGCTCTTGATGAGAGTAATTGCTTTTTTACACACACACACACACACACACACACACACACACACACACACGCCAGCTGATAAATGTAGAAAGAATGATAGCATTAGACAAAATGTCATTTTTGAAACCCTAATAAAATAATTGGTTTACATAAGAGTCATCAATTATTACAAAACTATTAACTAAAAGGTTTATAGAAAAGTGGATATTTGCTAGCCAGTTACAAAGGGAGGACCATATCTTTCCGATGGAGAGATTTGGCTGTTACCACCTTAATCCACTGATCAAATAGAGCATCACTGAAAATAGGACAACTAGATATTACGTGCTTCCTGGTGGGATATAATATAGAGTAACTTTCAGGAAATCTTGCCAGGATGTTCAGTCTGACTCCAATCAAGCCTTTAGATCCAAATTCTAATATACAGAGAATACAAGAGTTGCAGGAAAATGTTTAACAACTTTACATGGGAACAATTCTACAAGAGAGCTGGCCTGAATTCTTTAAAGAGCTAATGTCATAAGGAAAAAAATTGAAGGAAGTATTCTGATATTATAAGAGACATAAGACATACAATAATTTAATAAATGTATAATTCCTGGTTAGATCTTGGTTTGGTAAATTTTGGGGTCTTTTAGGGAAATTTAAATATGGAATGGATATTAGAGAATTACATTTAAGTGTGATAATAGTATTGTGGTTTTGTGGGGGAATATCTTTAATTTTTAAAAATGTATGCTAAGTTATTTATGAATGATGTGTCCTGATGTCAATAACTTATTTTAAATAGCTCAACAAAAAGCTATCTAGATAGATAAAACAAATATGGCCAATTGTTAAAAATTGCAACTGTGGATTTTCATTTTACTATTTCTTCTACTTCTCTGTACATTTGAGATTTTTAATAATGTAAAAATTTTGAGTTTAAAAATATTTTTAAATTTATATTCTATATGTAACATATTTTAAATCTGTATGTGCACAAAACATCTATCACAAATAGTAGGGGTTTAAAAATGTTAGTTGCCTTCCTTACACTGAAATAAGAAGAAAAAACAAAGCTTATCTTTGGCTCAGCTTAAATTCTTTTTTTAGAATGAAGTGAAGTTTAAACAAACATACACATAAGTAAACAAGCAAGCAAACTTCTCACCCCGTACTCCCTTCCACCCCATTCCTCTACTTGATTTACTTGGCTTGCCTTTGTTGTACCAACAGAGAGAGCCTTCAGCTTTTAATTCACTCTGGATAGTGCCAAAGACATTTTGTACTTATTCAAATCATAAGGTCTAATAGAGAGAAAGTGGGAGAGAAAGCATACAATGAGAAGACAGATGGAGTGGGGAAGAGATATGAGACAGCTGGGCCTCTCTCAGAACAAGCAATATTGCCATAATAATAAAACTGTAAAAACAATTCAAGGAGAATGGTTTAAATACTAAGAGCTGGACTGCCCCAACTTGCTAGAAACATGGCCAGAAGTGACTTAAACTCACCCTAACCTTCCTAAAGTCAGAATTCAGATTCTTTCATTCTAATGAAAGATCACCTTGGCCTATTTGCATATAGGCAGGCCAAGGTCATCCAAGTTTCAACTCACGTCTAAAACAAGGAATACATAAATAGTCACTCTTTCAACAGATATTTATCAAGCTTCTACTATATGCCAGGTACTTTTCATGGAGCTTGAGATATATCAGAGAACAAAACACACTAAAATTCCTGCCTTTATGGACAGATAATAAATAAATAAATAAGCTAAATGGAGCATGGTTTGCAATTTAAAATAGGACGGTCAAGATGGACCTCGCTGAGACAGCCATTTAAGCAAATACTTAAAGAGAGCAATGGAGTCAGCTGTGCTACTGGTTGCAGGAAGAGCTTTACAGGCAGAAAGAATGGAAAGTGCAGAGACCCTATGGCAGCTATGTGCCTGGTAAGTCCCAGGAATGGAGCACAGGCTGGGAGGACTAAGAGTGAGATTGAGGAAAATGGTAAGACATAAGGTCAGAAGTAATGATGACCAGGTCATGAAGGGCCTTGAATACACTAAACAATTTGGATTTTACCCTAAAATTAAATAGGATCCAAGGAGCATGAATAGAGAGGAGTGACATGCTCTGGCTTATATTTTTAAAAGAGGGCTCTGACAACTGTGTTGTGAATAGACTGAAGGGGAGCAAGGTAGAAGCAGGGAGACTAGTTAAGTAGCTACTGCAGTAATCAGGTGAATGGTGATGGTTGCTTGGATCAAGGTGAAAATGGTGGAATATAAAAATAAATGTAACTGGATCAGATGCTTGCAGTGAGAAGAAGCAAAAAAAAAATTTTAGCTCCTTATTTCTCAATGTAAAACATGAAGATGTTTACTTTTTCATTTAAAGGTAAGCTTTATCCAACATGTACATGACCTTGTGAATTACTGTGGAGTGAATTATCTTGTATGGCTTTCTGTGGAGTTCAGGGAACAAGATAATGGGAAGTATCTTTAGGGCTGATGGGAGCATGAGTGGAATGAGTACTTACAACAAGGACCCAAGAGTCCAGAAGAAATTCCAGGGCCTGGCTATATTGCCTGGCTATATTACTTATCAATACAAATTTTGTTTAAAACCATTTAGACCGTCTGGCCTTGCTGGCATGCCAGATTTTTTTTTTTTTTTTTTTACCAGAACCAGGTCCACTTTCAGGGCTCCATGGGGGCTCTTCAATGATAGTTACTTTAAAAATGCTAGACATCCTTCTTGTTAAAGGCAAAGACATAAAGTGAAATTGTAATTCTAAAGTTACTTTCAAGTGATAAAGTCAAAGGCTTGACTCAAGAGTAGAACTTAGCGAATAGGGGGAAGCAATGACTCATGTCCAGGCTGTGTGGTCATCCCACCTCTGAATGATCTTGGCAGCATCCTAGAACTACAAGAAAAGCAATTAGAAGAAACTGGGATTGCAGATTAGGACAGTAGAGCCTACAACTCTCCTCCATACTGGTTGTACTAATTTAAATTCCTACCAACAGTGTATGAAGGTTCCTTTTTCTCCACATCCTCTCCAGTGTTTGTTATTGTCTGACTTTTGGATAGAAGCCGTTGTAACTGGGGTGAGATAATATCTCAATGTAGTTTTGATTTGCATTTGTCTGAAGATCAATGATGTGGAGCACTTTTTCATTTGCCTCTTTGCTATATGTATGTCTTCTTTTGAGAAATGTTGAAATCTTTTGCCCATTTCTTGATCAGATTACTAGATTTTTATCTATAGTTATGAATCCATTGTCAGATAGATAGCTTGCAAATATTTTTTCTCATTCTGTGGGTTGTCCCTTCACTTTGTTGATAGTATCCTTTTTTGTGCAGAAGCTTTTTAACTTGATGTGATCCCATATGTCCATTTTTGCTTTGGTTGCCTGTGCCTGTAGGATATTACTCAAGAAATTTTTTGCTCAAACCAATGTCCTGGAGAGTTTCCCCGATGTTTTCTTGTGGTAGTTTCATAGTTTGAGGTCTTTGATTTAAGTCTTTAATCCATTTTGATTTTATTTTTGTATATGGTGAGACATAGGGGTCTATTTTTATTCTTCTGCATATGGATATCCAGTTTTCCTAGCCCCATTTATTGAAGATACTATCCTTTCCCCAATATATGTTCTTGGTACCTTGTTGAAAGTGAGTTCACTGTAGGTGTGTGAATTTCTTTCTGAGTTCTCTATACTGTTCCATCGGTCTGTGTGTCCGCTTTTATGGCAAAAACCATGCTGTTTTGGTTACCACAGCTCTGTAGTATTATCTGTGGTATTATCTGAAGTCAGGTAATGGGATTTCTCAAGTTTTGTTCTTTTGGCTTAGGATAACTTCGACTATTCTGGGTCTTTTTTGATTCCATATAAATTTTATGATTAGTTGTCCTATTTCCATGAAGAATGCCATTGGTATGTTGATAGGGATTGCATTAAATCTGTAGGTTACTTTGGGTAGTATGAGCATTTTTTAAATATTGATTATTCTAATCTATGAACATAAAGTATCTTTTCATTTTTTTTGGTGTCCTCCTCAATTTATTTCATTAGCTTTTTAAAGTTTTTGTTGCAGACATCTTTCATTTCTTTGGTTAAGTTTATTCCTAGGTATCTTATTTTAATTTTAGCTATTGTACATGGGATTACTTTCTTGATTTCTTTTTCTGATTCTTTTTTTGCTGTTGGCATATAGACATGCTACTGATTTCTGTATGTTGATTTTATATCCTACAACTTTCCTGAATTTTCTTATCAGTTCTAATAATTTTTAGATGGAATCTTCAGGTTTTTCCAAATATAAGAGCATATCATCTGCAAACCAGGATAATGTGACTTCTTCCTTCCCAGTTTTGATGCACTTTCTTTCTTTCTCTTGTCTGATTTCTTTAGTTAGGACTTTCAGTACTATGTTGAATAACAGTGATGAAAGTGAACATCCTTGTTTTGTTTTAGATCTTAGAGGAAAGGCTGTCAGTTTTTCCCATTCAGTACAATACTAGCTGTGGGTCTGTTGTATATGGCTTTTATTATGTTCAGGTATGTTCCCTCTCTACCCAGGTTTTTGAGGAAGGGATGTTGAACTTTATCAAATGCTTTTTTAGCATCAATTAAAATGATCATATGTTTTTTGTTCCTCATTCTGTTGATATGATGTATCAGTCTGATGATTGATTTGCGTATGTTGAACCATCCTGGCATCTCTGGGATAAATACCCCTTGTTCATGATGAATTTGGTTTGCTAGTATTTTGTTGAGGATTTTTACATCAATATTCCTCAGTGATATTAGCCTGTAGTTTTTTTTTTAATGTATCTTTGTCTGGTTTTGATATCAGGGAAGTACTGGCCTCATAGTATGAGTTTGGAAGTATTCTCTCTTCTTTTATTTTTTGAAACAGTGTTAGTAGGACTGGTATTAGTTCTTCTTTAAATGTTTGGCAGAATTCAGCCATGAAGCTATCAGATCATGGACTTGACTTTACTGGGAGACTTTTTATTAGGGCTTCAATCTTGTTATTTGTTATTGTTCTGTTCAGGTTTTGTATTTCTTCATGGTTCAGTCTTGGTAGGTTTTATGTGCCTAGGAATTTATCCATTTATTCTAGATTTTCCAATTAATTGGCATATAGTAGCTCATAGTAGCCTCTAATGAGCCTTTGAATTTCTGCAGTATCAGTTGTAATGTCTCCTTTTTCATCTCTGGTTTTATTTATTTGAGCTTTCTCTCTTTTTTTCTTAGTTAATCTGGCTAAAGCTTTGTCAAATTTGTTCATCTTTTCAAACAAAAACACTTTTTGTTTCTATTAATATTTTTTATTTTTTCATTTCAAATTCATTTATTTCTGCTCTGATCTTTATAATTTTTTCTTCTACTAATTTGGGGTTCAGTTTTCTCTTGCTTTTCTAGTTTTTTAAGATGCATCATTATGCTGTTTATTTAAAGTTTTTCTTCTTTTTGAAGTAGACACATAGGTATAAATTTCCCTCTTAGTACTGCTTTCACTGTGCCCATAGATTTTAGTATGTTGTGTTTCCATTATCTTTTATTTCAAGAAAGGTTTCAATTTCCTTCTTAATTTCTTCCTTGATCCACTGGTAATTCAGGAGCACATTGTTTAATTTCCACGTGTTTGTATGGTTTCCAAAATTCCTTTCGTTGTTGACATACTAGTTTTATTCCGTTCTGGTCAGGGAACATGCTTGGTGTTATTTCAATTTTTTCAAATCTTTTAAGACTTGTTCTGTGACCTAACATATGGTCTATCCTAGAGAATAATCCATGTGCTGAAGAGAAAAATGTATATTGTGTAGCTGTTAGGTGAAATGTTCTGTAAATATCTATTAGATCCTGTAAAGATCTATTTGTTCTATAGTGCTGATTATGTCCAATATTTGTTGATTTTCTGTCTGGGAGATCTGTCTAGTGCTGAAAGTGAGATGCTGAAATCTCCAGCTATTATTGTATTGAGGTCTGTTTCTCTTTTTAGCTCTAATAATGTTTGTTTTATATATCTGAATGTTCCAGTGTTGGGTCTATCTATATTTACAATCATTATATCCTCTTGCTGAATTGACCCTTGTATCGTTACATAATGACCTTCTTTGTCTGTTCTTAGCATTTTTGTCTTGAACTCTACTTTGTCTGATATAAGTATAGCTATTCCTGCTCTTTTTTGGGGTTTCCATTGGCATGGAATATCTTTTGCCATCCTTTTATTTTTAGTCTACATGTACCTTTAAAGATGAAGTGTGTTTCTTGTAGGAAATAGATGATTGGATCTTGTTTTTTCAACCATTCAGCCACTCCGTGTCTTTTGATTGGAGAGTTTGTTCAATTTACAATCAATGTTATTGATAAGTAGGGACTTACTCCTGCCGTTTGGTTACTTGTTTTCGGGTTGCTTTGTAGTCTTGTTATCCTTCTTTCCTTCTTTCCTATATTCTTTTAATGAAGGTAATTTTCTCTGGTGTTATGCTTTAACTTCTTGCTGTTTATTTTTTGTGTATCTGTTTTATGTTTTTTGATTTAACATTACCTTGAGACTTGCAAGTAGTACTTTATAACTCATTATTTTAAACTGATGACAACTAAATACTGACTGCATAAACAAACAAACATACAAAAATAAAACTGATTAAAAACTACACTTTCACTTCATCCCCCTGCTTTTTAACTTTTTGCTATTTCTCCTTATGCCTTATTGTACTATGTCTTGAAAACTTGTTGTAGTTATTTTTTATTGGTTCATCATTTAGTCTTTCTACTTAAGAGATGTTTATATACTGCAATTACAGTGTTATACTAATCTGTGCTTTTCTGTGTGCTGTTACCAGTGAGGTTTGTACCTTTAGATGATTTCTTCTTGCTCATTAACATCCTTTTCTTTCAGATTGAAGAACTCCTTTTAGCATTTCTGTAGGACAGGTTTGGTGGTGATGAAATCTCTCAGCTTTTGTTTATCTGGGAAGGTCTTTATTTCTCTTTCATGCTGAAAGGTTATTTTTGCCAGATATACTGTTTTAGAGTGAAAGATTTTTCCCCTTCAGCACTCTAAATATGTCATACCACTCTCTCCTGGCCTGTAATGTTTCCCCTGAAAAGTCTGCCAGATGTATTGGAGCTCCATTTTATGTTATTTGTTATTTTTTTCTCTTGCTGCTTTTAGGATCCTTTTCTTTATCCTTGACCTTTGGGAGTTTGAAGATCGAATGCTTTGAGGTAGTCTTACTTGGGTTAAATCTGCTTGGTGTTCTATTACCTTCTTGTACTTCAGTGTTGATATTTTTCTCTAGGTTTGGGAAGTTCTCTGATATTATCCCTTTAAATAAATGTTCTACCCCTGTATCTATCTCTATCTCGGTCTCTGTCATCTATCTTTATCTCCTCTTTAAGGTCAAAAACTCTTAGATTTGTCCTTTTGAGGCTGTCTTCTAGATCCATAGGCATGCTTCATTTTTTTTTATTCTTTTTTCTTTTGTCTCCTCTGGCTGCATATTTTTAAATATCCTGTCTTCAAGCTCACGAATTCTGATTAATTCTACTATGAAGATAATCCGATGCATTCTTCAGCATGTCAATTGCATTTTTCAACTCTAGAATTTCTGCTTGATTCTTTTTAATTATTTCAATCTCTTTGTTAAATTTATCTGATAGAATTCTGAATTCCTTCTCTGTGTTATCCTGAATTTCTTTGAGTTTCGTCTTTGAGTTTCTCAAAACAGCTATTTTGAATTCTGTGTCTGAAAGGTCATATATCTCTGTTTCTCCATGATTGGTCCCTGGTGCCTTACTAAGTTCATTTGGTGAGGTCATGTTTTTCTGGATGGTGTTAATGCTTGTAGATATTCTTTGGTGTCTGGGCATTGAAGAGTTTGGCATTGATTTTAATCTTCACAGTCTGGGCATGTTTGTGATTGTTCTTGGGAAGGCTTTCCAGGTATTTAAAGGGACTTGGGCCCCAAGCCCAATAATAGTGTGGTTTTTGAAGACTCATGGAAGTACCACCTTGGTGGTCTTGGATAAGATCCTGGAAAATTCTCTGAATTACTAGGCAAAGACTTGTTCTTTTTCCTTACTTACTCCCAAATATACGGAGTCTTTCTCTCTCAGTGCTGAACTACCTGGAACTGGGGGTGTGGTGATGCAAGCACTCCTCTTGCCACCACCGCTGGGACTGTGCTGGGTCATACCTAAAGCCGGCGTAGTACTGGGTCTTGCCGAAGGCCCTTCCTTTCAGTGTGGTGTGTTCCCCCAGGCCCCAGGTGTGTCCATAGATGCTGCCTGGGAACAAGGGATTGGAGTCAAAAGCCTTAGCAATTTACCTGATGTTCTATTCTACTGTGGCTAAGCTGACACTCAGACCACCATACGAAGTCATTTTCGCTCTTCTTTCCTCTTACCATAGACAGAGAAGCCTTTCCCTGTGGCCACCACCAGCAGTAATCTAAGGTGAGTTCTGCCAGGCCACCACTGATGTTTGCTTAAAGCCCAAGGACTCTTATGTCAGCTTTTGGTGAATGCTGCCAGGCCTGGGACTCACCCTTCAGGGCAGTGGGCTCCCCTCTGGCCCAGAGCAGGTCCAGAAATGCTGTTCAAGAGCCTAGGCCTGGACTTGGGGACCTCAAGAGCCTTCTTATTGCTCTACCTTACTGTGGCCAAGCTGGTACATAGGGTGCAAGACAAAGTCCTCTTTACTTTTATCTCTCCTTTTCTCTAACAGGAGTCTTTCACTATCGCCACTATAGCTACGAATGTGCTGGGTCTCCCCTGAAGCCAGCATGTTTCAGAGCTCAAGGTCCAAGGTGTACTTCACGGTTATTACTGGTGGTTATTCAGGGCCCAAGGTTCTTTAGTCAGCAGATGATGAATCCTGCCAAGACTTGGTCCTTCCCTTCAAGGCAGCAGGTTCCCTTTTGGCCCAAGGTGTGTCTAGAAACATCATCCAGGAGCTAAGTCCTGAAATGGGAGACTTGTGACTCTGCCCAGTGTCCTATCTTACTGTGGCTGAGCTGGTGTCCAAGATAAAAGACAAAGTCCTCTTTATTCTTCATGTTCCTCTCCTTAAGCAGAAGGAAGACATCCTGTCTTCCTTCTATGACGTCTTCCTTCTACAACTATGACTTTCTTCCTTGCTATGAGCTGCGCTGCCTGGGGTTGGGGGAGGGATGGCTTAGCCATCAGCTGGTGTCTTCCTAGGTCATGTGTCACCCTAGTTCACTGGCTCTAAGCCCAGCCTACCACTAGGAGTTGCCCAGGAATTGTAGTCCTTGTGTCCTAGACTGCCTTTAAAGTTTACCTAGGACCCCAGAGCACTTTGGCTTGCAGTGGTGAGGCTTGCCAAGAAACTCAAGTTCTGACTGAAAGCATGGGTGACCCTCATCTGGCTAGGGCTGGTCCAAATGCTCCCTCTGTGTGCTGGAGCTGGCTGAGCCCAGCACAGCTTTATTTTCCACTGTGACAGAACAGCACTGTGTTCCATGTAAAGTCTCCCAGTCACTGCACTCTTCCACCCCAAAGTGCACAGATTCTCTCTCTTTGCAGCATGGTCACTGCCAGGGGATGGGGAAGGGATGGTGTTGGTGACTCAAGACTGCCTCTCCTGCCCTCCTCAATGCCCCTTTCCACAATATGAAGTTAAAACCAGGTACCGTGATTGCTCACCTGATTGTTCTTGAGATGGTGCTTTGCTGTGTGCAGATAGTTGTTAAAATTTGGTGTTCCAGTTGGGGAGCTAAGGGGGTGTACAATGTAGACTTCTATTCTACCATCTTGCTCTGCCTGCTCAAGAATTGCAGTTAATTTACAAAACAATTTGTAGACGATTAATAATTAAATTTAACCAATAAATAATTATTTAGGTCTTTAATGTCTTTTAGCAGTGTTTTATAGTTTCAGTGTACAGAACTTGCCCATTATTTTTTAGATTTATTTCCAAGTATTTTGTATTTGTTGATGCTTTTACAAATTGTTTTGTTTCTAAATTTCCATTTGTGATTACCGTTGCTAACATATAATCAATTATATTTTTCAGATACCTACAACTGTGTTAAATTCAGTAGTTCTGGTAATTTTTTTGTAGAATCCTTATAATTTTATGGACTGTCATTTCCTCTGTGAATAAAGATAGTTTTACTTCTTTCTTTTTTATTATTTTATTTTTTAAGTTCTGGGGCAAATGTGCAGGATGTGCAGGTTGGTTACATAGGTAAATGTATGCCATGGTGGTTTGCTGCACCTGTCAACCCATCACGTAGGTACTAAGCCTGGCACGCATTAGCTCTTTTTCCTAATGTTCTCTCCACCACCCTCCCCTGACAGTCCCCCGTGTGTTTTACTCCCCTCCCTGTGTCCGTGTGTTCTCATTGTTCAGCTCCCACTTATAAGCGAGAGTTTTACTTCTTTATTACCACTCTAGATGCCTTGTATTTATTTTCATTGCCTGATTGCTTTGGTTAGAACCTCCAGTACACTGTTGAAAGAAAAGGTGAGAGAAGATATCTATGTCATGGTCCTAAAAGTTAGAGGGAAAGTGTGCAGGCTTTCCCATCAAGTATGATGTTAGTAGGTTTTTCATAGATACTCTTTAACTGGTTGAGAACATTCACTTCTGTTTCAATTTTGCTGGGAGTTTTCTTTTTCTAATCAGGATTGAATGTTCAATTCATGTTCAGGAATGTTCAAGAATGCTTTTCTATGTTTATGGAGATGATTATATAGTTTTTCGTTTTTAGTTTACTAATATAGTGAGTCACATTTCTTGATTTTAAAATGTTAAACAATTTGAAATTCTATATTCATGAGCTAAATCTCATTTGGTCATGATGTATTGTTCCTTTTATACATTATTGAATTTTATTTGGTAAACTATTGATTTTTTGCATCTATATTCATGATAAATATTAATCCTTAGTTTTCTTCTTTTATAATGTCTTACTTTGATTTTGGTATCAAGGTAATGCTGAACTCATAAAATGAGTTGTGAATTGTTCCCTGTCATGTTATCTTCTTGGTATTTGTGTAGAATTGGTATTATTTCTTCCTTAAATTTTCGATAGAATTTACTTAACCCATCTAGAGTTTTTTCTGTGAGAAGATCTTTAGCTATAAATTCAATTTATTATAATAAACACAGGGCAATTCTGATTACCTACTTTTCTTGAATGAGCTTTGGTAGTGTGTCTTTTTAAAAATGTGTCCATTTTACCCATGTTGTCAAATTTCTTAGCATGAAGGTTGTTCATTATATTCCCTTCTTACTTTCTAGGTATCTTTTAATAATTTTAATATGAGTTTAGTAGCTTAGTAGTAACGCACCCTGTTTTATTCTTAGTAATAGTAATTTGTGTCCCTGACTTCATCTTGTCATTCTCTCTCTGTTTGTCTCTCTCTCTGTCTGTCTCTTTCTCATCAACCTGACAAGGTTTATTGATTTTATAGATCTTTTCAAATAATTAGTGTTTTTTTCATGAATTTTCTTCATTACTTTTCTGTTTTCTATTTCATTGATTACCATATTGGTACTTATTATTTTCTTTTTTCTAATGTATTTGGGTTTAACTTGTTCTGCTTTTTCTAGGCTTAAGGGAGAATCTAAGGTCCTTGATTTGAGACCCTCCTTCTTTCCTATTATAGGTGTGAAATTCTATAATATTTATTCTAACTTCTGATGTAGTGGCAGTTGTGTATTTTGTAATGCTGCATTTTTATTTTCACTCAGTTAAAAATAGTTTCTAATTTCCCTTTGATTTCTTGTTGAGTCCTGCTTCTTTTCCAATTTGATAATCTCTACATTTTATTTGCAGGGTTTAGCTCATTTACATTTGTAGAACTTTCAA
Organism: Hylobates moloch; assembly: GCF_009828535.3. Lineage (NCBI taxonomy): Eukaryota > Metazoa > Chordata > Mammalia > Primates > Hylobatidae > Hylobates > Hylobates moloch. The sequence goes on from NW_026652294.1 coordinate 74,997,895, forward strand.
TAGGTTTAGACTTAAGTCTATCATCTTGCTATTTGTCTTCTATTTGTCCTGTTGTTTATTCTTCTTTTTCTGGCTTCTTTTGGAGTAACTAAATATTTTTCATCATTTCATTTAATCTCCTTTGTGGCTTGTTAGCTATAACACTGATTATTTTAGTGATTGCTTTAGGGCTTACAATACACGTTTTTAACTTGTTATAGTCTATGTTCCAGTTATGTTATATCATTTACATATAAAAATCTTATAATGGGCTGGGCATGGTGGCTCATGCCAGTAATCCCAGTACTTTGGGAGGCCAAGGCAGACAGATCTCTTGAGTTCAGGAGTTCGAGTCCACCTTGAGTGACATTGCAAAACACTGTCTTTACAAAAAATACAAACATTAGCCAGACATGATGATGCACACTTGCAGACCCAGCTACCCAGGAGGCTGAGGCAGGAGGATCACTTGAACCTAGGAGGCAGAGGTTGCAAAGAGCCAAGATTGTGCTACTGCACTCCACTCTGGGTGACAGAGTGAGATTCTGTTTCAAAAGCAAACAAACCAACAAAAAATAAAAAAAAACCTTACAATGTATTTTCATTTCTGCCTTTCAGACTTAAATTGCGGTCATATTTTATTTGTACACATTATGAACTCCACAACATATTATTATTATTTTGCTTATATAGTCAATTATCTTTTAAAAAGATTTGAATAGTAAGAAAGTATCTTGGCTATGCGTGGTGGCACACACGTGTAATCCCAGCACTTTGGGAGACCAAGGCAGGTGGATCACTTGAGCCTAGGTGTTCAAGATGAGCCTGGGACACATGGCAAAACCTCGTCTCTACAAAAAATAAAAAAAAATTGCCTGGGCCTGGTGGCACATGCCTGTAGTCCCAGCTATGTGGGAGGCTGAGGTGGGAGAATCACATGAGCCCTGAAAGTCTAGGCTTTGTGAGCTGTGATCATGCCATTGCTGGGCGACAGAGTGAGGCCCTGTCTCAGAAAAAAAAAAGAAAGAAAGAAAGAAAAGAAAAGAAAGTATTTTCGATAATTACCCATATTGTTTCCATATCTCGTGTTCTTTATTCATTTGTGTGGTCTAAACTCCAATTATACATTTATTCGGCCACTTGAAAATGTCTTACAAATTACTTATGCTATATTCGTTTTTTAAAATTCTTTTTTTCTTCGTGTTTAATGTGAACAGTTTCTATTGATAGGCTAGGTTTTCTTATCTCTTCTTTTGTAAAGTCTAATTTGCTCTTTATTCAGTATAGTTTTCATCTGAGATATTTATAGTTTTCATCTCTAGAAGTTCAATCTCCTATGTAGTAAAATTTTAGAACATCTAGTAAACAGTTATAGTAACTGTTCTTCTCTTTTAATTCTATATTTATGTCAGTTTTAAATTGGTTTTCACTGGTTAATTTTTCCCTATTACAGGTCATCTTTTCTTGCTTCTTTGCATGCTTCATATTTTCTGATTCTATGCCAGATGTAATTTCTACCTTGTTGGATACTGGATATTTTTGACCTGTGTTACAGTCAAGTTACTTGGAAACAGTTTGATCCTCTGGAGACTTGCTTTTTAAGATGTGTTAGTGAGACCAAAGTAGTATTTAGTTCAGGGACCATTGTTCTTCACTACTGAGGCAAGACCTTCTGGGCATTCTGCCCAATGCCTCATAAGTTGTCAGGCTTGTGAGAATAGTCACTATTCCTGATCCTGTAACAGTACCAGCCTTGTGCCCTCCAACTCTTGTTTTGTTTTTTGAGACAAGGTCTCACTCTGTCACGCAGGCTGAAGTGCAGTGACATAATCATGGCTCACTGCAGCCTTGAATTCTTAGGATCAAGAGATTCTTCCACTTCAGCCTCCCAAGTAGCTGGAGCTACAGGTGTATGCCACCATGCACAGCTCAATCCTCTTACTTGGTTCTTTTCCAAGTATTGCGTAGTTTCCTTATGAACAACATGCACCAATCAGTGCTCCACTGAATTCACTGAATTCTCCAGAGGTACTTCCAGAGGTACTTTTTTTTTTTTTTTTTTTGAGACTGAGTATTGCTCTGCCACCCAGGCTGGAGTGCAATGGCACGATCTCGGCTCACTGCAACCTCTGCCTCCTGGGTTCAAGCATTTCTCCTGCCTCAGCCTCCTGGATAGCTGAGATTACAGGCACATGCCACCACGCCCAGCTAATTTTTGTATTTTTAGTAGAGGCGGGGTTTCACCATGTTGGCCAGGCTGGTCTCAAACTCCTGACCTCAGGTGATCCACCCGCCTTAGCCTCCCAAAGTGCTGGGATTACAGGTGTGAGCCACTGTGCCCGGCCTCCAGATGGACTTTTTACAGATTTCCAGAGAACATTTTTTGTGCAGCTCTCTCCTCTATGGTCCTCTGTTCTGAAATCTCTAGCCACTAAGGTCTCCGCGGATCCTTAGCTCTGTCTTCTCAACTTAAAGAGGAAGTTTCCTGGGCTACACCTGGATTTTTGCTTCTTGCACTGTGGCCTTGAAATTCTCTCAAGGCAATCAGTAATTCAGCAATCACAGGTCTCACCTTTGTTTCCCTTCTCTCAAGAATCACTGTCTTTCGTTGCCTGAGCCTAGTGTCTTATTGTTTTATACATTTTGTCTTTTTGTTTGTTTGAATGTTTCAGTTGGAAAATAACTGTCTGGATTACTTCATTTCGGCCAGAAGCGGCAATCACTGGTGAAGTTTTAAAGTGGAAGAGTTCTGTGTTGCTGGCTGAAAGGAGATTCAAAGCTTATAGATTCTGTGCTATTGGTAGCAGAGCTGAAATTCTGTTTAGAAATCACAGAGCTTGCTTTGAACATTTTTGCCTTTGGCCTGGAAAGTGCTTGAAGTAACACCGGTGGCCAGGGGTACCTTATAGTTTCCTTATTTGATATTATAACTATAAGTTACAGCAGTTAAACTCAGCTGGTACAAGTCACTTTATTTATTTATTTATTTATGTATTTATTTATTTATTTATTTATTTGAGATGGAGTCTCGTTCTGTCACCCAGGCTGGAGTGCACTGGCATGATCTCGGCTCCCTGCAACCACAACCTCCTGGGTTCAAGCGATTCTCCTGCCTCAGCCTCCTGAGTAGCAGGCGCCAGCCACCACGCTTGGCTAATTTTTTTGTATTTTTAGAAGAGATGGGGATTCACCATGTTGGCCATGCTGGACTCGAACTCCTGACCTCAAGTGATCTACCTGCCCCGGCTTCCCAAAATGCAGGGATTACAGGCATAAGCCACCTCTCCTGGCCCAAGTCACCTCTTTTAAAATGCGAAGCCCCTTGGGAATTAATGACTGGTAATCTTCTAACAAGTTAAGAGCTACTGATTATTGGAAATTTCCTGGTATATGTCAGCCACTTTAGTGAACATTTTATATCCATTCATTCATTGAATCTTCATATTAATCCACTCAGGTACCTTTGTAGCTTAAATAGACTGGAAGAAGTTGAGAAACTTGCCCAAGGTCTGAGAGCTCTTGAGTGCATTAGAACCTAGACTTAGAAGATGCCAACCTCTTGCTTTTCAAAGTGTAGTCTACAGACTTGCAACAGTAGTACAACCTCAGGCTCTATTCTAGACCTATTCAATCCAGACCTGCATTTTAATAAGGATTCCGCATGATTTACCTGGACAGTCAAATTTCAGAAGTCCTGCTCTGATCCATGCTCAACCTGTTCTCCCTTCAGCTGGTTGAGAGAAAAACATTAAAGGAAGTTGAGCCTTAAGACAAGGTAGGCAGGAAAATGTGAAGGCTTGGAGTACCCTTCTCATGGTTCAGGCAAGGTTGGGGTGCCATGGTGTATGTATTGCATAATCAGAGGTAACAATGAAAAACATCTTACACACTGAGTACTTCCTATATGCCAGATACTGTTCTAAAGAGCTTTGCAATATTAACTGACTTAACCTTCACAACAAATCTATAAGGGTTTGTGCTCATTTTATAGGTGAAGAAACTGGAATTCAGAAAGCTTAAGTACCTTGCTCAACCCAATTTATTAGTGGCAGAGCTACAGTGTGACCTCAAGGCAGTGTAGTTCTAGAGTCTAAGCTTCTAGATCACATACATCATACATCATCAGAAAGCATGGAGAACTTGGGCAGAAAGTGCAAAACGCAGAGAACATGGAGGAAGAGGAGAGATACAAAAGATGACCTCTATCTTGCTTGCTTTTTTTTTTTTTTTTTTCAAAAATAAAGCTATGCATAGTAATATAACACGAAAGTGTGCTAGGAACTTTAAAATATTTACAAAAGTCTATTTCTTTGCATATCTGAAATCCAATGTGTCATGGCTCTGCAGGTGAGCATAATTAAATAGCGATGAAGATTTCTCATCTATTGAAAGAAAAGATGAAGAAATAGAGAGTAGTAGTTTTGGCTATACAATTTTCTGCTAATTCTGAGCAGAGAGAAAACAACATACTCAGAGGCTATTTCTGTGTACTGTAAAGAAAAGAGAGATAAAAATATGAGAGTTGCTGGCCCTCATTAAAAGGATAAAGGGTTGCTGATTGATATTTCCTTTTAGGCTTTATAGAAGTTTTTTTTGTTTGTTTTTGTTTTTTTGTTTTTTGTTTGTTTGTTTGTTTGTTTGTTTTGAGACAGAGTCTTGCTCTATTGCCCAGGCTGGAGTGCAGTGGCATCATCTCGGCTCACTGCAAGCTCCGCCTCCTGGGTTCACGCCATTCTCCTGCCCCAGCCTCCTGAGTAGCTGAGACTACAGGTGCATGCCGCCACGCCCGGCTGATTTTTTGTATTTTTAGTCAAGAAAGGGTTTCACCGTGTTAGCCAGGATGGTCTGGATCTCCTGACCTCGTGATCCGCCCGCCTCGGCCTCCCAAAGTGCTGGGATTACAGGCGTGAGCCACGGCGTCTGGCCTGAAGTTTTAAATTTAAGAGGACACTGCTGCTTGCTGACGTTGGTGAGGATTTTTGCTTTATGTAGAGTAGATTAATTGTGCTCATGCTTATTTGTAGGTTTACTGAGATATTTTAGATATAATCTATAGTTCCTCCTCCTAGAAGGAAGAAATACAAAGCACGAGTCAGCTGGTTTCTGGGGCACAATTCAGAGCCTCTGTTTTATTGTGCATTGCCTCAGTTAATTAGCTTTCTAATTATGATTTTATTCTAAATTGTTACTTTAAATCAATGCCCTGAGATTGTTGAGATAACATATTACTTGAGACATAATAGGGATTTGGTTCTCTGCCTTTAGCTCTGAAAGTTACACTGTTCAGAAAAACATTGTTTATGTCCTTTCTTTTCCCGCACCAACCCTGACTTATTTTGATATTTCAAGCCACCAACAGGACTTGTGCATTAATCAGGAAAGGTGTTCGTTCAGCTCTGTTCTCAGAAATCATGCATCTCACTTTACTTTCCACCTTATTTTATTCTGCCCCATTTCCACCTAGTCTCTTACTTGTTTTTTGCCTCTCTTGTTTTTATCTGAATTTCTACTCTTTGGACTTGCACTTCTTTAGCATTTTTTGTCCAAGGAACTTTGGAGTCCTGTAGCAATTCAGTGTTGACCCAGTGGCTCCTCCTGATCTTACCGTGGATTGAATAACTTCATCACTCGATTTCAGCCCCTTGAGAGCCAAACCTTGGAATTAACCTGCTGGGCAAGTGCCTTGGCTGGGTACATTTGGAACCCCTCAATATCTATCCCTTGATTCTACCAAGCCTGGAAAAACATGCAATTGGAACAGATTTGACTTCTACTATCATCTCCTTTTGGGTTTATCCTTTCTTTGCCCCTTTCCTTCCCACATGTATCCAGAAATTTTGTTGATGTTGTTCACCTTTATTTCTTTCAGAAAAGCCCTGATCTATGTCCCATTCTCATAGTAGCTTACCTTTTACTGGATGTCAGGTGTCTGGTCTGTTAAACCTGAGCATGGATTTCTTTAAAAGATGCTAGTAGATTATACTTCTCCCACTCGAGGTAACATGTGCATCTTAACAAGCCACTTGACTGAGATCTTCTGAGTCGTATACTGAAGGTGCCTTAATACCTTGCTGGAACAAGGTGTGATGTGAGTAAATATAATACAAAGCAAATCAAAAAATAACAACAGCAATAACTCTTCTCACATTAGGAAAATCTGATATTGTGGTACATGCTATGACTATTTGTTGGTTGTCTTCTAGAGACTTTTTTCCTGGGCACAAAGTTGCCAAGACAATATTTCTCAGCCTTCCTTGCAGTTACATGTGGTCATATTATTAAGTTTGGAACAACAGACTATTAGAGTATATGATGTGCTCAAATACCGTGTGACTTGCAAATTCAAATAAGATCTGGCTTTGGACTTTGTCTCTATCCGTCACATCCCATGGTCAGCATTTTGATACGATAGCACCCTGGTTTTGGCTACGCAGGTGAAGACACCACTCAGGAGAAGGCAGAAGCCCAATATGAAAAAAACCTGGGTCCCTGAATGATTTTTGTAGAGCAGAGTTGTCCCCATCAGCCTATATTGGCTAAACTGTTACTTGAGTGAGAAATAAATTTCTCTCATTCAAGTAACTATCTTTTGGGTTCTTTTTGTCACAGTGGCTTAGCATTTGCCCAAACCTATTGGGGGGAAATGTCCGCATCATTGCCATGGGGATTTAGGGTTTGGAGACCTGGGTTCTGTATGTCTGACATTGGAAAAGTTCTATCTCAGTCTTCCCTAGGAAGATACATTGATTTGTGGTTGGGGCCCTTTCTATCTTTAAAACTCTGTTACTTGCAGAGTTTTCATCTGTATCACAATCATCTTGAGGGCTTTTTAAAACACAGATTTTTGGGCAACACTCTCTGGGTTTCTGATTCAGGAATTCTGGGGAGGGCCTGAGAATAGGCATTTCTAACAAACTCCCAAGTGGTGCTGATGCTGCTGCTCCAGGGACCACTCTTTGAAATCCCCTGACTTTCCTCTAACAACACATTAGAGAAATATTTTGCCAACATTGATTTGAAGGGCCACTGTAGGAGATGTTGAGGCTCCACCCCATAACTTTTGGATCACCTGTGAGTTCTCTTGTAGCTCCAGTGGACAGTTTCTACACATGCTGACAGATTCCCACCCAAGTCCATGAGTTTCTCTATTTCTCTGCCTGAGGGCTTTCTCTAGCACGAGGGCATCTTGCTCAGCCTGCCTATACGGCAGCCTGGAAGGGCTAGGGATTGGTGGCTTCCAGTGAAAACCCTCCACTAACAAGGGATGGCTGTTGGTGCATAAATACCCAAGCCTCCCTAGCCCTGAGTAGAACAGTTCTGAGGCTGTTTTCTTTGTAATACTTACAGATAATCAAGTTGCAATTGCCCACAACAAACTTAATACTCCTTTTATTGCTTTTTCTCCCTTCTTGTCTCACTTTCCCCTCTCCCTCACTCCTGCTTTCCAAGATCACCTCCAAATAAACTATCTACACCAAACTCCTCCAACCAGGATCGCCTTTGGGAAAGGGGGGCGGATTTAAATAGAGCCACCTTTCTACTTATTCCATTGCCTGGGCACCCACATATCTTGGTACAACTCTAAGTAGGACAGTCTCAAGGGGAATTGGCTATCACTGAAGGTGGGGCATTTATTATTATTAGAGGCGTTTAAATAGCAACTGGACCACATTTCAGCAAGAACAAATGAGAGGCAGTAAGGAGCAACCTTTATGGGAGCAAGCTCTGGAGCCATAGTGCCTGAATCAAACCTCAGGTTTGCTGCTTACTGGATGAGATGCTGGGCAAATCATTATGTCTTTGTGCCTCAATTTCCTTATCTGTAAAATGGGGGTAGTAATACTTACCACCCTATAGGGTTTGGGGAGGATTAAATTAGTTAACATATACAAAGTTCTTAGAACAGTGCATACACATAGCAAGCTCAATAAGTGTTAGCATTTTATTGCATTTCTGGGAAAGGACTCCAGAATAATGGGGGAGGAGGCTTCTAAGTCCTTTCCAACCCTAATGTACCTTCTCTTCATGTCAGGAACAGAACAGCCATCTCTCCACCACTTGCTAGAGCAGACAGTTGGCAAAGAGCTGTGTGTTCTCAAATTGTTTGAAAAGTGGAATGAATCTCTTGTCCTTCTGTTAGCCTATGTTCCTTGTTGATTTTGGTAAACTACCAGTTAAAATTTAAAAAAAAATGGAGACAATAAAGGATTGTCGTAATCTTTCAAAGTCATTAGCAATGGAAGCTTCCTAATATCTTTCTGCTAGACACATCCACAGCAAGTGATTAAGGAGCATAAACATATTATGTACTTTAAAAATACTTTTAATACCAACAGTACATCCTCTCTGTAAACAATTTAGAAAAAAAATGGTCAGCCATAATAATCCTACTTCTTACTAAGATGTTGGTGTATTGCCTTACATAGCTTTCTGTATAGATAGATGGATAGATAGACAGACAGACGATAGAGAGATAGATTGAAAAATGAGATTGTTCCATACAAGTTGCTTTATAACATTTTTCACTGAATATAGTATGAATAGCAAACTGTGCCTTGAAATATTATTTCACATTATTTGACTCTAATTTTGCTCTTAGAAGGTGACTTACTTTGAAATAAAAAGGGTATCTTGCTATATAACTAATGTCTCTGAAAATATAGACAAACAAGAGATTAAAAAAAATCCATAGATAAATGTCCATACAAAGCTTAAAGGGATTAGCTGAAAACAGCCAACAGGGAAATGCTTTGCACATAGATAATTTTTTTGAGTGGAACTGGGATCACCAAACCTTTTCGTAAAGCTGCTAAAAAATCAAATTCAGAAGTATTTTTTAAATCCCTTCTCTTGGTCTCTACCCTCCCACAGGAAAAATTACTGAAGATAGGTTAAGAAAGACATTTTATCAGCATTAGCAAGAAGAGTTATCAAGTTGGTTAGATAGAATATAAACTGAATTGGAAGCTTTGAAATAATTCTGATTTCAATTGTGGGGATCAGGGAGGAAGCAACAAGTAGACACTGGACCAATATTTTGTTCTCTAATTTAAAGGCAATGGATGTGAGCTAATTACAGAGGGTACGTTCCTCTGTGGAACTAGAGAGAATTCCGCTTTTCTGTATGTGCCTCTTTCAGGTACATAATGTAGAGGACACAAAAAAATTAGACTCTTCCTTCTTTCTGGGAGTCAAGGACATATTGTCCCCCTGTGGCTACATACCACCAGACATAAGCAGCATAGCCCAAAATTGATTTCTGACTTTTATAATTTGTTCCTAAATCAAGGGAATGTAATAAGTATACTAATACATTACACAATGGTTTGAACGGAAAAGAATTAGGGATAAAAATAAGGTAAAGGATTTTAAGTCTGTTTTGGGGTAGTGACTACCACTAAGTGAATTCAAAAATTATTTAACTTTAAGTAGTGCTTTGAAGAACATGGAAAGAATGAATGGGAGACCCCATTCATGTTAAATCCTTCTCATATCATTCCAGTTGGCAAGAAAGCAAGAATGCATACCAGGAGAGGTCAAGGTGATTTTGAGGCAGTGATGCCCCTGTCTCCCCGTGCAGCAAAACAGTGTGGTTATGGAATTCAAAAAGAAATGAAGGCAGGCAGAGGGACTTGGAATGGTGCACGGGGGGAAAGAAGTAATATTGAGAACTTTGAAGTGGTGAGTTTGACTTTCACGTGGAAACAATTGGTGACATCATCAATATCTTAAAAAAAATGATGATACAATCCAAGAGGCAGGAAAGATGGGAAGTCTTGTTTTAACATACTTTGAGTGTACAGGACTTAGAAGCAGAATGTGAGCAGAGGAGATGAAAAGACTGGAACCCGCTTGTTGATAAGTAGAAAATGAGTCTGTGGGCAGAGCAAAGAGGAAAAGGGCATCTTAGTTGGATCCAAAAATAAGACCCATACTTGCTAAGTATCTAAATATGTGATACATCAACAGAAAGGTAAAAGAAAGTGGTAAGCATCTCTGTTTTGGACCTAGAAGGAGAATTATGTATTCTTTGAACTGGGATGAGAAGAAATAGGAAAGGCTTTAAAATTATGCTAAGCAAAATAATGAGAAGTTAAGAAAAGATGCTGTTCAGTCAGAGCTGGAGATTTCAAGTCCAAGTCATTGTGATAGTAAAATTCGAACTCACCACTAAAGTGATAGACAAAATATATATTATATATATTTTATAATATATTTTATCCTGAGGAAAACAGAGAAATAGAGAAAAGCATTGATGCAAACCTCTTTGCATTAATTTCCTTCTTCTCACAAAAAAGGAGATGATAGAAAACTGACCTTCTTACTGGTAATGGTAAATCAGCATTGAAGCTCAAACATTAGATAATATCCATCCTGGGAAACAGAAGAGTCAGATTGTGAATGGGCTAGGATCACATTTCTGCCCAGGGAACTGTTGGGTAAAAGAGAGTGAACCTAGATTAGACCTGGAATGGACTTTAGTAAAAGCAAAAATCTTTACATTTACAAGTGTTCGAATTTCTCACTTTTCAAGTTTTGCCCCAGAGAGACAAGTTTGCCAAACCCGTTCATGTGCTAAGGTCTCAAAGCAAAGTAAACCTTAACAAGGCAAACAAAAGCTTTGCTCAGGCAAAATAGCATGAACAGGCTTGAAAACAGACACATTAAACAGGACCTAGAGTATGAACTTGACTAATTGTTTTCTTTCCTGTTATTTGATTTGGATGTAAACAATGATGCACAACTCATCCAATCCTGCCCCCACCCTATAAAAGTATTTCCTTTTGATATTTCTGTTTATTTTTTTCAAGAGGAAGAGAACTATTATTGGTTTCTGCAAGGTGTAAATGGGAACCAAAGACAAGTCTGTACATCACCAGGCAAATGAGATGGGATGATACCATTGGCTAACTCACACCTATACTGGAGAATTTTAAAGCCAGTGATCAACAGGGGGGCTTTTGGCTCTCTTGCCATTAAGAACTACACCAGGGAACTGGACACAGACACCTTTTAAAAATCATGATTGTCTACTTCTCTCTTATATAGAGGGATATGACCATAAATCATTTTACCATATTTTTACCACTAAGGTCACAGCTAATTTTCATGGAACGACCATTAGGTGGATGGCATTGATTATTTATTTTGACCAGCTATTGAAAAGCTCAGATTGGATCCACTAAGTGTTTTGAATTGACTACCTAATTGAGATATATAACAATTTAATTAAATTCAAAATGCAGACAATTGACAAAACTATTACAAAGAAAAATTCTTAAATGGAACTGAACAAATGGATGGTTAGGCTGAATTATTAAGAATGGGTCATGTGAAATAATATGTCATATCCACAGAGAAGAGCGCGTCATGGCTCAGAGAATGTCCAACTTAGCTGATCTGAAGCTATCCTTTCTCTCTGCTTTATCAAGGAGTCTCCCAGGATGAGGAGCTATGTATAGAGGGAGAGACTGCTAGGATTTGAATGTAAAGAGGAAATGACTGAGTGGGTATGAAAGGGAGTGACGGTTCTAGGTATCCAGAACAATACGAATTTATGTGGATGCTTTTAGCAAAAGGGTGAACTCAGTAAAGTTATTTCATTTTTTGAGCCTTAGTCAAAAATCTGGGTGCATAATATGTATATTGTGGTAGTTTGTGGGGAATAAATGAAATGATTTAATGTTAGTAAATTACCTACAGTGGGGCTTACAGCAAATGTTCAAAAAATGTAGCTGCTATTATTGTTGTTAACATTATTGTGATGTCAGGGTCAAGCTTGTTTCCCAGATAGAGAAGTTGATTTTTTTTTGTATGTTTGCATCAAGGCCAGCCATTTCACAATGCTTATTAATGAGCACAGTAATTGAGGGACATAGAAACTGTAAAGGCCAGAGACAGCAAATAAAGGGCATACGTGTCTCGTGCTCACTACTTCTACACCCAAAGCAGACATAAGTAATCAATTGTAGTATTCTCCACTGACCCTGAACACAGCCTCGAAATCCTTCCCACATTGTTTTTCAGGCAGCTCCCAGCCCAGTGATTCAAAGGGAGCACTTGAGATGAAATCTACTTTGTAAAATAGAGTTAGCTCCAATGAAATTGCACTCAGGGGAACAGTACTCATGGGGAAAATGAGCCGAAGTTTTACCATTTTTAGAGGATAAAACAGCTTTGAAGAAAAACGTGAGTTGGTTAGTGCAATGAGCCAATGGGCAAAGTTTGTTCTGATACGAGATTCAAAGATTCATAAACTGTCCTTTTTCTCAGGATATTGTTTTGTCGTAGTAAAGGAAAACATTGAGGTTAGGTTGGGGAAAAAACATATGCTGAACACAGTGTTTTCAGTAACAGCCGCTGAACAATCGAGGAGACATGTCCTGCCTCTAAGTCCTTCACCTTCCTCCTCTAAATGGAAACACAAGTGCCTGGGGATATTTGAAGCATGACAAACACTGGAGGAGTGCTGATGGAAAGCCCTGTAAAGAACTTCCATGCCCGATCATATAACAGATGGCTCCCTACAAAAATCATTTTAATATTAAACAGACAATTCAGGCCTATGAAAAATTCTGCCATAAATCTGTAATTGAAAATATTAAAAACATCCATTCAGAAAGACTGTAAATTTTTACAGGGAATTTCTTATGCATTTCAGAGCTTGTATCAAAAGAGGGAATGTCCCCTCTTATTTAAAGAGGGGATTTCAAATCAATTCAAAGGTCTATAGACTTAAAAAAAAATCTTAGAAAGAAAGGTGCGTGTCTCTATATGGCTCTTTGTGGGTGTGTGTGTGTGTTACTTTGTCTATTTGATCTTCTCACAAACCTACACTCACTGAACACCTTCCTCAGCCCATACTGACCCATAGGCCCTCCTGCTTCTCCTGTCCTTCAGCTCCTTGTGGATTCCGTAGTCCTTTTGCCCAGCATGGATCCCATGCTCAGATGTTTTTGATGACACCCTTTTTAGGACACTCTGGAACGTCTGACTTTCTTGATTTCCCACCACTCCTATTGCGACTCCAACAAGGGCTCTGACAGTCAAGGCTTTAGAGGACTTGGCAGTTTCCTGGGTCCTCAAGTTATTGCTGCTGAGATTTCAGTTCAATAGTATACATGATTTTGTCCAGCCTTCTTTGTTGCTGTTACTTGTTTTTCATTGCTACCCAAAACACCTCCCAGCAATTCATAGCCCTAGGTGAATTCTCACCCCATCATTTGTCCATTTGCTTTATGCATGGAGAAAGGAGAGACCTGCCCAGCATCTCACTTCTAGAGCGTGGCCTTCACCTTCTGCCTGGCCCACCTGCCCCTTCACACCCTATGAAGCTTCTTGCTTCAGGCCTCCATGGAGTTGTGTTAACATCTGTAGATTCTAGCTTCTCTTAGATCAGAACCCTGGTAGTTCAAGAGATTGTAGGAGAGATGTGGACAAACTTTTAAAAAATTAAATAGTTATATATTTGTTTTAGTATGATTTTTAGAAAAAAGTTATCAAAACCATAATTTCATGGACTTTTAAATTATTATGATTAAGGGGAAGGCTAAGGAAAAACAGTCCATTTAAAGTTGGCTTTGAAGACTCAAGGCAAGGTGAAGAGAGGACACAAAACAAGGACACCAGATGCTAATCTGAGGAAGACTGTGGAATGAAAGGATGTTTGATGGTCCAAGTTAGAAAACATAAAGACACTCATCTGCACTAGATATATGTGTGTAATTGGCACATGGAAAGATATTCTGTGTCCCCCTCTCTTTCAGGTCATAGACTCTTGTCTTTCCTATCCAGACATTACAAGACAGCGTTTCCAATTTCCACGCTGTTGAGCTAGGTGACATGGCTCTTTAGCCCTTCTTCTGCACCATGATAGCAATAAAATCTCTTAAGAGTTTAGGAGTCAACTGATTTTGCTTCCAGACAATTCTCCAGTCCTTTAAGGAGCCATAGCAACTGAAAGGATATACTGATGTTTGGTAGTTGTTGTTACTGGCTTTCTTTTGTTTGTTTTGATTTATTTACTTTATATTTAACAAAAGCAGGAAACATCAGTGAAGAGCGAGGGTGGTCAGCCCCAGGTGTCCTTTGCTTCCTGAATAGGAAGTTTTTTGTTAGCATCCATTAACACCTTAGGGGACTTTCAAATCAACATGCCCTTCCTGACCCAGATAGGGCTGTGGTCATAAATGGTTCTCTTAGGGGGAAGGTTAATAGTTCCATGGTCCTTACTTAACCCGGGAGGAGATTTAAGTTTAAGTTCTCACATAATAAAGGCTTCAAAATTTTTACTTTAACAGCTGCTTACATAGAGCTATGGCAAGACTTACTCCAGGCACTTCACTAATATTAACAGATTTATTTTAATCTCCTTAATAACTCCATGACTAATTGTACCTTATGTCCCCATTTTCGAGTTGAAAAGATGAGGCACAGAAAAAATACGTAATGGGCTCACAACTCTACAGAGAGTGAGAGAAAATTTGAGCTAGGATTCACATGTTTTCCACCACTATCCAAGGCTGAAAAGTACTAAAAAGGGGTCAGGCCCTCATATGCAGATTTATCTAGACTCTAAAAATGAGGTGGAAGAATAAAAGACAATGGTATCTTTATGCAGTCCTCCAAGAAGAATCACACATGTCCTCAACAACACACACATACACACTTACATATGCATATATAGGGCTGACTTCATAGGTGTGTGATCTGTGCAGTCTCACAGGGCCCTGCATTTAGAAGGACCCCCACACATAGTTTAAAGCTCTACCGTAGCCGTCTTGAAATTCTTCATAATTTTTGAATAAGGAATCCTGCATTTTCATTTTGCACTGGGCCCTAAGAATGACGCAGCCAGTCCTACACATATGTGCACACATGCACGTGCACGCACACACACAAACACACAGAGACACTGAACACAGCTGTGTTTGGAGTAGGAGGAGTCCCTATACTATCTGCCACTTGAAGGCAAGACTATACCTGTTTACTGGTGTATTCCAGATAATTCACCAGACAATTAGAGTGAATGAATGGAGAGATGGTACTGAATCTATGTATGAGGAACAATGTAACAAATCTGCCAGTGAGTTACCAGTACCTACACTGGGGGCAAATCTGCTTATTTGATACCCTCATGGCATCAGCAGCATACCTTGCAAAATATGTTTATTGCGAGAGGCTGACAGCAGAAATACTCTGTGGTAAGGTCACAAAATTTAATGAACACCACCGCGGAAAATAGCTCGTTCTTTTAATTTGCCTATACTTATGTAGTTACATTACAGTTCACACTTCTCCTGAAGATCAGTATAAATTTGTCGGTTAATAGGAAGATAAATTAACCAAATAATTTGACCTATATTAAATTTAGTTCAACCTTAAAATTTAAATTGTCCCTTGAGGCAAAGCTTAGTTTCTCTGGGGGAAAAAACGTTTATGCCCTCAAATAATCTATTGTTTCTCCTGCTCCTTTCTTTAAAATGTCATGTGAGCCAGGTGCAGTGGCTCACGCCTGTAATCCTAGCACTTTGGGAGGCCAAGGCGGGCGAATCACCTGAGGTCAGGAGTTCGAGACCAGCCTGGCCAACATGGTAAACCCCATCTCTACTAAAAATACAAAACTTAGCCAGGTGTAGTGGCATGTGCCTGTAATCCCAGCTACTTGGGAGGCCAAGACAGGAGAATTGCTTGAACCCAGGAGGCGAAGGTTGTCGTGAGCCGAGATCGCACCATTGCACTCCAGCCTGAGTAACAAAAACTTTGTCTCAAAAAAAAAAAAAAAAAACCATCACGCGTTTAGGGGCAAGGAATGGGAGGTTGGGTAGGGAGAGATACATGCTACTTCTCGGGTGTGTGCTGGCTAGATATTGGTCTCCTGGTCTCTGGGATATTCTTTGCCCACTGGTGTCATCCTTGCCCTGCTGTCTTTGGATGCCATCTTCTAAGGCTGATTTAACTTAGGATTCATCCTTTTTTAAATATTTTTTTAAGACAGGGTGTTGCTCTGTCACCCAGGATGGAGTGCAGTGGTTCAGTGCAGCCTCGAATTCCTTTGGCTCATGTGATTCTCCCATCTCAGCGTCCCGAGAAGCCAGGACTGTACGTACACACCACCACATCTGGCTTTTTTTTTTTTTTTTGTATTTTTTGTAGAGGCAAGGTTTTTCCATGTTGCCCAAGCTGGTGTCAAACCCCTGGGCTCAAGTGATCCACCTGCCTCAGCCTCCCAAAGTGCTGGGATTACAGGTGTGAGCCACTGTGCCCAGCCAAGGTTCCATTTTTGTGACTCAGTTTCTCTAGCTGGGCCATCTGTCTAATCCTTTTATGTGGCAGTTCACCCCCAGCATCTCCCCTAGCAGACCCTGTGGAATGCCCATTGGCTTCAACTCAAAATCTGCACCACCTAAGAAGGAAGAATAGCATGGGCATACCAAACTACAGGAGCTCCTCTCTCTAAGCCTGTTTGTTTCTGTGGCTATGCCCCAGGGCAGTGGGAACAATGCCTCTTCTTTACCTTGAGGAGTATCATCACTGATTTAATAACACATCTCCTTCTGTCTTGTAGTCTGAACCCAGAGAGGGCAAAGCCAAGACATTTATGTCTGGTTGCAACACTTCTTTCGCTGTCTCCTTTCCTTCTCTCTCTTCCTACTATTTTCAAGGACAAGATACGTAGGTTTTTCTATTAATTCTATATCATATCTTTTTTCTTTCTGACTGAAGATTAGCCTTAAAGACAGACTTGGCCTTGATATGCTAAATGGAGCATGAAGAAATTTGGAAAAATTCTTTCTCAAGAAAATAATCTGTTTTGCGACATATTCTTATTGCACAATCCAACCTAATGTCAAGAGCTGAATATTACCTCCTCTTTCTCTTTGCATACCTTCTGCTTTAATTACTAAGCTTCCCTCAGACAAATAGATACTGAGGACAGATTTAGAGTAAGTCTTATACTCAGAAAGGTAAAAAAGAAGACATTAATGTTTAAAATTATTTCCCCTATAAAAACTGTACCATCATGATCACTCTGCTTTAGGGATACACAACAATACAACAACAGTGATATCTTTTTCTTTTTCTTTTCCTTTTTTTGAGACTGGTTCTCACTCTGTTGTCCAGACTGGAGTGCAGTGGCACAGTCATGGCTCACTGCAACCTCAGACTCCTAGGCTCAAGCAATCTTCCCACTTCAGCCTTCCAAGTAACTAGAACCAGAGGCAGGTACCATCACACCCATCTAATATATTTTATTTTTTGTAGAGCTAGGTTCTCACTATGTTGTCCAGGCTGATGTGCTGTCTTCTTAGAATGTGTGTCTTTCCCTTGGACAAAGGAAGGCTATGTGTTGGTTGTGTACCCTTCTTCGTGGTTTCACTTGTCGGTCTTGTACAAGTGTATCTCATTTTATTGCACTTTGCTTTGTTGTATTTTGTAGATATTGCTTTTTACCAATTGCAGGTTTGTGGCAACCCTCCATCTACCAAGTCTATAGGTGCCATTTTTCCAACAGCATGTGCTCATTTCGAATCTCTATGTCACATTTGGATAATTCTCACAATTACGTTTTATTTTTTCCTACATAATGAAGGTACACTCCCGGCCCACCCTGTAGTGACACATATGAATAATTGTGACCAATGGGCTATATGAAGAAATAAAGTGCTTAACTTTTGGGCTGAAGCATAGGAGAGTAGCCATGACAACTGGCAGCCCATGTATTCCAGATAGTACAGCTACAAGATGTTGAAGCATCTGCATCCTGGGTCCCTAAGTCGTATGTGGATCAGAGCTGCCCCAGCAACCTGCAATGGAAGTGAAGTGAGAAACTTTTGTTGTGTTAAGTCGCTGACATTTGGGAATCAAATTTTCACTGCAGCATTAGCATTAGCTAATTAGCATTAGCCTAATCTGACCGACAGAAATGGAATGGGAAAAGAATAAAAAGCACGTGTCTGTTTCCTCCTGCCCACTTTTAAGGAGATTTTAAGGAAGTCTCACTCAACATCAATAATTTGTTTTATTAGGCAGAGATGTGTTATAAGTCCACCCCTATCTGCATGGAAGGCTAAGAACTATCATTTTTTAACATGACATATGCTTCATTCACTATTATTAGTCAAGAAAAATAGAAGGATAACTACTGGGCAGGCAACTAGCATGGTTTGCCACAATCTACCCCCTTGGTTACCTGTCATTCAGATGTACCCTTATTTCTAGTGGTATGGAAATAAGGCTTGTACCAGCTCACAAATGCCAGCTGTTAAAATTTCAGACATTTTGTGAGTTGATTATTAGAGATAGCCATTATTAAGAATGAATATATAAGCTAGGCATGATGGTGCACACCTGTAATTCCAGCTATTCAAGAGGCTGAGGCAAGAAAATCATTTGAGCCCAGAAGTTCGAGGCTGCAGTGAGCCATAATCACACCACTGCATTCCAGCCTGGGCAACAGAGCAAGGCCTTTTCTCTAAAAAAGTATAAATAAAAAAAATTACATACATTCAGTTAAATAAATGGCATCTAAAACAAAGGTGAGATATACTCAAAATTCATGACTTCTTAATTATTTTACCACATTTTTCTATTATCTATGATCTTGAAGTTGCATATATCATATCTGTATAATGGAGATGCTTCAGAGTGGTGTGATAAAATGCATTTGATCCAATTCCACCCTCATTGACATCATGTTGGTATCTTGAAATCAGTCATGGTGGGAGTATTTACACCACAGGATTCAGCAAATACTCTAAATCAGGGCTTGATCTTTTATTGATTGTCTAGACTTAAAGAAAATATTACTATGGAAATTAAACTAAAATTATATTATGACAATAGCCTCTATATGGTAAGTAGCACCAAAAATCGAGGAAACATTATTTCAGTATTTGACAACTAGGATCTATTATATCTTCATTGCTTCATTTTCATCTTACTCATAAAAACAAACATATCAACCATCATTCATGTGGGAATTACACTTATTTGCAATTGTTTTGTCAAAAAACACATTCTGTAAGAATCAATTGGTCATAAGGAGTTTACAATAAAGAGTACTGTATATATTACTATTATTATTTGTAAGTTATGAGATACACATCCTTTATATCAGTAACATTTATAATAAATATATATTGTGTGTGTGTGTGTGTGTGTGTGTGTGTGATCTACACAACCCTATCTCAGCTGGTTGTTAAGCATTTATCAGAGCCCAAGTTTCTTTCCAAAGAACATTCCGAGAGAGATAACCTCAAAGTCTCTTGCATTTCTTGCATCCAGCTTAAAATGTAGATGCTGTGGGAGATATACAGTCTTTCCATCAGATACAAATGGAAAGTTGTTTGTTTCTTTGGTTTGTTATGGGTCTGCTAGCCTATAAACCAAAGGAAAATTGGTCTGCCCTCCATGTACAATAGTGGAGAAGAAGCAGGACTACCATAATAAGTGCCCATTTCGAAAAGAGGCTGGAAAGTGCACAGTCATCAGTTATTAAAGCACACAGTCATCATAGAAATTAGGCAATTCTGCTTGACAAGAGTAGCAAAGGCTTCCTGTCTTGCCATGGGTAAGTTCCTTGGTTGGCCGATCTGGCTGAATTTGTTTATTCTCTCTGAAAGGATCTACCTGAGTCCCTCTTCCCCTCCCCTTCTGGCTATCCCCTCCAATGTGGCTTGGTAAAGATGCTCTTCCTAGGGCTACACAGCATTCAAAACCAACTTGCTATTGGTGTACTTTTAGTAACAAGGGACTATTTTAGGGGTTTACTAATCATAGAGAATCTGGGGACAGTCTTAGGGAGAAGAAACTTCCTTGGAAATATAGTTCCCTTTAAGCTTAGAACAGTTTTGCTTTATTTGCTCCTGGTAAAGCCTGCATTTAAAAATAACAGTTGGCTGGGTGCAGTGGCTCATGCCTGTAATCCCAGCACTTTGGCAGGCCAAGGCGGGTGGATCATTTGAGGTCAGGAGTTCAAGATCAGCCTCGTCAACATGGTGAAACCCCGTCTCTACTAAAAATACCAAAATTAGCCAGGCGTGGTGGCGGACGTCTGTAATAATCCTAGCTACTTGGGAGGCTGAGGCAGGAGAATCACGTTCAACCAGGAGGCAGAGGTTGCAATGAGCAGAGACCATGCCATTGCACTCCAGCCTAGGCAACAAAAGCGAAACTCCATCTCAAAAAAAAAAAAAAAGTAAATAATAATAATAATAATAGTCAAAGATGTTATCCAGATGTGGATTTCAAGCCTGAGGAACCTCCTCTTTCATGTTCACGACTCCATGCTCTGCCCTTCTTTCTTGCCCTGGATTCAATGGCTGTTGTCCAGAAGCAGTTAGAAATAATCAGTTCCCAGGGGGAAGCAACATCCTGGATCCCATCACTACTGGCAGGCTTTGTGCCTTCTTCCAGTGGAGCACCGGTATATAGGCTACTATTTGTCAATCACTATTAATAATTGCTTCAAGTTTGAAGGACAGAACCTATTGCCTTCAGACTCTTTTCACCATAACTTGTAGACCAAACTCAGGGAAAGATTCTTTAGAAAATAAAGGTGTTTCGGCTGGGCATGGTGGCTCATGCCTGTAATCCCAGCACTTTGGGAGGCCGAGGTGGGTGGATCACTTGAGGTCGGGAGTTCGAGACTAGGCTGGACAACAGGACGAAACCCTGTCTCTACTAAAAATACAAAAATTAGGCCAGGCATGGTGGCGGGTGCCTGTAATCCCAGCTACTTGGGAGGCTGAAGCAGGAGAATTGCTGGAACCTGGGAGGCAGAGGTTGCAGTGAGCCGAGATCATGCCACTGCATTCCAGTCTGGGAGACAGAGTGAGGCTCCATCTCAAAAATAAATAAATAAATAAAAATAAAGACAGGGGCGTTTCTTCCCTTCTCTGCTTGTAGCTCAGGTAGTTCTAGTCTGGTGTCATCTCTTCAGTCTGATTTGGCTGAAGGTGGTAGAGCTAGGACATATCCATATATAAAATCTTTGCCATCATTTCTCCTTATCGTATAGCCTCATTTAGCCGATTACCTGCATTACCAGTAAAGCAGGCAGCAGTTAAATCAAATGTTCTGCCACTACCTAACAAATATCACCAGCTTTCTGACTTAAAGTCTCTAGGTGCTTATTACCCAAAGCCCCATTTCTATTTCTCCCACAATTTTAGTTTCACATTTTAGGATTACTGAAAGCATCTCCCTTCTAGATACCAAATTTTGTTATCAGTTTGATATTATATTTAGCTCTGAAAGGTAGAAAATTGAAAAATAGTAGTTTGAACATATTAATGATTTTGTTTTCTCCACAAAATCAGAAGCCTAGATTCAGATCTTCCAAGCTGGTGCAGCACTTCACCCCTGCATCAAGTTCTTGCTCCACCTCCAGCATTCTGTCTGTCATTCAGAAGGTGAAAGGCAGAATACGAGGGGTACACACAGAACTGATCTAGTCCCTGTAGAGCATTACTGAAACCCCCCTTTCAAAATAATAGTGATAATTATGAATAATAAAAATTGCAATTTCTGGTATAATGTATCACGATATCACCATAAGAGGAAATCTGATAAAGCTACACTCAGATACATTAAATTCAGATTTTTCTGTAACTAAGTGTTAATTATCTTTTTACTATAACTGGAATAATTTCCAGAGAAATCTCTGCATTCAGTTGCCAAGGGCAACACTAATGTCAAATTTTTGACTTTGGTAACCACAGTAGAACTTTTATAAGATGGGTTATAAAAACCAAAATTATCTATTGATGATTCAGTAAGAGACCTGATTCAACTTTACAGTCTTATAGCAATTTCTGCATTTTGTAAATTCAAAAAGAACTGCCCAGCTGGGATGCAGTAATTTCATTTTCTCTAAAATATCAGTGTAATCACATAAAAGGGAAAATGGCCCCAGGAGAAGTTCTCTTGCTATTAGCAGTAACATATATAAAACTCTTCTCAGAAAATGGCTGTTAATCATGTCATTGGAACGGGCCCTAAAAAGTCATTTGTGCCATCTTGGGTGGATAAATGAGAATTCTAACCTTAAAAATATATCCAAGGAAGAAGTTCCAAACTCTTCTTCTGTTGGCTTAATTATTACGGGCACTGCCTTGGAGCGATGTTAAAAAACACTGATGATGCAATTCTTTCAACAGGTATTTATTGAGCATGTACTGTGTTTATAACATAGTAAGAGAAACAGTGAAATATGAGATATGGTCTTTCACGGCAAAGAGATTATAATGTAGTAGAAGAGATAAAACATGAAGAAGGAAGAATTTGCCACAGAGAAAGATATGAAATGACCGAAAAAGAAATCCTGAAGGAGGGTGGCTCTGTTGGGCTTTAATAATCAGAATTTGGAGCATGAATCTCAGGAAAGAGAACATTCCCATGCATCCAGTTTTTATCAAGTTCTCCCTAACTCTCACCCCGGCACCTCTCTTACCCCTACTTACTTGTTGTCTCCTTTCTTGCCTTGGTTCAAGCCTCTGTGGTTTTCCACCTAAACTATTATGATAGATATCGAATTTCCCTCAATTTCTCGGGTTTTAACCACCAAAGTCTTTAGCAACCTGTACTCATCACTATAAGAAAGTGATCTTTAAAATATTGGTATGATGGCTTTTTCCAGGCCTGGGATTAGGGGAAGACAAAGGAAGCATTTGCCTTGAGTATAAAATTTAAGTGGCCTTAGAAAACTCAGTAACTAAGATGACTAACTTTTTAATGAAACATTTTTAAAAAATCAGAATTAATGCAAAAGATCCATGATGAACAAAATGTCAAAATTTTAAATAAAAATAAGATCTGACAGTGCTGTGCCAAGCCATGTCGGAGCCTGAGACAAAAGTAAAAATGTATGTTCCTAGAGCCATGTTTTTATGTGTTTTTAAAATGGTTGTTTTCCAGAATATTAAAGTAACTGAAAAAATACTGAAAAGTTGAAAAATAAGTATATTAGAACTCAATATTATTTCATCCAAATATTTTATTTTTAATAAAAAACATTAGTATAATTTTAATGCTTTGGTTTTAATAAAAACAAAGTCACCAATTCAACAATTTTTTTTTTTTTCTTGAGACAGAGTCTCGCTCTGTCGCCCAGGCTGGAGTGCAGTGGTGCGATCTCGGCTCACTGCAACCTCTGCCCCCCGGGTTCAAGCAATTATCCTGCCTCAGCCTCCTGAGTAGCTGGGATTACATGTGGGTGCCACCACGCCAGACTAATTTTTGTATTTTTAGTAGAGATGGGGTTTCACCATGTTGGTCAGGTTGGTCTCAAACTCCTGACCTCATGATCTGCCTGCCTTAGCCTCCCAAAGTGTAGGGATTACAGGCGTGAGCCACTGTGCCCAGCCAACAATATTTTTAAAATGTCTTTTTTGCCTTGATGCCTTTGCTCACAGTACTACTTCTGCCTGGAGTGCCCTTGCCCAAATGTATATCAGGCAGATGATTATACATTTTCCAGAAATAAGGTTTTCCTGAACCACCCTCCCCTCCCCTTTATTCCCCAAATCAGGCAGAATAGACGATTTTTCCTTTGTGGTTTTCACTGTAGTCTGTATTTACCTCTGTCAAAGAACCAGTGGCATTTCAGACATATGTATTTTATTATTTGCCCTTTCTAAAATAGGACTACCTTATATACACCATGGAATACCATTCAGCCTTAAAAAGGAATGAGATCATGTCGTTTGCAGGGACATGGATGGATCTGGAAGCCATTATCCTCAGCAAACTGACAAAGGAACAGAAAACCAAACACCGCATATTCTCACTTATAAGTGGGAGCTGAACAATGAGAACACATGGACACAGGGAGGGGAACAACACACACTGCGGCCTGTGGAAGGGGTCGGGGACGGAGGAGGGAGAGCATCAGGATAAAGAGCTAATGCACGTGGGGCTTAATACCTAGGTGATAGTTTGATAGGTGCAGCAAATCACCATGGCACAGGTTTACCTCTGTAACAAACCTATACGTCCTGCACATGTATCCTGGAACTTAAAATAAAATAAAATTTAAAATAAATAAATAAATAAGGCAGGTATTGCTCTTATTCATCACGGAATCCTTGGTGACTAGTGTGATGTCTGAGACTCTGTAGGTACTTAATAATATATGTTGAATGCCTGGATTAATGGACAAACAAGGGTGAAAAAGTGATAAATATAGTCAAAGAAAAGTAAGTAGAAAAGATTTCTTGGGAACATAGAAGCTATTTTAGATAAAGCCAAACATTTATGTTTAAACTGCAAAAATTCATAGCAAATTACTACAAAATAGACAAGTCAATTTAATTAGTTGGTTAATTAAATATACTTAATTATTTAGCAAGGCTAATTTGTTCACCCTCTATTGAAGGATGAAAGAACTTCAGGCAGGGAGACAAAGTGAAAGTCTATTGTAATAGTTTGTGTCTGACGTGATAAGGGTCTATAAAAAGGTGATGGAAGAGGAAAGGAAAAGCAAAATCCGGATGAAAAGTTATGAAGAATTATTTCATTGGATTTGGTAAAGAGAAGATGGAATATCGCAGTTGCAGTTTGTTCTTAAATTCGACATAGCTAAAGCTTCAGGCATTGTTCAAGGCCAAGGTCCTTGTCAACATCTAGGGCCGTTTTATCTTTCAAGCCCTAAGGCACCATGCCATACATAGTTCCATAAGTTTTTCATGGACCCATAGAAGTGTTTAAGACATTACAAACAAAAAAAAATCACTGACTCCAAAAAAACAGGAAAATAAAATTGCAGTGTTGAAATGAACAAGTGTTTGATTCAACCTCCGCAGAAATGTTTGAAAGATTAAAAATATTTTATTGGCCGCACAATATTGCAAGGAAGACAGCAACATTGAAATTACAAGTGTTTAATTAAATGTCTCTGGATTGTGACATTAGGTCAACTAGTTGAGGGCAACTCCACTCAACTCATGTATATATTACATTTAATGTGGAATGAGAGCATTTTAATATGTGTAATAAAAGATAAGAGAGTCTCCAAAAGTAAGAGTTCATAGAGCCTATGAACTATCAAAATAACCTTGTCAACACTCCGTGATGGTTCTTGTCACAATGATCATTATCTCTGTACCTCACAGGTGGATTCTGAATGTGGGTCAATGTCCATAGGAAATGGTTCCAATTGTCTATACTGCTTTCTAAGCACCTGGACCTGAACCCTAAATGAGAATGTAAAATGAAATACCGTGTTCCTCATTCTATTTCTTCAAAGTTTATATTGTGTTAATTTTAAAAAAGCAAAGTTTAAAGTATATGTTTCAGGCTGGGCACAGTGGCTCATGCCTGTAATCCCAGCACTTTAAGAGGCTGAGGTGGGCAGATCACTTGAGGTCAGGAGTTGAAGACCAGCCTGGCCAACATGGCGAAACCCTGTCTCTACTGAAAATACAAAAACAAGCTGGGAGTGGTGGCACGTGCTTGTAGTCCCAGCTACTCCAGAGGTTGGGGCAGGAGAATCAATTGAACCTGGGAAGTGGAGGTTGCAGTGAGTCGAGCTCACGCCACTGCACTCCAGCCTGGGTGACAGAGGGAGACTCTGTCTCAAAAAAAAAAAAAAAAAAAAAGTATATGTTTCAGTGAAAACAAAAAAACAAATGCTATTGATGGTAAATAATCACATAGTAAATGTTTCTCAGTAATTGGCATTTTCAACACAAGAGGATGAGCTGAATTTATAAGTGCTTATGCAGTGCATCCTTTGCTTTTACCCTGTCAAGAACGGGGAAGCTGGATTTGGATACAATGGATGGGAGGTACACCTAGTTTGAACTTAGTCATTATCAGAATGGTCCTTAAGATCAATAACTAAGGACATTAACCAGTTCTTTAAACTGTCCTGTAGTGTAGCATCCACAAATTGCTGCTCCTGTGCCATTTTAAAAAGCCTGTTCCTAGGGACTTTGTCTTAAACAATGTAAACCATCAATTTACAGAGCACTGATCTTGTTCAAGTCTAGGTGAATTCTCACTGTGACAGTGGCATGAAGTACCAGGAGCAGCAGTGTCTCATTGGCAAAGCCCTGGGTCCTACCTACGGAACCTCAGCAGGTGTGATTGTTACGGTGGAGAACACCAAAGGTGAGCTGCACTGTAATTCTACTGCAGTGAGCCCTTGTCTGTAGTAACTAAAGTCACCTCTGGAAATAGCTATTTATACACCATTTTTCAGATGAGTAAATTTTCTTTAAGCAACTGTACTGGCTGACTAGGGAAATGGAAGTTTAATTCAAAAAGAGAGAAAAAATAGGATTTGCTTTCAAGGGGATTTGACTCTGTAAAAAATGCAATTTGTATTTTGAACCATTTAATTCTGGTTTTCTTTTCTAAGTTATCTGAACTAAGTTAATCTTAGGCATCAAATTGTTGGAAATACTCATTTGCTTGGTTTGTTTTATGCTGTCCCCACAAAAAGCTTACATTTTCCTAAAATTCCTACTAATAGTTTGTCAGAAAGTCCATATATCCACAAACACCTGCCTCTGCTTGATATTCACTCTTTCTCCCTCTTACAGATCAAACAATTAAGGCACAGTGATTTCCCCAAGGTCACACAGTTCTTGGGTGCTAAAGCTTTTACTAGATGTTCTATTTTGTGGCTCCGGTCAAAGGATTTTTCCCACCTGGGTCTCAATGTACCCTTAGCTATTTCTTTTATTTCTTAATTCCAGTTCTGAAAAGGCCAAATAGAACTGTTCATGTTAACATTCAACAAAAACATCTGTTACAGGCAGTTACTGACTGACTAGTAATATTCATCTTCTCTGCCAGATCTAAATTGGACCTGGGAGAATTTCCACATTTGCTGGTAAACTATTAAAGGCTCCATGTTGGGGCATTTTCCTGAGAGAAGAAATAGCTTACATATCTCTTCTTAACGCCTATGAAAAAAATTGCCCCCAGATGGGTAGACTGTGATTTCTTATAGGAAGGAAAGGAGGATTTCACAAAAAGTGGAATCTCTCTTGCTTTGGCTAAAGCGTCAACTCATTTCCCACTGCCAAATTTAGCAACGATGTACACCTGTATCCACACAGTCTGCCTCCCCTCGTTACAATGGACAGGCTGAATCCACTCACATCTAATGTCAGCCGTTCCACTTGTGTGCAGAATCCCTTTCTTACTCCCCAGCTGTCCTTCTGTAGCTATTCCTTTTCCCCTGCACTATCAAATTTTTCATCTCTCCTGGATCCTTCATGTTAGCATACATAGAGGTTATCTCTCCCATTTAAAAACAAACTTTTATTTCATATCCTCTCTAGCCATGTCCTATTTTTCTGCTCCCTTCACCGTGAAATTCCTTCCAAAAGGTCATCTGTGCTCTCCGTTTTCTTCACCTTTTATTCTCTTCTCAGCCCACACAAATTAGATTGCCATCATGACAGCTCTGCTGAAACCAGTCTTAACAGGGTCGCCAAAGCCTAGGGTGACCGTATGTTCTTGTTTGCCCAGGACAGTCCCAGCTTACACCTATTGTCTTGGCAAAATTATTAATAACTTTTCTCTCACTCTTAAAAAACCATGGGTTGGAGTATAAATTACATGGATAAAAAATCTTCCAACCAATGACCTCCATCTTGCAAATCTGACTGTCACTTCTCTGGACTTCTCTTTCTTAACCTCCCTGAAGTGCTTCTTGTGGACCTTTAAATGTTGGCATACTGCCAGGCTTCCAACTCAGCTCTTCTCTCTTGTCTACCCACACTCTCTCTGTAAGTTATCGCACCCAGTCCTATGGCTTTGGGCACCATCCGTATTCTAATAACTCATGAATTTGTGCCTTCTCTATGACCTCTAAACTCCAGACGTACCTTTTCTGCCTATTGGAGAGTTCCACTTGTATGTCTAACAGGGATCTAAACTTTAACATGTCCAAACAGAGCTTTTATTTTCTCTCCATCCTTTACTTTTTCTTCCCTAGTGCCCCCATTCTCAACTGCCAGGTCAAATACTGTGCCGTCCTGTTAGTTCTCACTTTTCTTCACAACCCATATCCAGTCTTAAGCAACTTTAATTGACTGCCTCAAAACCTGTCATCCGCCTGAGTATTCTCCATCTCTCCTTGCATCCCCACAGTCCCGGTCACTCTCCTTCCTTACTAGAACTACCAATGGTCTTCCTGGGTCTATTCCTGCTCCTCCACAGAGCAGCCAGAGTAATACTTTCCAATTGTGTATCAGATTATGTTACTCTTCAGATCATGCCCTCCAGAGACATCCCATAGAGCAATGAGAATAAAATCTAGACTTCCTTCCATTACTTAGAAGGCCCTGGTTTCCTCCATGTCTTTGATCTCATTTTTAATCATTCTCTCCTTGCTCTCTCTGCTCTGTCCATGCAAATGGCCTTTGTGCTGCAACTGAAACACACCAAGCTTCTTCCTGTCTCGGCACCTTTGACATTGAGGTCCCCTCCACCTGGAAAACTCTTCTCTGGGCCCCCTAATGGCTTTGCTCTCTCACTTCCTTCAGTTCTGACTCCCCAGCTATTATAGCACCCCCATCACTCTCAACTCCCTCACAAGGTTTCATTTTTCCTTCTAGCACTTATGATTACTCCAAATTGTACTGCCTTTTTATATGCTTATTTTCTATCCTCCCCATCACAATGTAAGAACAAGGAATAGAACACGGGGTCCTATCTGTGTTATTAATCCCGATATTCAGAGTGTCTAATTTACTCTGACTATATATTAGATGCTCAACCAACATTTTCTGAAGGAATGAGTCACCCAGTTTTCAACTGAGTGAATTTTGAACAGTCCTCACTTCATCAAGTATCTGCTCCCTTCGGAATTTGTGGACTATTTGTTACATTGTCTGCATTTTTTAGATCTATCTAGTTGAATGATACTCCCACAGCCTGTAAACTCCCAGAAGGCAATGACTGAAGGAGCCAATTAATCTAATTTAGCCTCCAAAGAGCTGCACATCAGGGTGCCTGACTTCCTTGTGTCCGTTTTAGACAGGCAAACATATCCATGTGACTATAAAGACAATAGTGAAGGTCTCATATCTCAACAGCTCTAGACTCTCTTCCCTGCTAGTTTCTTGTTCAATCTCCACATAAATCTGAATTGGGTTGCACATCTGATTCTAAATCTACCTTTAAGTGGGGGTTGGAGTCGGAGATAGAGTGAGAAATACACGTCTACTCCCCCAACTCCCAAGAGAGATGAAAACATACTGAAACTGTCAGAAGAAGAATAGTCAAGATTATATATTAAATCATTTATGTATGTCACATGTGGAAAAATAAAAATAACTATCTTAAACCAATAGAAATAGCTATCATAACTACATCTAAGCAATCAATATCTCCTTCTCATCTTCAATTTTTGATATGGGGACCTGTTTCCCTGAGGGCTAGATGCTCAGTTCTCCCAAATGAACACTTAATTCTCCCATATGCCTTGCTCTAGACCACCTCTCTTAGTGGTTTATAGGAGTGTGCTCTCTTCGTGAAAGTCCAAGGCCAAGCAGTGACCCTTTTGCTGGCATTGAAGCTGGGACAAATGAAGGCCTTTGCGGATTGTGCAGAGTAATCTGGGCACATCCAGAGCTTTGAAGTGCTTCATAATATGGTAAATATTGCAAGTCAACAGCTATCTAGATTGCAATATAAATAAGGTTGATGATGACAAAATATTTTAGTACAAAGACATCAGTTTAACTGAAGAAGTCATAGCTATCAGGCCTCATGATGACTAGGATGAAAGATCCTTCAAGACTGCCTGCCACCTCCACCCTGATTCTACATTCCCCTCGGGAACCCTCTGGCTATTAATTTGGCTTCCCAATTATTCTGAAACCAGAAAGGAAGTGTCTTCTTGTGACTCTCCCAAAGTAAGTTAATAATTGGTCATGTGATCTTTGCTTTTAAAATATTTATTCCTTTTAACACAGTAATTTTATTTCCTATGACACTAATAAGCAATATGGTAAAAAAAAAAAACCACTTTGCATAAAAATGTTTATAACAGCATCATTTATAATGGCAAAATTTTTGGAATAACCAATGTTATATATCTAAGAGTGATTTAGTGATTTAGTAAAACACTTGACTCATTCTTATATATGCTGTCATTAAAAACATTTTAATGTCTACATAATGACATAGAAAAATGCTCACAATATAACGTTAAGTGAGGAAAAAAAGAATATAAAACTGTTTAGTATGATTCAAAATGTATAAATGTTGTATGTGTGTGGGGGGTGTAAAACACTAGAAAGATACCAAAATATTAATAATGCTTGGATCAAATGATAATTTTAAAAACTATTCTTATTCTACTTTATTTTTTCTTCTATCTTATATTTTTTGTAATTTCTAAATTTTGCATGAGTATATAATATTTTTAAATCAGAAAACTATGCATAAATTTACATCTACTTAAGGAATATTTTAGCCAAAAATGATTTCCTTTCAGAGACATACCACATTTTTTCTGTACGTTTTCCCCCATCAGAAAAGTACATTTACTTTGCAAAGGTCACTAAACTCTAAGTTAGTTATAAAAATCATTAAGGATGGGGTCCCTGAGAATATGCAGTTTTAAAATGTTATTTAAGTGAAGGCATAAATGCCATAGTTCAGGAAACTGTAAGAATTTTCATTGTTAAGTGTGATCACAGCGATGAAATAATATAATTAAAATTCTTATTCAAAATCTAATGCCCAGATGCCTATAACTCATCAGGTGCTTGAGGAGTTAATTTCCAGAAAAATGAGTAAGTAGCATGAATTGTGACATATCTATTCTCCTACCCCTCCCCCTATCTGTGAAAATATCCAGAATTTGCTTTAAAAGCTATGCAAAAATGGCAACCCCCATACAGATAAAAAAGATCGAGGGAGGGAATGAAAGATGAAGCAGCAGATGAGATAATAGACAAGATAATTACAGAGCTTTAAAAGCCTTGGATTTATTTTTAAGATGTAAGAGCTCTATTTAGAAAAGCCCATAGCTAACTTTATGTGAATCTTGAATGAATTGTTCTGAAATATGTGAATAGTAATAAAAAGAAGGAAAGGAGAGTTCGCTTTGTTTTCTGTGCAATGACTATGTTGACTATCCCCGTGCTGACTATCCCCGTGGCTAAGGTGGCCTGGTGGCGTTCTGTCCTTTACATGAAAGGTTAATGCCACTGACTTCCCCATGGGCAGATCAGGGCTTGGGGTTTTGTAGGAAAAGCTATTTGCCTCTCTCTGACTTTTCACCATGGCCCACAAAATACAATTGCTGTGGTTTTAAAAGAATTAAGAAGCATATTTCTGTCTCTCTCCCGCTTCCCAGTAAAGGAATAGTAACATCTCAGTTGTGAGGTCAAGAACAAACGAAACCTTTTCTGTGCTTTTGTTTTTAAGCTGGTCTGTTCTGAGATGGTACTTGCCCTTTTCTCTGGAATTTGCCCATTGGCCACATATAGCATTCTCTCCATGCATAAACCATTCTCTGCCATGCTCTGGCCTAGAGCTCTAGGCCAGAGGTCTTCTGTTTATACTACTTTGGGTTGGATGGGCAAATAGTTACCCATGGCCTAGATGCAAGGTCTAGTGAATATGTAAAAGCTGATCTTTTGGCCTCTATCAGACTCAGGTGTCTGTTTTTAGGTGGTTCCAAATTAGGAGAGAGAAAAGAGTTTGACTACTACTTACTTCAGAGAACCCAAAAAGGCTGCATTTCCTTGAGGGGTCTTCAATTTATACTGACATGTCCACATTAGTTCCGAATGGATCTCTCACTTAGGCAACAAGATAAGGCTATATATTGCCAGTATTGTCAATCAAATGAAAGGTTGAGATTTAGGCCACAAAATGTATTCTAATTGGTACAACTTACAGGTATAATTTATCTGAATGCAGGGTTCTAGAAAACAAAATCTCAGCATTATTGGAAAGGATGGATTGTCTACTGATGACTTTAGGATTAGAGGAAGCACTGTGGCTTCTTGGAGAAGAGAATGAGTTAGGAATTTATTCTGAAAAAAAAAATCATTTATAAGGAATTTTAATCTGTCGCAATCTAGAGTCCAAATCTGAGTGGCAATGTTAGGCATTTTCAGCAGGAGACTAATTTAGAGCCACATTCTTTGAGTGTGTGGAGATGTACTTCCTTAAGTGTAGGTAAACAATTTACCTTTAAAACTAAACAGAGTGTATTATGTCAGTCTTGGTCCTTCAGGAAATAGCTGCTAAGACAGAAGTAAACAAGCAACAGTTTTATTGGTAGAACCATCTGTGTGAGAGAAAATGGGAGACCGTATGCAAGTCTGGCACTGAGTGTAGGGCAAAGAAAAAGGACAGGTTGAGTAGAAGCATCTGGGGTAGCATGGCTGTCAGGCAGTCCTGTATCTCCCAGGAATGAGCCTGCCTTAGTGTCCCTGCGCCATGAAGCCAATGGCTGGAATCACCCTGGGAAGCATGGCCAGGCACAACTCACAGGTGTGGGGTTGAATTTTAGAATGTCCCAGCTGGGGCCCTTGGTCAAATCGCTCCCTGTCATTGGGGCCTACAAAGCACATTACCAAGGCCACCTGACCCAGGATTTAGTAACCAAGAGAAACAAAACTAGACTGTTTTCAAAGCTGTATTTCCACTGTAATTTGCTAACAGTACTCCACCAGTGGACTGTTTACTTACCTAGGAAGCAACTGATTGAGAAAATCACTATTTTTAGTATGTTATGTACATAACTGAGAAACAGTCAAAGGAAAACTATTTGCTAAAGAACAAGAGAAGCTCAAGGGGTATTCAGAATTTGCCAAGAATCATTCCATACTGTTTTTTTTCATCAAGGACAGTGCTCTGAATACTAGGTCTATTACCTGCTAAATTTCTGAATTCCCAATATGTGGTGTGTGTGTGTGCGTGTGTGTGTGAGAGAGAGTGTGTGTGTGTGTGTGTGTGTGAGAGAGAGAGAGAGAGAGATGCGTGGTGTAAGGGAACTGAGGAGAGAAGCAGAGAGAGATTTAAGATCCCTAGAGCTCAAACACATGTCAGTGTTCAGTCAATAGCTAGCTGGCACATGTGGAGCTAAATTTAAACGTATGTTTTTGGTTTAAAAAACCTTGTCCTGACTGCCAGAGGAAGAGAGGGGTCTTCAAGTTTGCTTTTAACCATCCTGAATTTATAATAGGGTGTTCATATGAAGCAAAACATAATAAAATACATTTATCGGAAACACATTTATGTTTGTACCAGAAGAATAGGGTCATAATAATCTACGTAAAAGTTTTATGGGGGATTATTCTAGGCATTTATTTTTCAAAGCTTTTGCATATTTCACATAGCCTGTGTAATGTAATTTTTATAATGGTTCCTCAGATATATCATTTTTACTATCACCAAGATCTTTTTTCATCTGAGTGAATGAGGATGAGGTGATGTTTCTTTGTTGTAAAGTTCAGGATCTAAAATGGTTTATAGGGTACAACTTCATCAAATCTCTTGAGTTTGCCATGCAATGGGATGGGGCACAAGTGTTCTCTAAAATAGGTATGCTAGCTACATAGTCCTGTCCACATAGAGTCACTTTCTGATTACCAAGGTAATCCAAGAGCAGAATATTTGGTCTTCAGAACTTTTCACCCTCATTTAATAGCTGTTTCTCAGTTGTGTGCCAGCATTATGCCCTTCACTTCACTTCATGAGAAGTATTTAAAAATGGCTGTGTGAAACATACTGTTCCATATTGCAGGGATATTGTTGAGGCCATTGTCTATTATATTAAAATATCCTCTCCTTGGAGAAATTTCTTCCATCTCAATTCTTGGAAATATTGTTTTTTCCAGCATACCTGACAAATGCTTTCTTCCAGGCACTTTGAGTCTTGATTCTGATCATGCTTTTCTCTTCATTTTGGCCAATGGGAATCTCAAAGGCAAATTCACAACTAAACTTTAATCATTGTGCAGACATCTTAGTGCACATGTCTGTGTCTAAAATTTACCCGTATTCTACTCTAGAAGAGTTGTTATTTTACCTTAATATGTTTGTCTGCAGTCCATAGCGATTAACTTTTGGAAAAAATATATGGTGTAAGTAAAACAAATGTAAATTTTCTGGAGTTTTACAGTAAATGTAAAATCAAATCTAATTCATTTCAGATCCCCAAGAGACTTTCTTCTTTTACTTATGATCTCTAGGACTGAAAATGACACTGTGGCTCATCTCCTAGAAGAAGGCAGTTTATCAGCAACACAGCATCTTGTGAGGGATCACATTTCTGTTTTACTGAAATGAGACTGTGAGCTGATTTTGACAATAGATATACTGATGCATTCCATCAGTGCATGCTCGTGTGTGTGTGTGTGAATAACAGAAGATTTTGAGATTCACCAGAAGATAAACAAAGAAAATGGGGACATTTTGCCTGGTTTCCCTCTCCTGCCTCTCCCTCCATAATTTTTTGGTCTTCCAGAGCTGAGTCACATTGACAAGTTCAATTCTCTCTAAAAGCACATCTCTTGCCCTTGCATTGCTGCTGATTCACGTACCTGAACTCTTTCTTTTGTGTGGAACATACTTTTACTTTTGAACTCTAACCTGTTCCTTCATTGCCCTTCCCAGCTTGGTTTTCTTCCTAGTTTTCTTCTGTTCTTCACAGCCTTCAACAGTGAGCAAAGTAACATCTGATGCTCTTGTTACACAGCTTTTTTTTTAGAGGCCATTACAAACTTACAGAGATAAAAATAACAATATGAAGGATGTATTGTGCAAATCTTTTTAAAAGCCTGCAAAACAGCAGAAAGAAATCAATTAGAATTGCCATGGCAACTACCAACAATTTTATATGCAAGAACGAAATAAAATAAGGAAAGTAACAAAATAGAAAATGCATAAACTGATTCAAATACCATGAAGTGTTTATGAAGTAAACACTGTAGAGTGAAGCTGCATGAAAATAGATTTCATTAAGGTAAATGAAACGTAGTTGAACTCTTCATTACAAATGAGCGAGGTATAGATCATGAAATAAACTATTATTGATGAACTCTTAATGATATAGTTTTTTAGTTAAAACAATTTTTGGAAAACAAGTTTAGCCAGATCAGAAGAGTAAATTAAAATGTATAAAGTACAATTAAGAATAACAGTTAAAATGTATAAAGTGCAATTAAGAATAACATTTTTTCTAAGCATATATTTATTTACTTCTAATAATACTTAAAGCTCATATATTAAATTTGAGAGCTAGAGGTAAATTAAAGAAGTGGGACAGGATATGTAACTAAAATACCTGATGGAAATTAGAAAAGAACAGAATTCTAGGACATGAGTGCTCTGGATTTCTGTCCTCACCTTCTAGAGTTAAGGTATCGACTTCCTCATCCTAAATCAGTGATTCTCAATCCTGCCTGCACGTAAAAATCACCTGCGTTATCCAGATCTATGTATCCCAATATTACAATGTCTGGAACTCATACCAAATCTATTACATTAGAATGTCTGAGGGTGTAATCTGGTCATTTGCATTTTTAAGGCTTTCACATGATTATATATGCAGCTAGTGTTGGGAACCAGGGCTGAATCTATACCTTAGCCTGCTTGCACTTTTACCTACTACCTACGGTATTACCAGGAAATTCAGTATCTCTCTGTTTGGATTCCTTTGTGTGGTAGGCAGAATAGAGGCCCTCCCAGTAGATGTGTTTCCTAAACCCTGGAACCTGTGAATATTAGGTTTCATGGCAAAGGAGAATTAAGGTTGCACATGGCATTAAGGTTGGCAACCAGCTGACCTAAAAATGGGAGAAATATCCAAGTGAGCTCAATATAATCACAAGGGTTCTTATGAGTGGAAGAGAGAGGCAGAAGAAAAAGAACCGGAGAGGCAGCAGTGTAAGGAGGACTCAGCCTCACTGCTGAAGGAAGGGGTCACCAGCTGAAGTATGTGGGCAGTCCTCAATTGCTGGAAACGGAAAGAAACAGATTCGCCTCTCGAGTCTCCAGAGGGATGTGGCCCTGACTACACCTCTATTTTAGCCCTACGAGACCCAGTTCAATCTTCAAACCTACAGAACTGTAAGATAATAAATTTGTATTGTTTTAAGCCAGTAAGTTTGTGGTAATTGGTTATAGCAGCAACATCTTTTCTCCATAATTTATCCATAAATTATCCCCAAAATCCTGGGTCTTATGTAGTCCAAAAACATCAGTACAACTTAAACATCGTGTTGCTACTGTGAATCTGCCCTTTGCGGTCCCATGGAAGATTCTTGGTCACTCTAAAATACTGCCTCACTATCCAGATTCCCATTCAGGCCTCTGCAGTCCTTTCAGAGATGTAGCTCCTTCCATTTTAATCTCAGCCAAAAGTTCCCTATAGTTTTTCTTCTTCAGCTTTTCCAATGGCCTCTCTTCCTTTCAGGAATCTATAGTCAGGATTTATATAACTTTCACTTTTCTAAGCTAAAGCGTAAGTTGCCTGATGATACCTCCTTTTCAGGGTGAAAGACAACTTGTTTCAAGAGGCAGCTTCTATGTTGCCTGTCCCCCGTAATTGCTAGGTACACTGGCCTTCTTACCATTACCACAGGGCCACGTGTCCTGCACCTACCTCCGGAAGCAGAGTTCACTTCAGTGGTGCCAGGACTTCCTCTTATCCCTTCTTCCCAAAACGTGAGTTCCAAAGTTGGTTATCTGGCATGTCCCTTCTCATATGGAGTCAAAAACACAAATCAATTCATCTCCAGGAGAGCATTCTATCATACGGGATCTCCCACTCCAACCTGAGAATCACGTAGGCTCACAATTAATGTGAGGAAACCACAGTTCAACTGTTCTTATTTTTCACAGGATCTTTTGGATCCTAAACAATGTTTATATGTCTGCCAGCCTGCGATGAGCTAGAGAGGTAGTGGAAGGACTATCAAAACTTAAGAAAGACATCACCACCATTGAAGACATTACTCAGAAAATAACACTGATGATTCCACTGTGCCATTGTGGCATCCTGTGTATGATGGTAATCTCAACTTTCGCCTAGTCACTACACTGGCGTTCATCTCCATCCATACCACCATTCAAAACTCTATGAAGAAACACTTGATATTCACTGTTAATGGCGACGTGCAAGACTATACCTGAAATTTCATTCTTCTTACCACTTTGCTTTCCTCTAGAGAGAAAGCACCAGGTGTACCTCTAATTCTGTTGTAACACAGGGATAGCTGTGTGTTTAAGTATAATGATGCTATTTTATTGTTGCCCCTACCCTGAAATAAAACATAACCAGTAAGGAATTCTTGAAAGCCTGTAAGTGGAAATAGCAGAGTGGACGTGTCGATATAGTATACGAGGAGAATCTGGTAGAAGGGCAGTGGGGTGGGAGGGGGGAATGGGAAAGAGGGAGAGAGCAAAATTATAAGCCAGACTGATTGAGTGCAAACTAGTGAAAGCGTGAAATTTATGTTTATTATTCCTTTCCTTTTAAGTTCCAGAATCAGGGATTTTGTTGTGGGTTGAAACTGTACTGGGTTATGGTATGTAAATTACATTTCAATAGAGCAGTTAATTTTTCAAAAGGCACTGGGTACCTGTTTCAGCTTTAGATCCAGTGTTTCCTGTAGGTTGACAGGTGTCCTGGAATCCCAATCCAATTTCAGGAGAAAGAGGCAGCTTAATGAGACTGGAGGAGTGGATGCATTCTGTTCTTTATTCCTGTCACTTCAGCCAAGTGATATGCACTACTGTTTAATTTAATCCACTGTCTCCTAGAACAGGCAAAGCTTATTTAATGTCATGCAAAGTGTTTACCAATGCAAGAATCAGCTTCAAAAGTGAATATTTTAAAGTCCCTAATGGGACCTGCTTAGAACTAAAGGTTACGAAGGAAAGCATTTTATTTTGATTTTCTCTTCAATATTGAGGGGGCTAATAAAGGTAAATGTTGTGATGCAAATAAATTAGAATCCTGAGTGTCTTTGTAAAGCCAGCAGAAAACATGGAGTCCTTGTGGGGAAAATTACGCAAGTAGGTTATGAGCTCTGGAGTACTCTAAATGAATAAATAGTGTGCTGGGGAGACTGTATACACGTAATACATGTTGGGAAGTTCAACATATGTTCTGTATAATGATTGGTAAATATATAAGACTCTAACAATAACAGCAACAACAACTCAAAGAGAAACATATACACGTGCCTTCCTAAAGTTAGCAGATTAAAAACATAAGTCTAATTGTTCTTTTTTTTTTTCTTTTTTGTGGTTTTTATGTTGACATCAAGAAAATACATCGCAGTGATTTTTGTCCTACTCAGGCCTCAGTTTGGGGGCCAGCTCTACCACAAACCAGCTTTTTGAACTTTTTGAACTTTTTGACCCTGGGTAAGTTATTTTATCTCTCTCAATCCCTGTTTTCTTATAAGTTTTAAAGTATGAATTACAAAATACCATGAGTAGTTATTGGGAAGAAATAATATATGCAATAAAATTATGAATAAAAAAATACCATGAGTAGTTATTGGGAAGAAATAATGTATGCAAGGTACCTTGTACATAACTGGTGCTTATTAAATGTCAGTTTCCTCCCTTCCCTTTAATAAGCCTGGTATGCCTAGTAACAACTGGAAATCAGTCTTTGGTAAAAATATGAAAGGAACAGAGAGGAATGAAAGAATTTGAATGGGCCAGGAATGTAAAAGATGGTAAACTTTCCTTAAATTGTGGGGCAATCATAAATTGATTTTTCTCAATATCCTTCCATTGTAGCTAATAAATTCCTTTTCATATTTGTATTTAGAGATACAGAATATCCCAGAAAAGAAAACAGGACCAAATTAAGTGCATTTAAGACCATCTTGAGAAGGCTTGCCATTCAGAAAAGCAAAATAAGTAAAACCCTAAAGCAGTGATGTTTGAAGTGTGGAACATAAAATCAATATAATGGTCTCAAACAGCATTTTAAAAAGTTAAATAGAGTAGAATGGAACATTTCAGAGTGCACCAAATTGAATAAGGGTAAGCTTTATTCCATGAAGCTATTATTTCAGATACACACATATATCAGGCATGTGTGTGTATCAGATCACAATGTAAAAAGTATTTCTTACTGTGGGTTGTGGTAAGGAAAAAAAAATATTTAAAAGCCACTGTTCAAAAGGGAAAGAAACAGCTATGTTGCTTTTCAATAAATTAGATTCTATCTTGGCCTTGTTCAAATAAATGGTGTCATCGCTTTTAGGGGATGTAGACTTCTATCTCAAGATTCTTGTCCTTGAGTCATCTCCAAACGATTCACATTATTTCAGATCATGATGTACTTTTATCAATATTTCCATACATTTCATCAGGAAAATATATAAGAAACATTATCAAGACGAAGTAAGAAAAAATATAAAAGGATATTTTTATTTGCTTCAGATTCCTGATAGCTCCTCCGAAAGATAGTAACAAAAAAATATTATGAGACAGGAAATACCAGATAAACTCACTCTGCTTTTTTCTAAAGAATGTTTTCCACTGGGCACGTTGGCTCACACCTGTAATTCCAGCATTTGGTGAGGGTGAGCCAGGTGGATCACAAGGTCAGGAGTTCAAGACCAGCCTGGCAAAGATGGTGAAACCCCGTCTGTACTAAAAATAGAAAAATTAGCCGGGCGTGGTGCACCTGTAATCCCAGCTACTCTGGAGGCTGAGGCAGAGAATTGCTTGAACCCGGGGGCAGAGGTTACAGTGAGCCGAGATCGCGCCACTGTACTCCAGCATGGGTGACAGAGCAAGACTCTGCCTCAAAAAAAAAAAAAAAAAAAAAAAAAAAAGAATGTTTTCCTAAGTCATCCAATAGCCATATGGTCATCCAATAGCCATATCCAATAGCCACATCAATGAAAACATTTAAGTGCATAGATAGATGTAAGATATTGCAAAGGAATTGACTCAGAAAGAGATTGTTCTTGGTTAAAAAAGAAAACAAAACAATTGGGTTATATAGGAGCTAATGCTTAATTAACTCCTATTCTGGGCCTAATATTCCATCAAGTGTTGTAACATAATTATTTTATTTAGTCCTTAAGCAAAGGCAGGTAGTAGATATTCCCACTTTACAGGTGAGAAAAATGAGCCTCTGATTGGTTACTACCCCAAGGGACCCACAATCCTGAACCACATCTGTCTGCCTAATTCCAAGCTGGCATGTGTCTGCTCCACTTTTTCTTGAAGCACCTGTCCTTCAAGTCCTGCTCCTTGTTTTCCTGCCTTTTTGCTCCGTGGAAACCATCCCTTCACTCCTGTTAGTACTTCATGCTTTCTTCCCATCAGAACTTATTTTCCATATTAAGTTATTTATATCAAAATGCAGGTAATGACATTGCTTTGCCTCATATTTGTAATAAGTATCAAACCTTCGGCTAAAGAGACTCCTCCAAGGTGGAATTTCAAACATCAGGGAAAAGGTCAAGGAAATTTTAGGGATGGGAGGTGGGGGAAGAAGAAAGGGAAAGGAGTATTTTATGATGCTCTTATATCTTACCATTGCAACGTTGTTCATTGCATAAAAAGTTGTCCAAATTCTAATCCCCCTTCAGGACCCCCATGACTCTCCTGTGTGGTTTGCATTCCATATCTGTACAAGTCCAGTCTGCTTTGCTTACATGCTGGGTTTTTCTTGTTTAAAACTAAAACAAATTACAGTTAAGTAGGGCACTAAAATGTTTTTTAAACTATCAGTTTGGCAGAGACGTCATTTTCTTCTGCCTCTGTAATTCCATTCTGTACACCCTCAATGAATGCACACACAAAAAGTGACTGGCAGATAGAATTTAGAATCCATGAAAAGAAGTAACCATTGTCTCCCTTCTATCAGAGCTCAGGTTCT
Organism: Hylobates moloch; assembly: GCF_009828535.3. Lineage (NCBI taxonomy): Eukaryota > Metazoa > Chordata > Mammalia > Primates > Hylobatidae > Hylobates > Hylobates moloch. The sequence goes on from NW_026652294.1 coordinate 75,038,726, forward strand.
TTATTGTAAAGTTGCTGTTTGGTCCTTAGATTTTCAGGCCACAGAAGCCCAGTTCTACCCACAAATAAAGGTACTAGGGCCCTCCTTCACCTCACCAGATGTCAGGATTCTCTTTTGGTCTTAGTGGTTCTGGTTGCTCCTTAAAGGGTAGCCACATGGTGATGACTTATTAAAGATGGTTGGATGAGACAGGCATTGAGTGCAGACTGGGCGAATTCCCATACAATTAAAGTCATGTCAGTATCAGCACAGGCATCTGAGTGTAGGTTTATAACATTTGCACTAATGCAAAGTCATGAAGACAATCTCCTGTATTATCATCTGGAAACAATGTTGTCTTGCCTTTCACATTTAGGTCCATAATTTGTCTGTAATAATTAACTTACTTATGTTGTGAGGAAGAGGTAAAATTTCATTCTTTTTTTTCCGTTGAATATCTCTTTGATCCAGTTCCTTCTATTGAAAAGACTATCTTTTCCCTTCCTTCCTACATTGCCTCTTTTATCCAAATTCAAGTGTCCAGATATATGTGTGTCTGTTCATTCACTCCCTGTGTCCTGCTCTCATTCTGTTTGTCTAGCCTTATGCCAGTGCCATACTCATTGGATATCATATAGAACGAATCCCCTGACTTTGTTATGCATCTTTAAGAAAATCTTCGCTATTTTTAGCCTTTTATATTTAAAAATAAAATTTTAGAATCAGCTTATCTAGTTCCATTAACCAATCTGTTGAGATTTTCATTGAGATTCCATTGAATCTATATATAAATTTTGAAAGAATTATAATTTGAATAATTACATTTTCAGTTTCCAATATATATGTTCATAGGATACTTCTCCAGTTACCCAATATGTAGTTTTTTTTAATCCCTCACCCCTCTCCCAACCTTCCCCTCCAAGGCCTCAAAGTCCATTGCATCATTCTTACGCCTTTGTGTTCTCTTAACTTAGCTCCCATCTATAAGTGAGAACATGAGATCTTTGTTTTCCATTCCTGAGTTACTTCACTTAGAATAATAGCCTCCAACTCCACCCAAATTGCTGCAAAAGACATTTCTCTCCTTTTTATTGCTGAATAGTATTCCATGGTGTATATATATCACATTTTCTTTACCCACTCATTAGTTGATGGGCACTTACCCAATCCTTTATTTTCTTTCTTGCTTTGCTACACCAGCAAGTTATGTTAAAAAGCATAATGTTGAAAAGAGAGTATATTTGCCCTCTTACTGATCATAGAGGAAACACTTTCAACTGTTTATTCTAAGAATGTTATAAGGATTTCTTTTCTTTCTGCATCTTTTTTTTAACAAATTTTTATTATGAATCAATGTTAAATTTGATGATATTGTATCTTATATTCCCGGGAAGATATAACCTGGTCATAATGCTTTCTTATATTTTATTTAAAACTTTTGCATCTATATTCATGAATGAAAATGGCTGGTAGCTTTTCCTTCTGTTATTGCATTTGTTAGCATTTCTTATCAAGATTATGCTAGTCTTACAAAGTGATTTTAGGACTGCACCCACTTTTTAAAGTTTTTAAACCTGTAATAATTTCTTCCTTAAAGTTGATAGAACTTACCATTGAAACCATCTGGGTGGGTTTAGAGTTCTATTTGTGGAGAGGATTTTAATCATTGAGTCAATTTTATGGGCCTATTCACAGTCTCCATTTCTTAAATAAGTTAATTTGCCTAAGAATTTCTCCATTTCATCTAAATGTTTAAATTTGTTGACATAAACTCACTCATAGCATCCTCTTTTCATCTTTTTAGTATCTGTAGAATCTGTAGCAATATCCTTTTTTTCATTCTTCATATTGATTAATGGGCCTTCTTTCTCTTTTTCTGGATCAATTCTGCCAAGGTTTTGTCTGTTCTATCAACTTTTCCAAGAAACTAACTTTTGGCTTTGCTGATCCTCTCTATTGTATGCTTATTTTATTTTTTTAACGTCTGCCCAAATCATTATTCATTTTTATTTCTAATTTCTCTGGGGTTGGTTTGCTGTTCTTTAGTAATATCTTTACAAGGATGCTTAGATCATTGATTTTTTTGCCTTTCTTCTTCTCTAACATAATTAAGTACAGTACTGCATTAGCTGCTGTCCACAAGCTTTGATTTGTTGTATTTTTATCACTATTTAGTTCAAATTATTTCTAATCTCTATTGTGATTTCTTCTTTTACCCATTAGTTATTTAGAAGTATATTTCTTCATTTCCAAATTAGTTTTTATTAATATCTAGTATAACTTCATTGGATTAGAAAACATATTCTACTGAGAATTTTGTGACTGTGCATGCTTGAAAAGAATAAGTTTTCTGCAGCTGTGTCTATTAGGTCAATTTTGTTAATCATGTTATTTAAATCTTGTATGTTCCTTCTTTTTTGTTTTATTTTTCTATAAGTTACTGAGTCATAATAAAAATGTCTCACTATGATTATGGATTTGTCTATTTTTCATTTAATTATGTCAATGTTTCTCTCACATATTTTGAGGCCTTGTAATTAGGTGTGTGCAAATTTTAAATCCTCATGGTAAATAGGACATTTTATCATTATGTAGAGATGTATTTATCTATAGAGTTTATTATACTGTCTTTATTACATAAAAAGAGTATATTAGTATAGCTATAGCTGATTTCTTTGGGTTGGTGTTTAAAGGATTCTTTTTTTCTGTTTATTCTCAAATTTTCTATATCCTTTTATTTTAGATAAGTTTTTATAAACAGTACATAATTGCATTTTCTTTTGTTTTCAATCCAATTTGCACATTTTGCTTTCAAATTGAGTTTTTGATCCTTTTATATTCAATGTAATTACTGATATATTTGAGTTAAATTTATCATCTTATTTTGTGCTACTTATCCCAATTGTTCTATTTGGATTTTTTTGTCATTCCAATTTTTGTCTGTACTATCTTCACAGTTGTAATTTTTCAATTTTTTAAAGTAATTTAACTACAAGTAACAACTTTTTTTTTTTTTTTTTGTATCAAACTTCGGTGTTAATTGAAAACCCTTCCATTGCTCGCTGGCTTCCTTTGTTACTATTGAGAAGTCAGTTCTCAGTCTAACTGTTCTTCCTTTGAAAGTAACTGCTTCTTTTCTGATGCTTTAAGATTTTTGTCTCTGTCTATTGTTGTCTCAAGTTTTGCTACAATGTCTGCGTGTGAGTTTCTTATAATTTATTTTGCTTAGGATGTATGGAGATTCTTAAAGTTGTAGATTGATACCGTTTTTACTTTCGAAAAATTCAGAGCTGTTATTTCTTCCAATTTTATATCTGTCCCATTCCCTTCATACTTTCTGGGCTACAACTTGTCACTGACCACTTAGGCCTCTTATCCACTCTTTTCCAATTCTTCCCTTTTATTTCTGTGTGCTGCATTCTGGAGGATGTTTTCTTCTTGTCTTCCATTAAAATTTTTTTTTATTTAGCTACATTTCATTTGCTCTTAAGCCCATCTTAATTTTGAGTATTATATTTTTGGATTTTTTTCTTAATATGTCACATTAAATTTTAGAGTTTCCTTTTCACTGATGTTTTTAAGCCTGGAATTTATTTCATAAATGTAAAAAGCATAGTCATTTTGTGAACCATATCCGATCATTTCAATAATTCATGTTTTGGAGGCTTTTTTTGTTGCTTCTCTGTCTTCTGTTACTCATTCAGTGATCTTGTTGCCTTGTAAACCCTTATTTTTCATTACATGATGGAAATTATGTTTTATAAGTCATATGGAGGAAGTGTTGAGGCCTGTTACGATGATGTCTTTCTCTTGAGAGGATATTCATTTGCTCCTGCAAATAGCAGTGTGTGTTATCATTTCAGAAATATCTTAATATAATGTCAGAGTTGAAGTTTACTTGTACTGTTAAATGATGCAAAACTGACTACAATTCTATGCAAGGGCTGGTTTCCTAGCAGCTACTCCTCATATTGAGAGTGTGGCCTTTCAGATTCTCAGCTCAAAGGGGGCTTGAGTTATTAAATCCCTATTCCTGAATCCCTATTCCTGGCAGGTTTTAGTTTCTGATTTCTGTTTGTCCGGCTCTGAGGAATCATCAAAAAATACAGTTTAGCTTTGCAGCTGCTTCCCCAGACGTGGCAGAAGCCCGCAGGGGGGGGTGGAAAAAAGTGATTTTATGGCTGGGTTTATTTCTCTAGTTTCTTGTCTTTTCCTAGATTTTGACTTTAAACTTCCTCACTATCTTAGAAGTCTTTGATGCTTTCAAGTAAGTGCTTTTTGTACTTCATCCAATCTTTTTGGTTGTCCTCAGCAAGGGGATTGGTCCAAAATACCATGTTAGCCTTATAGAAGGTAGAAAGCAATACGATATTATGTCAAGATACATAATTTAGATAGGCTATTTAGAGTCTCTACGATATTATTTAAAATAAAATATGTATTATTATATAAATAGGTAATCATCAAAATAGCTAAAAAGAAAGAGATGGTCAGATGCGGTGGCTCACGCCTATAATCCCAGCACTTTGGGAGGCTGAGGCAGCTGATCACGAGATCAGGAGATCAAGACTATCCTGGCCAACACGGTGAAACCCCATCTCTACTAAAAATACAAAAATTAGCCAGGTGTGGTGGCGTGCCTATAATTCCAGCTATTCGGGAAGCTGATGCAGGAGAATCACTTGAACCCGGGAGGCGGAAATTGCAGTGAGCTGAGATCACACCACTGCACTCCAGCCTGGCGACAGAGCGAGATTCCATCTCAAAAAGGAGAAAAAAAATAAAGAAAGAGATTTGGATTCTACTAGTGGTTTCCTATAGGGATCAGTATCGAGTGTGAGAAAGGTTACAGCAGATGACTGTCATTTCCATGATACACCCCACGTCCTAGTTGAACTTTCAGTCATGCTGTATGTGTGGCCGAGGTCAGGGAATATCCCCAGTACCTATTCTCCCCTTTTCCTTTTAGTCATAGAGGGCAATGCAGGTACAGACTCTATTTTCTAGCCTTTTGGAAAGGTGTGGCCAGCTAGGTAGCAGCTCAGTTTGCCCAAAGGGTATGATTATTAATGAAACTTCCTTAAGGTCCCTTCTTTAAGAATAAAACCATTTAATCCAGACTTTCCCTTTTCCCACCTTCCGGAATTGAGACATCAAGAAGAAACAGCTTCAGTCAATGCAGACAAACACCCTAGGAGATGGCAGAATAACAAGACAGAAAGAACTCTGGGTCATGAATGACTTGTAGTTTGTATGCTCTGGACTACACACATTCCTCTAGCTGTTACATGAGAGAAAAATATGCTTCTGTTATATTTAAGCCGCTGTATTTAGATCTCTTTGTTATAGCAGCTTAGCTAGCTAAAATAACATAGACGTAGTTGGGTAAAAATTTAAAAGTAAAGTATTTTATAAAAAGAATATGGTGCCAGAAAATGTGAGTTTGATCTCTATGAAATGATGATATTAGGGAAAGAGGGAAAGAGGGAGTATATGACAGTATTTTTCATGGAGACTGGGTCAATGTACAGCTATATGTATTAACCAAAATAAAGAAAAGTGATAGCCCTGGGAACTATACAAAGAAAACAGGGTAAAGAGAGTGAAAAGTCAACAAGCCATATTGGGAGTGGAAGCAAAGTGTGGAACTATGATGTGAAACTCCTGGTTAGTGACGAAACTTCTCTTAATTAACTGACATCAGTCTTGTACGAGTGAGGAGACACTGCATACCTGTGGTCTTCTTAATTGGTAAGTTATTTATACAGATCATAATCTGTAGACAAATAATTAGAGGACACAGTCTAATAATAATAACAATTGGTATTGTTGAGCAATTATTATGTGCCAAATACTGTACTATGTACTTTATTATCCCAGTAACACTCACAATATTACAATATAGGTACCATTATTATCCCTACTGACAAAAAGTTCTATGATTTGCCAAAGTAAAGCATCTGATGTGTGACACAGCTGGCATTCAAATGCAGGATGTTTGATGCCAAAATCTTTAGAGTTAACAATAATGAAATATGGTAACAGTTTTGGGGACTCTAAAGAGCTAAGAATGTCAGATGTGGAAGAAGACACTGTGAGGAAGGGAATTAAAAGGAAGACAAGGGTCAGAGTGCCAGGGTATAGTCTTGGGAACAGAACCCCTAGGGCTAGTGGAAGCAGGCGCACCCTTGGCAGAGGACAAGAGTGTTTCCACCCTGTGTGTGTTCTGAACCCATTTGAGCAGAGATCCACCAAACATCGTCAGGGATGGAAGACTGGTGTTCACACTCTCACAATCAGGGCAGCTAGAATTTCTGCTGGAAATGGGGGTGCTGAAAGTCACAAAGCCAGCTGACAGCAGCAGCAGCAGCAGCAACAGTGATAACAGCAGTGGCAGAACATGCATGATGTGATAGTTAAGACCTCAGGGAGAATGAGGAATCCTGCAAAAGCCAGAGAAAGAAATGGGCTAGAGGCTGGGTGGAGGGGCCTTTAGAGAACAGTCAGACGAGAGAGTCTGAGGAGGACAGAGCAGGTTGGCAGCATTCTCTATCTTCAGAGAAACAGAAATAATGATGGCGATGAAAACCGTGGCAGGCGGAGGACTGGAGAGGCAGCCTAGAGAGAGGAAAGCAGGCTTGGCAGGAACTTGGCTTCTTACCTACCTGGGGAAAAAGTTTTGTGTCATTTTTTTTCTTTTTCTTGTGGGACATGAGAAAATAATCAGCCTCTCTGGAGGTCTTTTACTTGAGTGTCTATCTCTTGGACTGTCATTTTACTTGGTGTGCAGTGTATGGAACAAAGGCAGAATAGAAGTCCTTCATAGGCTGATGCCTCATTATAAATATGAGTTAGCCAAGGCATTTAATTTTCCACTTTATGCAATTAAACACTGCATCCTATGCAGGGGTTAGATTGAACATTAAGCTATTTGTACAGGATTTGAAAGAATGAAGTCCATGGCTGAGCTCCACCTGTGACTTGCCCTATGATTTAAAGTAGCTTCCTTATCTCTGAGGCAAAGGGGTTGGGCTAGATCACTTCTAAAATCCTCTTGGTTTTCTGATTTTGTTTTGCCTTACTTAGGGAGATCTGCAAAAGACTACCTGGAGCACTTGCCTAAGATTGTAGGTCAGATTTTTCACCACTGCCCCTCTATAGAGACACGTGTGTGTATGCATGTGCGCGTGTGTGCGCACATATACAACCACCCATAAGCTATAACGTATGCCACATCAAAATTAGCAAAATGACCTATTTTGCTAAAATGCTAAGTATTTGTCAGTGTTTCACAACCTTTTGTATATCACAGCAGACATCGAAATTGATAATATTTGTATAGTCATGGCAAAGGCTAAGGGGCACATAATCCCAGTGTACTTGTAAAATTCATTCCCGTCCTATCACTGCGAACCAATCTCACCTGTTAGGCAGGTTGATATTTCTGACTACATTAGAATCACCTGGAGAGTTGTTGTTGTTGTTTTTTTTTTTTTAAATAAATAATGCTTAGGCTTTGCCCCAGAGCAAGTGAATCCAAACAGCTTTGCTGGTAGCGGTGGGGGTTGGGGAAAGGTGCCCTGGCATTAGAACTTTTAAGTTCTTAGGATATTCTAATCATAATAGTTTGAGAATCATTGCATAAGCACCAAAAAAGCAGGGAATATATCTTATGACCCACATATAGTGAGTGCTTAATGCTTAACAAGCACTCAATAAGTAGGTGCTGAATTAATTACTACATGTCCTGGACAGTATAGCCAGGGACAGTCCTAGATCAAGTTGAAAAGCTAATAACATTTTGCTAGTTCCATATTCCCAAGAGGGTCATCTCTAGTCATCATTAAGTACTCCCTCAGCTTTCTCTCCTTCCCTTATCCCAGATTTGTGCTATTTCCCAACTGTCTGGTAATTATCACTAAATTCATCACAAGATGTTAGCAACCAAGAATTGTCTTCACTTCCAAGTCTCATTAAATTTCCCCAAATAGGAATAGAGGTTCAAGAAGGCTGTCTAGAGACATTGAACACAGGCCCTTTCAGAAGAAGAACCAAAACTGTGACTAGATAATCACACCTCAAATAGAACATCAAAAGAGAATACTGGCATTTGACAGAGAAGTCACAGGAAATGCCTAAGACACAGAAGGAGTAGGAAGCAAGCAGTCAGGCCTGCTGAGATCACCTGGGAGATGGGCGGAGCTCCCTATTGTGGGGAAAGGGTAAATGAGAGATCCTCAGCAGTCCGTATCTCCACCATGGATTGCTGCGCTTCTAACCCATGGGAGAGCTCCTCCACCCACATGAACTTGGAGACTAGTGTGGGCAGTGATTTGCACCCTTTTGCAAGGACACTGCACCAGACTCATGCTGGGTCACGCACAACCCCGAGACCTAAGTAGCTACACCATGGCACCATTGTGAAAGCATCCTGTCACCGAATTCCATCCTACCTTGAGGAGCACAGCCCCCACATTTCCACATTTTGGGACCCCCAAGTGACATCCCCCAGTATCCACCCGGAGGACTGCTGTGGCACAGTGCTTGCTGACCCAAAGGTGTTGCAGGGTTTCCAGTATGCTAGCCCACATGGAATACTACTCCCCAGGAAAAGGACAATATAGCAAACCAAGGAGATGGACCCTGGAACAAAGGAAACCAGAGTATGCACTTTCCAGACCCTGAGAGCTTCCTGCATTGGGCTGTGAGGACAAAATTTGGAGAGTGTAATCCCTTCTCTGACTCTGCATGTTGCTCCAGCAGTTGCTGCAACCAAACTCAGGTGGGCAAGCCTGAGAGCTGACTGTCTGGGACTGGGGGCCACAACTCTCCCACAACTGGCAGAGTGGCCTCTGTACTCAGGCTTGTACACAGAGAGTGGGACCCCTTCTTCTCTGCACACCACTGCAGCCACAGGTGCTGTTGGTGCCACTGGGAACTGGGACAGGCAAGCCAGTGGGTTGCTTGTCTGAGGCTGTGAGTGGCTACTGCACCCCTCACTGGTGGTGTGGCCCCAACTCTTAGGCTCACATATGGAAGGAGGAATCCCTTCCCCTCTCTGCATGGCTCTGTGGTCACTGCTGCTGCCAAAGGCAGGCAAGCCTGAGAGCTGCATGTCTGGGGCTATGAGTGGCAACCCCAACCCTGCTGGCAGCAAGGTCTCTGTGCTCAGGCCCACACACAGAGGTTGTGGTCCCTCCCTGACTCCACTCAACACTGCAGTCACTGCTGTAGCCAGGAGCCAAAGCAAATGCTACCCAGAACCTGAGAGCTCCCTATTTAGGGGTGTGGGTGCCAATCCTGCCCACACCAGGAGCAAGGCCTCTGTGCTATAGTGCATGTTCTGAATACAGGCTCCCCCCACACACCAATGCAGCCACTGCTGCTACCAGAGATGAAGTGTACACTCCCTAGAGCCTTAGAGCTGCCTGCAGGAGATTGCTAACAGTGACCTCACCCATACCAACAGCAGGACCACTGTGCTCTAGCGTGAGCTCTGAGGTCAGTTTACCCAGACCCCCACAGCAGATCTCCCTACCCTGCCTACTATAGCCTACACCCCTACACACCATCTGAGACCTGAGGTCAGACCCATCTAGTGTGGCACTTCCTCCTATCCCAGTCCCCAGAGCCCAAGTATGCTGCCTTAGGACTTGGGGATCACTACACCCATTCCACCACCTCTGGCATCTGTGCAGTCCCTTCAGGAACCTGAAGATGGGCCCACCCAGCCTGACACCAACACCACTGCCAGCACCCACCCACATGCACTACCTAGGAGCCTGGGGACTGTCCTGCCCAGCCCATCGAGCCATCACCAATACAAATACACACTTCTCAGGACCCAGAGGGTCATCTGCCACTACTAACTGCCATTGCACACACCATACTTTCTTCCCAGGGACTGAAGAGCCTGCCCACATGCCCAACCCATTGCTGCCAATACTAGCATCTGAACAAGCCACCCTGGAGGCCCAACAATCAGCCTGCCTGGACCTGCTGACACTGGTGACAGTGTACACCATCCTGAGGTCCAAGAACAGGGACGCTTGGCCCTCCACTGCCACCACTGGAGGGTGAAGAGTGGCCCATCTGGCATCTCTGTTTCCAGCAAAAGTTCGTCAGAGCCTCCACTAATAACCATACCCTAAGCCACCAAGGAAATCACGAATACCACTGATGTTGTTTACAGCCAAAGAAATTGTACGGACAGACTACACTACAGTATGCACCCAAAATAAAAGCCAAAGGGCCATACCTGACCAACATCATTAATGCATCTTCAAAAAAATTTCTCTCCTATGAAAGCAAATACAAAAAATTGGAAGAAGTGACAATAATAGCAAATATGAAGGTATCAATGTAAAAACACAGGAAACTTATAAAAGTAAGGAAATATGACACCTCTAAAGGAATCCAGTAATTCTCCAGTAACAGATCTCAATAAAAAAAATTCACAAAATCGCAGAAAAGGAATTCAAAATTTTGACAGTAAAGAAGCTCAGTGAGATACAAGAGAATTCCAAGGAACAATACAAAGAAATTAGAAAAACAATTCAGGATATGAATACAAAATTTACCAAAGAAATAGATATCATTAAAAAGAACTAAATAGAAATTCTAAAACTGAAGAATTCATTAAATTAAATACAAAATATATTTGAAAACTACCACAATAGACTAGATCAAGCAAAAGAAAGAATCTCAGAACTTGAAGACAGGTCTTTTGAAATAACTCAGTCAGACAAAAATAAAGAAAAGGGAATAAACAAAGCTTTCATGATATATGGAAATATGGAACACCGTAAAAGCTACCAAATATATGAACTACCAATATCCCAGAAGGTGAAAAGAGAACAAAAGGTTTCAAAAACCTATTTAACAAAATAACAGATGAAAACTTCCCAAGTCTAGCAAGAGATACTGATTTTTAGATACAAGACACCAAGCAATCCCCAAACAGATACAATACAAAAGGTCTTCTGCAGAGCACATTATAGTCAAATTGTCTAAAGTCAAAGCAATTAGCTGGGCATGGTGGTGCATGCCTGTAATCCTAGCTAGTCGGGAAGCTGAGGCAAGAGAATCGCTTGAACCCGGGAGGCGGAGGTTGCGGTGAGCTGATATTGCACCGTTGCACTCCAGCCTGGGCAACAAGAGTGAGATTGTCAAAAAAAAAAAAAAAAAAAAAAAAAAAGAGAGAATTCTACAAACAGCAAATGAAAGCATCTACAAAGATTACAAAGATCACCTATAAAAGAACCCCCATCAGGCTAACAGTAGACTTTTCTATAAAAACTTTACTGGCCAAAGAATGGGATGATAGATTCAAAGTGCTGAAAGAAGAAAACTGCCACCCAAGGATATTATAGACAGAAAAATTATGCATAAATTAATGAGAAATAAAGTCTTTCCCAGACAAGTAAATGCTGAGGGAATTCATTACCACTAAACTAGCCCTATGAGAAATACTGATAAGTGTCCTAAATCTGGAATTGAAAGGATGAAAGTTACTATCACAAAAACACACAAAAGTCTAAAATGCACTGGTAAAGCAAACATATACATGAGGAAGAGAAAAGACTCAAATGATACCACTTCAGAAACCACCAAACCACAAGGACAAACAATAAGAGAAAAAGAAAAGAACAAACAACATACTAATAACCAGAAAACAATTGACAATATAACAGGAACAAAACTTTACATATTAATACTAACTTTGAATGTACGTGGATTAAATTTGCCACTTAAAAGATGTAGGCTAACTGGATGGATAAAAAAACATAATTTAACTATATGCTGCCTTCAAGAAATACACTTTACCTGTAAAGACACATATACACTGAAAATAAAGGGATGGAAAAAGATATTCCACACAGAAACCAAAAGCAAGCAGGGGTAGCTATGCTTATATCAGATAAAGATACTTTAAGTCAAAAACAGTAAAAAAAAAAAAAGACAAAGAACATCATTATATAATGATAAAGGGATCAATCCAGCAAGAGGATATAATATTCTAAATATGTATGCCCCTAACACACTGGAGTACCCAGATTTATATATCAAATATCATTGGATCTAAAGAGAGAGAGAGAGAGAGAGACTCCAATACAATGATAGTGGGGGATCTTAACACCCCACTGTCAGCATTAGACAGATTATCTAGACAGAAAATCAACAAAGAAATACTGGATTGAAATTGAACCATAGACCACATGGACTTACAGACATTTTATTCAACAGCAGCAGAATACAATTCTTCTCATCAATGCATAAAACATTCTTCAAAATAAACCCAATGTTGGTGACAAAACAAGTTTCAACAAATTTTACTAAATTTAAATCATATCAAGTATCTTCTTAGACCACAGAGGAATAAAATTAGAAATCAATACCAAGAGAAACTTTGGAAACTGTACAAATACACAAAAATTAAAGAACATGCTTCTAAATGGCCATTGGCTCAATAAAGAAATTAAAATAATTAAAAATTTCTTGAAACAAATGACAATGGAAACACAACATAGCATACTAAAACCTGTGTAATACAGCAAAAGCAGCACTAAGAGAAAATTTTCCACAACAAATACCTACATCCAAAAAAAGGGAAATATTTCAAATCATCTAACAAAGCACCTTAAGGAATGAGAAAAACCAGAACAAACCTAACTCAAAATTAGCAAAAGAATATTAATAATAAACATCAGAGCAGAACTAAACCAAATAGAGGCTAAAAAGAATGATGAATTAAATGAAAAATTGGTTCTTTGAAAAGGTAAGCAAAATTGATAAAAAAAACCAGTAGGTGGACTAACCGAGAAGACAGAAGACCCAAATAAACAAAATCAGAAATGAGAAAAGAGACATTAAAGCTGATACCAGAGCAATGAAAAAGATCATCAGAGACTATTGTGAATATTAACAAACTGGAAAACCTAGAGAAAATGGATAAATTCCTAGAAACAAGGAAATCTGAACAGACTAATGAGTGGTGAGATTGCAGCAGTAATAAAAAGTCTCCCAAAAAACAAAGGCCCAAGACTGGATGGATTCACTGCATAATTCCACCAAATACATAAAGAAGAATTAATACCAATCCTCCTGAAACTATTCTAAAAAAATTGAAGAGGGGAGAATTCGCCCTAAGTCATTTGACAATGCCAGCATCACCCTGATACCCAAACTAGACAAGAACACAACAAAAGAGAAAATTACAGGCCAATATTCCTGATGAATATAGATGCAAAAATCCTCAAGAAAATACTAGCAAACTGAACCCAACAGCACATCAAAATGATTATATACCATAATCAAGTGCATACCAAGGATGCAAGGATGGTTCCACATATACAAATTAATAAACATGATATATCACATCAATAGAATGAAGGACAAAAACCATATGGTCATCTCAATACACACAGAAAAAGCATTTGATAAAATTCAAAACCCCTTCATGATAAAAACTGTCAACAAACTAGGCATAGAATGAACATAACTCAAAATAATAAAGGCCATATATGACAAACGCACAGCTAACAACATAATGACGAAAAGCTGAAAGCCTCTGCTCTAAGAATTAGAACAAGTCAAAGATGCAGACTTTCACCACTTCTATTCAACATGGTACTGGAAGTTCTAGCCAAAGTAATCAGTCAAGAAAAAGAAACAAAAGGCATCCAAATTGGAAAAGAAAAAGGTAAATTATACTTCTTTGCAGATGACATGATCTTATATTTAGAAAAAAACAAAAGTTTCCATCAAAAGACTCATAGAACTGAGAAATTTGGTAAAGTTGCAGGATACAAAATCAACACATAACAATCAGTAGTGTATCTATGCACCAATAATGAAAGCCAAAAAAGAAATAAAAAAGGCAATCATATTTACAATAACTACACAAATAAAATAAAATAAAATACCTAGGAATAAATTTAACCAAAGAGGTAAAATATATCTGCAAGGAAAACTACAAAACACTGATTAAAAAAACTGAAGACACAAGCAAATGGAGACATTCAATGTTTATGAACCAGAAGAATAATTATCATTAATATGATAAACACTGCCAAAAAACAGTCTACAGATTCTATGCAATCCCTATCAAAGTACCAACATCATTTTTCATAGAAATAGCAAAAAAATTCTAAAATTTACATGGAGCCAAAAAAGAGCCCAAATAAAAAAGCAATCCTGAGTAAAAAAAAAAGAAAAACCTGGACGCAACATATTACCTGAAAACATATCATAAAGCTATAGTAACCAAAACAAAATGGTATTGGTGTAAAAATAGACACATAAACCAATGAAACAGAATAGAGAACTCAAATAAATCCACAAATTTATAGCCAACTGATCTTCAACAAAGCCGTTAAGAATATACATTAAGGAAAAGACATCCTCTTCAATAAATGGTGCTGGGAAAACTGGATAATCTCATGCAGAAAGATGAAACTGGACACCTATCTCTCACCATATACAAAAGTCAACTCAACATTCATTAAAGATTTAACTGTAAGACCTGAAACTATAAAACTACTAGAAGAAAACATAGGGCTGTTCAGCACATGGGTCTAGGCAGTGATTTTATGGCTAGAACTCAAAAGCATAGACAGCAAAAACAACAATAGACAAATGGGACTATAATAAACTAAAAAGCTTCTGCACAGCAAAATAAACAGTCAATTGACTGAGGAGAGAATATCCTGAAAGGGAGAAAATGTTTGTAAACTCCTTTATGTGACTAATATTCAGAACATACAAGAAACTCAACAGTAAAAAAAAAAAAAAAAGACAATAAATAATCCCACTAAAAATGGGAAAAGGACAAAAATAGACATTTCTCAAAATAAGACATACATATGGCCACCAGGTATATGAAAAAATGCTCAACATCACTAATTATCGGGGAAATGCAAATCAAAACCACAATGAGACATTATTACACTGCAGTTAGAATGGCTATTATTAAAAAGATACAAAACAACAGATGCTGGTGAGGATGTGGAATAAAAGGATCTCTTATACACTGTTGGTGGGAATGTAAATTAGTACAACTTCTATGGAAAGAAGTATGGAAATTAAAAAAAAAAACTGGAAATACAACTAGCATATGACCCACCAATCCCATTACTATTTATCCACAGGAAAAGAAGTCAGCATATCAAAGGGATAGCTATGTTCACACATTTATCACAGCACTATTCACAGCAGTAAAGATATGGAATCAACCTAAGTGTCCAACAATGGACAAATGAATTTTAAAAATGTGTGTATACCTAATGGAATACTATTTGGCCATTAAAAAGAATAAAATCATGTCATTTGCACCAACATGAATAGAACTGGAGGTCATTATGTTAAGTGAAATAGCTAAGGCACAGGAAGACAAATGCCTCACATTCTCACTCATATGTGAAAGTTAAAAATTTTTATTTCATGGACATGGAGAATAGAATGACAGATACCAGAGACTGGGAAGAGTGGGTGGATGAGAGGGGGGATGAAGAGAGGTTGATTAATAGGTACAAACATATAGTTAGATAGAAGAAAAAAGTTCTAGTGTCTGATAGCCAACTAGGGTGACTGTACTTAGCAACATTATTTTGTGTGTTTCAAAGTAACTAAAAAGAGAGGACTTGAAATGATACCAACACATAGAAATGATAAATACTCAAGGTGGTGGATACTCCAAATACGCTGACTTGATCATTACACATTCTATGCATGTAAGAAATACTCACATGTGCCCCATCAATATGTAAAATATCATGTATCAATAAAAGAAAAAGTTCCCCAATACATAAAAGCAACATGGTACAGTAGAAACATCAGTTGTTCTGGAATCTGAGAGAGCTGGTTTTAAATCCAAGCTCGTTCATTTATTAATTGTGTGCAAGCCCCTACCCTTAAAATTTCTCATCTATCAGATTGTGATAACACCTATTTCTTGGTACTATAGAGATGATTAGAAGTTAGTAAGAAATACATGTATTCCATCTTAGGCACAGATAAAGGAGAAAACTTTGGAGAATCAAAGGCATTACTTAAACTCCCTCACCAGTACACAAATTTCACAAACTTTCTTTCTTCATGTTCTTTTCCTAGAATCTTATATTTCTTTTTCTATTTTTCTCCCCAAAAATGACTCAATGTTTAGAAATCCTACCTTATAAAATCCACTTTGCAGATAGGGTTTAGAGACAAAAAGTTCTGTCAGTGGGTTAGGGGGCTTTCTTCTCAACTTCTGTGTAAAGCCGGGTCTTGGCCCTACAGTCAGAAAGGTATATTAGTCCATTTTCACACTGCTATAAAGAACTGCCTGAGATGGGGTAATTTAGAAAGGAAAGAGGTTTAATTGACTTACAGTTCTGCATGGTTGGGAGGCTTCAGGAAACTTACAATCATTGTGGAAGGCAAAGCCTTTATCACAAGGTGGCAGAAGATTAGTGAGCAGGGGAAACTGCCACTTTAAAACCATCAGGTCTCTTGAGAATTCCCTCACTATCATGAGAACAGCATGGGGGAAACTGCCCCCACAATCCAGTCACCTCCCACCTGTTCCCTCCCTTGACAGGAAATGAGAATTGGGTGGGTTCACAGAGCCAAACCATTTCAGGTAGGGGGCATGAAGTACGTGTTGGGGAGAGCACAGCCCTCATCCCTCCCTCACCCTGATCGTCCGTCAGTGCTATCATCAGAAATGTGAAGCTGATATGAATGTTCTCCAGGGTAGCAATCACTTCATTAATTTCTTTGCAGAACAACTGTATTTGGGGCCCCTGCTGCACCCCTGCCCTTTAAGCAATAAGTTTCAGATTTCGGATGTCATTATCTTAAAATTGTTTGTCACTACCACACATGGGCACCTTAGCTTCTCACACCCCAAACCTACTCTGTCATCAACACTGACCAGAAGTTATCAGTTTTAGATTTTATAGTAAACTAAACTTAATAAAATATTTTAATGAAAAATAATATATACACCCAAGGACATCAATCTTAGTTCTTTGTAGGAATATTACTTTGTTAAGAGAGCATAAGCAAGCTATCATTTATTGAGAATTCACACCTTCTGGTATCTCTTTATTGTATAGAGAAAATTTCTGAATTTATTTCACTGTGTTCCATTCTTTGGCATAGGTGAAGGTGATATTTTAGAGGAGCTATGCAACATCCAAGGGTGGACAAGGCAATTCTTACAGATAGTGTTGATTTGCCTACATTATAAGCCCAATAACTCTGCTCATAGATCCATGCCAAAATTACAGTTTTCAGAAAGTTCTGCAAAAGGATTTAAACAGTTTTGTGCCTTGCCACCGAAATGTGTGTTCATTTTCCTACACCTCCACACCTGGCAGTATTTCAGCCCAACATTTGTTACAGTATTTTCAGTTCATCTTGTTTATTTTCTGCTTTATTTTTTCCCTTGATGTACATTTTATGTGCAAAACCAAAGTTATTCCCCATGTATACTGCTACTGTTTAGCCCTGCTCCTAAGCCATATTATTCTTAATTAAAATACATTTTAAAATAACATGGTCAGCAGGGTTTAAAATTTTTATTTCCAGCCTCAACTGTTGTAGCCCATGTCCAGAATAGTATTTGTTAGATTTCAATTCCATAGCGCAAAATTGCAGAAATATTACTAAAAGTGAGAATTTGATATAAAATATTGTTTCTGAAAACACATGTTTTAAAATATTGATGAGATGTCAGTATTGCAATAGGACAGGGAATGCATTGTTAAAAGGATGCAGTGTGGCAGTGTACAAGAAGTTCAGAATTTGAAGTGAAATGGTCTAGATTAGTCGTTCTCTCCCAGTAAGTTCCTGGACCAGAAGTATCAGCACCACTTGGAAACTTGCGAAAAATTCAGTCTTGCGCCTTACCCCAAACTAACTGAATCAGAGAGTCTAGGGGTGGGATCCAGCAATCTGTCTGTTACCAAGTCTCTGGCCGACTCCTACCCCATGGATCTGACACATGCTGTGTGAGCATCAGTGGTTATTTTCAAACCTCAGATCAGCTGCTAACTCTATTTGTGGCCTTGAAAAAGTAACCTCTCTGCGCATTAGTTTCCCACTCCACGTTCTCTCTCTCCATTTTCCTTTCCTGTACTCTGACTGTTTAGAGTCAGGAAGGCAGGTCTGCTGGTGAAACTGATGTTCAGCTGGGAACGATATGCCAGCTTCCACTTCTTGTAGATGCCCCAATATTCACATGAGATTTTCTTGACTGCCTTTGGGTTTGGAGTTTATTTTGTGGATTCTCTGAACTGGCCCTTCCCAGTAAAACTGTAGAGAAAGTGGCTAGGCCCCCAAATTGGGGGTCCCTTGGACTCAAAATATAAAACACAAAATGCAGAATCCTTTGTCTTCAGCCATGAGCCTTCGCTATAATTCCAGAACCACAAGAAACACTTCCACTCACCATTCTGCTGTGTTGGCAACATGCGGATAATTATACACTGTACTCTCCATTTTGCAGAATTATTGTGAGGGTCAAATGAAAGAAATGATTATGGAAGTACTTTAAAAACTGTAGAACACTACACGAATGCTAGTTTTTGTTGTAATCTAATACTCTAGAGAGTATTTTTTTCTGTTTCTATTTCTCCATCCTTTATAATTCTAGTCTCAATAAAGAAAATGAGGCCTCTTCCCTTACCTGTAAGTATTCGTCGGTTGCATCACTCTCACTTCTGTTTTGCGAGGCAATGATAGTAAGGCCTCTTTTGGTTGTGAATAGCAGAAATCCATCATAGACTTGTGTAATCCAGAAATGGGGAGACAATGAGGGTAACCCACAGAAACAAAGAAGAGGCTGTAAGAAGCAAGGCCTTGGGCTCTGGAATAAGAGAGTCAACACTGCCGTCGCTTTTTTTCTCCTGCTGCAGCTCTCATCTCTGTCAGCCTTTCACTTTGCTTTGAGCACTAACTTGTTTCTCCTACTCCAGCCAGGTTATCACCACGTGGCAGAGAACATGGCCACAAGCAGCTGAGGTTCAACAACATTTGAGGAAGGAGATGGCATCTTTTTCTCACTGTGCATATATGGATCCTAGGGAAGAACTCTGATTGGACTAGGAGTATGGGTACAGTTCTGGGTCATGTGACCACTCCTGAAGAATGAGTAGGGGGCAGCTCCTGGAGTACATAGTATGTCACCAGAAGAAAGATCTGGGGGAAGCTTGTTAGGACTACCAAAAAACTAGCTGGCTAACTAGCTAATGAATCCCTCCACAAGAATTATCTGGGTACGGTCAATTCTGTTACAGGGCCTGAGCGATTTCTGCATCCACTTCCAGTGGTTTACATGAATACAGAAAAGGACTTACAATGCTAATATACAAAATAATGCAAAAGTGTCTTTCTAAGCATAAAACCCAAGCCATAAATAAAGGTTCCTTTTTTTTTTTTCAGTAGAATCCAGCCATGTAACTTACTATTTGTCAGTGGACAAAATCTAGATAAGAAATGAAACCCACAATACTGAGGTTGTAAGGAGCAAGGAGGTGTACCTGCCCTCATGATCCCATTGGCCCAGGAGTTAAGCAATCAAGCATGTTGATAATGCATTCCACGCTTCCTCATGGCAATTTCCATCAAGGAAAAGACAAATGACAAGTTTACGGTTTTATGTAGCTTTTATACAAATCTGCATAGCTTCTTTCTGAAACGCAGACAACAAATACTCAAATACTCAAATAATGTCTATGCCCTTTAAAATACTAAAGTTTGACTAGGATTTGATCTTTCTTCTTTAGATCAAAAACATCTAGCATTGCTTCCAAACTACATGTAACAAGAGACTACAGCTTCTTAAAACAAAACACACATGGGCGAGTGGCGCAGTGTAAATTTATGGCTGAGAGAGGCAATGTTTGAAAAGTCGAGGATTCCCTAAGAGCCGTGGTGGCAACAATTTATGAATTTATATGTTGTTCCAGATTAAAGTAATTATTTAGACTGGCCCAGGGAAGCCAACATAATCCCCACTCTTAAAACAAGCTATAGATTGCATTTTCTTCTTGAAAGCCCTGGTTAGACTGGTACATCTTATCAATAATTTTGAAAACTATATTTCCACTGAGAAATTATAAAAGAAATAACACCATTCAATTTCTTCATGTTTTGCATTCTTTCAGAGTCGGCAAACATAAAAAAGTCAGCAGGTGGAGCTCCTATTCCCTCAGCAGACCTGATAGAAGTCCTTCTCTTGAAAGAACTTTCAATTACAGACTGTCTCTCTGGCAGCCCTGTTCTAGGCTCCCTACAGACAGTATCAGAATAATACATGAAAATGCAAGACTTGGAGACATTACAATATGCTGTCATAGGTCATGAAGGAGAAGAAGGAAAGAAGAGCCAGAAATCTTTAATTTAATTTTTTTTGCTATTTCTCCCATTTTACATTTCTTTTCAATTAACAAAGAGGTGCCATCCTTCAAGAGGGAGACGTGACAGGTGTACTAATTCATTTGTTCCCTGGTACGCTTTGTACCAGTTCTCTCACCCTTTCACAGTGTGGCACTTCATTACCACTGAGCTCAGCATTGGATCAGACAGGAGAAATGGTATCCAACAGGAGAATGAAAAAAGTATGGAACCAGAAAATGCCTTGGACTTCTCTTCAAATTTTGTTTTGTAGTTATTCTGTTGGCAAGTAAATTCACGAAAAATTTAAGTATCTTTCCCGTTAACCACTAAGTCTGATATTTTCTCTAAATTTTTCATGAGGGTGTGTGATTGCCATTTTGCAGCCAGCAATGACAATAAAAATACCCTTTTAATTCACTACATTTGATATGCACATAATTCCTTAAGTGTGAAACCTACTAGTAAGTAGTTCAATTTGCCATTTCTAAAGGAGTAGTGAGAAACTGGGTGATCGAATACATTTCTTATAAGGACCTGGCACGTGGTATCATGTGACAGCAGATGGCATGTGAAAGCCGTTGTGGGAAATATGGCCCCTGTTAAATAGACTGTGAATGTGCAAGGTTCTGCGTGTCTCCTCAGAGTGCCATTCAGTCACCCTGGCATCTGCAGGAGAGTAAACAGCATCTCGTTCACTTTCATAACAAAAGCTAATGTGAACGACCTCAGGAAAGTCATGGAGCTGCAGGTACATGTGGCCTATTGCCCTGTGGTCAAATGCACAGACCAAAGCTAATAGCATTCACTCCACAGGGGCCCTGAGCTTGGACAGGCCATGGACATTTGGAATGTATCAGAGTGTTCAATAAGGCACAAACAATTGAAATCTCAGGGGCTGCACGTGGAGAAGCAGAAAGAATGCAAAGTTCTCCATTTGGTATTAAAATTCCTCTCTGTCTATCCTACCCTGGTTGGAGAGAAAAAAGAGATTCCTAAGCACATCCAAAGGTGTTCCCTGTACTAAGATCTTCAAACCTTTTGCACATTCTGAGAATTTCATGCTCTTCTCTTGATTCACACCAAGGAGAAGCTAAATTTTGCTCTGCAGTACACATCCAAGGCAGCATGCTAATGAGAATTATTATTAAGCAATGTAGAGTTGGCACCAGTCTCTTGCAATCTGCTCAGCAGCAGAAGCAGGAAGGGCAGAGGCAGAGAGTCAGAAAAGCAGCTTTACTGAATGCTCTTCTGGACCTGATTAGTTTTGGTCACTTTCAACACCAGGCAAAGCCAAGTATAATTGCAAGCTTCACAGGCATGGCACACTGTTTCCCACTCTAATGTATTTGGCCTCTCCTTAAAGGGACTTCTAGATTTTACTGTTGCTTTAAAAACCTTCCACTCTTTAAAACTGCAAAATCTAGAGTTTTTGTAAATGCAATAACTAGGGTACAGGAAAAATGGATTTGCTGTGCATTTGGGATTTCTTTCATTTTAGCACCCCATCCAAACAGGCCCATCTCCATCTCAGAAGAGGAATTACGTCTCAGAACACTCCCTGGCATAGTTTTTGGAGTAGGCTGTAACATCTTGGTCAGATGGAAGGAACTGGACCACCAACCAAAGCCAAACAGAGGAGCCTGAAACTAGAGCTGTTACGAATAATTCTCCAAGTATTTAGACTAAATCCTTTTGTGAAGATGGAGCAGGAAGCAAATTATTTGGAATTAAGCCACAAGACCAAAATAAAAGATCATTTTCACATTTGTATTGATTCATTATTAGGCACACTTTATCAGAAAGGTTTTTACTGGAACATCCTGATGTGAGATGATCCTAAGATTAACAGGCAGCAGCCATCCATACTCTCTCTCTCTCTCTCTGTGTTAAGTATTAGAACCGTAGGCCCACATAGCTGATTGCCACTCAGATATTCCTCAGGCACTTCAAATGGAATAAGTTCCCAATTGTATTCACTGAGGTATGTTGCTTTTCCTTTTCCTATAGTCTCTAACAGTCAAGAGACTTGGAAGTCAGCCTTGGTTGGCTTCTCAGTTTCCCTCAACTCTGTCTCTCAGATTCCTGAGCCCAACCCTAGACTTTCTGAATTCAAATCTTTGTGGATATAATTTAGAAATCAGTCTTCTAAAAAGCACCTCAAAAGATTATGTACACTCAAGTGTGTCTATCATTTTAAGAGATAATATACTTTAAGCACATCATCTGATATTAGAAAATAAATTTAGTTTCTAAGACAGATAACATAGACTGATTATTTTAAAAAATATTTTGGGCTGGTGCGGTGGCTCCCGCCTGTAATCCCAGCACTTTGGGATGCCAAGGCAGGCGGATTGCCTGAGCTCAGGAGTTCAAGACCAGCCTGGGCAACACGGTGAAACCCTGTCTCTACTAAAATACAAAAAATTAGCTAGGCATGGCAGCGTGCGCCTGTAGTCCCAGCTACTCAGGAGGCTGAGGCAGGAAAATAGCTAGAACGTGGGAGGCAGAGGTTGCAGTGAGCCGAGATTACCTCACTGCACTCCAGCCTGGGTGACAGAGCAAGACTCCATCTCTATAAATAAATAAATAAATAAATAAATAAACAAACAAATAAAATTTAAAAATTATATATTAGTTATATTTTGTTATCTGCTCCTGGGTTACCAGTCAGAATTAGTACATATTAGAAGAATTAGGAAATTGAATAAATGTAGATGATCACAATTTATGAACCAACTGAGCAATTTTCATTGATTAACTACTATATTATGTTTCAGGCATGTTGCTAGTGGAATTTCCTGAGGTGAGAGTTCATTGCAGGAAGGTAGGGTTATAGATGACTTGAAAATACAACATGGTTTCCCATGACTCCCATGCTCCTGATTTTCCTCTGTACCAGAACCCTACATTTTAAGCTGGGAACATAAGATTATATTTACTGGTCTCTTTTGCACCTAGTCTGGCTATGTGTCTAAACTCCAGCTAATGGCATGTAAGTTGAAGTGTTGTGTGCAATTTCTCAAAGTTTCTTAAAAGAAGGGAGCATGCTTTTTCCTCTCATTTTATTCCTGCTTTTCTGCAGACAGGCTGGATAGCCAAGGACATCTTGGATCTCCAGGCAACCTTAGGGATAGAGGTTATACGTAGCAGAACAACAAAACAGAAGACACCTGGGTCACTCACACTGTTGAGAACATAGCCCTGAATCACTTACTTCCAGACTTATAAATCAGAAAGAAAAGAGCATCTAACTTGCTGAAGCCACTATTTCGTAGGTGGAGATGAGGGAAATTCTGTCACTTGCCGTTGAACTAATGTTAAATTAATAGAGATAGTATTTCTCAAATTTGGAGGCAAGATGTTAGGAGTATGAATTCATTACAGACAAGTCTTTGATTGCTTTTAGTGAAATCTAGAGATAAATATGTAGGCCCCTGTATAATGGTGACAGTTAATCACAAGTGTAAAGAATAGTGGGTTGGGCCTTCTCTTTTGTTTTTCTAAAAAAAAAATGGTCACATATTAATTATATTTTGTTATCTGCTCCTGGGTTACCAATCAAAATTAGTACATATTAGAAGAATTAGGAAACTGTATAAATGTAGATGATCACAATTTATGAACCAATTGAGCAACTTTCATTGATTACCTACTATATTATGTTTCAGGCACAGTGCTAGATTTATTTACAGAGGCCATAAAGAAATTCAATTTCTTGTCTCTCAAGTCAAATGGACTTCCTGTAGTTTTATTAATATGAGACAAAGCTTAACTTAATAATGCCTATAAATTGGGGTTGAAGTGCAATGTTCTGCCTGCCCTATTTCTTTTGTTGTTATTTTATTTTATTTTACATTCAGGGGATATATGAGCAGATTTGGTACAAGGATATATTGTGTAATGGTGAGGTTTGGGCTTCTAGTGGACCCATCACCCAAATAGTTAACACTGTACCCGATAGGTAATTTTTCAACCCTCACCTTCTTCTTACCCTATCTCCTTTTAGAGTCCCCATTGCCTATTATTTCCATCTTTCTGTCCATGTGTACTCATTGTTTAGATCCCACTTATAAGTGAGAACATGCAGTGTTTCATTTTTCTGTTTCAGAGTTACTCAGAATAATGGCCTCCAGTTCTATCCATGTAGCTATGAAGAACATGATTTTATTCTTGTTTATTCCCTGGCCTATTTCTGATGATTGGGATGGGTGAGGTGAGCCAAGCTGGAAAGGAAGACCCCACTATACCAAACATGTTCTGTTAAGACATAAAGACAATTATTATTGAAAATTCAGGTAGGTTTCAAGAGGTAGGGCATATTTTGGGAGAGCTACATAATTTGTGGAGGCCAATGCAAAATGAAAATACGGGGCCCCTTGCATTAGGAGAAATACCTAATGTAGATGATGGGTCAATGGGTGCAGCAAACCACCATGGCACGTGTATACTTATGTAACAAACCTGCACATTCTGCACATGTATCCCAGAACTTAAAGTATAATTTTAAAAAGTAATAATATTAGTTAACCCATAAAAAAAGAAAATATGGGGCCTCTTGTTCAAAAAGCAGGAAAAGGGTGACATTAATGCTATTAAAACATAAAGCTTCTTTTCTTTCTTTGGTAGTGGCTCTCTCAAATTGTCATGGTGTGCTTTCATTTGCTATTTAATGTTGTTCTAGGTAAAAAAAAATATTAGAGTTTAAAATTTTTAGCATGAATTTTACCGTTCATCGTTATATTGTGCAATGGCAGTTTTAAATGCAAATATAAGATCATTCACCTTGCATGTGGAATCATTGAAATTCCATAATTCATATTTCATAGCTCATACCTACATATGTATATTGTTCTTGCCAGAATGGCAGAAGAACTACATAAAACTAACTCAACTGTTTTTATTTTACTTCTTGATCTGCACACATTCTATCAACACTCTCTACCTTAAAGTTGCTGATGAGTAAGGAAGGACTTATTATCATTGTTTTAGTGTAAGTTGTTAGCTAGTACAGGGAAATAACATGAGTAAGAAAGGATATGAAAGTGTACCTGAGTTGTTCATGTTTCTTAACACCATTGCCATCTTTAAAAAAAAATATTTTTTTCTGATTAGTATTTTTCTTTTATTCATTTATTTTATTTTATTGACAAATTGTATATATTTGTAGTGTGCAACATCATGTTTTGAAATGTGTATACATTGTGGAATGACTAAATCAAGTCAATTAACAAATGTATTACTTAAAATAGTTACTATTTATTTTCTTTTTAATTTAGTTTAATTTATTTTTTATTTTATTTATTTATTTATTTATTTATTTATTTATTTATTTTGAGATGGAGTCTTGCTCTGTTGCCAGGCTGGAGTGCAGTGGCACGATTTTGGCTCACTACAACTTCTGCTGCTCAGTTTCAAGTGATTCTCCTGCCTCAACCTCTCGAGTAGCTGCGACTACAGGCGTGTGCCACCACGCCCAGCTAATTTTTGTATTTTTTAGTAGAGACGGGGTTTCACCATGTTGGCCAGGATGGTCTTGATCTCCTGACCTCATGATCCACCCACCTTGGCCTCCCAAAGTCCTGGGATTACAGGTGTGAGCCACTGTGCCCGGCCTATTTTTATTTATTTATTTATTTTATTTTACTTTAAGTTCTGGGGTACGTGTGCAGAACATGCAGGTTTGTTACATAGGTATACATGTGCTATGGTGTTTTACTGCACCCATCAACCCATCATCTAGGTTTTAAGCCCCACATGCATTAGGTATTTGTGCTAATGCTCTCCCTCCTGTTGTCTCACACCCCCTAACAGGCCTGGTGAGTGATGTTCCTCTCCTTGTGTCCATGTGTACTCATTATTCAACTCCTACTTATGAGTGAGAACATGCAGTGTTTGGTTTTCTGTTCCTGTGTTAGTTTGCAGTTTGCTGAGAATGATGGCTTCCAGCTTCATCCATGTCCCTGCAAAGGACATGAACTCATTCTTTTTTATGGCTGCATAGAATCCCATGGTGTATATGTGCCACATTTTCTTTATCCAGTCTATCACTGATGGGCATTTGGGTTGGTTCCAAGTCTTGGCTGTTGTAAATAGTGTCGCAATAAACATAAGTGTGCATGTGTCTTTATAGTAGAATAATTTATAATCCTTTGAGTATAGATCCAGCAATGGGATTGCTGGGTCAAGTGGTATTTCTGGTTCTAATCCTTGAGGAATCACCACACTGTCTTCCCCAATGGTTGAACTAATTTACACTACCACCAAAAGTGTAAAAGCATTCCTATTTCTTGGTAGCCTCGCCAGCATCTCTTGTTTCCGAACTTTTTGATAATCACCATTCTAACTGGCATGAGATAGTGTCTCACTGTGGTTTTGATTTGCATTTCTCTAATGACCAGTGATGAGGACCTCTTCAAGGAGAACTACAAACCACTGCTCAAGGAAATAAGAAAGAACACAAACAAATGGAAAAACATTCCATCCTCATGGATAGGAAAAATCAATATTGTGAAAATGGCCATACCGCCCAAAGTAATTTCTAGATTCAGTGCTATACCCACGAAGCTACCACTGACTTTCTTTGCAGAATTAGAAAAACTACTTTAAATTTCATATGGAACCAAAAAAGAGCCCAGATAGCCTAAACAATTGTAAGCAAAAACCACAAAACTGGAGTCATCATGCTATCTGACTTCAAACTATACCACAAGGCTACAGTAACCAAAACAGCATGGTACTGGTACCAAAACAGATATGTACACCAATGGAACAGAATGGAGACCTCAGAAATAACACCACACATCTACAACTATCTGATCTTTGACAAACCTGAAAAAAACAAGCAATGCAGAAAGGATTCCCTATTTAATAAATAGTGCTGGGAAACTGGCTAGCCATATGCAGGAAACTAAAACTGGACCCCTTCCTTATACCTTATACAAAAATTAACTCAAGATGGATTAAAGACTTCAATGTAAAACCTAAAACCATAAAAACCCTAGAAGAAAACACAGGCAATACGATTCAGGACATAGGCACAGGCAACGACTTCATGACTAAAACACCAATAGCAATTGCAAAAAAAGCCAAAATTGACAAATGGGATCTAATTAAACTAAAGAACTTCTGCAAAGCAAAAGAAACTATCATCAGAGTGAACTGGCAACCTATAGAATGTGAGAGAACTTTTGCAATCTATCCATCTGACAAAGGGCTAATATCCAAAATCTATGAGGAACTTCAACAAATTTACAAGAAAAAAAACAGCCCCATCAAAAAGTGGGCAAAGGATATGAACAGACACTCCTCAAAAGAAGACATTTATGTAGCCAACAAACATATAAAATAGTTACTATTGATGGTGAGAACACTTAAAATCTGCTGTATTAGCAATTTTGAAATATACAATATGTTGTTATTAACTATAGTCACCATGTTGAACAATAGATCTATTGAACGTATTCCTCCTGTCTAACTGAAATGCGAATATTCCTTGACCAACATCTCGCACCATCCCTCACACTTCCAGCACCTGGTAACCACCTTTCTACTCCGTGCTTCTGTGAATTTGACTTTTTTGTATTCCACATGTAAGTGAGATCATGCAGTATTGATCTTTCTGTGCCTGGCTTATTTTACTTAACATAATGTCCTTCAGATTCATCCATGTTGTCACAAAATGGCAGGATTTCCTTCTTTTTAAAGGCTGAAATAGTATTCCATTGTGTACATATACCAGGTTTTCTTTATCCATTTATCTGTCAATGGACATTTAGGTTGATTCCACTTATTGGCTATTGTGAATAAAGCTGCAATGCACATGGGCATGCAGACATCTCTTCAATATACTGATTTCAATTTTTTGGATGTATATCCAGTGGTGGGTTTAGGTAATTCTATTTAAAATTTTTTGAGAGACTTCTAAACTGTTTTCCATAATGGCTGCACTAATTTACATTCCCCTCAACAGTGTACAAAGTTTCCCTTTTCTGCACATCCTTACCAACACTTGTCTTTCATCTTTTTGATAGTAGCTGTTCTAATAGGTGTGAGGAGATATCTCATTGTGATTTTAATTTGCATTTCTCTGATGATTAGTGACATTGAGCTTTTTTGCATATACCTGTTGGCCATATGTATGTTTTTTTTAATGTTTATTCAGATCCTTTGCCCATTTTTAAATTGGGTTATTTGTTTTCTTGCTATTGAATTGTTTGAGTTCTTGAGTTCCTTATATATTTTTGATATTAATCTCTTATCAATTGTATGGTTTGCAAATACTTTTTCCTATTCCGTAGGTTGTCTCTTCACCATTGCCTTCTTTCTGCATTCAAAGCACATTCTAGTTCAAACACTGGCCTCTTGCAGCTGTCAGCTTCTGCTTAGTCAGACATAGATGTAACAAACTCACCTTGTACTTGCTTTGAGTCTCACTGCATTCCCACCCATCATGGGTCCAGAGAAATTCTGTGCTTATGGGGCATACTGAACATTATGTGGGATTGGGGTGGCAAATAATGGCAGCACACATGCTTATTGCCATATCCTGTGTTCAGGCTCCATCATCCTATTGCACTTCACATAAAAAATATAAATTTAAAGAAAAAAGTAACAACTTCAAGACAGTAAGAGTAGATTATTAAACCAAGTGCAGAACCTTTCTGATAATGTGTTCTGTGCAACTATATAGGTTGCACATCCATAAAGCCAGCCTTGTAGGGTATGAGGAGGAATAGAAGTTACAGTAATTCTCTTTGACTTCACCATTCATTTATAGAGCACCTGGGAAAGCGCTTCTGGACTTAAGCCTCATGAGAAAGATGCTCCTAATGTATGCTTTCTCCCTCACTACCTTATAAACAGCCCTCACCCTTCTCTCTCTTTGTTCGAACCTCCATAATCAAACCTCCAAGTTCCTCAGTGACTCCACTTTCCCTCCTGGAAAGTTCTGAGAGATATGTGTTCCCCTCTTTGTCAGGACTTATGGAATCTCTTATCTGTTCATTCAAGAAAAAGAGAGAAAGAGTTGGGATGTGGACACTCATCCCATAATCAAGGATGAAGATGACTATGAATGCTCCAATTTCAGGTCAGTTTCCCCATCACAGAGAGATGCAAAATACTTTTCCTATTCACTTAAGAAACATAACCATATCACCAAGACAAACATTTCATTATTTTCTAAGAGAATATTGCCTACAGTCATATTAAGGACATGTTATTCTATTTAGTGACTTTAGTCTTTCTCCCTTGTGAATAATAGACCCTTCAATTATTTTGTTAAGCATTATGTAGTTCTTAACATTGGCTTGCTTTACCAGAAAAAAACCATGCTGGTTGAAAGTGGCTCTCTCCAGTGAAGAGGGAGAGTGTATATTTGGCCCTTCCTTCTCAGACATCCAGGCCCTTCTCCACCTCTGGTCACTTGATCTTGGACTGTAAGCATATTTCCCTTTTCAATGGGCATCTAATAGTCAGATAACTTATGCTCCCATTATCTGATAATAGCTTAATGAATCTCATTTCTAGAATTTTTATCTTGAGAGGAGACTTTTATAAGTGAAAGAGGGAGGAGGGGGAGGAAGGGAAGGAGGAGAAAGAAATGATGGAGGAGAAAAATCATTTTTAATATCAAAAGTTTTATATGTAATAGAGGATGCAAAGGCAAAGGATAACCCTGCTAGTTATTAAGTTTGTTTTACATGGAGAAACAGTTAACCTTATGAAAATAGAAAGAAAACTATACTGAGAATTACATACTCCAGGGTAATAGTGGGGCTTTGCTGAACTCCTTTGACAAACACTCTACTAATTCAAAACAATTGTGTTTCCTTGAAACAAAAAAAGCTTCACAATTCTTTTTCATTCAGTTAAGAAAAAAAAAAAGCTCAGATTCGATAAATATCCTAGCACCATACTAAAAATGATTCCATGGTAGTGAGATTGGGAAGCTAGAATATTATAGGATAAACCCTATAGACCACTTCCTTCATACTGTTTTAAATGTTAAAGATAAAATAAATAAAATTAAAGAAGGCTAGAACGAGATGTCAGGAAAACTTGATGTGTTTCCCTCTGACCCTTAAATAACATATTTTATTGAATTATCACCTACCGGGGAAAAAGTCTCACAAAGCCTTCCGGCTCCTGCACACCTCTCCGACATTCTTCTTTCCTACTCTCTGCTTCACAATTTTTTCTCCAATGAATTGTTTACAATATCCCTTTATACCAGGCTGTGTCTTCATACCTTTGTTCATACTATCTTCCTTTTGTGAATTTTTTCAACTCCTCCCCAACCAGCCTTTACCTAGCTATTGCCTATTCATCCTCAGCTCAAATATGGTGATCTCCAGGGAAACTTTCCCTTCATTCATCTCCAACCTGAAGTTGACTTAAGTATCCCTTCTGGATATTTCCAAAAGACCCCATTCACATCTCCATCGCTGTACTTAACTCAGAAAAATTCCCTTGTGCTATGCACCACCTGTGTCACTTTACTATGAACTCCTTCAAAGCAAGGACGAAGTGTTGTTATTATTTTTTAATTCTCCAGACCACAACAGGCAGTCAGTAGATGTTCATCAAACGAATGAATAAATGACTCATTGAGTCTAACAAGCTGAAAAGAAAACTATAATCTGGAGAGGCAAAGTGGCTTTCCTAAGACCTCATCACTAGCGTAAGACTTGTATCCAGCTCTCCTGAGCTCAAGTCATTTCTCCATAAACAATAACTTAGAAATGCCTAATAATAGAAAAAAAATGGTTGTTAATTTGGTTTAAAAAAAAATGAAAGTCAGAGAAAAAGTACTGAGACTGAAATCACTAAGGCGTGTGGATATGTTTTCACTTTAAGAAAATTAAGTGGTTTTCTGAATTTAGATGCCATTCCGCCCCTTTAAGGATAAAACACCGAACTTACCATACTTAGCGCTCAGATTTGTACTTGGTAAATTTATTTATAAGATTAAAGATGTAAACTGGCTCATTAAAGAGTGTCAAAAGCTTGTCAAACATCAAATAGCTGTTACATAACAACATTTTGAAGTCTAGGTTATTATATACAGATTGCATTTCCACTTTAAAAAAATTTCACATCCTAAAAATTCAGGGAAAATCACCACTCAGGTTTTTCCAAACTCCAAACAACCTGAAAGTGTTCAGAGCCCTTTGAGTATTCTACAACCTGGCTGGAGATAGTCTACACAAAATATTGTTATTCTCACTCAAAATTATTACTGTAGGCAGGGTGCAGTGGCTCATGCCTGTAATCCCAGCATTTTGGGAGGCCAAGGTGGGTGGATCACCTGAGGTCAGGAGTTTGAGACAAACCTGGCCAATGTAGTGAAACCCCATCTGTACTAAAAATACAAAAATTAGCCAGGCGTGATGGCGGGTGCTTGTAATCCCAGTTACCATGGAGGCTGAGGCAGGAGAATCGCTTGAACCCAGGAGGCAGAGGTTGCAGTGAGCCAAGATTGGGCCACTGCACTCCAGCCTGGGTGACAGAGACTCCATCTCAAAAAAAAAAAAAAATTATTATTGTAATTTCAGCAAGGGGGAAATCAAATGAGGAAAGATGTGGATTCTTTTATTTCTTAAGTGTTTAAAAGCCAAGTATTGTATGAAAAACTATGCTGAAAAATTTTCCTGCTCCATTCAACCCCCAGAAAGTTTTTTGATGATGCCTTGTTGATTACCCACCCAATATTTATTTCCCTCTTCCCAAGAGCACCCCATTTTCATTTATACATCCACGGTTACCTTACCAGAAGCTATGTGTCTTAGGAGTAATCTTATTCCTTTGCTAATGATTGGTTCAGGAATGAGGAGTAAGACACAGTACTGGCTAGTGAGGTCAAGGAGAACTTGTTGAGAGTTTCTGGAAAATGTTTGTTTATCTTTAAGTGAGAGCTGTTGGAAGAAGTTATGCACTAGTGAAGCTGGGACTGCCATTTTGTGAAGCCAACAGAGGAGAACAGAGCCTAAGAACCAGCTTTGGGAAAGAAAGCTAGTGCTTGCCAGATTAAGCCAACTCTGAAGTCTGTTCTACTTCTAGACTCAGTGTTGAGTCAATATACTTCATTATTGTTTAAATTTCTTGAGTTTCTGTACTTGCAGTGGAAGGAATCTTGTTTAATATGCAGCAAAATAGTGATTCCATTAATATATCCAGTGTAAAACTCTAAGAAATTTTTTGCTTTAAAGTTCTGCTGCAGAGTGGCACAGCAGAAGCAGGCAGGCCCATAAATTTATTCAGCTTCTATTTTTCAGTTCTTGGGCTATTGGGGGGTTTGGAGGGACATCAAATGTTTTAAACTTATTCTCCATCACTTTACCTCTCACATAGATAACTGTCTATGTGTTCAGTTTAATGGATGTTCTCATAAAATTCTGATATTATCGCCTCCTGCATTTGAGGACCGTGATTCCACTAGCTAGTAGTGAATATATTCACCCTACACAGAGTAAATTGTGTGGTTCTGATTAGCTTCTTGGGGCCTTCAATTATTCAGGTACCTCATTAAATGTTGTGTATTCTCAAGGAATGTCATTGTACTATGAAAATCCCAGAAACTTTATCCTGAATTCTTGGGGTTATTCCACTTAAGTGGGTGCTTTTTGGGACGGCACAGGTCCTAAACACTCGAAAGATTTAATGTTAATGAGTTACTTAAAGAATTTGTTATGGAATTAAGAAAGAGATACAGTGCTATAGTTACCAGATTAAGAAAATTACTTATTTAATCCTATTCTTTTGATTAAAAGATTTTCACCAAGAAACTGGCTAAATATAACACTTTTGGTCAAATTAATTTTGAGGTATTGGAGGGAGTCTAAATGATACAATGTTTATTCTGATATTGTATATGAACACAATAATTATTATAATTGCTCAAATTTATTTTTATATACTGTCAACTAAGCATTATACTCAAGTGTTTTGCTGTGTTATCTCATTTAACCTTTACAACAGCCCTTTGAAATAGGTTCTGGTATTTTCTTCACTTTGCAGATAAGAAAATTAAGGCTTAAATAAGTTTCAGCAATTTTCCTAAGATCTCCAGAGCCTATGTTCTTAACATCTATTCTAAATAGTCAACAGACTATATTCTAAACAGCTAACAATGTTATTGAACTTCCAAAAAGGCAATGTAGTCTTCAATTGCCTTTATAATTGAACATTATTAAGAATCTTTAAAATGGCCAGGTCAGAAATTTTACCTCAGGTAAGTAAGATTATATCTGAGGCATACTGCCAAATACTAGGCTTCACAATTCAGGGAAGACAATAGCAAACAAGAGTTCAACCATGGGAACACATCAGATATGGTGGAAGTCTGAAAAACATCTCATACAGATTGGGCAAACTATTTTGCCAGGTTGACTATTAATTTTCTTAATGATACTTAGAGAAACAATACATGTGCATTGTAGAAAAATAAAAAATACAGACAAAAGAAAAAAAGAATGTCACATACCACCATCCAGAGATTGCCATTGTGAACACCTTAGTGCATATCTTTTGAATTGTGTGTGTGTGTGCCTGTTGTTTAATTTTTTAACAGTCTTTTTTAAAAATGAATTTTGAAAACCAAAGGCCAGTTGGGCCCTGGAATATTCTATATTTTAAGAATTTGTTCAGTTGTGTCCTCTTACTTTATCTCCTGTGGAAGTGATTTTAAAGGCTTGATGGATTCAGGTGAAACACTATGAAAAGAATATCATAGATGATATTGTGTACTTCATGTTTTATCACATCAGAAGACACAGAACTTCTAGTACATTTACCATTAATTTGATAAGATTGACATTCTCTGGAGTAATGACAATCTGAACCTGCTATTGTGTAATTTTATTTTATCTCTTGTGATTAGAAATTATTCTGTGTAATATCAGCTTGGCACAAAATGAAGTTCCAGTGTCCCAACATCCATTTACCTAAGGATTTTAACCTTGATAAATCTTGTCTGAATCAATAAGTTAAATAGAATTTGTGAAATGCTATTGTCCTAATTCTGTCATTTCTCCCACATTAATTAATTGGCATTTAAAGTAGAGCTTTCCCTCATCAACTGTTTTGAGCCTCACTTACCTCCTTGTATGATTATGAAGTTATCTAGATGATGGCTGTAAACTTTTAAATCCTAGAAGTATTCAAAGGAACACATAAAGTTACTAGATATGTTCATAATGCCTGGAAAGAAGAATACATAACTGTTTATACATTTAAATCTAGTCCTCTGGAAAATGAAGTAGATTTATTATGCATTGTTCCAGAGGGAAGTTTTGGGAAGGCAACTATTAATGCAACACAGGGAATAAGTTTCTTGTAATTAAAGACACCCATTAATGAAAGGTTTTTCTCACAAAGTGGTAAGGAAATATTTGCCTCTAGAAATATCAGAGGCTGAAACTGTCATGGTTATTAGTCTTTAAGTCTATCCTCCTCATTGAAATGTTAGAATTATAAGAAAATATAAAGATCTTCAGTAGAATGGAAAAGTCAACAGAAACAATGCTGATCTTATAACACCTCAGAAAGCATACTAGTAAGTCAAAAAAAAATCCTAATGAATCTCAGTAATATAGCCAAATTCTAAGAGATGCAAACTGAGTGGGGGTCCTTACCTTTGCATTCGTCATATTGGGATTGATAGAAATACCTTCTGGGGGAAATGGAGAAGTAAATATGGGCCTGATTCTCTGTGAGGGAAGTAAAGGCTTTAGGAGTAGGCACTGAATTGTGGACTTCAGCTTTTTTCCTCCACCCAGGAACAGTTTACATCCCCCAGTTAGGTGGATTGAATCCTGGTATAGCATATTTAACAAAATATTAGAATAGTTCTGATAAAGAAGTATACCATTGGACATCTCTTACTGCTCATCCCTGCTTGCTATTTCTTTTATTTCTATCCCTGTGCTCAGTCCCAGTCCTTTAGGTAGAAAATAACCAATCCTAAAACTGAAGACTAAAACAGTGTTGGATATGGTGCAAAGATAAGCCATGTGTCTTCTGATGTATATCAGAGCAAAAAGAATACCTGCCTTGAGAATCATGCAGCCATCCTCTGCACCCACAGCCACTAACTTCGTTAGTAAAAAAGCAAAGCTCTAAAACAGAACACATGTTCCAAGTTCAAATATTGATAAGAATGACAACTTGGATTTAGTCCAAAGTGACTTTCACTTTGTAAATTACCAAACCAGCAAAATTATATGAGATGAAGCATGCAAGTTAGTAGATGCCTCTCTGGTAACTCCTAATATTTTTTATGGCAGTGCACCTGAAGTTTAGTGATGAGTGTGGCTGCAAATGAAATAAAATCTTCCAGGCTGGTAGACGTGGACCCACCAGTTGGTATCTTTTATGCTACTTGGGCTGGTTAGGAGGCACATTATTTTCATATTGGAAAATCTGTGCTTTGGGAGGCCAAGGTGGGTGGATCACCTGAGGTCAGGAGTTTACCAGCCTAGCCAACATGGCGAAACCCCGTCTTTACTAAAAATACAAAAAAATTCGCTGGGCATGGTGGCACGCACCTGTAATCCCAGCTACTTGGGAGGCTGAGGAAGGAGAATTGCTTGATCCTGGGAGGTGGAAGTTGCAGTGAGCTGAGATCACACCACAGGACTCCAGCCTGGGCAACAGGTGAGACTCTGTCTCAAAAAATAAAAAAAAAAAAAAAGAAAATCCGTGCTGTGCCAGAGCATATATGCTTCCATATCCTAGCTCTTATTATATCATTAGTCTACTTGAGTTTTTAGTACAGTAGGTCTGGCTGTGACCTGACACCTTGCCAAAGAGGGAAAAGAGAACTCTATTTAGAAGAAAACATAACTCAGTGGACAAAGAAAAAGACTGGCTATGATTACTAATGGATGGGTTGATAATAACTTAAAATGCATGGGTACAGGATATGTATTCCTTGACTTTGATTCCAAACAATAAGAACATTTCTTAATTCACATAACAAGAAGTCCAGAGATGAATGGGCTTCATAACTGATTGAGTCAGCAACTCAATTATGTCACCAAGGATTCAGGTTCTTTCTACGTCTCAGCTTTGCTTCACTGCTTGTCATAAATTTGTTATCTGCTAGATATCTCCCAGCAGATAGGGGAGAATTTTTTTCCTTTGTTCAGTTTAATAGGAAAGAGAAAAATAATCCCACCACCTCAGTGATGAAATGTAACCCCTTCTTTTGAATCTAATTGTATCCCTTTACTTTTTTTAAGAGATGGGGTCTCACTATGTTGACCAGGCTGGACCCCAATTCCTGGGCTCAAGCAATCCACCCATCTCAACCTCCCAAGTAGCTGGGACTATAGGCACACATCAGTGTACCCAGGCTCTCCTTTTACTATTGTACTTTCTTCTTTCTTTTTTCCACATGCTAAACAGAGTAAACAAGACCCGCCTCCTCCCCTCTCATCCTGTTTCTAGGCAGCTGTGTAGTTGCTGACCTAATGACCCTCTTATTTACCTCAGATCTGCATTAGGGTAGCAGTTGATTATGACTTGATTCCCCATTTTCTACTGCTCCTTATTGTTAGAGATACATCATGAACCCTGTGGGGATAAGTGGCAGGGAAGAATTTGAACAGTCTAGTCTCATAGCACCAACGTCATCAAACTAGCAATAAATCCGATCTCAATTCCTATGTGTTTTTAATTCTCTCTCATTCTTGCATATTTCTATTTCCAATAATACTATACCATTTTAGTGTGCACTTTCTTAATTAGTTGTGTTGCTCTGTAATAAATCCGTGCTTATTTATATAGTATATTGATACCCAAACATTTCGTGAAATGCCGTGATTCCTCCTGCCTGGGAGAGTTGGGCCAAACTTCATAGGTAAAGGGCACAGTCCTCCACAAGCATGCCTTCACTTTATACACTAGCCACAAGTCTGGGGTCCCCAGTTGTTGTAGTCCATTTTGTGCTGCTCTAACAAAATATCTGAGACTTGGTAATTTATAAAAAATAGATATTTATTTTCACTGGGCTCCGGGAAGTTCAACATCAAGGCTTGGGCTATTTGGTTGTGTGCTATGGGCTACTCTTCTGCTTCCAAGATGGCACCTTGTTGCTACATCGTTTGGAGGGAGGAACACTGTCCTCACATGGCAGAGGTGAACGGGCAAACCAACTGAACAATGAGTCAAGTTGCTTTTACAGGGGCCTTAATCACATTTACAAGGGAGGAACCCTCATGGCCTAATCACCTCTTAAAGACTCTACCTATTAATATTATCACATCACATTGCCCACACCTGAGTTTTGGAGGGGATACATTCAAACCATAGCATCAAGCCTCCTTTACCTTCTGATCAGTTGGCTACAAAGTCAGGGGTTCCCACTACCCCCTCAGTTTTGATGATTCACTAGAAAAACTCACAGAACTCCGGAAGGCACTACACTTGTGAGGACAATTTTGTTATAGCAAAAAGATACCATCAGAACCAGTGAAAGGGAGAGTCATATAGAGACACATAGAGCAAGGTCTGAAAGGGTCCAAACACACAACTTCTATTATCTTCAGGGATGCATTACCCTCGCAGCCAATTGATACCTGACAATACACAGAGTACTGTCATCAGGAAATCTCATTTGAGCCTTTGGTGTCCAGAGGTCTACTGGAGCTTGAGCATGTACTGCTCATGAGACTGATCTTTAGGCTACAGCCCATCCTGGAGGCTTAGGCTAATGCCTTTAGCCTCTAGTTCCTCTGGATGTTAGAGCTGAGGTAGTATGTTCCAAAATCTTCATCATAAATCACACTGTTGGACTGTTCACTAGTAAAAGCTCCCAGGCAAACAAAAACATTCACATCAAGCAGGACATTCTTGGGGCCTAGAGATCTCCACCCAGTAGCCAAAAGCAAAAGGCAGAGCTCTCTTTGCGTAAAGTTAATTCTTCACTATACAAATCCAAGTCCTTTTACAGAATGTGCATTTATGATTTTTAGTCAGCACTCTAAGTAAACAATTTTTCTCCCTAATCCTGTGTAGAATTTTTTTTTTTTTTTTTTTTTTTTTTTGAGATGGAGTCTCGCTCTGTCACCCAGGCTGGAGTGCAGTGGTGTGATCTTGGCTCACTGCAAGCTCCGCCTCCTGGGTTCATGCCATTCTCCTGCCTCAGTCTCTCTGAGTAGCTGGGACTACAGGCGCCCGCCACCACGCCCGGCTAATTTTTTTTTTTGTATTTTTAGTAGAGACGGGGTTTCACCGTGGTCTCGATCTCCTGACCTCGTGATCTGCCCGCCTCGGCCTCCCAAAGTGCTGGGATTACAACCGTGAGCCACCGTGCCCGGCCCTGTGTAGAATTTTTAAATCAATCAATGCTACATTAGTGATTTTTAAAATTTAAGAAATGCATGAATTGAAGTATATCTTTCTCTTCATGACAAAGATTATGTAATTTTTAGTAAGAAATAAAGGAATATTTTAGGCTGGCAGTATTGGCAGTGAATCTCCCTGAATCATTAATAAAACAGAAAGAACAAGTGATAATAAAAGCAAAAATTCAAGCACAATATCTACAACTAAACTAGGCAATAAAATATTCTCAAAAACCTAAAATATAAATAAGTGGTGACAAATAGCCCACTTTATAAGATCCATCAGTGTCTGTGCAAGAGAAAGCTGAGGAAAGGCAACAAGATGTCCCCGAGAATGGAAGAACCTCAAAATCACCAACATGTACTCACTGGAAATTGCCAGAGGACAATCTGAGAACAGAATCTAAAACGTATACTTTTAGAGTCAAATTCACAGGGACAGAATAAGACAGTTATTGTAAGTTCTGAACTGTTAAGATTGTATGGCCCTAAGGACTTTAAAAACTAAGACATCTGAGGCTCTTATTGGGACAAGGTCACACTTAGGAGAAACTGCTTGGAATATAACCCACATTGGGCAAGACAGGGACAGTAGTGGGTGGGGAAAAGAGAAGGTCTGGATAAAATGGGAAGGAGGACAGGAGGCAGCAGACTTTGAAAAGTAAGAGAATATATATTTTATCACTTCCAGAAAAAATAGCAAAGACAGTCCTAGATCACACCAGCAAAAATGTTAACCTAATCCATTCCTACACCCAGAATGTATAGAAAAACTATTTTTACTTAAATTAAGCAATGGAGAAGAATCATAATTGAATCCACACAATTTTATTATAAGACAAAATAAAATAAAGAGAAAAATAATAGCTGCAGAAGTGGCTGAAATATGAAGCATGGGGAAAAGGAGAGAACTGTAAAAAGAAGAAAATTTAGAAAGCTGAATTTGGTTCCCTTGAGTCTTTGGCCAAAGATTAAGCAATGCAAGTACAAAATAAGGCAGTGGAAGGCCAAGAAAAGCTATGAGTTGAAAGGGGATTCCAGAGCTTGCACAGGGCTTGGAGATGTTGGGTTTCTGCCTAGCTTGAGTGAGACACTTAAATAAACCCACAGACATGCAATTGACACACAAGAAAGGCCAAATGTAATGAGTAGGCTATTCCAGCCCCAGACTAGACCTGCCATATTAAAGCTTATAAATAGTCCTCTAAAGGATCAAGCTGATGCACAAGTAAATTAACTACCTGCCATAACAAAGTTCAATCCTCTTTACAAAAGGGAACAAAATTGATGGCATTCAATAAAAAATTACTACATATATAAATAAGCAGGAAAAGGTGGCCTACAATTGAGAGGAAAATCCATAATACTGAGACTTACAAATCACAGAAATTATGTATTAGAATGTAGTGTTAAGGCATATATGTTTAAGAATACAAAGTAAAACAAACATAATGAAAGAAACCACTAGGAAATCTCAATAGAGAAATGGAAACTATTTAGAACAAACAAGACTTTGGAATGGAAAAATACAATATCTGAAATTAAAAATTCACTGGATGGGCCTGAAAGCAGACTAGACACCAAAGAAGAAAATATCATGGGACTTTAAGACAGATTAATAAAAAAAGTCCAATCTGAAGACAAGACAGAAAGACAATTAATGAAAAATAAACAGAAGCTCAGAAACTTGTAGAACAGTAGCAAATGGTTTAATGCATAAGAGAAGAGAGCTCAGATACAGATCCACACTTAGAGAGTTAACTGATTTTCTCCAAGGGTAGCAAAGCAATTCAATAGGGGAAAGAATAGTCTTTTCAACAAACAGTGCTAAAGCAATTGAATACCTCTATAGAAAAAAAAAATGAACCTTCATCCATATTTTTTCCTTTTTACAAGAAAAAGATCAAAATAGATAATAATCTGAAATGTAAGTTATAAGACTAGAAGAAGATAGGAAAAAAATAAGTTTAACCTTGAGATAGGCCAAGATTTTTTGACAGGACAGAAAAAGCACTAGCCAAGAAACAAACAAACAAAAACATAAAACCTGATAAGTTGGACTTCATCGAAATAAAAATCTCTGTTCAACAAAAAACACACTAAGAAAATTAGTGGGTCAGGGCCAAGATGGCTGATTAGATGCAACTGCAGTCCAAGGCACTTACAGAGAGGAATGAAAGGAGCAAGTGAATTCAGTCAGCACCTTCAACTGAAATATCCAGGTTCTCACACAGGGACTGACTAGGCAAACAACCCACGAAGAACGAAGAAAAGCAGAGTGGGACAACAGACAGCCTACTTGGGAGCAGCACAGAGGCAAAGGAACCCCCACCCCAGCCAGGGGAAGCAGTGAGTGATTGTGTGACCCTGCCCAGGAAACCATGCTTCTCCCATGGATCCTTGCAACCTGTGGATCAGGAAATCCCCTCATAAGCCCATGCCCTCAGGGCCTTGGGTCCGATAAACAGAGCTGTGTGGAGTCTAGGCAGAGCAGCTGCTCAGGCACACACAGAGACCCAGGAATTTTACATACTTCGGCCCCAGGATCCCCAGCAAGGTGGGAGATCTGTCCATATCCCTAGGAAGAGGGCTGAATCTAGGGAGCCAATCAGCATTGTTCTGTGGGTCCCACTTTCACAGCACCTCACAAATTAAGACCCACTGGCTTGGAATTCCAGCCAGCCAATGGCACAGGCTGGAGTCTGCCTGAGGCGGGACCAAGTTCCCAGGGGAGGAGTGACTGCCATCTCTGTAGGTCAGTAGACTCAGCCATTTCAGCCTGCCAGCACTGGAGAATCCTAGCTGTCCAGATGAGGAAGGGTCCCCCACAGCACAGCACAACTGCCTTGTCAGCTGTTAGCCAGACTGCTTCTTTAAGCAGGGCCCCGATCCATTCCTCCTTACTTGGAGGGACCTCCCTGCAAGGGCTTTAGCCACTTCAGCCAGAGTTATACAGACAGCTCTGATTTCTCCTTGGGCTGGAGGTCATGGGGTAAGAGGTGGCTGCTATCTCTGTAGTTTGGTAGACTCAGCAGTTCCAGCCTGCTAGCTGTGGAGAACCCAAATGGTCTGGATGAGTAAGGGTCCCCCTCAATGCAGCACATCTTCTCTACCAAAAAGCAGCCGGACTGATTCTTTAAGCATGTTCCTGATCCTGTTCCTCCTGACTGGGTGAGACCTCCCAACAGGTGTCTCCAGCCACCTACTACAGGCATGCTCAAACCAGCAATGGGTCAGTACCCTCCCAGGACAGAGCTTCCAGAGGAAGGAGCAGGCTGCCATCTTTGCTGTTTCATAGTCTTCACTGGTGATACCTCCAGGTATGGGGAAAACCAAGGCAGCTAGGTTATGGAGCAGACCGCCAGCAAACCACAGCAGCCCTATGGAAGAATGGCCTGACTATTAAAAGAAAAACAAACAAAAAAACCCAGCAATATCCACAAAAAAAGATCTCACAAAATCCCATTCAAAGGTCAGCAACCTCAAATATCAAAAGTAGATAAGCCCACAAAGATGAGAAAGAATCAACCAAAAAATGCTGAAAACTCAAAAAACCAGAGTTCCCCTTCTCTAAATGACCACAACACCTTTCCAACAAGGGTGCAGAACTGGGCTGAGGCTGTGATGGCTTATTGACAGAAGTAAGCCTCAGAAGGTGAGTAATAATGAACTTCACTGAGAGCTAAAGGAACATGTTCTAACCCATTTCAAAGAAGCCAAGAATCATATAAAACAATACATGAACAAATAGCCAGAACAGCCAGTTTAGAGAGGAATGTAACCAACTTGATGGAGCTGAAAAACACAACATGAGTACAATGCAATCACAAGTATCGATAGCAGAATAGACTAGGCATAGGAAAGAATATCAGAACTGGAAGACTACCTTTCTGAAATAAGACAGGCAGACAAGAATAGGGAAAAACGAATAAAAAGGAATGAACAAAACCTGCAAGAAATATGGGATTATGTGAAGAGAATGAACCTACAACTGACTGGGGTACCTGAAAGAGATGGGTAGAATGGAACCAAGTTGGAAAACATACCTCAGGATATTATCCAGGAGGACTTCCCTAACCTAGCAAGACAGGCCAACATTCAGATACAGGAAATGCAGATAACCCCAATAAGATACTCCACAAGAAAATCAACTCAAGACACATAATCATCAGATTCTCCAAAGTCGAAATAAAAGAAAAAATGTTAAGGGCAGCCAGAGAGAAAGGCCAGATCACCTACAAAGGGAAGTCCATCAGACTAACAGCAGACGTCTCAGTGGAAACTCTATAAGTCAGAAGAGATTAGGAGCCAATATTCAACATTCTTAAAGAAAATAATTTTCAACTCAGAATTTTATATGTAGCCAAACTAAGCCTCCTAAGCAAAGAAATAAGATCCTTTTCAGACAAGCAAATGCTGAGGGAATTTGTCATCAACAGCCCTGCCTTGCAAAAGTTCCTGGAAGAAGCACAAAATATGGAAAGGAAAACCCGTTACCAGCCACTATAAAAACACACTGAAGTACACAGACCAGTGACACTATGAAGCAGCTACATTAGCAAGTGTGCAAAATAACCAGCTAACACCATGATGACAGATCAAATTCACACATAACAATACTAACCTTGGTTTCCTGGGCAAGATGGCCTAATAGCAACAGCTCCTGTCTGCAGCTCCCAGCAAGACCAACACAGAAGGCGAGTGATTCCTGCATTTCCAACTGAGGTACCTGGTTCATCTCACTGGGGCTGGTTATACAGGTGGTATAGCCCACAGAGGGTAAGCAGAAGCAGGGTGAGGTGACACCTCACCTGGGAAGTGAAAGAGGTCAGAGAAATCCCACCCCTACCCAAGGGAAGTTGTGAGGAACTGTGCTGTGAGGAATGGTGCTATCTGGCCCAGATACTACACTTTTCCCACAGTCTTCACAACCTGCAGACCAGGAGATTCCCTCGGGTGCCTACGCAACAAGGGCCCTGGGCTTCAAGCATGAAACTGGGTGGCTGTTTGGGCAGACACCAAGCTAGCCACAGGAGTTTTTTTTTTTAATTTTATTTTTTCATATTCCAGTGGCTCCTGGAATAGCAGCAAGATAGACCCTTACCAGTGGAAAGGAGGCTGAAGCCAGGGAGCCAAGTGGTCTTGCGCAGCACCCACTCCGACAGAGCCCAGCAAGCTAAAATACACTGCCTTGAAATTCTCGCTGCCAGCACAGCAGTCTGAAGTGGACTTGGGATGCTCGAGCTCGGTGGGGGTACGGGCATCTGCCATTACTGAGGCTTGAGTAGGCGGTCTTCCCCTCATAGTGTAAACAAAACCACCTGGAAGTTTGGACTGGGCAGAGCCCACCACAGCTCAGCAAAGCCACTATAGCCAGACTGCCTCTCTAGATTCCTCCTCTCTGGGCATGG
This sequence comes from Hylobates moloch, assembly GCF_009828535.3. NCBI lineage: Eukaryota > Metazoa > Chordata > Mammalia > Primates > Hylobatidae > Hylobates > Hylobates moloch. The sequence goes on from NW_026652294.1 coordinate 75,082,848, forward strand.
CATCTCTGAAAGAAAGGCAGCAGCTCCAGTCAGAGCATAGAGTCGAAACTCTCATCTCCCTGAGACAGAGCACCTGGGGGAAGAGGCAGCTGTGGGTGCAGCTTCAGCAGATTTAAACATTCCTGCCTGCCAGCTCTGAAGAGAGCAATGAATATCTCAGCACAGCCCTTGAGCTCTGCTAAGGAACAGACTGCCTCCTCAAGTGAGTCCCTGACCCCAGTGCCTCCTGACAAGGAGATACCTCCCAGCAGGGGTCAACAGACACCCCATACAGGAGAGATCTAGCTGGCATCTGGCGGGTGTCCCTCTGGAACAAAGCTTCCAGAGGAAGGAGCAGGCAGGAATCTTTGCTGTTCTGCAGCCTCTGCTGGTGATACCCAGGTAAACAAGATCCGGAGTGGACCCCCAGAAAACTCCAGCAGACCTGCAGAAGAGGGGCCTGTTAGAAGAAAAACTAACAAACAGAAATAAATAGCATCAACATCAACAAAAAGGATGACCACGCAAAAACTCCATCTGAAGGTCACCAAAAGCAAAGACCAAAGGTAGATAAATCCAAGAAGATTTGGAAAAACCAGCACAAACAGGCTGAAAATTCCAAAAAACAGAATGCCTCTTCTCCTCCAAAGGATCACAACTCCTTGCCAGCAAGGGTACAAAATTGGATGGAGAATGAGTTTGATGAATTGTCAGAAGTAGGCTTCAGAAGGTGGGCAATAACAAACTCCTCCAAGCTAAAGGAGCATGTTCTAACCCAATGCAAGGAAGCTAAGAACTTTGATAAAAGGTTAGAGAAATTGCTAACTAGAATAACCAATTTAGAGAAGAAAATAAATGACCTGATGGAGCTGAAAAACACAGATGAGAACTTCGTGAAGCATACATGATTATCAATAGCTGAATCGATCAAGCGGAAGAAATGATATTAGAGATTGATGATCAACTTAATGAAATACAGTGTGGAGACAAGATTAGAGAAAAAAGAATAAAAAGGAATGAACATAGCCTCCAAGAAATATGGGACTATTTGAAAAGACAAAACCTACATTTGATTGGTTAACTGAAAGTGACGGGGAGAATCGAGCCATGTTGGAAAACACACTTTAGGATATTATCCAGGAGAAATTCCCTAACCTAGCAAGACAGGCCAACATTCAAATTCAGGAAATACAGAGAACACCACAGAGATACTCCTCAAGAAGAGCAACCCCAAGACACATAATCATCAGATTCACCAAGGTTGAAATGAAGGAAAAAATGTTAAGGGCAGCCAGAGAGAATGGTTGGGTTACCCATAAAAGGAAGCCCATCAGACTAACAGCGGATCTCTCTGCAGAAATGCTAAGCTAGAAGAGAGTGGGAGACAATATTCAACATTCTTAAAGAAAAGAATTTTCAACCCAGAATTTCATATGTAGCCAAACTTAGCTTCATAAGTGTAGGAGAGATAAAATCCTTTTCAGACAAACAAATGCTGAGGAATTTTGTCACCACCAGGCCTGGCTTACAAGAGCTCCTAAAGGAAGCATTAAATATGGAAAGGAAAAACTGGTACTAGCACTGAAAAAACAAACCAAAATGTAAAGAACATTGACACTATGAAGAAACTGCAACAACTAATGGGCAAAATAATGAGCTAGCATCATAATGGCAGGATCAGATTCACACATAACAATATTACCCTTAAACATAAATGGGCTAAATCCCCCAATTAAAAGCCACACACTGGCAAATTGGATAAAGAGTCAAGACCCATCAGTGTGCTGTATTCAGGAGACCCACCCATCTCAAATGCAAAGATACACATAGGCTCAAAATAAAGGGATGGAGGAATATTTGCCAAGCAAATGGAAAGCAAAAAGAAACAGGGGTTGTAATCCTAGCCTCTGGTAAAACAGACTTTAAACCAAAAAAGATCAAAAAAGACAAAGAAGGGCATTAAATAATGATAAAGGGATCAATGCAACAAGAAGAGGTAACTATCCTAAATATATATGCACCCAATACACGAGCACCCAGATTCATAAACCAAGTTCTTAGAGACCTACAAAGAGACTTAGACTCCCACACAATAGTAGTGGGAGACTTTAACACCCCACAGTCAATATTAGACAGATCAACAAGACAGAAAATTAATAAGGATATTCAGAACTTGAACCCAGCCCTGGGCCTAGTGGACCTAATAGACATCTACAGAACTACCCACCCCAAATAAACAGAATATACATTCTTCTCGGCAGCAAATACCACTTATTCTAAAATCAACCACATAATTGGAAGTAAAACACTACTCACCAAATGCAAAAGAGCGGGAATCATAACAGTCTCTCAGACCACAGTGCAATCAAATTAGAACTCAGGATTAAGAAACTCACTCTAAACTGCCCAACTACATGGAAACTGAACAACCTGCTCCTGAATGACTACTGGGTAAATAATGAAATTAAGGGAGAAATAAATAAGTTCTTTGAAACCAATGACAACAAAGACACAATGTACCAGCATCTCCGGGACACAGCTAAAGCAGTGTTTAGAGGGAATTTTATAGCACTAAATGCCCATAGGAGAAAGCAGGAAAGATCTAAAATAGACACTCTAACATCACAATTTAAAGAACAAGAGAAGCAAGAGCAAACAAATTCAAAAGCTAACAGAAGACAAGAAATGACTAAGATCAGAGCAGAAATGAAGTATGTAGAAACACAAAATAACACTTCAAAAAAATCATCGAATCCAGAAACTTTTTTTTTTTGAAAATGTTAACAAAATAGATAGACCACTAGTCAGACTAATAAAGAAAAAAAGAGAGAAGAATAAAATAGATGCAATAAAAAATGATAAAGTGGAGATCACCAATGATCCCACAGAAAAACAAACTACCATCAGAGAATACTATAAATACCTCTAGGCAAATAAACTAGGAAATCTTGAAGAAATGGATAAACTCCCAGACACATACACCTTCCCAAGACTAAACCAGGAAGAAGTAAAATCCCTGAATAGACCAATAACATGATCTGAAATTGAGGCAGGATAGCTTACCAACCAAAAAAGGCCCATGACCAGACAGATTCACAGCCAAATTCTACCAGAGATACAAAGAGGAGCTGGTACCATTCCTTCTGAAACTATTCCAAACATTAGAAATAGAGTGAATCTTCCATAACTCCTTTTATGAGGCCAGCATCATCCTGATACCAAAACCTGGCAGAGACACAACAAAAAAGAAAGTTTCAGGCCAATATCTCTGATGAACATTGATGTGAAAATCCTCAAGAAAAAAAAAAACAAAAAAACTGGCAAACCGAATCCAGCAGTACATCAAAAAGCTTATCCACCACGATCAAGTCAGCTTCATCTTTGGGATGCAACGCTGGTTCAACATATGCAAATCAATAAACGTAATCCATCACATAAACAGAACCAATGACAAAAACCAAGTGATTATCTCAATAGATGCAGAAAAGGCTTTCAATAAAATTCAATAGCCCTTCATGCTAAAAACTCTCAATAAACTAGGTATTGATGGAACATATCTCAAAATAATAAGAGCTATTTATGACTAACCCACAGCCAATATCATACAGAATGGGCAAAAACTGGAAGCATTTCCTTTGAAAACCGGCACAAGACAAGGATGCCCCCTCTCACCACTCCTATTCAGCACAGTATTGGAAGTTCTGGCCAGGGCAATCAGGCAAGAGAAAGAAATAAAGCATATTCAAATAAAAAGCTAGGAAGTCAAATTATCTCTCTTTGCAGATGATATGATTGTATATTTAGAAAACCCCATTGTCTCAGCCTGAAAATCTCTTAAGCTGATAGGGAACTTCAACAAAGTCTCAGGATACAAAATCAATGTGCAAAAATCACAAGAATTCCTCTACATCAATAATAGACAAACAGAGAGCCAAATCATGAGCAAACTCCCATTCACAATTGCTACAAAGAGAATAAAATACCTATGAACACAACTTACAAGTGATGTGAAAAACCTCTTCAAGGAGAACTACAAACCACTGCTCAAGGAAATAAGAGAGGACACAAACAAATGGAAAAACATTCCATGCTCATGGATAGGAAGAGTCAAAATTATGAAAATGGCCATACTGACCAAAGTAATTTATAGATTCAATGCTATTCCTATCAAGCTACCATTGACTTTCTTTACAGAATTAGAAAAATCTACTTTAAATTTCATATGGTAACAAAAAAGAGCCCGTATAGCCAAGACAATCTTGAGCAAAAAGAACAAAGCTGAAGGCATCAGGCTACCTGACTTCAAATTATACTACAAGGCTACAGTAACCAAAACAGCACGGTACTTGTACCAAAACAGATATATAGACCAATGCAACAGAACAGAGGCCTCAGAAATAACACCACACATCTACAACAATCTGATCTTTGATAAACCTGACAGAAACAAGCCATGGTAATATGATTCCCTATTTAATAAGTGGTGTTGGGAAAACTAGCTAGCCATATGCAGAAAACTGAAACTGGGCCCCTTCCTTACACCTTATACAAAAATTAACTAATTAAAGATTTAAACATAACATCTAAAACCATAAAAATCCTAGAAGAAAACCTAGGCAATACCAATCAGGACATAGGCATGGGCAAAGACTTCATGACCAAAACATCAAAACCAATGGTAACAAAAGCCAAAATTTACAAATGGTATGTCAGTAAAGAGCTTCTGCACAGCAAAAGAAACTATCACCAGAGTGAATAGGCAACCTACAGAATGGGAGAAAATTTTTGCAATCTATCTGTCTGACAAAGGCCTAATATGCAGAATCTACAAGAAACTTCAACAAATTTACAAGAAAAAAAAACATCAAAAATTGGGCAAAGGATATGAACAGACACTTCTCAAAAGGCATTTATGCTTCCATAAGCCGGCAACGTACATACGAAAAAAAGCTCATCATCACTGGTCATTACAGAAATGCAAATCAAAACCATAATCAGATAGTATCTCACATCTGTTAGAATGGCAATCATTAACAAGTCAGGAAACAACAGATGCTGGAGAGGATGTGGAGAAATAGGAATGCTTTTACACTGTTGGTGGGAATGTAAATTAGTTCAACCATTGTGGAAGACAATGTGGCAATTCCTCAAGGAACTATAACTAGAAATACCTTTTGACCCAGCAATCCCATTACTGGGTATATACCCAAAGGATTATAAATCATTTTACTATAAAAACACATTCACACATATGTTTATTGCAGCATTATGTGCAATAGCAAAGACTTGGAACCAACCCAAATGCCCATTAATGTTAGACTGGATAAAGAAAATGTGGCACATATACATGATGGAATACTATGCAGCCATAAAAAGAATGAGTTCATCTCCTTTACAGGGACATGGATGAAGCTGGAAACTGTCATTCTCAGCAAACTAACACAGGAAGAGAAAACCAAACACTGCATATTCTCACTCATCAGTGGTAGTTGAACAATGAGAACATATGGGCACAGGGAGGGCAATGTCACTCACCAGGGCCTTTCAGGGGGTGGGGGGCAAGAGGAGGGATGGCATTAGGAGAAATATCTAATGTAGATGACAGGTTGATGGGTGCAGCAAACCATCATGGCACAGGTATACCTATGTAACAAACTTGCATGTTCAGCCCATGTATCCCAGAACTTAAAGTATATATATCTAATATATATGTGTATATATATAATATATAAGTATATATATTATATATATAATGTATAAATATTATATATATTTAAAATATATATATGCTAACCTTTAATGTAAATGGGCTAAATGCCCCAAATAAAAGACACAGAATGGAACGCTGGATAGAGTGAAGACCCATTGGTATGCTGCCTTCAAGAGATCCATCTAACATGCAAAAACAAACATTAGGATCAAAATAAAGGAATGGAGGAAAATTTACCAAGCAAATGAAAAACAGAAAAAAGCAGATGTTGCAATCCTAATTTCTGACAAAACGGACTTTAAACCAACACAGATTAAAAAGAAAAAGAAGACAAAGAAGGATATTACATAATGGTTAAGGGCTCAATTCAACAGGTAGAGCTAACTATCCTAAATATATATGCACCCAATACAAGAGCACCCATATTCATAAAGCAAGTTGTTAGAGACCTATAAAGAGACTTAGACTCTCACACAATAATAGTGGGAGACTTGAACACCCTATTAACAATATTAGTCTATCAAGACAGAAAATTAACAAAGATATACAGGGCCTGAATTCAGCTCTGGATCAAGCGCACCTAGTAGATATCTACAGAACAGTTTACCTCAAAACAACAGAGAATATACATTCTTCTCATTGCCATGCAGCACTTATTCTAAAATTGATTACATAATTTGAAGTACAACTCTTTTCAGCAAATGTAAAAGAAATAACTGAAATCATAACAGTCTGTCAGACCACAGCACAAACAAATTAGAACTCAAGATTAAGAAATTCACTCAAAACTAGCTGGGCGCAGTGGCTCACACCTGTAATCCCAGCACTTTGGGAGGCCAAGGCAGGCAGATCACGAGGTCAGGAGTTCAAGACCAGCTGGCCAATATGGTGAAACCCCGTCTCTACTAATAAAATACAAAAAATTGCCCGGGTGTGGTGGCACACACCTGTAGTCCCAGCTACTCAGGAAGCTGAGGCAGGAGAATCGCTTGAACCTGGGAACTGGAGGTTGCAGTGAGCCAAGATCATGACATTGCACTCCAGCCTGGGTGACAGAGTGAGAGTTTGTCCCCCCCCAAAAAAAAGAAAAAAAAAGGAATTCACTCAAGATCACACAACTACATGGAAATTGAACAATCTGCTCTAGAATGGCTCTTGGGTAAATAGTGAAATTAAGGTAGAAATCAAAAAGTTCTTTGAAACTAATGAGAACAAAGTGATAACATATTATCCTGGGATGCAGCTAAAGCAGCATTAAGAGGGAAATTTATCGAACTAAATGCCCACATCAAAAAGATAGAAAGATCTCAAGTTGACGACTTACCATCACAACTAACAGAACCAGAGAACCGAGAGGAAACAACTCCCAAAGCTAACAGTAGACAAGAAATTATCAAGATCAGAGCTGAACTGAAGGAGATGACATGAAAACCCTTCAAAAAACCAACAAACCCAGGAGCTTGTTTTTTGAAAAAATTAATAAAATAGATAGACCACTAACTAGACTAATTAAAAGAGACACAATCAGAAATAAGAAGGATAACACCACTGATATCATGGAAATACAAACAACCATCAGAGAATATTATAAACACCTCTATGCACACAAACTAGAAAATCTAGAAGAAATGGATAAATTCCTGGACCCATACACCCTCCCAAGACTGAACCAGGAAGAAACTGAATCCCTGAATAGCCCAATAATGAGTTCTGAAATATAGGCAGCAATAAATAGCCTACCAACCAAAAAAAGCCCAGGACCAGATGAATGTATAGCTGAATTCTACCAGAGGTACAAAGAAGAACCGATAATATTTCTACTGAAACTATTTCAAAGAATTGAAAAGGAGGAACTCCTCCTTAACTCATTCTATGAGGCCAGCATCGTCCTTATACCAAAACCTGGCAGAAATACAACAAAAAAAGAGAACTTCAAGCCAATATCTTTGATGAACATTGATGCAATAATCCTCAATAAAATACTGTCAAACTGAATCCAGCAGCACATCGAAAGCTTATCCAGCATGATCAAATTGGTTTCATCCTTGGGATGCAATGTTGGTTCAACATATGCAAACCAATAAATGTGATTCATCACATAAACAGAACTAAAGACAAAAACCACATGATTATCTCAAAAGATGCAGAAAAGGCCTTTGATAACATTCAACATCCCTTCATGTTAAAAACTTTCAATAAACTAGGCATTGAAAGAACATACCTCAAAATAGTAAGAGTCATACATGACAAACTCACAGCCAATATCATAGTGAGCGGGCAAAAGCTAGAAGCATTCCCCTTGAAAACTGGCACAAGACAAGAATGCCCAGTCTCACAACTCCTATTCAACACAGTATTGGGAATTCTGGCCAGGGCAATAAGGCAAGAGAAAGAAATAAGGTGTATTCAAATAGGCAGAGAGGAAGTCATATTTTCTTTGTTTGCAGATGACTTGATTCTATATCTAGAAAACCTCATCATCTCAGCCCAAAGCTTCTTAAGCTAATAAGCAACTTCAGCAGTCTCAGGATACAAAATCAATGTGCAAAATTTGCTAGCATTCCTATATACCAACAACAGGCAATCAGAGAGCCAAATCTTGAATGAACTCCCATTCGCAGTTGCTACAAAGTAATAAAATACCTCTGAATACAGGTAATAAGGGAAGTGAAGAGCCTCTTCAAGGAGAACTACCAATGACTACACAAAGAAATTAGAGAGGACACAAACAAATGGGAAAACATTCCATGCTCATGGGTAGAAAGAACTAATATTGTGAAAATGGCCATACTGCCCAAAGTAATTTATATATTCAATGCTATTCCCATTTAGCTACCACTGGAATTCTTCACAGAATTAGAAAAAGAAAACTGTTTTAGAATTCATATGGAACCAAAAAAGAGCCCAAATAGCCAAGACAATCCTAAGCAAAAAGAACAAAGCTGAAGACATCACACTGCCCAATTTCAAACTGAACTACAAGGCTACAGAAACCAAAACAGCATCGTACTTGTACACACAGACCAATGGAAGAGAATAGAGAACTCAGAAATAAGACCACACACCTCCAACCATCTGATATTCAACAAACCTGACAAAAACAAACAATGGGAAAAGGATTCCCTATATAATATATGGTGCTGTGAGAACTGGCTAGCCATATGCAAAATATTAAAACTGGACCCGTTCATTACACCATATAAAAAATTAACTCAAGATGAATTAAAGACTTAAATGTAAAACCCAAAACTATAAAAACCTTAGAAGGAAATCTAGGCAATACCATTCAGGCCATAGACACGTGCAAAAATTTCATGATGAAAATGCTAAAAGCAATTGTAACAAAAGCAAAAATTGACAAATAGGTTCTAATTAAACTAAAGAGGTTCTGCACAGCAAAACAAACAATCATCAGAGTGAACAGACAACCTACAAAATGGGAGAAAATTTATGCAATCTATTCATCTGGCAAAGATCTAATATCCGGAGTATACAAGAAGCTTAAACAAATTTACAAGAAAAAAGATAAACAACCCCATTAAAAAGTGGGCAAAGTACATAAGCAGACACTGCTCAAAAGAAAATAGTGGGAGACTTTAACACCCTATTAACAATATTAGTCTATCAAGACAGAAAATTAACAAAGATATACAGGGTCTGAATTCAGCTGCCAATAAACATGAATAAGACTGATTATTAGAGAAATGTAAACCAAAACCACAATGAGATACCATCTCATGCCAGTCAGAATGGCTATTACTAAAAGGTCAAAAAACAACAGATGCTGCTGAGGTTGCAGAGACAGGGATAGCTTTTACACTGTTGGTGGAAGTGTAAATTAGTTCAAACATTGTGGAAGTCAGTGTGGCAATTCCTCAAAGACCTAAAGGCAGAAATTAAATTTGACCCAGCAACCCTACTACTGGGTATATACCCAAAGGAATATGAATCATTCTGTTATGAAGATACATACACATATATGTTCATTAAAGCACTATTCACAATAACAAAGTCACAGCATCAACCTAAATGCCCATCAGTGGTAGACTGGATAAAGAAAATGTGCTATATATACACACCATGGAATACTATGCATCCATTAAAAGGAATGAGATCATGTCCTTTAACAGGGACATGGATGGAATGGGAAGGCATTATCCTCAGTAAACCAAACCAGGAACAGAAAACCAAAAACAACAAATTCTCACAAGCAGGAGCTGAATGATGAGAACACATGACACAGTGGGGGAACAACATACTCTAGGACCTGTCGAAGGGAAATGGTTGGGGGAAGGAGAGCATCAGGAAGTATAGTTAATTGTTGCTGGGTTTAATACCTGGGTGATGGGTTGATCTGTGTAGCAAACCACCAAGGCACAGGTTTTCCTATGTCACAAACCTGCACATCCTGCACATGTACCCCTGAACTTAAAATACAAGCTGAAGAAGAAAATAAATTAACTGGCAAGACATAACCTCTAACAAAGAATATGTATGTAGAATATAAAAATAATTCCTCTAACTCAACAAAAAATACAGCCCAGGAGAGGTTTATAGAGGAGGTAGAGTGGTGGAGCCAAGATGGCCGAATAGGAACAGCTCCAGTCTACAGCTCCCAGCGTGAGCGACTCAGAAGATGGGTGATTTCTGCATTTCCATCTGAGGTACCAGGTTCATCTCATTAGGGAGTGCCAGACAGTGGGTGCAGGACAGTGGGTGCAGCGCACCATGTGAGTGCCGAAGCAGGGCGAGGCATTGCCTCACTCGGGAAGTGCAAGGGGTCAGGGAGTTCCCTTTCCTAGTCAAAGAAAGGGGTGACAGATGGCACCTGGAAAATTGGGTCACTCCCACCCTAATACTTTGCTTTTCCAACGGGCTTAAAAAATGGCACACCAGGAGATTATATCCCGCACCTGGCTCAGAGGGTCCTACGCCCATGGAGTCTCACTGATTGCTAGCACAGCAGTCTGAGAGCAAACTGCAAGGTGGCAGCGAGGCTGGGGGAGGGGCGCCTGCCATTGCCCAGGCTTGATTAGGTAAACAAAGCAGCCAGGAAGCTTGAACTGGGTGGAGCCACCACAGCTCAAGGAGGCCTGCCTGCCTCTGTAGGCTCCACCTCTGCAGGCAGGGCACAGACAAACAAAAAGTCAGCAGTAACCTCTGCAGACTTAAATGTCCCTGTCTGACAGCTTTGAAGAGAGTAGTGGTTCTCCCAGCACTCAGCTGGAGATCTGAGAACGGGCAGACTTCCTCCTCAAGTGGGTCCCTGACCCCCAAGCAGCCTAACTGTGAGGCACCCCCCCAGTAGTGGCAGACTGACACATCACATGGCCCGGTACTCCTCTGAGGCAAAAATACCAGAGGAATGATCAGGCAGCAGCATTTGCGGGTCACCAATATCCGCTGTTCTACAGCCACCGCTGCTGATACCCAGCCAAACAGGGTCTGGAGTGGACCTCTAGCAAACTCCAACAGACCTGCAGCTGAGGGTCCTGTCTGGTAGAAGGAAAACTAACAAACAGAAAGGACATCCCCACCAAAAACCCATCTGTACATCACCATCATCAAAGACCAAAAGTAGATAAAACCACAAAGATGGGGAAAAACCAGAGCAGAAAAACTGGAAACTCTAAAAAGCAGAGCGCCTCTCCTCCTCCAAAGGAACGCAGCTCCTCACCAGCAACGGAACAAAGCTGGACGGAGAATGACTTTGAAGAGTTGAGAGAAGAAGGCTTCAGATGATCAAACTACTCCGAGCTACAGGAGGAAATTCAAACCAACGGCAAAGAAGTTAAAAACTTTGAAAAAAAATTAGATGAATGGATAACTAGAATAACCAATGCAGACAAGTCCTTAAAGGATCTGATGGAGCTGAAAGCCAAGGCTCGAGAACTACGTGAAGAATGCAGAAGCCTCAGGAGCCGATGCGATCAACTGGAAGAAAGGGTATCAGTGATGGAAGATGAAATGAATGAAATGAAGCGAGAAGGGAAGTTTAGAGAAAAAAGAATAAAAAGAAATGGACAAAACCTCCAAGAAATATGGGACTATGTGAAAAGACCAAATCTACGTCTGATTGATGTACCTGAAAGTGACGGGGAGAATGGAACCAAGTTGGAAAACACTCTGCAGGATATTATCCAGGAGAACTTCCCCAATCTAGCAAGGCAGGCCAACATTCAGATTCAGGAAATACAGAGAACGCCACAAAGATACTCCTCGAGAAGAGCAACTCCAAGACACATAATTGTCGGATTCATCAAAGTTGAAAGGAAGGAAAAAATGTTAAGGGCAGCCAGAGAGAAAGATCGGGTTACCCACAAAGGGAAGCCTATTAGACTAACAGCGGATCTCTTGGCAGAAACTCTACAAGCCAGAAGAGAGTGGGGGCCAATATTCAACATTCTTAAAGAAAAGAATTTTCAACCCAGAATTTCATATCCAGCCAAACTAAGCTTCATCAGTGAAGGAGAAATAAAATCCTTTACAGACAAGCAAATGCTGAGAGATTTTGTCACCACCAGGCCTGCCCTAAAAGAGCTCCTGAAGGAAGCACTAAACATGGAAAGGAACAACTGGTACCAGCCACTGCAAAAACATGCCAAATTGTAAAGACCATCAAGGCTAGGAAGAAACTGAATCAACTAACAGGCAAAATAACCAGCTAACATCATAATGACAGGACCAAATTCACACATAACGATATTAACTCTAAATGTAAATGGGCTAAATGCTCCAATTAAAAGACACAGACTGGCAAGTTGGATAAAGAGTCAAGACCCATCAGTGTGCTGTATTAAGGAAACCCATCTCACATGCAGAGACACACATAGGCTCAAAATAAAGGGATGGAGGAAGATCTATCAAGCAAATGGAACACAAAAAAAGGCAGGGGTTGCAATCCTAGTCTCTGATAAAACAGACTTTAAACCAAAAAAGATCAAAAGAGACAAAGAAGGCCATTACATAATGGTAAAGGGTTCAATCCAACAAGAAGAGCTAACTATCCTAAATATATATGCACCCAACACAGGAGCACCCAGATTCATAAAGCAAGTCCTGAGTGACCTACAAAGAGACTTAGACTCCCACACAATAATAATGGGAGACTTTAACACCCCACTGTCCACATTAGACAGATCAACGAGACAGAAAGTTAACAAGGATACCCAGGAATTGAACTCAGCTCTGCACCAATTGGACCTAATAGACATCTACAGAACTCTCCACCCCAAATCAACAGAATATACGTTTTTTTCAGCACCACACCACACCTATTCCAAAATTGACCACATAGTTGGAAGTAAAGCTCTCCTCAGCAAATGTAAAAGAACAGAAATTATAACAGTCTCTCAGACCACAGTGCAATCAAACTAGAACTCAGGATTAAGAAACTCACTCAAAACCACTCAACTACATGGAGACTGAATAACCTGCTCCTGAGTGACTACTGGGTACATAACGAAATGAAGGCAGAAATAAAGATGTTCTTTGAAACCAACGAGAACAAAGACACAACATACCAGAATCTCTGGGACACATTCAAAGCAGTGTGTAGAGGGAAATTTATAGCACTAAATGCCCACAAGAGAAAGCAGGAAAGATCCAAAATTGACACCCTAACATCACAATTAAAAGAACTAGAAAAGCAAGAGCAAACACATTCAAAAGCTAGCAGAAGGCAAGAAATAACTAAAATCAAAGCAGAACTGAAGGAAATAGAGACACAAAAAACCCTTCAAAAATTAATGAATCCAAGAGCTGATTTTTTGACAAGATCAACAAAATTGATAGACCGCTAGCAAGACTAATAAAGAAGAAAAGAGAGAAGAATCAAATAGATGCAATAAAAAATGATAAAGGGGATATCACCACCGATCCCACAGAAATGCAATCTACCATCAGAGAATACTACAAACACCTCTACACAAATAAACTAGAAAATCTAGAAGAAATGGATAACTTCCTCGACACATACACCCTCCCAAGACTAAACCAGGAAGAAGCTGAATCTCTGAATAGACCAATAACAGGCTCTGAAATTGTGGCAATAATCAATAGCTTACCAACCAAAAAGAGTCCAACACCTGATGGATTCACAGCCAAATTCTACCAGAGGTACAAGGAAGAGCTGGTACCATTCCTTCTGAAACTATTCCAATCGATAGAAAAAGAGGGAATCCTCCCTAACTCATTTTATGAGGCCAGCATCATCCTGATACCAAAGCCTGGCAGAGACACAACAAAAAAAAGAGAATTTTAGACCAATATCCTTGATGAACATTGATGCAAAAATCCTCAATAAAATACACTGGCAAACCGAATCCAGCAGGACATCAAAAAGCTTTCCACCATGATCAAGTGGGCTTCATCCCTGGGATGCAAGGCTGGTTCAACATACGCAAATCAATAAATGTAATCCAGCATATAAACAGAACCAAAGGCAAAAACCACATGATTATCTCAATAGATGCAGAAAAGGCCTTTGACAAAATTCAACAACCCTTCATGCTAAAAATTCTCCATAAATTAGGTATTGATGGGACGTATCTCAAAATAATAAGAGCTATCTATGACAAACCCACAGCCAATATCATACTGAATGAGCAAAAACTGGAAGCATTCCCTTTGAAAACTGGCACAAGACAGGGATGCCCTCTCTCACCACTCCTATTCAACATAGTGTTGGAAGTTCTGGCCAGGACAATTAGGCAGGAGAAGGAAATAAAGGGTATTCAATTAGGAAAAGAGGAAGTCAAATTGTCCCTGTTTGCAGATGACATGATTGTATATCTAGAAAACCCCATCGTCTCAGCCCAAAATCTCCTTAAGCTGATAAGCAACTTCAGCAAAGTCTCAGGATACAAAATCAATGTACAAAAATCACAAGCATTCTTATACACCAATAACAGACAAACAGAGAGCCAAATCATGAGTGAACTCCCATTCACAATTACTTCAAAGAGAATAAAATACCTAGGAATCCAATTTACAAGGGATGTGAAGGAGCTCTTCAAGGAGAACAACAAACCACTGCTCAGTGAAATAAAAGAGGATACAAACAAATGGAAGAACATTCCATGCTCATGGGTAGGAAGAATCAACATCGTGAAAATGGCCATACTGCCCAAGGTCATTTATAGATTCAATGCCATCCCCATCAAGCTACCAATGACTTTCTTCACAGAATTCGAAAAAACTACTTTAAAGTTCATATGGAACCAAAAAAGAGCCCGTATCGCCAAGTCAATCCTAAGCCAAAAGAACAAAACTGGAGGCATCACGCTACCTGACTTCAAACTATACTACAAGGCTACAGTAACCAAAACAGCATGGTACTGGTACCAAAACAGAGATATAGATCAATGGAACAGAACAGAGCCCTCAGAAATAATGCCACATATCTACAACCATCTGATCTTTGACAAACCTGAGAAAAACAAGCAATGGGGAAAGGATTCCCTATTTAATAAATGGTGCTGGGAAAACTGGCTAGCCGTTTGTAGAAAGCTGAAACTGGATCCCTTCCTTACACCTTATACAAAAATTAATTCAAGATGGATTAAAGACTTATAGGTTAGACCTAAAACCATAAAAATCTTAGAAGATAACCTAGGCAATACCATTCAGGACATAGGCATGGGCAAGTACTTCATGTCTAAAACACCAAAAGCAATGGCAACAAAAGCCAAAACTGACAAATGGGATCTCATTAAACTAAAGAGCTTCTGCACAGCAAAAGAAACTACCATCAGAGTGAACAGGCAACCTACCAAATGGGAGAAAATTTTCGCAACCTACTCATCTGACAAAGGGCTAATATCCAGAATCTACAATGAACTCAAACAAATTTACAAGAAAAAAACAAACAACCCCATCAAAAAGTGGGTGAAGGATATGAACAGACACTTATCAAAAGACGACATTTATGCAGCCAAAAAACACATGAAAAAATGCTTGTCATCACTGGCCATCAGAGAAATGCAAATCAAAACCACAATGAGATACCATCTCACACCAGTTAAAATGGTGATCATTAAAAAGTCAAGAAACAACAGGTGCTGGAGAGGATGTGGAGAAATAGGAACATTTTTACACTGTTGGTGGGACTGTAAACTAGTTCAAACATTGTGGAAGTCAGTGTGGCGATTCCTCAGGGATCTCGAACTAGAAATACCATTTGACCCAGCCATCCCATTACTGGGTATATACCCAAAGGATTAGAAATCATGCTGCTATAAAGACACATGCACACGTATGTTTATTGCGGCACTATTCACAATAGCAAAGACTTGGAACCAACCCAAATGTCCAACAATGATAGAATGGATTAAGAAAATGTGGCACATATACACCATGGAATACTATGCAGCCATAAAAAAGATAAGTTCATGTCCTTTGTAGGGACATGGGTGAAACTGGAAGCCATCATTCTCAGTAAACTGTTGCAAGGACAAAAAACCAAACACCGCATGTTCTCACTCATAGGTGGGAATTGAACAATGAGAACACACGGACACAGGAAGGGGAACATCACACTCTGGGGACTGTTGTGGGGTGGGGGGAGGGGGGAGGGATAGCATTAGTAGATATACCTAATGCTAAATGACGAGTTAATGGGTGCATCACACCAACAAGGCACATGTATACATACGTAACAAACCTGCGCATTGTGCACATGTACCCTAAAACGTAAAGTATAATAATAATAATAATGAAAAGAGGAGGCAGAGCAATATGGCCAAATAAAAGCCTCCAGTAACCCCCACCCATGCATACACACACACACACACAGGAACACCAAATTGAACAACTATCCACACAAAAGAATACCTTCATAAGAATGAAAAATCAGGTGAGTGACAACAGTACCTGGTTTTAGCAAAATATTAAAGAAAGAGGCACTAAAAAGGGTAGAAACGACAGTCTTGAATTACCTACACCATCCTTGCTCCATCTTGTGGCAGTGGCTACAAGGCATGGAAAGAGAATCCGTGCACTTGAGGAAAGGAAAGTGCAGTGATTGTGGAACTTTGCATTGGAACTCAGTGCTGCCCTGTGACAGAAGAAAGCAACACAAGGCAAATCTCAGCCAGTAACCATGGAGGGAGCATTTAGACCAGCCCTAGCCACAGCTGAATCATCTATCCCAGCAGTCAGAGCTTAGGTTCCAACAAGTGCTGTCACCATGGACTAAAGCACTCTGGGGTCCTAAATAAACTTGAAAGGCAGTCTTGGCCACAAGAACTGCAATTCCTGGGCAAGTCTTATTGCTGTGCTGGGCTCGGAGACCGTGGACTTGGGGTGAATGTGACCTAGTGAGACACTAGCTGGGGAAGCCAAAGGAGCGCTTATATCACCCCTTCCCCAACCCCAGGAAGCATGGTTTGCAGCTCCAGGAGAAGCCCCTTCCTTCTGCTTGAGGAGAGGAGAGGGGAGAGTATAAAGGATTGTCTCTTGCAACTTGGATACCAGCACAGTCACAGTAGAATAGAAGAAAAAGAAGAATCTTGTGGCTCACATTCCGAGTCCTAGCTCCTGAACATTTCTAAACACACCCTAGGGCAAAATGACACCTGCTGGCTTGAAGGGAAAGACCCATTCCTGGAAGAATTCATCACCTGCTAATTAAAGAGCTCTTAAGCCCTTAATAATTAGTACTAGCAGCCAGGCAATACTCACTCTGGGCCTCAGAGCCATGCTGGCTTCAAGAGTAACCCAGCACATTCCCAGCTGTGGTGGCTGCAGAGCAAGAATCCTTCTGGTTGAGGAAAGGAGAAGGAAGAGTAAAAGAGACTTTCTCTTGCCACTTAGGCACCAGGTCAGCCACAATGGAGTAGAACATTAAGTGGGTTACTCAGGTCCCTGATTCCAGGCCTTGGCTTTGGGATGGTATTTCTGGGGCTGCCCTGGACCAGAGGGGAGCCCACTTCCCTGAAGGGAGAGCGAAGCACTGATAGCATTCACTACAAGGTGATGGAAGAGTCTCTGGGCCTTCAGTGAACATCAGTGATAGCCAGACAGTACTGCCACAGGCTTGTGGTGGTGGTGGTCATGGAGAGAGACTCCTCTGCTTGAGGAAAGGGAAGGGAAGAATGAGAAGCACTTTGATTTGTGGCTTTGGAACCAGTTCAGTCACAGTAGAATATAACTCCAAATATATCCCTGAGGTTCCTGACTCCAGGCCCTGGCTCCTGGATGGCATCTTCAGAGCCATCTGGGGCTGAGGGGATCCCATTTCCCTGAAGGGAGGGACACAAGTTTGGCTAGATTTACCACCTACTGATTACAGAACCCTTGGGAGAGAGAGAGGGAGAGGGAGAGACCCCATTTGTTTAGGGGAAAATAAGGGAACAAGAGTCTCTGTTCTGATTTAGGGAATTCTCTAAGATCTTACACAAGACCAAGAAGGGGGTACCTCTATGAGTCTGCAAGAGCCACAGCATTACTGGGCCCGGGTGCCCCTAAAGCAGATGCAGCTTCAGTGACCAAAGGATTAAATCACAACACCCAAGTCCCTTCAAATACCTGGAAAACTTTTCCAAGAAGAATGAGTACGAACAAGCCTAGACCATGAAGACTACAATAAATACCTAACTCTTCAATGCCCAGACACTGATGACTATTCACAAGCATCAAGCCCATACAGGAAAACATGACCTCACCAAATGCATAAAATAACAGACCAGGGACCAATCCCAGGGAGATAGAGATACGTGACCTTTCAGACAAGTCATTCAAAATAGCTGTTTTGAGGAAGCTCAATTAAATTGAAGATAACACAGAGATGGAATTCAGAATCCTATCAGATAAATTTGACAAAGAGATTGAAATAATTCAAATGAATCAAGCAGAAATTCAGGACCTTAAAATGCAATTCACATAATGAAGAATGCATCAGTGTCTTCTGGCAGCAGAATTGATCAAGCAGAAGAAAGAATTAGTGAACTTGAAGACAGCCTATTTGAAAATACATAGTCAAAGGAGAAAAAATAAAGAAGAATAAGAAACAATGAAGCACACTGACAAAATCTAGAAAATAGCCCCAAAAGGGGAAATCTAAAAGCTATTGCCCCTAAACCAAAGGTAGAGAGGGAGGTCAGGGCAGAAAGTTTATTCAAAGGGATATAAACAGAGGATTTCCTAAATTTAGAGAAAGATAACAATATTCAAGTACAAGAAGGTTATAGAGCACCAAGCAGATTTAACAAGACTACCTCAAGACATTTCATAATCAAACTCTCAAAATCAAGGATAAAGGAAGGATTCTAAAAGCAGCAAGAGAAAACAAACAAATAACATACAATACATCTCTAGTGCATCTAGCAGCAGACTTCTTACTGGAAACCTTACAGTCTAGGAGAGAGTGGCATGACATATTTAAAGTGCTGCAGGAAAAAAACTTTTAACCTAGAACAGTACAGCCAGTGAAAATATCCATCAAATATGAAGGAGAAAAAAAGACTTTCCCAGACAAACAAAAGCTGAGGGATGTCACCAACACCAGACTTGTCCTACAAGAATTGCTAAAGGGAGTTTTTCAATCTGAAAGAAAAGGGTGTTAATGAGCAATAAGAAATCATCTGAAGGTAGAAAACTCAGTGGTAATTGTGAACACACAGAAAACCACAGAATATTACAACACTGTAATTGTGGGGTATAATTACACATATCTTGAATAGAAAGACAAAAAGATGAACTTAACCAAAAGAGTAACTACAGGCTAGGAGTGGTGGCTCATGCCTGTAATCCCAGCCAGCACTTTGGGAAGCTGAGGCTGGTGGATCACTTGAGCTCAGGAATTCAAAACCAGCAGGGGCAATATGGTGAAACCCTGTCTCTACAAAAAATACAAAAATTAGCCAGGCAAGGTGGTGGACACCTGTGGTCCTAGCTAACTAATACTCATTTATGAAATACTGGAAATTTTTTCTATGAAGTTGGAAAAAAGACAAGGATACCTATTATCACAATCTCTGTTCAACACTATACTGTAGTCCTAGACAGTAAAACTGGGGGAGTAGGGAAAATATAAATAAATTGGAAAGAAAGAAAAAAAATCTGTTATTATTTGCAGATACTATAATTGTGTATCTAAAAAATCTAGAAGAATGTAACTGGTTAGTAAATTTAGTATGATTGCTGAATTCAAGGTCAATATACAAATGTCAATTGTACTTCTGTATGCCAGCAACATAAAGAGAGAAAATAAATCTTTTTAAATTATATAATTTATAATAGTATGAAAAATGTCAAATCTAGGAATAAGTCTAATCAAGAAGTGTACAACACTGACCAAAAAAAATTGCAAAAATATTTCTAAAAAAGCTAAATAAAACAAATCTTAATTAGCTCAATTTAGCCATTCTATAATGTATACATATTTCAAAACAACATATTGTGTATGATAAATATATATAATTTGTATTTGTCAATTAAATATTTTTTTTTAAAAAAGGACTATTGTAAATAGCTTCAGAAGCTTAAGAAAAGATACGACATAAATAAAACAAGAATAGGAGGCTATAAAGAAAGAAACATTTGGGAACCAAAAAAAGAACTTTTGGAGTTAAAGATATGGTAGTGAATTTTTAAAATTTAGTAGAAGGATTGGAAGACAAAGTTGATATATATCCCATAAAGTAAACAAAAACACAAAGAAAACTCAAGCCAATATCCTTGATGAACAGAGATGCAAAAATCTTCAACAAAATACAAGAAAACTGAATCCAGCAGCACATCAAAAAACTAATCCACCATATGAAGTAGGCTTTATCCCTGCGATGCAAGTTCTGTTTATGAACTAAACAGAACTAAAAACAAAAACCATACGATCATCTCAATAGGTGCAGAAACAGTTTTTGATAAAATTCAACATTCTTTCATGTTAAAACCTTCAGCAAACTAATCATTGAAGGAAAACACTTCAAAATAATAAGAGCCATCTATGACAAACCAACAGCCAGCTTCATAGAATAGGCAAAAGCTGGAAGCATTCCCCTTGAAAACCAGAATAAGGCAAGGATGTGCACTCTCACTACTCTTTTTCAACATACTACTGGGAGTGCTAGCCAGAGAAATCAGGCAAGAGAAAGAAAGAAAAGGAATCCAAATAGGAAGAGAGGAAGCCAAGTTATCTATTTGTAGATAATACCATTCTATACCTAGAAAACCCCATAGTCTTTGCCCAAAAGCTCCTAGATCTGATAAACAACTTCAGCAAAGCTTCAAGGATACAAAATCAATATATAAAAATCAGTAACCTTTTTATACACCAACAATGTCCAAGCTGAGAGCCAAATCAAGAATGTAGTGAGCCGAGATCGTGCCACTGCACTCCAGCCTGGGCGACAGAGCAAGACTCCGTCTCAAAAAAAAAAAAAAAAAAAAAGAATGTAATCTCATTCACGATAGCCACAAATAAAAGAAAAAAAAACCTGGAAGTGTAGCTAACGAGGAAGGTGAAAGATTTCTATGAGAAGTATAAAACACTGCTTAAAGAAATCAGAGATGACACAAACAAATGAAAATACATTCCACTTTCATGAATACGAATAAGCAATGCTATTAAAATGGCCATACTGTCCAAAGCAATCTACATTAGATTAAATGCTATTCCTATTAAACTACCAATGACATCCTTCACAGAATTAGAAGAATCTATTTAATATTCAAATGGAAACAAAAAGGAGCTCTAATAGCCAAGGTAATGCTAAGAAAAAGAACAAAGCTCAGTGGAACAGAATAGAGAGCCCATAAATAGTGCCACCTACAACCATTTGATCTTTGACAAAGTCAACAAAGACAAGCAATGGGGAAAGGACTCCCTACTTAGTAAATGGTCCTGGGATAATTGGCTTATCATACACAGAAGATTGAAGCTGGACCCTTTCCTTCCGCTGTATACAAAAATCAACTTAAGATGGATTAAAGACTTAAATGTAAAACCGACAACTATAGAAACCCTGGAAGATAACCTAGGAAATATACCATTCTGGACATAGGCCCTGGAAAATATTTCATGATGAAGATGCCAAAAGCAATTGCAACAAAAACAAAGGTTGACAAATGGGTCCTAATTAAACTAAAGAACTTCTATACAGCAAAAGAAACTGTCAACAGAGTAAACAGACAACCTGCGGAATGGGAGAAAATATTTGCAAACTATGTATTTGACAAAGAGCTAACACCCAGAGTCTACAAGGAACTTAAACAAATTAACAAGCAAACAACAAACAACTACATTAAAAAGTGGGCAAGGGACATGAACAGACACTTTCCAAAAGAAGGCATACATGTTGCCAACAAGCATGTGAAAAAATGCACATCACTAATCATAAGAGAAATGCAAATTGAAACCACAGTGAGATTACCATGTCACACTGGTCAGAATGGCTATTATAAAAAGTCAAAAAATAACATATGCAGGTGAGTTTGCAGAAAAAAGAACACTCATACCCTGCTGGTGGAAATGTAAATTAGTTAAGCCATTGCCGAACGCGGTGTGGTGGTTTCTCAAAGAAGTAAAGACAGAAGTACCATTTGACCCAGCAATCCTATTATTGGGTATATATTCAAAGGAATATAAATCATTCTACTGTAAAAACACATGCACGTGTATGTTCCTCACAGCACTATTCACAATACCAAAGTCATGGAATCAACCTAAATGCCCATCAATGGTAGACTGGATGAAGAAAATGTGGTACATATACACTGTGGAACATTACACAACCATAAAAAAGAACAAGACTGTGTCTTTTGCAGTAACATGGATGGAGCTGGAGGTCATTATCCTACAAGAGATAACTCGGGAACAGAAAACCAAATACCACATGTTCTCACTTATAAGCAGGAGCTAACAGTGAGTACACATGGACACAAAGAAGGGAACAACAGACACTGGGGCCTACTTGAGGATGGAGTTTGGGAGGAGGGAGAGGAACAGAAAACTACCTGTAGAGTATTATGCTTATTACCTGGGTGACAAAATATTCTGCACACAAAACCCTGGTTACACACAATTTACCTATATAACAAACCTTCACATGTGCCCCTGAACCTAAAATAAAAGTTAAAAAAATACATATATACAAAGTTAGAAAAAAGAAAAAAATATACAAAATAAAGAGAATCCAAAAAAACACAAAGATAGAGAATATTAAAAGGAATAAGCAAATCAGTGGATTAGTTTAGGAGATCCAACATTCAATTAATCCAGTTCCAGTAGCAAAGGAAACAAGGGGAAATACATGATAAAAGAAACACTACAAAATCATATCCCACATTTGAGTGTCCAATAAAATTAATGAAAAAACCCATAGCCCCAAATCTCACACTGTTCACAAAAGTCAATTTCAGGTGTTCTCTAAAACAAAATATGAGAAGCAAAACAGCTAAGCTTGAAGAAAAATATATCTTCATGATTTAAAGGTAGGGAAAGAATTCTAAAACAGGGCTCAAAAAGCTCCTGCCATAAACGGTAAGAACACTGTCACATTTTAGTCTGTTATAAAATGACTTAAACAGTGATATGGATGTTCATAGATCGGAAGACTCAATCTTGTAAAGAGGTCTATTCTTTACAAATTATATACTCAATTCAATCCTAATCAAAATTTCAATAGGTTATTATTATTATTTTTAGACAACTGAAAGCTAATTATAAAGTTAATATGAAAATGCTTTGAACCAAAAAAGCCAAGGCAATCTTTAAAAAGGAGAAAGCTGGAGGGCTTACAATTCCATATACCTATATAAAGCCACAGTGACTAAGACTGTGGTATTTGAATAAGAACGAACTAACAGAAAAGAGACAATTTCGGAAAGAAACACATATACATATAGTCAGCTGGCTTATGACAAAGGTGATTCTTAATAATAGAGTGGAGAAATAAATTTTTTTCAATAAATAATGCTGGGCCCCTTTGGTATATATACGAAAAAAGTGAATCTTCACACCTACCTGGCACACACCATAAACAAAACTCAGTACTGGATAGATTGAAGTTCTAAATGTGAAAGGTAAAACAATAAAGAGTTTAGAATAAAACACAGGGGATTACATGGATGACACTAAAGTAGGCAAAGATTTCTTAAACAGCATAGGGAAAACACTCGACAGTTTTAAAAAAATGAATAATGGTACTGTTTTAAAATTTAAAACTGCTGTTCATCAAAAGCTATCATTATGGCAATAAAAAGGCAACCTACACTGTGGGGGTAGATATTTGCAATACATATATCTCAAAATGAACTCATAGTCACAGTAATTAAAGAACATCTAGAAGACAATGGAATCTTGACAAAAGACTTTACCAGAAATTTAACAAAAAATGTAAGTATCCAAATGGCCCATACACAATATGAAAAGGTGTCTAACTTCATTAGTTTACAGATTTCAAATTAAAACCATAATAAGATAAACTGCAATCCCATCAGAGTAGCTAAAATGGAAGGCATAAAATACCAGAATGTTGAACTTCTATATACCACTGGTGGAAATATATATTTAGTCAACCAACTTTAGAAAACTTTTTGGAAGTATGTACTGTAGCTAAACATATACATACTCTATGACCCAGCAATTTCCCTTATAGGTATATACCCATTAGACATGTAAACATATGATCACCAAAAACATCTTTTACCTTGTTCATAGTCATGCAATTTGAAATAGCTACAAAGTGGACCTTATTGAAATGCCCAATAGTAGAATGAGTAAATAAATTGTGGTGTATTTACATAGTACAATACTAAACAGTAATGAGAAAGAACAACTTCCAGCAGACAATCAAAAGACTGAATATCTATAGAAAATTGACATTCAATATAGATATTCAGAAATAGAGGCCGGGCAAGGTGACTCGCGCCTGTAATCCCAGCACTTTGGGAGGCCAAGGGAGGTGGATCACCTCAGGTCGGGAGTTCAAGATCAGCCTGACCAACATGGAGAAACCCCGTCTCTACTAAAAATACAAAATCAGCTGGTCATGGTGGCATATGCCTGTAATCCCAGCTACTCGGGATGCTGAGGCAGGAGAATCGCTTGAACCCGGGAGGCAGAGGTTGCGGTGAGCCGAGATCGTGCTATTGCACTCCAGCCTGGGCAGCAAGAGCGAAACTCTGTCTCGAAAAAAAGAAAGAAAGAAAGAGAATACAGAATGAAAGAATTTGGACCAAAAAAGTACTAACTGTGTAATTCCATTTATATAACATACACAACCAGAGGGAATGAATCTATGCTATTAGAAGTCTGGAAAGTGGTTCCTTTTGGAGGGACAGTGACTGGAATGGGTCATGAGTGAGGACTCAGCAGCCCCTAATGTTCCAGTTCTTGATCTAGGGACTGATTTCACAGTTGTGTTCTCTCTATGAAAGTTCAGTGAGCAGTACACTTTGATATGTGCACATTTCCTTATGTATATTCTACTTCAATGACATTTTTTTAAAGTGGAAAAATAAGCCTGAAGAAGAGAAAATGGGTGAGGATTTCAATGCAACAAAATTGGCCAAGTGTTAGTAATTGTGAAATTTTGGTGACAAGTGCATGAGGGTTAATTTTATGATTTCTGTTACTGTTATAAATGTTTAAAACTTTCTGAAATATAAGATAAAAATAAGCATTGAAGAAAAGAAGGGAAAAAGATAATGATACATGCCAATGGTGGGGCTCAGAAAACAATACGCCAAAATGAAGGCTTCAAAAGCAGCCTCAGAAGCAACAGTTTTTCCTCTAACCTTCTCCTGCCCTCCTGTCTCTCAGCTCCACTCTCCCCTGAGGCTAGCTATAGAAACTAGAATCCCTCTTCCCCAAGGTGGGTCACAGAAACCAGAACCCCTCTTCACTAAAGCCAGCCATAAAATCTAAAGATATTACTTGAACTTTCCCTCTGCCTTTCTGTGTAAAAACTGGCCATAAAGAAATTATCTAACCTGCCTTGTTTGACTGTAGGTCAGAAGATCCCTATTCCAGAGAGGATCCTGCCCTGTACCCAGAAAAGGAACACATGCTTAGAGAGGTGGAGAAGAACCTAGATGAACAGGACTTGCTGGGTTTCTCCACTTAGCTTGTTTGCATTAGATCATACCCTTTTTGTCCAATCATGTTTCTAAACACTGTCTATACTTTGTTGAACCTAAGTATAAAATGGACAATTTCCTCCTTTATCTTTGGGTCTTCATTCTGAAGGTTCTCATGTATATACATTAAATAAATTTGTGTGCCTTTTCTCTAATTAATCTGCCTTTTGCAAGCTGATTTTTCAGCAAACCTTTAAAGGGTGAATGGGAAGTTTTCAGTTGGCCCCTACACCTATCATTGATCAATACAGAGATGAACAAATATGAGAATGGTACTCCTGGAGGTGGGGGATAATGTTTGATAATGAGAGCCACAGAGCTACTGATTTTGTTGTAAACATTTTAGGACTATTTGATTTCATAAACTAAGTGCATGTATTACTTTGATAAATTAAAAATAAAATTTCAATGTCAAAAATAAATAAAAAATAATTGAAAGAAAAGAAGATGAAACAGTCCTATAATTTTAATCTCAAAAAATAAAATCATGTTTTATATTACTTGAAGGAATTGGAATAAAAGGACAGAAATTGGAGTTGAGAGGCCTGAATACTATAATTTCATATAAAATTTAATTTAACATTCATGAACTTAAAAAAAAAAATCAATAAGGAGCCATAACTGTCTGCCAAGGAATACATTGGAAGCCAGAATTTTGAGACAGAGAGAATTTACATATAACCTAATATTGTATAATTATATTTTAACAATGTAGTAAGTCAACTCTAATTTTTCAAGCTTATTTGACCATATTGTGCTGTGGTCGCATAAACACATCCCACTGAATCCTTATTCTAAGCAGAACACGTTGGGGAAATCTGAGCTAAAGATGGTGTTGAAAAGCAAAGCAGGTACATTGCATTTTATGTAATTTACCTAAGGTAGCTCTGCTAAAACTCAACTGATATTTCCAATCCCTCCTCCCAGCCAAACAGGATGTTCGGGCCTTATAGCAAACCCAACTGTTTGGCTAATCAACATATAGGCACAACCCCTGTCTCCCTTGCTTACTCTGCTTTGAAGGTGGAAAGGCAAAATACTTGCTAGCCTAATACTCTTGCAGCTTGTGGTGGTCATATGGCTGAGTTTTCCCCAATAACACAAAGGCAAATTCAGCTGGAAATGTGGGAAAGTTTTTGCATTCTTGATTAAAGGGATATTTTAGACTCCTTTTTCCTATCTTGATAGAATATTAACCTCCCTGCCACATACTCCCACCTTCAAGTGAGCACAAAGCACGATTTGTTTTGTTTCTCTATGTGATTATGCCCATATAGCATTTTAAATCAGGGTTCAGAAGAGGTTAAAAATAAGTGCATGTGTTCAACCTGACATGTTTATCTGGAGCCCTATATATTGTCTATAAATACAAACATTTTAAGTAAGCAAATTAAAACATGTTTGATAATGAGAGACACCAAATTCAGGATCATGGCTGTCATATGCAGGAAGAGGAAGGAGAATGGGATTGATTGGGGGTTAAGGGAGCTGAAACATCAAATATATCTGTAACGTGTGATTTTAAAATGAAAGAAAATGAAGCAAAATATTAAATTTGAGGAAGCCAGAAGTTAGATATATGCATGTTTATATTAGACTCTATAAATTTAAGTATATTAAAATATTCCAAAATTTAAAACACTGTACTTGGAGGGAACTTTTTATAAATGCATTAATAGGTCATAAAAATAAGGACCCCGAAATCTCATCCAGTTAAGGCCAGAAGGTGAGATATTAAAAAAAAGGGTAGGCAAAATATAGAAGAATAATCCAGAGCAGACCACAGCATAGATGTTTCATTGGCCTAACTAAGAGCTGGAAGATGATATCAATATCTATAGTGTAATACACGTACATATACATATATATGCATGCATATGTATATATAAGTGATATCTGAGACTAAATTAGGTAAAATATAGATTGCTTTCATTAAATATTGTGGGTTCAATCCTTCGAAAACAATTTCCTTTCTTGTTTTTATGAAAGTCTAATGTGTGGTTTGGTATAGACACCTAACCTGAGTAAACCCTCCATCGACTTTGCAGAACTTGGAGAGGTACGATACAGGTAAGTTGTCTCCTTAAAAAAAAAAAAATGGAATTTTATTGAAGCTGATTTCTTTCTGTACAGTGTTGTTACAGAAGCACCATAGCACTGTATGGTATGTTAGTGACTTATATTTTAAGCTAAGATTTAAATTTATATACTTATAAATGTTTGATTAAATGTACTATAGGACTAACTATATATTAACAACAACAAAAGTATAAGTCACTTTTTCATTTGGAATCTCCTCCAAGAAGCTGTAATACTCAGTTATAACTCAAACTATTCAAAAATTAAACTCAATGATGCACAGTTTATGTATAGTACTATACTAGAATAGCCCCTCTCTTCAATTACACATGACCTGAATTATCTGATAGCACAATTGGTTTTATAAATATCCATTCAGCCGTGGAAATACTTCCCTAGGAAATTGAATCGCCTCAATTACCCAGTTTGGGGATTCATAATAAAATATTGAAAAGTTTTTATTTAAATATGTTGACTATTTTCTCTTGTAAATGTACCTCTGAATTATGTAATTTGTCTAGATGGTGAACATGACTTAGTGGAAGAAGCACAGTATTTAGAATTAGAACTAGTTTCCAGCCCTAGCGATGTCATTCACCAGATGTGTGATTTGGATAAGTTAATTTCACCTTACGGTTATTTTGCCTCAATCCCTTCATCTGTAAAATGGAGACATACGATTACATCTTATATAATTAGTCTAAGTAATTTATGTAGAGTGTAATCAATACATGTTAGTTCCTTTCCTGCTTCCATAAGATGCATCTGAAAGGTCACTATCATTGGCTGAGATGCTGAGAATCCGGGGCCATTAGCATCCAAAGCAACGAGGAACACCACATCTTTTATTGCAGTTGTTTTAAGCAGTTGATTTATTTTTTCAAATTGCTCAAACAAAAACAATGTATCAATTAGAGCAGAGCTCTAAATCTTTTTGCAAGGTTTTCAGGAAAATTCAGCTTATGAACCATTTTACTTTAGCCTTTTCATTGATAATTCGCCTGATAAAATCAGAAAGGAAGCAAGTTAAAGAATAAATATTTCAGTTTAGGGTTAGATAGGAAGAATAGGGGATTATGTCATCAGAATCACATGTTAGACTTACCCCAAATCAAAATGGCCATACGTATATATTTTTGTTTTAACTATTTTTACATTTTCTTAAGCAACGCGCGTAGTCCCAAATCCACATCTACCCAAAATACTGACCAAAAATACACAGTCATTATTACTAAATTCAATGGTTAGGGCCTTTAAGGAAGACTGCAAGGGATAATTTCTGTCCTATACCACAAGCTTCTAGGAGGGGGAAAAATGCTATATACTGATAACAGCAAAAGTGAGAGAAGATACAGCTGTTTCAGCATTTGACTTTTGATTCTTCCATTTGATAAAAATAAGTCATTTTTCTCTTGAGTGAATGAATATACTGATGACCTAGGAGATTTTCACAGCCTCCTTGGAGAATCAAAATCAGTTTTTCTCCAAAGGTTGTGTGGGTGCACTTCCAATGAGGATCTGATCAGAATATCCATGGTGGCCTTTCTGTATTACAGAAAGTTCAGCCATTATTATTCCCGTGCTCCCATACCTCTTTGAGAACTGCCAAGTGTCAGGGGAGATGAGGCTGCTGGGGGAGTTCTGTAAGGCAGAGGTTGAGGCTTGCTGAGAATCATTTCAGCTGAGTGTGATTCAGGGTAAATCAATATATTGCTTAACCACACTGGCAGCAATCTACAGGACGAATTATCATTTTTCTCTTAAAAAAGTTCTCAACAAAGTCCCTCTCTCATTTATTTTCTTTAATTCCCACCCCCCATTTCTATTCCCCGTCTTCCCATGTGCAACCTTCCTAATATGTTTGATATGCATCTTTTTGTTTGTATGTATTTAGAAAATGTTTATTGTTTTGTGTGCAAAAAATTAATAAATGGCTACAGCATAAAAAAAAGTTCTATAAATCGAACAATAAAGATTATGTCCTTCTCAGTCAGAAATATGTACTAACAACAAGTAGGTTCCTCCCAGAAAATGTAACCTGTGTGCCTTCTAGCCTCTGAACCACTCAGCTGAAAATAGTGATATTCAGAATAGATAAGCTAGAAAGGTGAGTCCCCAAAACCAATCTGCTGAAAGATGCAGAACTGGCTGGATAACAGTCAACTGGGAGCTTGTTAAAAATACATATGCCCAGATTGTAACCCATAGATTTTGATTCCGTAGGTCTGTGAGAGGTTCCAGGGACATGTATTTTTAAAAACTTTTCAGGTAAACTAAACAACGTAGGATGCATCCATACAATACAAACATCCATACATACATATGCAGAAAAGAATGAGGAACTTCTCTTTGGATACGTATGGATAGAGGCCAATCTTCAAGACATTTTATTAAGCGAAAAATGCAAGAGGTATTATACTTTACAAGTGCTGTTCAAAAAGAAGGATGGACATACATATTTGCTTATATATGCATGAAATATTTCTGGAAGATAACACAAGTGGTTGATAATATTGGTTTTGCCTCTGAAGGGAATAACTAGGTGTTGGCAGATAGGAGTGGGAGACAGATTTTTCCACAGCATAAACTTTGTTACCATTTCAAATTTAAGCCAAGTAAAAATTTATGTATTAAAAAATTACTGAATAAAATATAATTTCTATTATACTTATGACAAAATATGGCTTTTAACTAACTCCAGGTGACTCTAATGTTCAGCCAGGAATTTAAATACTATTGGACAAGACATATGTAATATGCAACATATTAATGTGATAATATGTGCACATTTATGTATTATGTTACTGTGTCATTATTACGTTATGTAGTATATAACATATCCATGTGTCAGAGTTTAAGAATTTTTTTCTCCTATGAAGATAGAGCAACAGAAACCTAGATACAGGGCAGTTGCATTATTGTGAATGATACATTCCTGAAAACCTCACTTACTTCTAAACTGTATAGTTCAAAATTCAGTTACAATAGATCTGACAAAGAATGATGCATCTATTTGCCATTAACATTGCCACCTCCTAATAGAAACAGCAAAAACACAGCTTATAATTTATTCAGCTAGTCAGCTTTATATTATATAATCCTTGAACATTTTGTAAAGGGGAAATCAATTATTTTAAAATATATAGATAGTTTAATAATGTTTTATACCACACCACTTAAAATTCACTAGTGAAGTTCAAAATCACATGAAATGTAGCCACATCCCTCTTGAACTGCATTTGAACCTCCTCGTAAAAGAGCTTCACAGAAAAATATATTTTGATGTTATTCATTTGGCTTCATTTAGAGTTGATCAAGAAAACTCACTGGAAGAACACTTCTGCATTTTCTGTGAAACTGTTAAAGACGTTGTGATTATACATAAGACGTTGTATTATCTTATACATGCTACTTGTATAAGATATAATTTCTTCATTAAAATTTTTGTACCAGAAAATGTTTTTAAGAAATGTATGCTTCCTTTTGGCAGATGAGAATTACTGCTGAGAAACTTGGGATTGAATATTATGTTCAACCACAGTATATGGCAAATTTTCTTTTAAATGTTGGGATGATCTAGCCTTAGAGAGGAATCAAGAAAGGCGTGTATCACCTGTTTGTAAAATTTAGGATGCATGATTTTCTTAAAAAACAAACAAACAAAACAATCTTTTACCGGATGGCAATTTTTATAATTTCTGGTTTTAATTAAAATTTGGCTCCCTACACAACATAAAACAATTAAGCAGATAAGAATTAGGCTCTCATCCTGTGAGAAGGTCTCGGAGAGAAATATCAATCAGAAAAGTTCCTACCTTTGATGTAGTGATTCCTGAGGGGGTTGGGCCAATGAATACATGCCTTAAGCGGGTGGACAGGAATAGTGATGGAAATGCTCTAAGAGCTAAGCCTCAGGCTCTAAGAAGAACTAATATGCTTGATTCATTCTTACCATTTGTATAAAGTCTTGGGAACCAACCAAAGTATTTTGACTCTCCCTAGTCTTTTCCTTGGTTAGGACTCTGCACAGAACCATCTAAGAGAGATGACTAATCTGTATCTGGCAGAATACCTAGGCTATAGGAAAAACCTTCTGGGACTAAAGTGGAAAATAATTTGGCTTATAATAATTGATAAATATAAAATGGCACATCATGTTGGAAAACAGTCTGGCAGTTCCTCAAATGGTTAAACGAAGTTAGCACATGACCTAGCAATTCAACTCCTAGACATTCATTTCCTTTTTGTCTACTTTACCTAATAACTTTAATTAGTCCAGTGGATGAATTAGGAAACATAAACTTTTTTGCATTCTTAAACTGAAGGTCATCTGGGATGTACTACATTGAACTCTGTGTTTGTTGTCCCTCCTTCCTTCTGTGTTATACTTATCTCTAATTTTATATTATTATACAGTTAACATTTTTACCAAAATAACAGATATGATTAAAAATAATAACATATCTGATGTTGATTTTTAGAAATATTTAAAAATATAAAAAAGCATCATGAGCCTGGTGATGCAGGATTTTTCTTGGCCCCTTCACCAGACTCGTGGAAGGGGTATTCCATCTACTCTACCTGCCATGCTTAGCCCCTTGTGGGAGGAAGCATGTGAGTGAGTGAGTGAGTGCATAATCCTGTTGGCTTTTCCAGGTGCCGACACAGGAGAAAGCTCCATGTGGGGCCCATGGCCAGACCAGGTGTGTCACCTCAAGGGGAACGTGGTAGTGCCCAGAGGAGGGTGCCCACGACCACGAAGCCACAGAGGGGGTGTTACAATGGTCCTTTAGTTCCACCGTCCATGGACAGCAGCGTGCTAGAAGATCACTTGACCCCTTGCCTTACCACATGGGGTGGCTTCCCTCTGCTGGTGAGGGGAAAGGGCCAGTGTGACAGCCTTTCTGGGTACCCACAATCAGTGGGTCCTGAGCTCTTGTCTGGTGTCCAAGAAGAATGAGGTCATGTGGACAACTGAAGGACAGTGAAGAATAAGAATTTTATTGATGAATGAAAATGGTTTTCAGTGGAGAGGAGAGCTGGAGAGGGGAGGGGAAGGGCAGGTCAGCTTCCCGGAAATCAGGTTGTCTCTTCCCTGAAGTCAGGACATCTCCCCCTCTACTGACTGCGTCTGGGTTCTTTATAGGCACAGGATGGGGAGTGTGTGCTGATTGGTTTTTGAGTATGCAAAAAAGGTTAAAGTGAAGACACCACTCAAAAAAAACCCAGATCCTCATCCCTACAGTCTCAGCCCTCAGTCACCATGACTTTCTCAGGCCATAGCTGTTGCATTTATGCAGTCATTGTCAAAATTGGGTAATGTAGCATACCAGTATGTACTCCTGTGGATTACATCAGTACTGAACATATTCTCTCCTATACTTACAGTGAAGCAGCAGCCCTACCTCCTTTGATGATCAGACCCAAACATCCTTGCCTGGATGTGACTTCTTTCATTGTGTATTACTTTCCTTGCCTTCTTCATGTCATGAGGACCCCAAAATGACAATAGTAGTTTTAAAGTTTAATAGGACTTTTGTTATGTCCTTTGATGGAACACTTCACTTTCTAGGGAGCAGAACATCTAGATCTACATTTTCCAGAGTTGTAGTGATGGGAAGCACTAATGCTACAAGTTGTTCACTTGGATGGATGGTAAGTAGGGCTAATTTTACTTCCTTCTCTTAGGTCCGAGTCCCATACATTCAACCTACTGGGGACAGAGCATCATCATACAATGGTCATTGGTTAGAATGCATGCTAGGTCTTGGAATATAGCACTCAATTCCTGCAGAGTATCATATCCAAGCTGGTGCCTCAGTTACACTTTCAAAATGCTATTCTATCACTCCATCAGATTAGTAATTTCTATGTAGTGCAGAGTGTGATAGATCCAG